>NC_051176.1:176766944-177366944 GCF_013339695.2 Rhipicephalus sanguineus
AAAAGCTGCTTGTTGGAATGCTTTCCGCCGGCCACCTCTGCTCTGGAAAATGGAATGTGCTTGGCACTCTCGATATTGGCGCGCTCGGGAAAAACGCAGCGCCGAATGTCGCAATCTTGCCGCTCCGGCCACCGGCCACTTGTGCCAATATTTTTCCGTTGATACTGTACGTCAGGATTGTTCTTGCACTCCAGCACCCTGTGGCGCAGTGTGTTGCGCGTGTCCGGTAGGCAAAACTTGCAGTCCCGCCCCTAGTTCTCTGGATACATTGCGTGCATCGATGTTCCGTGCGGGTAAGTTCCGGCCTGGAGTCTTCTCCAGGTAACCGCTTGCTCCGTACTCAGACTCTTGTGTGCCGGCGGGTACCGCTTCCTCTGCTTCCTGTAATGCGCCAAAATATCGGAATACTTGTTCGGTATGCGTTCATCCTCGTCGTGACAGCCGTCGGTACGTGTTCTCTGCGTGTCGGAGATGGCTCGGGTGTATGATCTCGAGCCGCAGCGTGCGCCGCCTGGTTCCCTGCGAGAGGCTCGTGTCCCGGTGTCCAGAGGACGGTTGTTTCTTCCACCTTGGGGCTTTTTAAGACAGAAGGTCAAGAAGATACACCCTCGCGCAGTTGTCATTACTGTAATGACAAGTGCGCGAGGGGAGTTGAAAGTTCAGCATAGTGGTTAGTCGGATTTCTTGTTACGAAAACATAGTACTGTAAACAGCGCGAAAACGGAAAATAGATTAATGCAAACAATGCTTCTGTCGTGTCTTCCCATGAATTTTCTCCCGCCATTTTCGCGCTGTTTGCATTAGCAATTAGTTACAATCATGTCCAGTGGTTGTGAACTTTTTTTAGTAGCAGTGAAAAGCAAGTTTGTACACGGACCTCATACAGAAGATGTGCACTGAAGTTTGCAACGCACCAGCGTCAATACACAGGCTGCAGCAGCTTTAACGATATAAGAACAAAAGAGAAATTGCAACAAAGAAGACTAAGAGTATGGTTAGGCTGATGTGGGTGTTTGGCAGAAAATGTCAGATAAAGGTATGCACACATAGAAATATTCACACATAAGTATTTGTACGCGATCACGAAGGCTTACGGGCTAGCATTATGGTAATTGGTAAAATGCATAAGAGACATCCTTCTGTAACTCTAAGGGGTTCGTATTTATTACCATTTAGTCTCATAAATGAAGTATTCCCAAAAGCAAACGGTGAGATTGGAATGGGCATGAACAGGCACGTGGTCTGTTCGTTTCAACGCGATTGGCCGCGAGATCGAGCGGAGTCGTCACCTGGCGGCTTCTGACTGAACCGCGCCTAGTGTGGATTGCTCCATGCGTCGTCTGCTAGACACGTTGTGTTTGCATGTGCGCGTACGTCATGCAGGTCCTCAGAAGGCGGTTTGTTCCGTTGCGTTAGTGCAACTTTAACAGCTCGTACGTATGCCTAACGCGATGTAAAGAAGCATTTGGCCTTGATCGGCTGTATATGTACTGCAATAAGATCAGTGAGTGCACTTTTCAAGAGTGCTGTGCGTGGTCGTCGTACCCTCCGCTCACGAGAGTTATATCAGTGTAGGTGCCGGTCTCTTGTTCAAGCGCATTGCAAAGTGCACTTGGCGTTGTCCTATAGAAGAGAAGCATTAAATCTCATGTGAATATAGCCTTTTAGCGGCTCGGTGATAAAAAAAAGGGCTCTCATGCACTTGCGCGTTGTGGTTAGGTGTATAACTTCGGGACTGCCGTTTGTAGGTTGCGCGACGAGCTTTAGTTGTGTATGGTCCTGGTCCCACTACACAGAAATATTTCTGTCAAGTCACGTCTGACACTTCGGTACCTAAATTGTCCCCTAAAGAGAACAGAAAACGGAAGGTACGAAAATCTCAAAACTGAGTTGCCTTGCGCAATTTTAATATGTGGCGAAATTTATACAAGAACACCCGTGTACTTAGATTAAGGTATGCGTTAAAGAGCCCCGATGGTCAAAATTAATCCAAACGGCGTATTTTACATTTATGTCGTAGTAATTTCACGTGAAGCCACACCTTTTTTGCTTTATATTATCTTGAGCGTTTGTGTTGCGTTGCAATAGATTGACGGAAGGCAGCGGACAATATTCCCGTGAAATACCCGGGCCTTTGTTTCATTACTGTCGTGGGAGTAATTAATCGAAGAAAGTGCCGTGCTGTACAGTTACTAGAATAAAAACAAGCGTGTGCGTATTAAACGCTTCTGTAGCGCTAAAGCGCTGTCAGTTACGTAGCCTTCCTCAGTAAGCCTCTCAACTGCCCCACATTGGAGAACTGAATAAGAAATGCGGATGAATATTTGAGCACGCAGTGCGCAAAGTGCTATTTGAACTCATCGTGCAGGAATACGGGCTTTCTTTTTGTTGGGGGTATCCAGATGAACAAGAAGTACATACTTAATTCAGTCGCGCTACAGCATGCAGTGTGTAGTAGGTGGAACACAAGCTGAACATGCACAAATAAAACAAGAAAACGTCATCCATTGCGAAAACGCCGACTGTTGCCGAAGGAGAGCAACCCCGTTCGTTGGCAGAATGCGCTTCTCTCACAAGTAATAGTAACGTTCGGCGCACTTCGTGCATTTTTTCGGCAATGAAGAGCGCACATATTACCAGAAAGTTGCAGTCAACGCATTTTCTTTGCCAAAAATCGGGTCAAATCGCTCACACCGAAGCGCTGTTGTGTGCGTTTGTATACGCGGCGACGACCGCCTATCCACACTAGCGCGGTGACGGTGCTGCCACCTGTAGCCCGATCTCGCGGCGAATAGCGTTAGAGAGCTCGTGTCGCAGAAATTCCGGTGTCGGCGTCGCAACCGACGCTTGAGCGAAAAATCGTCCGTGAGCGAAAAATCGACAAAGATGCAAATAAGATAAACAATAAAAATCTTCGCTCCCACTGAGGATTGAACCCGGGCCGTTCGCGTGGCAAGCAGATGTCCTACCACAAAGCCACGATGTTACTTGCAGCTGCTTCGGAAAAAACACTACATAAACGCCATGTAGTGGAAGGAGTCTCCTTAACGCATTTTGTTCGCTAGGTGAAACGACGAAGATGAGCCCATTCGGCGATTTGTAGGCGCATTGGTGAGGCCATCGAACTACGTTTTTTGCGCGACGAAAAAGGCCGGGGTAGTGCAGCCATCGCCGCTAAGAACACACACGAACTTTCAAACAGCTCTAAAAATGGACAACTATGTCCATCTAGCGGAAAACATATCAAGCCAACGCCTGCTTTCTAGAGGAGGCGTTGATCAAGCAAACAGCAAACGCTAGATAATGTGCTGCCATCTGTGCGGCATTGTGAGAAATATGTCTCGACTCTTGCACAGGGAAGTGCTTTAGATCGAAAACCTGTGTGTGTCTGTGTGCGTGTGTGTGTAACAATACACATTAATAAGTATGCACTTAGTGGTTGAAGTGCGCACCGGGGGCCGGATTTCGCTATCGCGTTCAACTCTTAAAGGCGAAGATTAAGGGTCCCTCAATTTTTCCTCTTCATCGGTGTCGTCTTCTTCATCTTCTGCTTCGCTCCAGAACACGTGCGCCGATTTCTCCGACGCGAGATGCAATAACTCTGATGGGCGAGACGAGTACAGAGAGAGAGAGAAGAAAAGAAAGAGAGTGAGATAGAAAGAAAGAGAAATAAAGGTAGAGAAAGAAAAAAAAATCTATGGGAAAAAATTTCTTTAGTAGGACTGACAATTGGGCTAGTTGGTAAGGATTCATATTTACGATACGGCACCACGAGATAAGACGAAAACACGAAGGAGCACACGAAACACACGCTTGTGTTTGGTGAGCTCCTTCGTGTTTTCGTGTTACTTCGTGGCGCCGTTTCGTAAATATGAAAAAAATTTCTTCGCGAGGCGAGATTCGATCCCGCGTACCCACCATCCGAAAGCGATCGTCTCCATCTCTCGGCTATCCAGGCACGCTAGCAGAGCAGAGCATAGCATTTTACAGTATAGTATAGCAAGGGGGGGGGGGGTAAAGGGAAATCAGTGTGACGCGGACAGACGTGAGGCTGAGGAGAAGGGAAAGGAGGAGGGGAGAGAGTAAAGCGTAGCATAGAAAAAAAAGTGAAAGAGAGAAATAGACAGAAAGGAAAGAAAGCGAAAGAAAAGAGGAAGAAGGCGAGAAAGAGAGTGAGTCAAAGAAAGAGAGAGAAAGAAAGAAAGCGAGATAAAGAGATAGAAAGAAAGAGGAAGCGAGAAATACAGAGAGAGATAGAAAGAGAAGAAAGAGAATTGCGATGTGAAATGATGCGCTGCATAGATGAACTGAGACGAAAGACAGAAGAACACGAAACAGACAAGGACCTTGTGCACTAACAACTTTTATTCAATATCTTTTGCTCGTCAAATATATACATATATTATGAAAGGTGGCGTGTCCAATGACACAAGAAAGAGCAAAGAATCAACGCGAAAGTGTGACGCAACAGCTCCAGTGAGCACGTTCCTTCAAGGCACCAAGAAATTCATCGAAGTGTACCAAGCCTGTGGTTTAAAAACTTAACGGTGTCTGAATCTGGCGCAACCGATGGTGCGCTTACACAATCGCGGCCAGTTATCTCATTCATGAAGAACGCCTCAACCACTTCTCTCTTTTTTCTGTTATTTCCCACATGTGCTAGCTTCTTTGCTTTCTTAAAACATAGTGTGCACTTACAGTTAGAACAGTGTGCTGCTAAATTGCCAGAAATAGTCAGCTTACCTATCAAAGTTGCATGCTGCCGCAGCCTTTTGTTAAGGCATTGGCCAATTTCCCCTCCACGTGTAAGAGGTATTTCATACTACTCCAGTTGAGCACTCTACATATTTATACTCATGCTTTACCTCACACTTTTTCCGCGACACCTGCTCATCATTTGCTTTCTTGCACAGTACGCGCAGTTTGTACGGGGCTGAAAAAATTACTTTCACCCTGTTCCTTTCCCCTGTTTTTTTGAGCCCATGTTATACCCCATGTATGCATGGAATGAGAGCCATCTTTTCGTATTCTTTGCTGTCTTCTTTGTCGTCTTTGTATGCAGGTCAAGAAACTTCTGAAATGTGGACACCCAAAGACGCTAATTATCTCGGTCTGCGAAAAAGTGCTTTCGGATATTTGTGAAACAAATTGTGATGCCTAGAGGGCGCATTGAACTATGCGCACGGAAGTGAAAATGTGTCGCGCAACATACTTTATACAATGTTACGGCTTTGGGAAATCGCTTCGAAACAATTGCTTTCTTAATCTGAAACGATCTTAATCCATGACTATTGTATTTTATTCATTTTTGTTTGCTAAGGCACGTTGCCAGGCTAGTTGGTTAGGATTCATAATTCGTACGGCGTAGCGCAACACGACAGGGACAGAGCAGAGGGACGCACACGTGTGTGTGTGTGTGTGTGTGTGTGTGTGTGTGTGTGTGTGTGTGTGTGTGTGTGTGTGTGTGTGTGCGTGCGTGCGTGCGTGCGTGCGTGCGTGCGTGCGTGCGTGCGTGCGTGCGTGTGCGTCCCTCTTCTCTGTCCCTGTCGTGGTGCGCTACGCCGTACGAATCATTTTTGTTGTAATTCACATTATTCTTAGCCATGACGCCACATCGCAAAATGCTGCATATTTAACTTTTTTTGAAGATAAAAGTTAAACATGCAGCATTATTTCGCGAGGAAAATTTTTTCGCGAGGAATATATTCACATTGTTGTTTTCATAACTCAACCTTTTCCTGCGAGACATCCCTATACCAATTCTAGCCCTCTCAGAAGCCGGTCTCCCAAATGGAAGGACGCTCCCAGGGTACATCCGACACGGCAATCCGAGCATACCGTCATTTGCAAATAGAAGCGCCACGATATACTTAAGGCGGGAAATACCTCACGTCGCCTTACAAGTGCAAGATCTCTGTTCCAACTGATTGGAAGTCGCTGCTGTGCAAGTGTGCCTGGGAAACCGAAAACTGAGCGTGATATCGGCGTACATAAGCCCACGAAAGAAGGGCTCCATGGAGGCTTTCCTAAAAGACCTTTGCGCTCGATGTCCCGCTCCTAGAATATTCTGTAGTGATTTTAACGTGCATCATACGCTCTGGGGAGATAACAGTGTAGATTTGCGAGGCAAAGAACTTCTAGCAGCTGCGGAAGATGCTGACATGTGTGGCGAACGATGGGAAACCTACATTTTTCCTGCCACCAGATTCATGGAGTGCAATAGACCTTGTACTTCACTCCACGGACTTTCTAGTATCATCGACCACGGCTCCAGACAGGATGAGTAGCGACCATTTCCCCATCTTCACCAATATCCTGGGATTTCGGACTGCTGGTCGACAATTCTGCAATGTGATTCGCTGGGACACTTACAGAGAAGCGTTGGAGGAATCCACTGGTGAGCTGTTTGCAGATATGTTACAAAGCAAGCGAGCGGCAACTTCGTTGCTGAAACTGCCCGATCATTTCCCTGCTCCTCATTTGAAATTAAAGAACCTCTGCGCAGCACGTAGATGAGCGGAGCGGAAACTCATGAGAAAAAAAGGAAATCCGTCTGCGAAAACTGAATATAACAGAATAAACGCTGTGATCCGTCGCCACACAAAAAAATTAAGACGAATTCAATGGACCACTTTCTGTGAGAGTTTATCGACGTTTACACCCTTGACAAGGATATGGGCAGTAATAAACAGTCTTTCTGGGAAGATCCACTCACACAGGCCATTCGAAGCACTCGCTTTGAAACAAGGGAAAGATTTGCAAACCTTTACAGAGGATTTCGCAGACGCATACACATCTGGCAGATCAACAGGCACGGCGATTCCTCTGTCACCTCATGGATTCCACACGATGGATACGCCATTCACCTTTCGAGAGCTGGATATGGCACTTAGAAAAATTAAGAAGACGCTGTCCAGTGGGTCCCGATTTGATCAGCAACCAGATGCGGACAAATCTGCCTTATGAGCGAAAAAGGGCCCTTTTGGACCTATTTAATCATGTCTGGAGCACGGGAGAGATCCCAGTTGTTGGGAGGACAGCATGGGTGGGGCCAGTCCTTAAGTCCGGAAAGGATCCTGCGAGCCTCACATCATATCGACCGGTATCACTTACATCATGCGTATCTAAGTTGATGGAAAGATTAATATGTACAAGATTAACTTGGTACCTTGAGCAAGGAAGACGATGACCATCGTGTATGACGGGATTTCGCCCACGACTGAGTGCCCAGGACAGTGTTTTGGACCTATTAAGCCACATCGAGCACTACCATGTCAGCGGCCTCTCGACACTCGCGGTCTTCATGGACGTTGCCAAGGCTTATGATTGTGTGCTTTAGGCAAGCATCGTCAACGGGCTACAAGCCATGGGTGTGTCGGGAAATGCTTTTCGGTTCATACATTAATTTCTCTGAGACCGCTGTGTCCGGGTTAAGCTTGGAAATGTAACGAGCGAAGAGCGATGCGTTTCCCTCGGCGTCCCACAAGAAAGTGTTCTATGTCCGTTGCTTTTTAACGCTGCCATGGCCAGCCTTCCTGACACTCTGAACTTAGCTCTGAAAGCAGTTAAAATATCCATCTACGCCGATGACATCTGCATTTGGATCTCAGGGTACCAGCACAAACGTTTGGTCCGGATAGCACAGGGCGCCATTTCAATCATTGAACGCCACTTGTCGACACTTAGCTTGTCTTTATCAGCGGAAAAATCGGCCTTCATGCTCTTCTCGTGAGTGAGACGGAAGTCAACACGTCTGTCGCTAAATATTCGAGGCCACCCAATTCGTTGTGCAACAAATGTCCGTTTCCTGGGCGTTACCATCGACAACAAGCTACTATGGCGACGTGCTGTTGTTGGTGTAGTCACGGCATCAGTGCAAAGGATCAACGCTCTTCCTCTCATGGCAGGGGTACGTTGGGGCAACAATCCTATGTCCATGCTTAAATTGAATGCTGCGCTCATAACAAGCCGCATTCTTTATCAGCTGCCGCTGATATCACCATCACCAAGCCAGTTCGACCGCTTAGAGGCAGTGCACAGAAAGGGTCTCCGCTTGGCGATGGGAGTTCCTCAGGCGGCTTCAAACAAGAAGGTCACCAATGAAGCCGAATCTCTTCCGCTCCACCTCTTGGCGTCTCAGGCCTTATTGACGCAGCTGCCAAGACTGGGAGAGTCCTTCGCAGGCACGGCGCTTCTCCGGCGGCTAAGAGCAAGAACTGGCTCACATTTCAACGCGGCGCTGAACACATTTCGATATTTAGGCTTGAAATTGCCTGAACAACGCCTTATGTACCCGCCTTGGTCTTTTGTGGATGTTGCCTGTAATTTCAGCGTGCCCAAGCTACCAGCGAAACGCACCATTCCAGCCGCGGAAGCAAAGTTTCTTGTGCTGGACCACTTGAGTACCATGTACCACGGCCACTCATAAGTGTACACCGACGGATCAGTGTGCACACAAACGGATAGCTGCGCAGTGGCTTTCTGCATACCCTGCCTTGGCGTGTCATGGTCGGGCCGCCTGGATCGTGTGGTTTCGTCCACAACGGTAGAAAGCGCTGCAATCACCGCGGCTTTGCGAAAATTTCGATCCTCTTCTGCCCGAGATGTTGTAGTGCTGACGGACTCCAAGTCGGCGGTACAAAGACTGCATCGTGGCCTACCTCAAGAAAAGTTCACCAGGCAATCTCTGGCGCTCATTAAACACCTTATTGGCAAAAGCTTTAATATAAAGTTTCAGTGGATCCCATCCCACGTTGGCATTGAAGGCAATGAAAAGGCTGATGCCCTTGCATGCGAAGCGTGGACATCTGTTCCAAAAGTAAGAACTCCTAAAATTTACCAGAACAACAAAGATGCGATACGCAATCATTTCAAGGCGATCTACAAGTTTCCACACCAAGCATGTGTAATCAACGGACTTTCTCGTGAACAAGCGACGCTGTTGTACCGCGTAAGAACCGGCTCCGCATACACCCCGGCTTGGTCATTCAAGACTGGGCGATACACTTCCCCGTTTTGTGCCTTCTGCGGTGACATCGGGGACATTGAACATTTTATTTGGCTTTGCCCGCAGTTTGATGTGGAAAGAGCAGCGATGGTCCGCACATTGCAAAAAGTTGTCATAGGCACCGGACATTTGAAGACGTCATTTTTCCTGAAGGGCCGGCGGCAACGACGAGGAGCGTGCAACGAATTTTGTTGGTCTTCCTGCGAGACACTGGGCTGTTCAACACTTGGTGACATACCCCTACAATTCAGGAGATGCTCAGGCGGAACAATTGCCGGCCATGCAGGCCAGGCTAACCCCGCCTGCTGCAACATCACCACCACCACCACCACCACCACCACCACCACCACCACCACCTTCATACGTTCGTACACAAGATGACAAAATATGGCGGGAAAGAATAGCACAGAAACATTGTGACAAATTTGGAAAAAAAATAGCGTTTTGATCGATATTGCGGCTTCATTTTCGCTGGGTAACGGTACAAGTAGCAGTATAGCATACACATCGTGGTTGAGAGGTTGTATTCTTTGTTGGTAATATGTGCAGAAAGTTTTAAAAGAGTAATATTTGTTTTAAGCGAGAAAAATAAAGTCGAACTGAACAACCTCAAGGCTCTGTGAAGCTTTCCCTTTCCTTCACCTTCACTACACAGCACGTCAGGGCAGGAATAAAAACGGGCGCTTTTTCGCAGTGACTAATGCGTGCCATCCGACTGCTTGCCACAGATTTAAGTAAATATCGCTGTAGACATCGTCAAAACAAGTCAGTAGTGGTAAAATGGTGGAACGCGGAGATCTCTGGAAAATCAAGAGACGCCGCAGTAGCCAAGTGGCGTCCGTGCTGACGACTTTTTCTTCATGGTCAAAGGTGGCTGGAAATGCTAAAATGCTGTCACAAAATCTGACTGATGGGTCATTTATGGGCACGCCATCGAGTCATCTCGAATGTATACACCTAGGATACGTGTTTTCATCAGTGCGGTAAACATTCACGCGTTGACCAACCGTAAAAAACTTTAAAAAACATATTAAGCAAACTATATTTTAAATATCCCGTCAGCTATTACGTAAAGCTATGTAATTTAATTATCAGAAGCCAAGCACGACGCTCTAAGGTGACTTATAGGCCGTTGACTTGATACATGATAATTCTGCCCCTTTGGACAATGAAGTTGTTGGACATTTTCTGCGCCTTTACGGACCAAGGGCGATGATAACGTTGTATCGTTTTAGGACTATCGGTGCTCGGGGTTCGCTTATCTTCCTTTACCTTATAACTTCTGTCTCTTCGGAATAAAAGAACCTACGGTGCCGACCGCGAATTACGGTTCCGTATATTTTGTTCATGATCTGAATACTGGGATACACGCATAGTGTTATTATATTTAGTCCATAAACGGTGCATGTATTCCAGATACGTTGGCCGCTAACGCTAGTTCGAAGTTTAGAATAATTCACTGTTTACAGGATCATTAGAAGTTACCATGATGGTCGTGTATATTCCCATGCGCCATTCCTTGAGGACCTTGACTGCGGCTTTGGTATGCGAATTAGCGGCGTGCCTTTCTATAAGTTGTAACCGTGGGTATACATAATTTGCCATTATTTACCATGTATTGCGCTGCTCGTTAATTTCCTATTGAAAAACTTAAATCAATAATTAGTCTTAATTTTATTGAACTTTCATACGCCCAATATAGTCATCATCAACAGCAAAAAAAAAAGACATTCGATAGTGTCGCTATCTTGCTAGGTAATAAAGCAAAGAAGTAACCCAACTCAGGAGAAACGCAGTAGCCAGCAAGTGAGAAGTGGCGAATAATGAATAATAGTTGCTTGTTTGAAAAGGATGCTTGCGAAACATGCACAATGGTGCTAATTTGTTGATGCCTTAGAAGCTACGGTGCTTTCATTAGTAAATAACTGTCAGTTACTCAGCCTAAGCCCTTTTAATTCGGAGGACGCCATCAACCTTGTCTTATGTATTCGTAATAGAGATGCGAAGTGGGGAAAAAAGCGGGAAAATTCCGGAAAAAAACTGGTTTTTTTAAGTTTTTTTCGGCACAGTTGGAAAAATTGCGCCAAAATTTCCGCGGGAAAAACGTGCGAAAGTAAAGCTTAGGCAACACCCAGCATTGAACGCGAAACCGAAACGCAGAACGCGAAACCGGAACGTCGCACATGATGCCGAAACACCAAACACCGGCTGCCCACTCGCCGTCGACATCACGTAATGTCTGCTCCAGCGTCAGCGTAGCTTCGTCGGTCGGGTGCGGTTTCTCATGTTTTGGTGACCGTTATTGTTCAATTTTGACTTTCCTTTGTGCACTTGTGCAACCTGTGGCGGAAGTCCGCATATCAAGCCGTGTAGAAGCAGATTCTGCAATGGTACGTCCAATTTCCGAAGTGTGGGTGCACTTCACAGTCGGGGAGACCGTTGGCGGGAAACGGGGACCCGCTGTCTGTAAGTACTGCAACAGCAGCTACGCTTTTCCCAATGCGACTCGCCTTTCCAAGCACATTTCTCAGTGCGTGAAATACCCAAGACAGGAAGTGACACCACGAAGCCGCTCTCGCAGCCCTTCATGTAGCAGTCTCAGTTCAAGCGAAAATAACGGCGCAGTAAGCAGCACAGCAAGCAGTGCAGCCTCAGCGACTGGAAGGGTTACTCACTGCGTCGATACAATGACACTTCAAGCGCAGAAGAACGCCGATAAAGCATTGGCAAAGGTGATATATGCTTCCAACTCGCCGTTTTCCTTGGTTACTAATGACTATTGGCAGGCAGTATTTAAAGTACTCAGACCATCTTACAAGCCCCCGAGCCGGCACAGCTTGGCTGGTCCACTGCTCGACGCTGAGTACGAGGCGGCTACCGTATCCATGAATAATTCTATTGAAAAGGCTTCATGTATCACCCTTGTCACGGACGGCTGGACTAACGTCGAAGGAGAGTCAGTTATAAACTTTGTACTCTGCACACCATCGCCATTGTTTTTCAAGTCAGTCACCACCGGCACCAACAGGCATACTGCGGCCTATATGACAGAAGAAATCTGTGC
Organism: Rhipicephalus sanguineus; assembly: GCF_013339695.2. Lineage (NCBI taxonomy): Eukaryota > Metazoa > Arthropoda > Arachnida > Ixodida > Ixodidae > Rhipicephalus > Rhipicephalus sanguineus. Next base: position 176,779,016 of record NC_051176.1, read on the forward strand.
TGTTATGGAATCGGTCGGTAGCTCAAAGGTAAAGGATCTGGTAACCGACAATGAAAGTAATATGAAAGCGGCATGAGCTCTTGTTATTGAGCGATTTCCTCATGTTACAGCGATTGGTTGCGCCGCACACTCTCTGAACCTGTTGATGAATGATCTCCTTACACTTGGCACAATCCACGATGTGCACAAGCAGGCGAAAGATATAATCAAATACGTGAAGAAAACCCACATGGTATTGGCCACATTCAAAGAAAGGCAGGAATCGAAGTACGGCAAAAATATTAGCTGCAGCCTGAAGCTTCGAAGCAAGACAAGATGGAGTGGTGTCTGTCTCTCCTTTGAAAGCCTCTTGAAAAACAAGGAGGTTTTGCAGGAAATAGCTATAATGGAAAACTTGAAGTTCGACAAGACTCTTAGGCTGGTCGTTCTGGACGAAGAAGAGTTCTGGGTCGCATTGAAATCATGCCATACTTTGCTGCAACCCATCGCAAAGGCTATCAAAGCTGTAGAAAGTGACGGAGCCCTGTTGTCCGACGTCACAAATTTGTTTCACAATCTAGCGGAGGAGATTCACTCGAATCTGCAGTGCTCTGTTCTTTCGCATAGTGAGCGAGATCTCGCCGAAAAAGCCTTTAAGACACGCAAAGAGTTTACAGTTCATCCCGTGCGCTGTGCAGCAAACTTACTTGACCCAAGGTACAAGGGGGAAAATCTGACTGACGAAGAAGTCTTGTCTGCGTTTGACTGGATCTCGGAGCACAGTACGCACATGAACCTCGAAGTTGGAAAAGTGTACTCCGATGTGGCAGAATACAGGACCAATGCAGGCATATGGTCAAGACCCGGAATATGGGCTTCTGCTAACCACATCCCTCCTTCAACATGGTGGGAAGGAATCTGCACGAGTAAAACAGTGATGCCTCTGGCTCGAAACATTTTACAGATTCCGCCATCATCAGCTGCTTGTGAGCGGAACTCGTCCGACTTCGCAAACATTCATACTCTGCGTAGGAACAGGCTGCGTAATGAAACCGTTCAAAAGCTTGTTTTTGTACACGCACATCTCAACATGATGAAGAATTCTACTCCTGAAGCCACTGATACTGACTCTGAATAAGAGGTACACTTCATATTTTTACCATCTTGTTCACTGTTTCCATGGTCGAGGCCACGCCGAAGTAGCCACGGAAGAGACATTTGAGTGTTCTTTGTTCTGACTGCCGTAACAATTCTAGGAAGCTGCACCCATTCACAGAGAACTGAACGCGTTCGCGGTGATGCTTGTGGCCTGCCTTCGATCTGTTAAACCAAGACTTCGTTATTTACATAATGAGAGTTATGGCTTTTGACATTTCACAATAAACTATTGTCATATGCTAAAGAAAATTTTCTTTTCCATTTTTTCCAAAATTTCGGAAAAAAACGTGAAAAAAAACAGATTTTTTTCCGATTGCTCAAAATTTCCGGAAATTTTGCATCTCTAATTCGTAAGCTCGCTCGTTGTCCTAATCGGTTGAAATGAACCCTGAAAGAATACGCGCTAAAAATTGACGAGCACAAAAAGGAGAACAGACAAAGGACTCGTCAATTTTTAGCGCTTATTCTTTCAGGGTCTATGGATAGCCAAATAGCCCAACAGTCTGTTCTGCTGAAATGAACCGATCGCGTTTGGTCGTGAAGCAACACAAGGACCACACTAATAAAAAAAAGTTAGTAAAGAATCCCTAACTACAGCATTCAATACTGCCATGACGACATTACTACGTGTTGCTAAGGTATTAGTACTATTGAAGTATATGAGAGGTAGTGAGCGTGGTCATTACTACTCAGCGTGTTGAATTGATAAAGGTTACTGCTTGCGTACGTGACAGGTTAGTAAACGTGACTACCTCTACTGACCGTGGTATGTTTTGCTGTAATTACGACAATCTCATGAAAAATTTAGGCAAATTATATTTTCTCGATTATTTTGGAATAACAGTTTTGTGTTGCATCACGGTACATGTATATGCAAGCAGCAAGGCATAATAATCTGTATCCAAAACGTTGGCTGTATGTCTAAGTTCACGGCTGTTCATAGGTGCAACTTGTGCTGCTCCAAAGTAGGGCTATATAGGTAGCCTTACAGTCGCTCTTAGAGTATATGTCGCGTGGAAGCCTTAATTTATATTCTGTGTATGCGTGTATGTGTATATGTTCTCTTTTAGGGTTCGCTCATGCTTCTATTTATGCATCTTATATGTACCTGAAGATGTCATTGAGATTTGCATTTACCGCAGGGTAATCATATGAACTAATTAGCGATTATTAATTGGTGCAACAAGACAATGCCATAGCGTTTCACTTTTATATATGAGCTTGTCATGATAGTAAAGTTACTAACTTGGAAGTTGCTACATGCAGTTAGTACGAGTACATATCTAGTGAATGTTGCGACAAGCGTTTGCCACGTCAAAGTTACTAACCACAACTTTCTTTTTAAAGAATGTAGGAGAGGTGCCGTATATACTACAACGGAAGGTTAAGGACTATATTCGTCTACATTGAAGTGCACCGATCGTTCACTTCACAAGGAGACTTGGCGTTTCACTGATTTGATTCTGTTCTTAGCGATGTTTTTGTGAAAAGGTCACGTCGCGACCCATGTTGCAAACTCGGAAAAAAAAGAGTTCCTCTTCAAGAATTGAGGCAGGCTCATAAAAAAAAGGTTTCCTCTACTAACAGTAACCAAAATGAGTTCTGCAGAAATTCGCAAGGTGAGGGGTTTTATGAAAGAGGAAGTTTTTCGTCCCCCCTGGGCGTGAAGCTGTACCGGTAGCTCACAAGGCTTGCTCAGTTTTTCATTAGAAGAATACAAAACAAAAGAGACGGAAGCCTTGAATTGATGACACTAAGCCGGTGGCAGGATTTCAATAAATGAAAATGCTTTGGGGTCTATGCTGTAAGAGTTTTCGCCCACTTTAATATCTAACTAAACGTAACTCTCGCGGTTTATGGGCGCCCACAAAATAACCTGTCGGGCATGTCATCGGTGCTGTGAAGCCTTGTTCATGTTTCAGCTAAGGAAGGTGCATCTTCTCTGCGTGACAATTTATGTGCCTTTTTCATAGATATGTCTCGGTCAACTGCAGAACAATACGCAATTTTCGTTCACTGTTTCTAACATGCTCAGAATATCATTGAACTGGTACATGCTTCAGGCGTCCTGAGGGAAGGTCTTTTTCTTTTTCCCAGAAGAAATCCAGCGCAATTTCGAACGTTCGCTCGAGAAATACGCAGGTGCGCGTGTCATGTTTCACTTTGGTTGGGCTGGCCACCGGGGTCTGTCAAGTAAACGCAGTCAAGAATCCATTAAAAATATTACGTAGGCCAAGCCGAATCGCAATTGTGGATTTACCTATGCAATAACTACGCACTGAGCAATGAGGGACGTCGCATTGGAGGAATACAGTCCAAGTACACTTGATCGTCAATACTTCGCGCCTCCGTCAGTTTGCGGCACCGTAACCGTTTAATCAAACCTCGCACTTAGAAGCAAGAACTTGGTCGAACCAAGAAGTTACTTTGGCGGGTGCAGATGAGCGGCAATTCCGCCACGTAGTCTCCGTGCGCGCTTTTGACGGCGATTACGCGCGAAAAGCGCTTTTCTTTAATAGCTAACCGCCACATGTCACGCCAGGTCTGTAGATTTTTTTTCCTCGCTTCAAAATTTCTACGCCTTTATTCTTCTTATATGGGAAGAACCGAACTTTGAGGATAAGAAAAAAAAATCTCTTCGATTCATCGTCGTGCCTGCGCAATGTACTTTAAAGAGACTAGTTATTGATTTCAACTTTCACAAAATCAACGCGTGCGTGCTTTTCTTCCACTAAATTTCTAGTTCATGCGCCGCGCCTCGCACGAAATTTGAAGTCAGTGCGTGGAGAGGGCGGTAAAAAGAGGGAGGGGGGTACGAGGGTTCATTAGTCAGAGCGAGACAAAATCATTCCGAAATACTTCAGAAATAAACTGCACTCTTAATCAAGTCCTGGCTAACTCATGCCCTGTAGGCGGGACGCTTCAAAACTCAGGAAAACTCCCGGCTATAGTAGGCCTTCGAACAGGAGTTAGCCGTGACAAGCGTGTATAAAAACCGCGCACCCTTCACCGCCGCCTTATAGACGGCCTGCAGTATTAGTCGCGCGTCGGTGTGGGCCGCGTAAGTGAGAATCCTGGCTACAGCTCAGCGTATGCTCCCGCGTGTTATAACTTGTCGGCGCAAGCGTCGGTGTATACGCATGCGCCGACAGCGTCAGCCGCAAATGCGAGCTATGCTGCGAGGAGGTATACGCATGGAGCTAACTAGGCGCTCTCTCTTGCGTGCGTGAGAGAGAATAGGGGCTGCAACACTCTCCGTTGCACTTCGCTTCTGCTGTTTTTGCGCAGAGAAAAGAAAGGAAGGAGGTAAAAGCGAGAGTTCGAGGATATTGTGATTGTGCGACGGGAAGAGGGTTGCGTTTTTGGCGCGAGTGGTTAGTTTTAGCGCATTCCACGACAGCGGCGGATGTTTAATAGGTTGGTGTGGTTTGTTGAGCGTGCCGCGTGAGCCGGTACTCGGCCGCCATGAAAAAATTCTCTTATCTCAATATTAAGGGGGTGTTGCGAGGACATAGCGACATCCCCTTGCACGTGCCATGGCTACACGCAAGCAGTTGACGCAGGATTACACGACGCTTTCGCGCCATTTCTGTCTCGCTGGTGCGCACACTGCGGACACAGCCCGGCGCATCGTACCCGCCTGGGTGAGTGTTCTTCTTTCTTCACATATATGCTCGTGCTGTTAGCGTTCACATTGTTGCATGCTTGCGCTGATATATATGAATGATGGTCATGAGCTGCCAGAATATTCTATTGCCGGCTTTTGAAATAACTATACGAGTATGCGTACAAGTAACTATACGAGTATACGAGCACTTATCTTTGTTGTAATCGTGATCCGTCTCTATAGTCGCGCACGTGTTGTCGTGCTGATCTCATTTATTGCGAACTCTTGTACAGTTCAGAAGCTTTCGTCCCTCTTGACAGGTGTCACTGAGATAATCAATTCGTGTTGCTTGACAAGCTGTGTAATTTTAGCTCTCGCATGGCTTCTTATCTTTCGGCTAGTAACTGTCCTCTGCATTTATGGTCAATGATACAATGCGGCAATCAAAGGAAGCATATTTTTGCTAGCAGTTGAATGATGATAGGACGTCCTTTCATGGTAGGTCGTTATACTTCGCATTTACATTTCTTTTTTTTTACCTTTGGGAAGCGGAAAAGTTTTCCCCCAATCAAAAAGTAATAAAACTGCACTTACGAGTACCCAAGACGTTAGTACCGTTTCATTGGATCAGGCGCTCATAGATACGACTAGCGGCATCTCTTGTTTTTAGGAGGAAAAATATGCAATTTGACTTTCTGAATAGCGACAGTCTTTAAAACGCGTTTTGCTGGCTAATTTCTAACAAGTTTTAAAGCCAGCCTCATTCATGCTCGTGAATACATTTGCGTATTTACTCTGCCCCTTCACTGACTTCTGTGGTTTCGGGTCACATTTGCCCATTGGTCTAATGCAGTGCCAAGTGAAGTGTGGACAAGTACATCAGTGCATCATGCACCAGCTGTGGTGCCTATGCAAATTGCTGATCTCGATGAAGGTAAAGTAATGCGTCATATGTAATTGAGGCGTTAGCTAGTTGATGGCATTTTTGTTCTCTCATCCATCATTTCATGCGATGCAACAGCGATATATAACCGTGGTTCAATAAAAGTATTGTTGTTTTCGTTGGCAGCTTATTATTTATGTTGGATTGATCATTGTTAATGTTATTACAGAGAAGTGAAATTCATACAGCAGTCGTAATAAGGGATATAATTGTTGTTCATCCTCGTGATAGTATACACAGAATTTGAATACGTTTGGAGGTGACAAAACCTTCTGACACAAGAGCCAGGCGCAGTTTTATCGAGCAACTGGCCAGGAGCTCACACCTTGCAGGGTCTCCAGCAGCAGCAGCAGCAGCAGCAACACCGGCTGTGGTGTTGTTTACAATGCCGTAACTGAGCATACGATCTTTCTTCTTGCGTTTTTTATTCATTTCCTTTTTTTGCGTTTCACTACCATCTAAAAATCTTATTTACTTAACGAATGAATCGTGAGTCTATTGTAAAACTGCTTTCCTTGTACGTGATTCTCATCAAATTGCGACTGTGCTGTGGTTTTCACTTGCAGCCGACATTCGAAACAGAGCTTCACTTCTAAAAAAACTGGAAGTTTCATGGAGAAGCTCAACAAAGTCAGTCATCTTCGGTCAGACGTTCAATGCCCGCATGTATTTATTTCGTGGAGGTCGACGAGTATTTCTGAGGAACTGATGTTAAGCTTTCTTTCATAACTGTGGTAAGTTTATGGTTAAAATACTATAAGAAAGCTTCATTAGCAGCTTCTGAAAACACTATTGTAATTTCGAACTTCTGTGACGCTATCTATTTAAACAAAATTCGACAAGGTGTATAACAGAATGAGAACAACCGCTTCCCACGTAGAAGTTTTTTTGTGATGGGCGAAAAGGGCAGGTGATCTAAGAACATAACGTCGAATGTGTCTTCTTGCTTTTTTTTCGTCAGGATGACATGCCAGCAGCCCGCCCATCGCCTGACCCCGGAGTTTTGGAGGGAGTACGACAACAAGCCCTTCTACTGCGATCAAGTGCAAGAGAATTTGAAACGTTCGGTTGGCACAGTTCTAGAGAAATTTGTGCTTGACGATGTACGATACGATTATTTTGTGCTTGACAATGTACTATATTAAGGTCCTCACGTACCCAACTGGGTATGCTCAATGCTTCGTCTTGTGCAGAGTGCAATGAGAAATACCCAGTTGTTTCCCAGGTGTTTTGCCGGTGGGAAGCTGCTGAAGAAACATTGAAACGATCAAAAGAAATGATCAAAAGCACCAGAATATCGAATGTCACTTTTATCGTTTCCTTCAGCGCTGAGCATTGCTATTAGCGCTGTTTGTATTTTTTTACAATAAATACGTATTTTTACACGCGAGCAGTACCTGTTTCTCGCATGCTTATACACGCTAGACACAGCAGGTACTGTTGAACTATGAAGCTGATAGGGCCAGTCAAGTCATTCTCAACGAAAATGATTCCGCTGAACGATACATTTACGAGGAACATGGTGCATCCATGCTTTAACCGCCGCTACTGAAAAAAAAAAAGAATGCGAAGTTTTATACGCATGTCTAAACACTTCATGCTTATAGTTTCCAAGTTACTTGTAGTGGTTACTCTGGGTAACCATCAAGGGGAAACTGAGCGTAAAAACTCTCCTATGTGATGTAGTCGGTTCACGTTAAAAAAATCCCAAGTGGTTAAAATTAGGCACTATTAAAACTCGGTACCCAAAGCTTCGTGTGCACAATTCCTTGTGTTTGTTGCCACTACGCATCTGTCAAAGACTAGACACTGGTATACGCACGTTACTTTCCGAATACAGTATAGCGTACGTGCCCAGCCAACGCAACGTCTGCGTACACAATTCTAAAACTTCTTTAGCCAACAATCAACCACTACACGGCGTGCCATTTGACGTCAAGGGAGTCCGCACTAGAGATACCGCAACCTGACTGCTTTCTTGGTTCTTGTGCATGCCACAAACACACAAAAAATAGTAATGAAGACGCTGGATAGGATCAGTGGGAGATTAGTGAAGAGACCTTCGCCCTCAAGTGGACATAAAATAGGTTGGTAATGATGAAAACAAAATGCTTCCTTGGACAAATGCGCGAATCGTTTGCCGTGAAATGTACATATCTAATTTAATGCTCTATTAAAAGCAACGGCATGCTGTCGAAATCAAGTGCGAGCAGTAGAGCCCCCACTAGGTTTCTAGATTTCGCAAAACCGTTCACGCTTTTCTCCTAAATCCATGTTAAGCAATGCCTAAGTCTGGAAAACAATATTTGCATAGTTAAATTACCGTCCTCTGGAACGTACATATGTGCCAGCGCGAAGTGCGTACGCCGGTGGGTGTACCTCGTAATAACATCGCTTCATTGGCCTAAAAAGTTCAGAAATCGTCAAACACCCTCATGTTCGACAAATGGCCACTCTACGTTAACTTTCTTGGGATAATATATCATAGTTTAGGAGCTTAAGTTCCTCGTGACGACTGCCAAACTGAGGCGAAACCGCTTTGTATGTGCGCAATAAAAAAATTAAAAATCTAGCTTGCACCAAAAGTTGCATCCTTCATAGACCATACGTTGTCTTTTAGCATCTGCGCATCTCTGCAACACTAGAACCTATTACTCGATGGTGTCAAATTCATTTTCTATTAATGCACCACTATACTACGTTCTGGATTTCTGGTGTGCGCAACACCTCTCAGTAATCCGCACATAAAAAAATTAAGTGCGTGCACACGTAAAAAACCCCAGAAGGCTATCCCATGCACTCTATAGCACAACAAACTAACAGTCGCGTGCGCATGCAAATGCAGCCGTGTGGATGTAGCTCGCCAATTTTGCGCGTACCGCCGTATTAATCGCTGAGAAATATGCCAAAAATTTATTGAAAGGTGAAACTTGTATAGAGTTAGGCACTGCATGCCCATGAAGGTGCCTTTCGCACAAATACTGCGTATAGTACATTGCATGGACTCGCGCTTCCAGTAAATATTCTAGTAAACTTATGTGAAAAATATTGTATCATCCAGTGTGAGTTTAGTGAATTCTCCGCTTTGAGACTAGTATGAGGTGATTTAACTTGCGCGGCGGGACCGCTATACCTGCATGAATCGAGACGTTCTAAAAAATATGGCCACTGATGGAGTCGTAACAGAACGTCGCAAATATTTCTGCGATAACTACTGCCGGATATAAGATCCTGTTCATGTTAGCAGCCAATTCCCGCCTGCGCACTGCGTGTCAGACAACGGCGAATGCCGAGCCGCCATGTCTTTAGCGTGGACAGCCCACTTCACGAGTCACGTCTGTCGCGCGAGTGTCGTCCAAAGTAAGCGCATGTGAGAGGCATTTCTTCCGCGGCGCAGTCTGCCGAGCGACCGCGAAGCTGCCATGCAGTCAGCTCTACCTCCTCGCTTCCATGGTCGACCGAAACGTGGGCCGCACTTTCTGTTGAAGCAAAAATAATATCTGCGGGAATAGTGTCATTCGTTTGAGGGGAAGCGACGTGCACTATCCAACGTTTAGAACCAAGATGAGTTCCTTTACAAGTGAAGTTCATCTGCAGTGCGTGCGCGGCACACCGCACCTGCTCGAGCGTGTTCGCATATTATACATATTGCCGACAATACCACGGTTATCAGCGCATGTTCATCTCATTGTGTAATTATTACGCGGAGAGGGTCGAGCCAACAACGGTAAGAAGTAAAAGATCCTGGCATATGAGCGTGAGCGCTTTGTTCTGAAGCACCGTCGACTACGGCTTCGAAATAAACTGAATAGGCTTAGTGACGATATCGGCTACCGGCCCGGTAACCATCGGCGGTGAAGCGGCCAGCGACGTTACTTAGAACACGGCTAATCTCCGTCGTTGCTACGTCGTTGCTACGTCGTTGCTACGGCTACGTCACTGTGCGGTTGGCACGGATGGATTCCGAGCTCACGTCCCACGGCAAGCGAATCTTGACGTTGAAAACTCGTTCAATCCACGCAACAGGCTGGCGGCTTACGTGAATAGAACTGGGGTATTATGAACGCTAAGATTCCTTAAATGTCACTGAGGTGCCAGTGCCAAATATATGCGGAACAGTTTTACCCTTTATACCAAACGCGCAAATTCGCTTCAAGCATGCTCCGAACAATAACTTGAGTGACCCCGTATATATTTTCACGAATGTCATTTTAAAAATGTCTCCTTACGTATCAGTGAACGCTGCATGTATAATAGCGATCTCCACTGCACTAATACACCAATGTGTAGCGACCTATTGGTACATATAAACCCCCGTTCTTTTAACGCTATTGCCGCGGCGTGATGTGGTGTAGTGGTTAGCGTACGCGCTTGCTGATCGAGTGTTCGCGAGTTCGAATCCGCGAGTGTTTGTTGTGAATTTTTCTGTGGTTTACTTCTGCGTGTAATATGTGTATATGGATTATGTATATAATAAGATATGTGTCTAAGCCTCCAAATCCCCGATTAGAGCTTAAAATCAATTTTTTGTTTCGCCGCTTCATACACCGCCTATAGCTAGGACGTGCCGTAGTTGGGACACACCGTAGCTAGGCTCACGCGGAACGAGGAGATCTCTACAGCCGGCCTCGTAACTAGCCGGGATTCGAGACGAAAAATCTCCGGCCTATTTGAGTCCCGCCTATGATATGAGCCGCTGAGAAAACTACTACGCCGAGGGACGGCTACGGGCGGCGCCGGCTACAGGTTGTGCCGGCTAAACAAACAGTCTATAGGCGTTAGATTTTTCGTCTCGTTTCCGGGCTATAAACTGCAACTTTAAGCAGGACATGATTAAGAGTGTGATGGAAGCTCATGAATAAAAGTCTTCATTTCTATAGAACTTCTTCGTCGTTTAGAGTACTTCATTTGCGGTTCCCAGTGGGCACCATCTGAATATAACTGCGCAGCGTAGCGCTCCTGCGGCCAGTACGAGTCATCAAGACATCATCCATGAGAACGGTGGTGACTAACGCCAAATCCGCCACATGAAATTGACAGCGAGACATAATGCTTTCTTTAGCAAAAATTCAATGTTTTGCTTATCGTCATCACGGCCATCGTCATCGTGATCATCATCATTATCAGCAGCAGCAGCATCAGCCTGTTCTATGTCCACTGCAGAACGAAGGCATCCGATTTACCCTGTCTCGTGCGAGCTGACTTCATTTTATTCCAGCGAGCCTCTTATTTTCATCACCCCATCTTACTCTGCGCTGGCCTCGGCTGCATTTCCCATCCCTTGGTGTCCATTCCGTCGATCTTACTGACCATCGGTTATCTACCCCACGCATTACGCGACCCACCCATGTCCACTTTTTCTCTTAACGCCAGCAAGGATTATCAGCTACCCCTGTTTGTTCTCTGATCCACTGTGCTCTCTTCGTACCTCTTAATGTTACGCCCGTCATTTTCCATTCCGTCCTTAAGTTTTCCTTAAGTTAAGAGTGGTCCTTAAGTTTTTCTCGGGCTTATTTGCTATTCCTCATGTTTCTGCCCCATATTGTCACGTGGCTGTGACGACGAAGGACGCAAGACACAAGCCGGTAAAGATGAAACTTCATTATTGGGCGAACTTGTGCCCAGGAAAAGAAAGACTCAAAGTACAAGCAACACTCGCTGTATAATGATAACGGCGAGCACGGACGTCGGTCGTCGATAATCTGTTCGTCTGTGAGGTTCGCCCGCTTTTATACATGCCTTATCGGATCTTCTAGCGTTATCGCGTTAGCTCTAAAATAAACTTGGTTACCCGTGTCCTGTGCGTAATCTAAAACACCCGAGTTCAAAGACAAGAGAGTGGTTCCTTTCTCGTCTTCACTACCCATCCCACAGGCGCTACTTCCTCGCCGCTTATATCTTAATAAAACATGTGGACAATATGTCAGCACTAAGCGTTGAGCCTATCAGGATTTCGCTCTTTCCGGCTACTCGCTGTTCTCTGCCTGAGGAGTCGAAAACGCACAAAACAAAGTGAAATCAGTTGATTGCGCACAATAGTCGTGCGAGCAAAGGCAGAACGGGCATGCGACTGTATGGCAAACCAGGGTAGGAGACAAGTGACAACTTATATATCTCGTATATCGATCAATCGAGAGCTTACTTCCCTATAACTTCACGTGAGCAGACTGCTGGCGCCACGAATTGGACCGTAAAGACGGGGAACGCCCGGAGAGAGTAACTCGCTCATTCTTCGTATCTTCATAGGTTGCTTATGACGGTTTCGCTGTTTACAAACACAGGCCCTGGACGACTTCCGGCTTCGTGCGCTGGCGCAGGCTAGCAGAATTGGCGGGGAACAAAAGCCTTGGTGATTAGCCCGCAGATTTTCAACACTTTACTCCCTGTGTCTTGCCAAATAATGCAAATAAATATTCTTATAAGCTACACACAACATTAAAAGAGTTAGTCCTTAACTTTAAGCGCCTTTCTTTTATGTGAAAGCCAAAAAAGAGTATTTCCTTACTCTGAAAAAACTTAAATATCGACTTTCCACTTCGGTGTTGCAGAGTAATAAATGACGTAACCGGAAGTTTCTTGGGGTACAGCAGGTGCTCCTGCTATCGCAATCTTGAAACCGTCTATAACGGTCATTTAAAAGAACAGTCTGAAACAATCGTGGAGTTTCCAAACATTGCAGCGTGGCCTGAGACAAGTATTTTTGTGAGTGAAGCCCGATCGCATTAAAGTAAAAGAAATAAGCGCGCGTGGCAATATGTTAGAACTGGCCAAACGCAATGGTTGTACACTTTTCCGCTTTATGGCGCATTCACACTTGAGAACTGAAGGGTGAGCGAAAACGCCAGAGCGTCGAAAACGTCCACATTTAGCCCCTTTTAAGGCCAAGTGTGAATGCACCTTTAGGGACAGCGGTAAATTGCATTTCATGACTTGGGAATGTCTGCCGTATATGCGGTATTGGCCGCGAGCATAGAGTTTCCTACAATACTTACTAGAGGGAACTCTGGCGCTAGTGTCTATGGGAGCTGCAATGCATCGCGCTTCAGCCAGCATGGGAATCATGGGTAGCACACGGATTTGTCTAAACTTCGTTCTTTCGGCTCCGTTTGGCTCCGCGTCGCCTGCATTCGCTTTGTCGCAAAACGAAGTTCAGCAAAAATCAGCAGTTTCACTTCACCACTTTAACTTCTTTAGGCTCACTGATTCAAATCTGGTCACGAAGTTCACAACGATCCATTCTTTTATCCGAAAGAAAACCAAAACATAGCCATAAACAAAGCCACAAGTGCGTTCGAAGCCCACAAGCACGAAGACTAGGCAAATCCGTGTACTACCCATCATTCCCATGGTGGCTGAACGATCGCAGCGCCAGAGTTCCCTCTAGGTCATTTTAGGAAACTCTATGGCCGCGAGATCGAGCAGAGTCGGCACCTAGCGGCGAGCGGACGAAACCCCGTGGTGTGAATGGCTTCTTGCTTCGTCTGCTAGCCACACCGTGTTCGAACGTGTGCGTACATCATGCACGTCCTCAGATTACAGCTTATTCCGTTGTGCTAGCACAGTATCAAATGCTTGTACGTATGCCTGCACGATATGCACAACCATTTCGCCTTACGAGACTTGTATGCACTCTAATAAGCGAGTGCATGCACGTGTCGATATGGCGCTAGGTCTAACCATCGTAACGTCCATTCGCCAAAATCATTCCAATGCGGGTGCCACTTTGTCGTTCAAGCACATCACATAGTGCACTTGGCGTCGTCCTAAACGAAAAAAGGGACTAAATGTTGAGGTGTGAATGCAGATTTTTAGCGACACCATCTTGTGAAGTGTTGGCGATTTGGAAATCCTTATGATACCGAAAAGCATGAACTAGCGTCTGCAGAGGCTGGTTAGCGGCAAAAAAGACCTCACGCCACGTATTTCTACAGCAGTACGCGTAGTCATGGAAACAGAAAAGCAGAGCGCACAAAGTTCTACTTCATCTAATTAGCAGAAATACAGGCACTCTTTTTTTGTAGCCGCTAGAGCAAGAAGTAAATACCTAATAGCCTCAGTCGCGCAACACTATTTATATTGTGGTGTAGGCAAAACGCATTTTAAACATGGGCAAATAAAGCAAGAAAAAACATCGAGCACAATGCAAAACACGAATGTGACCGAATGCCAATACCCCATTGATTGGCAGATTGCGCTTCTCTCACACGTAGTAGGAACGTTAGGCCGGTTTCGTGCATTAATGTGGCAATGGAGGGCGTATACATCACCATTAGACTGCAGTCAACGCGCTTTATTTGCCGACAATCGACTCAAACCGCCTACGGCGAAGCGTCGCTGCGTACATTTGTATACGCGCCGCCGACCGCCTATCCACACAAACACGGCGACGGTGCTGCCGCCTATAGCCCGATTTCGCGGCGAATACAGCCCATCCTTATTGTACGGTGCAATTCGGTAGGCTCCCCTATTAGCAGGGCCCCCTGTTAGTAGTTGACCAAGATATACGTATATACTTTTGCACAGCTTGATGGGACTAGTTGCTTATCGTGAACTTTTATTCTTCCGCCCGGCTATTCATCATTATATTTGCCTTCGGTATATCAGAATCAGAAGCAGAATCCACTTTATTTCCAACACACTTGTTAGAGGTCCCCCAGGCAAAAAGCTGCGCAAACAGCTTGACTGGACCTGGGGGCCTACAGATGGCAGCATATGCAGTGGATTTCACAGTTGTACTCATTGTAAATGAAACATAGGTATCATAAAACAAAGAAAATATAAAAATTGCTATATATACAGTGAACATGAGAATGAAAGAATGATACACACAACGTAAAATGTTACAGTCAGCTTTCGGCAAAAGAAAAAGAAAGATTTATGGCTTCACCAGGTAATCACGCACTTCTGATTTAAACACACTGAATGGGGCACTAAAATTAATATGGGTTTTTAGGACGTTGTAAAGTGTTGGTATGCGAGAGAGAGAGAGAGAGGCTTATTTACAGAAAGGCAGAGGTCCGCCTGAGCGATAGTATCTTCAAGCCTGCTACTCTACACCGGGGCAGGGAAACGGGGAGGAAAAAGAGTGATGAATGACGACGGTAAGTTAGGGAGGTGAGTATATACATTCCCGGCAAATTGGCGAAATGCTATAGCCGTGCATCTAGTTCAGTGGCTTGTAGGAAGGCTGTGACCGCTCTTAAGACCACAGTTGCGCTGTTGGCGTCAGGCCAAGGGCCCAACACAACCTCATCAGTTAATAGCCTATTATGAAATCGTTCAGTAACGGAAACCAATTTCTGTTGGTCCCGTGCATATGCTCGGCAAGTAAAAAATATGTGCTCAAGTGTTTCTGGCACTTGACAGTGATCATCATTGGGAACGGTGTCACTGCAGCCGATGAGAGAGAGAGAGCTCTTTATTGAAATGCAGAGAATTTAGCCGGCGTGTGTAAATTCGCTGACTTGCTACTCTGCGTGGGGAAGGGGATTGGGGACACAAAGAGAGAGAGAGAGATAGGAAAAAAATAGAAAAAGTTAAAATAGAATAAAAAAGACGTAAAAACACAAACTGAGTTTTTTTGTATTTTGGGCGGGGACGTGTGCTGACAGTGACTTATTACGTGCTCTCAAGGTGCCATTAAAGTTTGTCGAGCTGACCGATGCTCTCTAAATATCTGAAAAGTAGTTTCATCGCTTGCCTCTGTTGCGCGGCGCAGGGTAAAGGGCCCAAGGCACAGTCAATTGATAAAGTTATTTTGGTCAGCATATGCATGCAATGTTCATAGAGCGCACGCTCTTCAGCATACGCTCGGCACTCAAAATATGCGCGACCGTTTCTATAGAGCCATAGTTATTACAGTACGGACTTTCGGTTTGACCGAAGCGGTACCGTAAACTGTTTCCATAAGCACTGTTTAGTCGAAGACGATGGTACAGAGTTTCGAGATTTCGAGGAATTCTGCATGGGAGTCTTGTTCTTAGATGTGGGTCGATAGAGTAGAGGAAAGCATAATGATGTGTCGAAAGGTTCCAGAGCCTCTTGTTTTCTTCGGAAGCAAGTCTCTTAGCCAGGTGGGAAGCATCAGATTTAGTGAAATAGATTCGCCTATAATTTCGGTTTGGAGTCCTTTGCGTGCCGCTTCATCCGCTTTTTCGTTGGCCAGAATACCGCAATGAGCTGGTATCCACTGAAATGTGATAAAGTTACCTGTGGTAACAGCCAAATGATGTAAGTACGCTATATCAAATGAAATCGGATGATGATTTGTTTTCTTTAAGAGGTTGAACAGTATCTGGAGAGCTGCATTGGAGTCGGTGAGGACCACCCATCGGTTCGGCGTTTGACGTAGAATATAGAGGACAGCTTCTTTGGCGCCATGGAGTTCTGCTGTCGTCGAGGATGTCCTCCTCTGTAGCCGATAAGGTAGCATTTGTCTTGTGAAGGGGACATAGAGGCCATAGGATGAAGTCTCCTGAGTGGTGGAGGCATGAGTGTAAATATGAATGTGCTGGGTATAGTGCTCGGCTAAGTAGAGGAGAGTAGTCTGCAGCAGTGCGGTCTGTGAGATGCGTCTCTTTGCTCCATTGATGCCTGGTACAAATGGTTTTATATCAAGAGGCGAAAGTGTCCAAGGAGGAAATCTCGGAGGCATCGTTTGCAGTGGCTGTCGAATAGCAGTAAGTTGCAGCTTTTGCACGGCTTGTCCGAATGCAGAATTGCTGTGGGTAAGATGTGCGCGGTACAGAAAATTCTCCTTCCCTTGTAGGAGATGTCGAAGATGAGTGCGCATGGTTTCTTGAGTAGAGATGACTTCTAGCGGAAGACATCCTGCTTCCGCTACAGTTCCCGAGGTTGATGAGCTCTTCGGGAGGCCAGATTCGTAGGCAATTGTTTCGTGCGGCTTCTAAAGTTATCTTGTTTGCTGGTGATAATCGGTGAAGCACCGGTAGGCAATAGCGCAAGGTACCTTGAATATACGCTTTCTCAAGTAGTATGAGCGGCATTTGCATCCCCATCGTGTCCCCGCCATGAATTTGAAGAGTTGCGATGCTGCAACTATCCTCGCTCGAAGTTTCTTCACCTGAGGAGACCAGGAAAGATTTCTATCGATGACTATTCCAAGAAATCGCTGAGACCGTACATAGGTCAGCGGCCGTCCACCGAGGAGGAGCGGATACTTGCTCATTTTCTTTCTCGTGAAAGCGATGGCTGTGCTCTTTTCTGGAGAAAAGTGTAGACCTCGGGGAGCCAAATACGTGGAGAGGTTCCCTAATGCTTTTTGAAGGCGTTGTTTGGTGATGTAACGCGAAGTTGAAGCGCTCTAGATACAGATATCATCGGCGTAAATCGTAATGTGCACTCCTCGCGGCAATATCCTTGTTATATGTATCAAGGTGAGGTTGAAAAGTAGCGGACTGAGCACAGCACCCTGGGGTACGCCCTTCTCTACTGCGTAGAACTGTGTGGGACCGTTTGGAGTGCTCATATATATCTTCCGTTCTTTTAGGTAGCTCTCAATCCATTTGTACAACCTTCCGCCGAGGCCAAGACTGTCCATGGCTGCAAGAATGGCATGGTGAAAGACTGAGTCAAAAGCAGCCGATAGCAGCCGATGAGATGTGCATATATTCTAGTCTAGCTCTACCGTAGTTTGTGCGTATATGTGTTACTGGCCTGTTACGTATGCTGTAGTCATGCCAGGTGTGTTTTTCGTCTTTTGGAAGCTTGTTTTTATGCATATTGAGACAGTTTATAGTCGTGTAACCTGGAAGCTTTTAACATATTATGTTACTGAATATGGGAGCAGTGGGTAGCAGGCTTGGGTGTTCACTGAAAATTTCAAAGATGCTCAACACCTTCTTTTGCGGCTGTTCTAGTTTGTTATAGTTAGTGGCTGTTGTTGTACCCCGGACTAGGATACAATATGAAAGACGTGAATAAAAATTAGCATAATATATTGCCAGGGGGGGGGGTTGGGGGGTTTCAACCCCCCCCCCCCCGAAATTTTTCAGTTTTGCTTGCGTATATATACACGTACACATACAAACGCACGCACGAACATACATAAAGTATGGTTGAACCCCCCCCCCCCCCCCCAAAAAAAAATTCTGGATACGCCCCTGTATATCGCACCTCTTTAGACTTAGAGGAATTCATTCTCTAAGTTTGTAGATGCCCCAATTCAGTCGTTACCTTGTTGACGTGCGTGTTCCAAGACATTGTATCTTCGAGCCAAACACTTAGAAATGTTTCTGATGAAACACGCTGAAGGACTGTTTCTTGAAAATTAAGGGTGAGTCCAGAGTCACATTTTCTGTCGAGCGG
Organism: Rhipicephalus sanguineus; assembly: GCF_013339695.2. NCBI lineage: Eukaryota > Metazoa > Arthropoda > Arachnida > Ixodida > Ixodidae > Rhipicephalus > Rhipicephalus sanguineus. The sequence goes on from NC_051176.1 coordinate 176,797,030, forward strand.
TTTAAATATAATATATTTAGTTCTATTAACATTTCAAGCTAATCTGTTAGGGTCCAGCCATTGTTCAAGTTTATTGAACAATGAAGTCAATTGAAGTCAATGAAGTCATGCTGAAGTCAAGTTTATTTAAGTAATTGTTTATTGTAGTGTTTAAATTGCTTAAAGTTGGTGCGGAAAAAAATATGTTAGTGTCGTCAGCATACACGACCAGTATCGGTGAATCGGGCACATCGCATAAACCACTGATGTAAAGTGTAAACAACAAAGGTCCTAGAATTGACTCCTGGGGCACCCGATGTTTTACAATAGTAGTTGGAGACGCCAAGTCACCGACCTTTGCACGCTGTTTTCTGTTACAAAGATAGGTTTTCACGAAATCAAGGTCAGCGCCACGTACATTGTAGTCATGCAGTTCGGACAGCAGAATATTGTGATTCACACAGCCAAATGCTTTCCTTAAATCGATAGATAAGCCAACAGTAAAAAGTTTCTTTTCCATGTTGCTCAGAATTTCATTTTTAATTAGCAATAACGCCATTTCGGTAAATTTTCCTTTCTAGAAGCCATATTGTGAATCACTCACTACGTGGCATTTAGTTCAAAAGTTAACGAGTCGCGTATTAATGACGTCCTCAAAGACGTTGGACAAGATAGGTAGAACGGATACCGACCGGTAGTTCGCTATCTCACCATCAGCTCCACCTTTGTGCGCAGGGATTGTACGTGCCACTTTAAGATCAGAGGAAAATAGGCCGGTTTCTAACATGTGATTAATTATAAATGTGAGCGGACGGGCTATGATTGAAGCAACATGCTTAATAGGGACGGCGCACAGCCCATCCATCCCAGCAGCGACATCGTTTCTAATTCTACAAACAAAATTCCTGACTTCTTGTTCAGTTATAGGAGAAAGAATAACTGAATTTGCTAGTGTTGAACGTGCGAACACCAGCGCGTTAGTGCAACTACTGCGATGAATCGGAGACACGTAGTCGCCAACATTTGAAAAAGAAATTGGACCATCTCCCCGAAGGGAACCCTGATGGGATGCGAAGCAGCAGCGTTGCGCACGGGTGGCGTCACGGGGTGGCGTCACGGGTTGAACGGCGCTAACGCGGGTGCTGCGGTGAGCGCTGGAAGATTCGTTTGAAGCGAAACTCGGTGTAGCGTTTACTTGTGTAAACGTTTGTTTGAAACGCAGACACGGGAGGCGAGCGGGCGTTGGAACCGGCAGCTGCGGGCGCTCCGGCGGGTGAGGCAGAGAGTAACGTACGCTCGCACCTGCGAGGGAAGCGTGCAAGCGGAGCGTGACGTCAACGCCCAGCTGCGGCGTGACCTACTTGGCACCGCTCCAACACCTGCGCCGAGGGAAGCGCGTTGCCTCGCGTTTGTGCGGACGAAGGGACAGCGTTACACAGGCCAGTCAAAGAGCTGCTTCGCATCTAAAAAAAAAAGAACTCGTTCATTTCTGTTAGGGCTTCTACATGCGTCTTGTCTTGAGCAAAAGCTGCAATGTTAACCTTTTCAGACGAAGAACTGTCTCTAAACGCGTCAAATCGCTACCACGTTATTTCAAGGCACTCGATATTCTATTGCAAAAAAGTAATGTCTTAATGCGTTAATTTATGTGTGCTATAGTAATTCTAATTCAGTTGTAATTAAATATATATTTATTGTTAAGTCATTCATGCTCCGTTTTTTCATTAATAGAATGAAATCTTACGCCAGAAATATAGTGCAAGTTCGTTTTCGGGTATGTCCATTTGGAGCAAAGAAAAATTATACTTTTGACGTGGCTCGCGGGAAGGGGCACGTCGTGCGACTCGTCGAACAGTGTAGTGCCTTCAGCAAACTGATCATATACAACAGTACACTGCTAAATGAAGACAGATTTCTTATGCAAGAGGTTCATTTCATCCAAAGTTCAATGTACCTTGCTCTCTCTTAACCCCTAGTCGTTAGAAATGGCAAAAACAATTGGGGTGCGCAATTGTGTACATAGCACGTCAAAGGGTTAATTGGGCACTTTGCCTTAGAGCTATTAATTAAATTGCTAATTTGCTGCCATAATTTTCTCGAATTGTTGTATATTCTAGCACACACAGAATGATCATAGGAAAGTTCGGCCTTTTTTTAAGTCAGCGGTTAATTTCTTGCGATATGATTTGAATCCTGCAAGCAAGACAGCATCGCGTGATAAAACCAACCGATGGTACCTTATCTTTTTGGTTTTTATTCTTTTGTGCAAGTTATCCACGGCTTACGTATCCTTTTGCATGGTCTAGTATTGCGTACCAATGTAAATATTAACGAGAACTAACAGACAGCAATGCCAAGGAAAGATTGATGAAGATTGAGATCAAGATTTCAATATTGATCGCCCTTGAATACTGCTCCAATTCTTCAGTTTTCATCTGTAGTTGCTTATTTTCGGCAGCAAGTTTTTCGTTACGCTTTGGCTTTGCTACAAGCTCTTCACGCAGAGCCTGCATTTCTAAGGAGAGCGCATTGACACTGTCGCAGGTTTAACCACAATGTCCCGCACTCTGGCTGAAGGACCGACGTTTAGCACGCATTTCACGTTTGAAATCCTCGAGTGCTTTACCTAGATCCTTTCCGCTTGCCATGAAAAACAATTCACGAGAAACGCTGGCACTCTACTGTTTGACAGCAGCGCATGCAGCAACACTTATAAAATAAAACAGGTAATAAGGTTCTCACCTGTACAAAAAATTATTTTGGTAAGCGCAGCTTTGTGGGTCACAGCGAACACACCTGATCCTGGGGAACAGCAGTGCAGAGATAGCCAACGCTAACGGCGCTTGACCTTGTCGGGTGCCTTCCTTGCGTAGTTTCACCCACGCGAAGCCCATGGATCGCGCCGGAGAATTTGTGCACTTTTACAAAAAATGATTTTGGTAAGCGTTGTGAAGACCGCACGCACTGCTGCCAAACTTCATTTTCAGTCCTGCTTTTATACTTTCTCGGTTTAGGTCTTCAATCATATTTTGCAACTTGTCGCCATTATTGACGCAGGCCATAATGTCATCTGCGCACCGTAAGTTGTCGATATATTCTCCATTAGTCTTTTTTCACACTTCATCCCAGTCTAGTCGTTTAAGCACTTTTTCTAAGCACACTGTGAACAATGCGGGAGAAGTTGGATTTTGCCTGGCCCCTTTCTCGATTGTGATTTCTTGCGGAGAAGCAGGATAGTTATGGAATCTTTGTAGATGTTGGTTATAGAATTCGCATTTGTCTCACGTACTCCTTGGGGACGCAATGCCTTCAAAACTGCTAGTATCTCTGCTGGGTCGAATGGCTTTTTGAAGTCAATGAAAGCCATATGGAGGGGTGCGTTGTACTCAGAAGATTTCACACTTACCTGATTAATCGCACAGCTACCAACCATTGTAGAGTTTCCATTCCTGGAACCAGTTTGTTATTTAGGTTAATCAAGTGAAGTATTTTTCTTCTTCTATTCAAAGTTACCTGCGTAAATAATTTGTATAATACTGAGAGTAAGCTGGTAATAGTTTTTTAGGGCTCCTTTCTTATGGATTATATTATTAGAATGGCGTTTCTCCAGCTCAGTGCTACTTCTGAGGCTCTCAGACATTTTGTGTAGTGTCGCGATTCTCCTAAATGTAAAGTCATCTCCATATTTTATCCGGTCGAGTGTCATGCCATCTTTTCCAGCCGCCTTTCGGCAGGGCATATCTCGATCGTATGGCTTGTCTAACCTCATCCGTAGTTACGCATGGAAGTTATGTGTTGTTAGGCTTTGATATCAGTAGAATAATAACGTTTAATAAGGTTGGATTACTTATGTGGAGCTTTGCAGTTCAGGAAAGAAGTGCCACCTTCACTATATGTCACTGAAATTGCTGATAACATTTCCTTCCTTATCATTTATTGTGTGCATTTTGATCCTTCCTATGTAGGTTTCCATTTTGCCTGATGTGATGCTGCCGCGTTTTTTTTTTCTTTCTTTTTTTTTTGTACTGCGGATTCCATCTCTTTGACGTTATAATTCCACGTGACTGTGTTTCTGTTTGTTCGTTAGCTTTGATAGATCATCAGTTCGATTTTATCTCTTTTGATAGCCACTTTCATTGCTTGTCGTTTTCTTAATCGGTTTTTTTAGAGAGAGAGAGAGAGTTGCTTACTTATGTCGCGGTGCTTTACCTCCAACCTCAACTGCTGCTTCAGAAATCAGTTCAGTTACGGTCTCGTTCATTCCCTCTGTGTCGTTCATTTCTTCTTGTTCTAATACAACTTACTTGTTCTCAAAGGCAATCCTAAATTACAAGGCTTGTTCCCTTACTACATATAGGTTGGCCTGCTTTTCAGAGATTAGTTTTGTTGCTCTTCTCTTCGGGTTGATGGCCATCTTCGTCCTCACTACACATCACTACGCTTTAACTTGCCCACTACTTATGTTTCGTGTACTATGTCTGGGTCCCTGCACATTATGAAATCTACTTCGTTCTTTGTTTCCACGTTAGGGCTTTTCCCATGTCCACTTCCTATTTCTATGCTTTTCCAAAGAAGCTGTACACTTTACGGAGTCGACTTCCGCCTGCGAATTCCACTAGCATTTCTCCTTTTCTATTCCATAGTTGCCGAATGCCGGTAGTAAGACCTAACAAGCCTCTCGAGATCAAGCCCGAAACTTCACACGACCTTGAAGTTAAAGTGCTTGGCCGATTCGGCTCCATTAATGAATCGACGCATCGGCATTTATGACGAATGCTAGGTGTCCATCACGCAATTAATAATAAAAGAAACGAATGACACACATTTCTTGTGATATGATTTGCGAGCAATGCCGTTGGACACTACAGAATATGGTATTGCAAACTGAATGACCTGTACAATGTGGATTACATTGTTGACAATTCTTTAATTCAAGAACATTGATTGCTGCTCTGTGATCACCGATGATTTGTCATAACCGTATTTTCGGATAATGTTAGGTCAATGCATGTGAAATTCACTGTGCTTTCGGATCACTATAGCACACGCTGAAATGGCCTATCGTAGCCATTTTATTGGTATTATATGGGTTATAGAACATCCGCACATGTGAAGTTCTGAAGGGCGGAGGGGCGGCCATTCCTGTTGCCTTGCAGCGTCCACAGTGCTGCAAGGATTTGCGCAGCGGGGCTTATCCATGCATTTGGATAATGCATGCATAGGCCTATATTGAGGGTGTGTCATCTTGTAATTTGGGGGCGTTTGGGAATGGGCCGAATTTAAAGGCCCTACATGAAAACGTGGCGGGAGGGAGGTGTCAATTTGCGCGAGTTCTGATCGAAGCAACTGCCCGCTCCAATTCGAACACACGCTTGCTATTTGCTTACTGGCATGAAAGTAAAAAACAAATGGCGAAATCAGCCATAGCATTGTGTCATCTCACGCTGAGGACAAAGCATCAGGCGGTGTTTTGTCGTTATTACTACTGAGATCAGCTGTTTGTTCATCCATGCCTGCAAAGCCGTGCCTCCGAGAATTTGAGAATGGCTCTTGGAAACGATGCAAAATGGTGACGAATATATTGCTTTCGAAGCGTCGGGACACACATCTAAAGCGAATACAAGCGTCATTTGAGAGCTCACGGTCCACTCAGCGCACGACGACGAATCTATCAAGATTCGAGGCGGAAGGCACTGGGCCGCTATACCTTTCCTTCTGTTTTTTTTTTTTCGGCATCCCTGTGTGTCGTTTACTCGCTTCGTCCGCCGCCTGCATACTCTTCGCAGCCATGGGCGTGTGGCGGAATTCTGCTCCGCGGAGCTGTCTGTCGTGTGCATACATGGCGTCGGCTACTCACGGGAGCTCTGCCTATAAAAGGTATTGCATTTTTCGAAAGACGCGAGGTTGTTGGCGCTAACTGTGCGGTCAGAAAAGAGCTCGGGCAGAACTGATCACGTAGCGCAAAATTTGACACAGGACAAGAGAGGGGGACGAAGACGAGCGCTCGTCTTCGTCCCCCTCTCTTGTCCTGTGTCAAATTTTGCGCTACGTGATCAGTTATGCATTACCAACATGCCCAACTTCATACTCTTGTCAGCTCGGGCAGAGTGCTGCACTTCGTCACGCTCATGGCGTAGCTGTATGCCTCATTGTTTCTCTGCATTTCAAGTGTCATAAACGAGCTACATTAACTGCGGTGAGCATATATTGCAGTATGCGGCGTGCAGGCGCCACGCGAAAGCCGAGCAGACGACGCTTCACGGACTGACACAACCTGAGTTACCTTCGTCCTTTCTGTTGCCATTTCTGTTGCCTTGCAGCGTCCACAGTGCTGCAAGGATCTGCTGAGACGAAGTTTTCTGCAGCGTGAGAGAGTGCACACAATGCACTGTATGCCGGCAATTTCCCTTCGGGCTCCGTGTGCCGACGTGGACGCGGCCCGCCTCGGCCTAAAAAACCGAGCTTCAGGACTGTTTTCAATAAAGTTATTCGATCAATCAATCAATCAATCAATCAATCAATCAATCAATCAATCAATCAATCAATCAATCAATCAATCAATCAATCAATCAATCAATCAATCAATCAATCAATCCACGTTTGAGGCTGCTTCTGCATTACGCAGAACATGTCCATCAGTCCTTCTTAGTTAATAATGATCTCTGTGTGCCATAGTAACTTCCTCGTTTCTGCATTTCAATGCTTTATGAACATTTACGATAGTGAGGAGCGAAAGTAAGAATAGCCAAAACTATTTTCCCCAGCTGCAGCTAAATAAAGACAAAAACAAAGCGCCCAGTCCTTGTCTATGCTGCTTATACTATGTTTAATTTTCCGATTATGCATCGTTTCTTTTGGATAACATACAATATTACCTACACCTAAGCTTCAATTTTCAAATAAATGGAAGTGGACAGAGATAGAAAAGACACACTGGACAGGCAGGACTTTATGCCACTTCCTCGGAGTATCGTTGAATTCGTTGACGCAATGGTTCCGCAGTAATTGGCCGTGTGGTTGCTGTGTATTTATTAACTTGACGGTACTTCCGTTTGGCGCTGGTTGGTTGTAGAATTCCACATGCTGGTGAGTTTTACCTGCTGCGTTCCGCACCTCTTTTGTTATTCTATGTGATAAAAATATCCGGCGCGCTATACATCAAGAAAAAATATTGACAAATTTATGTAATAAGTAAGACAAGCTAACGTTCGATTATATTGCTGACATACGTCATAATTAAGGAGCTTACTCTAGAAAAAATTGCCACCTCAAGCACGACAGGATTCAAGTTACACGGGTTTTTGACCGGCCTCATCCATCTTATTGCAGTATTTGGATTATAGTTATCGCGTTCACGACTCATTTGTTTAAGCCAGTTTTTTTTTTTTTTCGTGGAAAATTCGGCAGTTCTGCGTTCCTGAATAGACATCCTTTAAAACGCACCAAATACCAACTTTAGCGTCGACAAAACTGTGTAGCCTTGATAAATAGCCGCTACCACGGATGCCATATAGAACCTGGAAGTCACGCGAACAGCGGGAGGCTCACTTCTTTTCTCTTAAGACTTCTTTAAGCCGAGTATGCCATTATGCATTGTATCTACAAGGTTCCACTGCATATGTGCCAAGAACTCCTTCACGCGTTAAGCTTTCCGTGGGAGCCATAGGGGCGCCAAGAAAAGTGCACATTTTACATAATGGATCACTGAAGCTGTCGGTCCGGTGAGGGATCGGTTACGGGTTGTGAAGACAATGAAGTGATGGAGTGCAAGGAAGTGGGGGTTGGAAAATGTTCGGAGTTAAAAAAAAAAAGAGGGAAACGGAGGAGGGTTGTTTGATACGAGATAGTTGATGGCTGTCCGCATAGGCGCTTTGTACGAGAAGAACTAATACCCCGGTCACACTGGCAAATTTAGTGTCATTTTGAGCGAGTGCACTTACGCTCGCAGAGTGTCACTTTGGCGGCGCGCTGCTACACGAGAAAGAGAAGTGTGCGTTGGAAATGATGGCAGTGGCAATTGGTGGTTCAGTAGCGCAACATATATTTGTTATTTTTGGCAATGCTCGCAGTTTAATTGCTTATTATAGGCATGAACATAATTTACAATGAACTTTGCGCGTAAATGAAGTAAATATTGCAACCGCATAACGTCATTGGTCATCGCGATCCGAGACAAGACATTATCATATCCAAGACGAATCGAAAACAAAAATGGCGGACTCCGGTGCAGAAGGAACGCATAGTGGTGACAGGCGTTTGGAGCGTGTTTTGGCAGCAATCATTTGCTCCTTCCAAAGGAGTATGCGCGCCCGCGTCTCTGCGTCGGACCACGTTTGTCTTCGCGGAAGGGGCACCCGTGGCACACGCCATTGCAAATGACCAAAAAATGACTGACCTGCACATGTGCAAGGAAGTAAACAACGTGACGGACGCGGCCATTGCACGGCATGTGCTCCTGCATACCCCTAGCGGACGCGACCGCAAACTGCCCGAGGGCGAGAGTATCGCGGTTTTTTGTTTTAGTATGATTTGTTTGAATACATGGCAGTATTCCTGATAACGAGAACGATGGTTTAAAAATGCCATGATCGTCGCGTTTTGCATTAGCGTATTTATTTGCAAGCCACTGCTGCCGAGGATAGACACTCCGTCGCAGCGAAGTGAGTTTGGCGAACGCACTTGCCAGCAAGTGTACTTTGCAGCGAGTGTCACTAAGCGTTCCTGTGTGACAGCGTGCAAATGGCACTACCGGCGAAGTGCACTCGCTCAAAGTGCACTTAAGTTGCCCTGTGTGACAGGGGTATAAAACAATCTTGAGTACAAGGAAAGCAGTTACGGCGCCAACCCAAACAATATATCGTGACGTGATCTCACGAACGCAGGCATGATATATTCAGGCTGGCCGTTATTCTTTTTTTCTAGGGGTGTGCGAATAGTGAATTTTGGAACCGAATCGAATACGAATCGAATAGTGATGACACCGAATCGAATACGAATACTAATCGAATACTTTTCGAATAGTTTTCGAATAGTAAGACAACCATTCTCAAAACGGTCCTAGAATTCCGCACCGTTTTTTTTTTCTTTTTTTGAAAGAAATACTCACGAACTTTCACCAAAGAGCATTGTGCTTACTTTTAACAGACTCAGAATACCACAGTTATGAAATCTGAGGTAAGCTCGTATACAGCAGCGACCACGACCTTCGAAATATTTTTTAACTGTACGTTGAAATAAAGCAGTACGTGACTGCATATACTTTGTCGCCTGCTTTTAAATAAAACTGAGACATAAATAAAATCTAAACAATTTTGAACCGAAGACTATGCATACAGCTAAGGTGGTAATGAAACACATAAACCTGCCATCGCAACATGGTCCTCGGCACCGAAGGCATGTAGACATCGGTGTTGAAAGCTGTATCTGCAAGAACAATTCATACAAACACAATCCTCGCATCTATTGCTATTCGTGAAGCTGAATGCAGGTGCATCTTCAGTTATTGCAAGATGAAGACAGGAGCTGATTAATGCGATGCAGCTGCAGCATAGTAAAAAACTGAGTGAGTGTGGAGCTTTCATAAAGAAACGCCTTCATTCGGTAATCAATATAGCGTCGGTAGTCTCGCAAAAGCTTGGGCTGCATGCATACTGGTAATTTAGTGATTAAAAGAAGAAAAGTGGCCTTTAACTATTACAAAGTTTCATTGTTTCGGGGTTCTCCCGTTAGCGCTGATTATTCGAAAACTATTCGAAAAATATTCGGTATTTCGAGTATGTACTATTCGATTTGAGTACCGAATCGAATAGAATGCTATTCGATTCGTTATTCGAAATTTGCGAATATTCGCACACCCATATTTTTTTCTATCTTAATCTCGTGGTACGCGTGACTTCTTTGCCCAGCCAGCTTCAACTGTACACGAATAATGCAAAGCTGCATCTGCGAAATCGTATAAAATGCCTGTGAAGGGTTAACTCGAATAATGTGCGATATCTAGCGTGTTCATAACCAGGGAGCGGTGAGAATCCCAGAAACGTCAATCTGACAACGACATTGGTTCCGAACTGTCGCACGGAAAAGCTACTTGCTATGTGCATATGAAAATGGTGCCAGTACAGCGGTGGCTCAAGTGCACGCTCTTAATTATTTTGATCAGGCATATATCGCCCTAAGATGTATTGCGTAAAACATTACAACAAAAGATGCTTACTGCTAGGTACGAAATCTTGAGAAAAAAATATTGACGCAAGAACAAGAAATACACGTATGACAACAAGGGGCGGACGGGTCAAACAGAAGCACGCCACTCATGCTGTGGTCACCATCCCGTCGTCTTGAATGTCCAGGGCATCAATAAGAACAAAAGTATATAACCGCAGCGCTCACAGGGCGCGTCATGTTAGCGCGCTTCGAACTCGAAGGAGCACGCCCGAGTGTGCTCGAGTGCGACGCCTTCGGAACTTAACGGCGATTTCCGGAGGCTGCTTTCGGGGGCACGAACACGTCACATGGTGATAAAGTATGTTGCTTCCGCATCCGCTATAGCACTTCGCGCAAATATTGAAGTGGCGCAATGTTGCACCAAATGAAATGACAAGTGAGGAGCTGATGCTGCGGGTTAAAAGCGTTTGTTTCCCTTCTGTTTCGCCACACATCGGATGTGTACGTAATAACAGGAAATGTACGATCGACAGTAGAATCGAACCTCTGTCTTCGCGTTCAGCATTCCAGTGCAGGACCCAAAGGTCAGGATCACAGTTTTTTTCCTTCTTATTGCGGATCACTAGGCCTCGCCTGGGGCCAATACTGACTAGTTCTTTAGGACGTTCGAGACGCGTACCGTACTTTTTGTCGCACGTTAAAGAACCATAGGTGATCATTGTTAAACTATCAAAATTTGGCGACATAGAGTCAATGCACCGCCTTTTCAGAAGCGAGTTATTAAATGCGAAGCATTTCTTAGCGAACAAAGGAAGGCACTTTCACTGTTTCTATCTATCTATCTATCTATCTATCTATCTATCTATCTATGACACCCTTTCCCACAGTCACGTGTGACGCATACCCACATACCACGCCCCATAGTACGCGGGTATGCACGACAGGTGATTCGCAGCCTATATCACCCCAGGCCAGTGAAAATAGACATTGAAAGCTTTGTAAGACTCTTTGCGTGAATTAACGTGCTAGCGTTAAAGAGCTCGTTTCGCAGAGATGCCGATGTCGATGCCGGCGTCGCTAGTTGTGAGCGAAAAATCGGCGTTGTCAGTGAGAGAAAATTCGAGATATATATGCAAATAAACAAATAATAAAATAAGCTTCCGTGCGAGTGAGAATCGAACCCATGCCTTCTACGTGGCAAGCAGGCGTTCTACCCCGGAGCTATGCCAGTGCTTGAAACTGCTTCGTCAAAAAACACTATAAGAATGTCATGTAGTGGGAGCATATAATATTGCATGGCAGAATCTCACCAGGCGTCAAAACACGTGAATTGCGCAACGAGTGGGTGGTTTAAAGCTGCCCACCCATTACAAAGTGTGCAGCTCCCACAGGTGCGCGAGGCAGCTTACGGACGCGTAGTGGGTACCTCGCCAATTTGCAAAAAGAAAAATTATGGCGTAGTGGCCACTTCGCAACTGTACTTGCTGTAGGCCCTGTAGGATAGTTTGAAAGGGCTTAAGTTACGGGCACGAACGTCCCTTTCCTTGCGGCAGGGTTGAAGGCGATGCGCACGAGGCCCGATAACTTTGTCGCGTTCTACTCTTGAAGGCGAAGCTCGGGCGTCCTCCAAGTTTTTTTTAACATGAAAGTGTTTTGTGTCAGGGTCCACCAAGATTTCACTGACGTATTTCCGTCACGGACAGGACGTTGTAAAATGCACCCTAACAGATTGAAAAGAAACAAAAACTACACTCTAAGGCCAAATTACCCGAAAGAGGGAGGAGTAACGGAGCCCAATAGGCGCGCGCGATGTACGGATAGACCGTTGAGGAGCAACTACAGAGGGATGCGTGCCGTGTGCAAACCAGTCAGTCTGCGAAGGGATCAACTGCGCAGGAAATGCAGGCCGTGTGCAGAGATACGTTCCGTGTGCAAACCGTTGTCAAGGGAACTAACCGTCCACCTCGCTCTTGGGTCAGTCTTCCCACTTGGGTTCGTGCGGCGTGTTGGCGGTTGTGCCGCGCTCGGAGAGTTCGACGTTCTAAGAACTACGCCACGGTGCCTTACACGTGTGGTGCTTCTTTTACGTTTCGCCACACCCATCAAGTATGGGGCTGGCCTGGACACGTCTCGATGCCGCGCTGTATATCTCCGGCGTAGTCAGGGCACTGCGTCGCCACCGACTGGGAATGGCGGCCGAGAAGACAGCAGGCCTATCGGATCCACGATTTCAACCTGACTCTGGGCAGATATAGGCGCTGGATTCTTTCACAAGTAAGTGATCATTTTTATTCTGCCGTACCTGTCTCGTGGGCGAAACGAATCGCACCTGCTGGCAACGGGCTCGATCGTGTTGTATGTGGCGCGCACGAAATGAACCGCGAAGGCCGGCTTGGGCGCCAGCTCGCCTGTGCTTTGGGACCGCCTGGAAATTGGCCGTCATTGCCGTGAGCCGCCTAGACGCTCTCTTATCGAATGTTCGCCGCGGTGATGAGCTGCGGGCTCAGAGGCCTCGCCGCTGGGCTGCGACTTGTCCAAAACGCATTGCGGTGGCCGGCAACGAGCTCGGTTTTATGTCGCGCGCTTGAAGTGCACCGACAAGGGCTGGCAGGGGTACTAGCTAGCCGGCTTTAGCTGTGCTTCGGAGCTCTATGGAAACTGGTTGCCATTTCAGTCGACTTCTCAGTCGCTGGCTCGCAAGCAGCTCGTCGCCGCGTTCGCTCGCTGTACTGTCGCTCGCTCGAGGAACTTTGTGGAAATTGGTCGCCATTACCGTCGGCTTCCTCGTCGCGCGCTCGCAAGCAGCTCGGCGCCGTTCCCCCCGTGGCGGCGGCTCCGCGTTCGCTCGCTCTTCTGCTCGAGACTGGCGGCAGCGCCGGCTGACGGGCTTGCACGAGCTGTACGACGCCGCTAGCAGAAAACTCGCCGACTCATTGGCGGCACGGCGTGATGGCTGTGGCAGCCGCACTTGAGCTGTTGCGCTATGTGGCTCGAAATGCGTCTTTGATGATTTATGACATCACGGTGAAATTGTTTGCATGTTATATTTTAGACGTGTGTTTTTATTTCACCTTGCACGTATTTGTCATGTGCGTGCGTTTCTTCCACTCGGTCACGTGTGACTAACTATGTGCAATCTTTTTGTGTTTTGCAGGATGCAGCTGTTATCCACAACTTGAAAATACTGTGCGCGCTGCCGCGTGCTATGCCATTCATCTGTCGCTTCCGTTGGAGCAGCTTCACAAAAGGGCGGCACGAGATATGACAACGCGGCCGGACCTGTATTGGACATTTTACAGTGAATTCAATGAAAGAAAGCAGAAACTTCATATGTATAGAGAAAAATAAAACGTTTCATGGTCTCACTTTTGTTTGCCCGCCGACGCGAGCGCTTGTCATTCCCCTGCCGGAAAAAGCGTACAACTGTAGAAAGTTACGACCCTTCCGCTCCCTTTGGCTCCCCCGCATTTGCGAAGCGCGCGCTGCACGTGAAACGCCCCTCGTTCCGCGATGTCACCCCGATAGAAAGGGGGGAACTATTGCTGCGTTGTCAACTGTCACAATGACCATGCAAACACGAAGGAGTCTGCTCCACCAGTGAAATCTACCGATTCCCAAACAGATGGCACGAAAAAAAGCAGACGACAGGCATGGATGCGAAGCTCACGGCTTTAGTGGGCATGACCACAACTACGAAAAAAAGAAAAAAAAAAGCATTAGCCGTTGTTGCACGTCCATTGGTTTTTTTGGCAGATACAGTGAACTAGTTGTTACTGAGTGTGCAGGTACAGCCCGTACAACAGGGTGTACTTTCGATAGTGACCAAGATAAAATGCCTTGACAGCAACTGGCTCTTCTCCCGCAGATCTCACAAAAAAAAAAAGTTTTTTTCTGAAAACGGGGCCCTCGTCATGTTCCTATTAATAATGCTCTATCAAGTAATAGTACGCACGCAGTTCGTGAACTCGGAGTACCGGCGATGAGGACGGCGATAATGCAAGGAAGGACACGCGAGATAGATGTCAATTTTTGTTGCGGGAAAGAAAGAAGCCCAAAATAGACCATTTATTTTTGGAGTGTTGCGTACCGCACGATAGCTCGAATGGCTGCTGGTAAATTAAGGTATCCAAACTAATAGCAGTCACAGCGCCAGGGCCGCTTAACCTAAAGCACAAGAAGCGGCCTTATCCATGCATCCAGTAACAAACACGGGAGTGCGTAGTACACACAGCAAACCAAATTAAACAGGTATAAATTATGAACGTACAGAACATTGTGCTAACTCCACGTCGTAAACAGCGTCGTCCTTCACTAGCGAAATGCACTTCGCTCTGACGAGCACGGCGTCGTCTGCTATCACTTGCTCCACATCTGCTACATGGCTGAGCAGACGCCGACCTTTCACCAAATTGCTGCCACGCGGACAGAAGCGTGTACATCCTAACCGCGCGTGGCGCGAAATTGTCAAAAACACGTGCAGAACACGTGCAGCGTGCGAGCAAAGCAACGCGTTTTAAGGCAGCTTGAAGGGGACAGCCGAGGGGTCAACACTCGAGTAACGAGTTTTTCTCCCCACATTGACTGACAGCGCCCAGCACCGCAGCACCTCCCACGGCGTGGGTCTCCCCTATTGACTGCGAAAGCAGTGAAACACGCATGACAAATATTTTTTCGCGTGTCCTTTTCCGTGCCATTTGTTGCTCACCGCGGAAAAAAACACGCGAAAAAAGTATTAAGCCTTGCGGAGAATAACTGCAGAACGTCATCCCTAGGGATTAACGGATCGTTTGAACTGGGGGTGAAAAGTTCATCCAAATGGAGTATTTCAATGGACCGACCGTTCGCCCGGCGAGGTGCAACTGTGGGGCCTAACGGTTGCTCGGTAAGGTGTAAATGTGAAGACTAAATGTTAGTCCATTGAGGTGAACCGTGGGGACTAACAGTTAGCTGCATGGGGACTAAAGGCTAGACCCGATGCCGTTAGTCGTTAAAAGGATTAATGATTGTGGCATCCCCATTAGTCCCCAAAAGGACGAACCACACACCCTTTTGACACCCTTTTGCCTTAGAGTGTAGAATAAAAAGTTCCGTCGCTGGGAATCGAACCCATGACCCCTAGCTCCACAACGCGCGGCGCTCAACGACTTGGCCACAAAGGGTACGTTCTTCAGAACACTAACGGCAGGCTATTTATATACTCCATTTACCCCTGGCGGTACTCAGAGCTCGGTGGCGCTTCAGCGTGTTCTCGTTATCACCAGTGAGATGGCGCGAAGGGCGCGCTTTAATCGTCGCCCCGCTCATTGCGATGCGCCGCCTACCTATACCTGCCGATACCACTAGTACTTTGCCCTACAGGGCGTGCTCGTTCGTGCGCGCGCTTATCTCGTGATGGGGGTGGTTTGTACGTCTTTTGCGCTCACTGCAAAGGCAGCGTTGAAGTTACAGAGCGCACGAAAGCGACTTCGCCCGCTGCAGCGGCCGCGTTTGCGAAAGGAGCGCGCTGCTGAAACACAAAAATGTAACAACTGTGACAGTTAGTTCGCGCTCGTCTTGAATATAGTTGTGCGTTCGTTTTGTGCGTCCTTCTTTGTGTTTGACGGGGCCATAGCTGCCAAAAACCAATAAACATTGTACAATCTCTATATCAATGCACAATAAACGTTTCACTACCTCTGTCAAGGTCGACACGTTTCAATTTCGTGTTATACCGATTCCTATGACGGAGGGATAGGCCATGTTTTTTTTTGCCTAGCTTGATTGCCTTACACTTAATTAATTTTCGTAATTAAGCAGTTAACGAGAACAGAAAAAATAGTCTGACTTATGCCATTCAAAAGTCAGCAACGTGCATTTGGTCGCATCGTCAAACAGTGCGTCGGCATTTTTAACGCGATAGCGTTAGAGAGCTCGTTTCGCAGAAATTCCGGCGTCGGTTTCGTTGGTTGTGAGCGAAAATTCGAGACAGATGTAAATAAGTAAATAATAATAAATCTTTGGTTCGAGTGGGAATCTAACCCAGGCCTCCTGCGTGGCAAGCATGTGTTCCACCACATATTCATGTCATTTCTTGGAACTGTTTCCGAAAAAAAAACCTATATGAACGTCATGTAGTGCGAGGAGTGTCCATGTAATGTTGCGTGGCAGAAGCGTGGAGTCGCGCCAGGCGTCAAGACATATGAATTGCACAACGAGTAAGTGGTTTAGGGCGCATCCACTACAAAGCGCTCAGACGTATTTAATTATCACCAGCAGCGAAAGCATAAACAAAGTGAGCAGCTGCGTAGGATCGCGTGCTGCTTTACGGACGCGTAGTGGGCACTTCGCTAATTCGCAAAACGCAGAATTATGGCGTTGTGGGCACTTCGCGACTCTATATATATATTTGCAGTAAGCATTCTAGGATAGTTGAAAACGACCTATGTAACTCGCACAGACGTTCCTTTCCTTGCGGCACGATTGAGGTGTCCACCTAGAAGCGGAGCTAGGCTAGCGATTGAGAAGGCGATGCGAACGGGGCCCGATTACGCTATCGTATTCTACTCTTGAGGTGAAGCTCAACGTCCTCCAACTTTTTAAACCATAGAAATATTGTTACGGGGAAGAAACTATATACACAGGGTATATTGACACCAAAAGCGTACCACGCTGTCGCAGTCCAAGTACGTTCCGCCCAGAACTTCGTCGTCGTCATTCGCTGCCCTTCTCCGCCCGTGACAATATATACCCTTTGCTATAGTTGGCGATTTGAATGTAGCAAACAAACGCTTACATATCTACTCCTATGACTCAACAAGCTATGTTCCAGTGTTGCTCGTCCCCGCACGAATACGCCAAGGAACCCTACTTAGTTTCGATAAGAGTGACGTCTGTCCTGCACCGTGAGTGCAGGTGCAACGCCAGACATCGGAGCATACCCTTTAGAGTCGCTGTGCCTGGTAAGCCCATATTATGCACACAACTACTCAAATTACAAAAAGACGTCGATACAGCTCGTAAGACTTGACTCAAAGTGCCACGTAAGCAGCTACCCGCTTTCTGCTTCGCATAAAATCGATTCCCACAATGCGTGGGATCTGCAGGAATTTTTTGTATAGTATATCTGCTTTCGTTGCAGGAACGGCCTAACGCTCCGAAATTCGGACAACAGGAGGCTATTAATTATACAGCGGGTAAGAAGCTGACTGATGATGCAGATGCGTGCACCCTTGGCAGAGGAACAGTTGTATGGCCCGACTCCTCGAAGAAGGAAATGAAGCAGCGGCTGAAGGCGCCTTTCCTCGGGATATTGTAGGTGCTAGAAAAAATAGAATGAAATATATTCCATAGTCCAAGGATACTAATATAAGTGATCGACCCGATATTTAAATATATCGTACGCTCGCAAGGAGTCATGTACATCGGCACTACACCGCAATAGCAAATTAATGACCGCGCCAGGCGTTTGCATCAGGTCAGTATTGCTTAGAATGACACATTGAGTGTTGACTAGAGGTGTGCACGGGCTCCGGGTAGCCCGAAAGCCCGAGCCCGACCCGGCCCGCGGGCCGGGCTCGGGCGGGCCGACGTATTTTCACCTCGGGCCCGGGCCGGGCTCGGGCTACTTGGAGTTTTATCGGGCCGAGCTCAGGCCCGGCGCAAGCCCGACTCAAGCCCGAAATATAGAGAATGAGCGGGAATTGTTTTCCAGCACGCATACAGCGCCTTTTCCGCGACCGCCCTTTACCGCTTTTCCTTTCCATTCCTTACTTTAAACAAAAGTGGAGCAGGTAAAGCACTGCCTCTGTTGCACTCCGACAAACATAGAAGTCACACCACCTGAGCTAGGGACGGCGCCACGCGACTGTTCGCGTTAGATTTAAGGCCAAATACCATATGACTGGAAATGCACGCGACAGCGACGAGCGACCCGACGTAGATCGCCTTCGTGCAAGCTGACGCTTGCATGGGCATATCCCATACACGTGACGGCTTTGGCGAGTGAACTCCATTGTTGCTGGCATGAGGCCGTCTACTTGTATAGCAAAAGTGCCGCGCTGTTGCAGGTATGCAATGCAAATAAAATATTTGTTGCATGTTGGTATGTAAAACGTTTGCCGTTGTCTCGCAGTATTTTTTATATGCACGTGCATAATTATTACAATATTTGTTGATGTACTTACAGCTGATGTGCTTAGTACGTCGCTGATGTACATCCGGTTCGGGTGTTTTGTGACTTCCGGGTGATGAGCGACGGTTTCCAAATGCGAAAAAACCGACCGATCGCGCGATTTCGACCACGAGATACATAGCGCGAACGGCCCGCAGCGAACATTCAAAAAGTCGGGCCGGGCCGGGCCGGGCCCGGGATTGTGTTTTCGTACGTCGGGTCGGGCCGGGCGGGCTCGCAGCCCTTTGCCGTCGGGCTCGGGCGGGCCTTCGACAATGTCAGCGGGCCCGGGCCGGGCTCGGGCTCGGAAATACGGCCCGTGCACAGCTCTAGTGTCGACAAAAGCTTAGTCGCGGAACAGCTTTTCTGATAGCGTAAGATGCAAGGCTTTCTTGAGCAAGATCTGAATAGGCGTATATATGCGACGTCTTCGAAATCTCTGCCTTGCGATTAGTTTTCATTTGTTCCCTTTTCTCCACTGCCCCCGCACAGCTCCTCTTTTGTTTTTTTTTTCTGTTTTTTTTTACACTCCCATACAAGCGCAAGTCTTTTCTTGAGACATCATTAGGTGCTGCAATGTCTGCCGAGAATCGAATGGCCTGTCTGTGCAGTCATGAACTGACAATTATTTCAACGGAATACGAATGGGGGCGAACGATAACGTAAAGAAGAAACAGCGTATGCAAATCAGAACGAGCTCTTTGCCAGGGGCGGAACGTCGGCGTTTACGGTGGTTTATGGCAGTTCACCGCACTAGGTTGAGCTTGACACAGTGTGCATCACTAAATTATAGTTACCGCAAATATATATATATATATATATATATATATATATATATATATATATATATATATATATATATATATATATATATATATATATATATATATATATATATATATATATATATATATATATATATATATATGTGTGTGTGTGTGTGTGTGTGTGTGTGTGTGTGTGTGTGTGTGTGTGTGTGTGTGTAAAAGTAAACACGCAGCGCAAGGTTGAGTGCTGAAAACAGGCGATGCCAGATTGTCTCTATGCTTCCGCGCGATGTGAACTCGTCAAGCTGTCTGGCGAGGTAGACGGCATCATTATGCAGCGAGATTTATCTCCTGTTTCATGGTTACCACAGTGAAGAGAGCAATGACCACTGTGCTTCGAGTTGCCTCGTTTGCCACATTAGTGCAGTTCACAAGTTTTTGTGCTACCTTCTTGTGTACTGCGATGGTTGTTTAGCTATAGCAGGGGTGCAAGCGATGGACCCAGGAAGAAAAATCGCCGGCTTCTCCGTGACACAAAGGCATCACTCACAATGGGCCGCGTCAGCAAAAAGTCACACGCAAGAAGTGTTCCTCGAAAGTGTCAGCGTTTCTTCTTTTATTGAAATACCAGGGCATTTGCCAGATACAAGGGATATGAAAACGTAGCATCTGTACCTCACGGCGTTTATCGTTAGTGCTTAAATACGTGACCTCGATGCTATAGACATCTGCGCACTTGCATAAATACCCAAGAATGTGGACGGTAGCACAGCCGGTGCCGTAGCATACCTGGTAGTGCAACACACGCGTAATGCAGAGGTGGCGGGTACCTGCCGTCGTATCATAGCGGCTATAAGGTGTCGCGCTGCTAAGATCGTGGATTTGCGTTCGATTGCCTGATACGGCGGCCGCAATTTGATGGAGGCGAAATGCAGAAACGCCCGTGTAACTAGATTTAGGTGCGTGTTAATGAATCCCAGGTGGTCAAACTTATACCGAGTTTCCTCGCTACGGCGTGCCTCTTGATTATATCGGGGCTCTACAGATCCCAGTATTTAATTTTAATTGTTAATAGAGGTTGTGGGTTCGGCTCCCAGCGGCGGTATATATTTTTTTAAACAGCGAAGCAGTTTAAGCTGTCGGTAACTTGTGCTCCGTCGTAAAAAACTATCATCATCAAGAGGCTACACGCACTCTCTTCAGTCTCTTTACAGTGAAGCTATTTAAGCTATCGGTAAATTGTGCTCCTTCGTGCAAAACTCCTCAAGTGGGTATGCGCCACAGGAATTGGGCAAACCGCACTACCTTGTACAGCAGGTGCGATGAAAAGCGACTACAAATTGGGGATGTTGCTGGTGTTTAAGGGGTTGTGTGTAACGCTAATACACAAGAGCACAGCTATTTTCATTAAAGGGACTGTCTACCGTTCTTCATCGCTGTTCTGTTTCGTACCGCAATAGAAAGCGTGCCGTCTGATGTGTCCAACCATGCAGTGGTTTCTCTGAAATGGGAGTAGAAAATTTTAAAACAGAATTTTTCGATCTGCGTTCGGTATTCTTCCATTCGCGTTAAACATGCCCACAACACTGGTTGGTGGACGCGATGACGACTGTAGTGCCGGTAAAAATTAAAACCGAAAGCACATGTGATTTCTGTAGAATTACTTTATTTTCGCTGAACACGATTGTAATGAATGTAACAGTCGTTTTCAGCGCGCTAGCGGTTAAATGAAGCCGTATTATACGATTACAGAACACTTGTTTTGCTGTAATCGCGGTCTATGCGTTTATTTTATAACTGCTGCTGCAATCCAAGCCAAGTTGAGTCATCACAAAGATACGATAAATGCACGTATTGACAGCGCAGCACATGTGAGACATCCTAACAACAATACAGCGGCCCAGTACGACCAGCGCGGCGGGCCGCATGGCATAGCGCATGAGTTGAAGCAGACGAAATCGAAGACGGCGCCGCAAGCAGCGCCACCGGGCGCCTTTTTGGATGCGTGAGAAAAAAAAAAGGAAAAAAATTACTCTGACGCAACTGAAAGCTGCCTCAAGTGCGTCAAATACAATTTCTAGGGGTGTGCGAATATTCGAAAATTTCGAATAACGAATCGAATAGCATTCTATTCGATTCGGTACTCGAATCGAATAGTACATACTCGAAATACCGAATATTTTTCGAATAGTTTTCGAATAATTAGCGCCGACGGGAGAACCCCAAAACAATGAAACTTTGGAATAGTTAAAGGCCATTTTTCTTCTTTTAATCACTAAATTACCAGTATGCATGCAGCGCAAGCTTTTACGAAACTACCAACGCTATATTGATTACCGGATGAAGGCCGTTTTTTTTTTATGAAAGCTCCATACTCGTTCAGTTTTTACTATGCTGCCTCTGCATCGCATTAATCAGTTCCTGTCTTCATCTTGGAAGAACTGAAGGTGCACCTGCATTCAGCTTCATGAATTGCAAAGATGGAAGGGTTGTGTTTGCGGAAATTGTTCTTGCAGATACAGCTTGCAACACCGATGTGTACATGCCTTCAGTGCCGAGGACCATGTTGCGATGGCAGGTTTATGTGTTTCATTACCGCCTTAGCTGTATGCATAGTCTTCGGTTCAAAACTGTTCAGATTTTATCTCTCAGTTTTATTTTAAAGCAGGCGACAAAGTATCTGCAGTCACTGCTTTATTTCAGCCTACAGTTAGAAATATTTCGAAGGTTGTGGTCGCTGCTGTATACGAGCTTACCTCAGATCTCATAACTGTGGTATTTTGAGTCTGTTAAACAAAGTAAGCGCAACGCTCTTTGGTGAAAGTTCGTGAATATTTCTTCCAAAAAAAAGAAAAAAAAAAACGCTGCGGAGTTCTAGGACCGTTTGGTAATGGTTGTCTTACTATTCGAAAACTATTCGAAAAGTATTCGATTAGTATTCGTATTCGATTCGGTGTGATCACTATTCGATTCGTATTCGATTCGGTTCCAAAATCCACTATTCGCACACCCCTAACAATTTCAAGTTATACATGTTTGTTTTTAAGCAAAATGACTCTACCTGCGAGGATTTCTTGTTCTACCAGTAGATTGACCACATCACTATTGGGTGATGCTAGCGGTCATTCTTTTACGATTTTCAACATCAAATTAAAAATATAATATAATTCCTTTTTTATATGGGGCATAAGCATGCTCGTTGCCGCCGATGTGACGAACGATCTTCCCATTTTCACCACAATCAGAAAAAAAATTTCCGAGTGGTCGACAGTCCCTTTAAGTGAATGGGCCATTTACACCACGTGAGAACGTTCGCGCTAGATTCACACTACGAGACGGATTACTAATTTGGTCCGAGGACGAGCACGGCGTAAGCCAGTGCAATCGATCGCCGCAGACAAGTTGCCAGCGATAGCATTTGCTGGTGCTCAGGCACGTGATGCCTATTTGTCCGCGGGGTGTTCCTTCCTGCCACGTGAACGTATCTAACATGTCTGAGACCCAAACGGTGTTGAAGCAAGCTTATTCTTTTTATTTATTTATTTATTTATTTATTTATTTATTTATTTATTTATTTATTTATTCGTTCACCCTAACGGTCCTTGTGGGCGTCATATGAGGGGATGGAGGGAGGGGGGGGGGATCTATGAATACAATACTCTTTGGTTATGTTCACAACTTGCGAAAATCCAAGGTTATCGTAAGCGACTGATCCTTGATCACAAAACGCACCGGTTCGCGGGATCATGGAAAGCAGTTCCCAAGCAAGCAGCGCGAGATGCTGCTCCAGAGCTTCAATGCAGTGTAATGATGCCTTCTCCACTAAATCGCCACACGCGTAGACGTTTGACTGCGCGCCTGGTGTAGCTGCTAACGAGGCTGCGAACTCTCGCCGCGCTAGCCCAGATCGATAGCACGCCAGCTCTGCACTAAGCTTTGGTAATGTTCAGTCAGATAAGCTCGTGCCCGTTATGCGGGGCGGCCGACTCATGCTATTCGGTAATATATTTAGATTACTCCGAAAGGATTCAGCTTCAGCTGATCGTCGCTGCGAAGAACGAAGACAGTTTTATTGAGCTTACCACCAATCGGCTGGCTTAAACTCTTCGAATCGCGAACAGGAGTGTGCACAAGGCATGAACAGTGTTCTAAGCAAACAAAAAACACTCGACAGACCCTAACGGCAGGTGCCAGCATATATTTATCACGTGCTTCCCGTTACTTCGGGCAGTAAAACAACAGGCAGCCGTGGTGCCAGCGACCGCTCCTTACGATGCCCCTATGCAACCTATAGGGGCATCCTAAAAGCAACATTGAAGCAGGGGCGTAGCCAGGGGGGCTTGAAGGGGAGGGGGGGGGTTCAACCACCTTACCTCGAAAATTTTCAATTTAGCTTGCGTATACACGCACACTTACAAACGCACGCACGAAGATACTTACATAAAGTATGGTTGAACACCCCCCCCCCCCCCCCCCGAAAAAAATTTCTGGCTACGCCACTGCAGTGCAGCATTGGCCGTTTAAACTACAGTTACTGTATATAAAGGGAGCCCATACAACAATTAAGGCAGAAGCTCTGGGGAAGATGGAAGCTTGAACAGATGAAAAATTCCTGAACATGGGGTAACCAACGTTTCGACAAGCAGACTTGTTTTTGTCGAGGCTGTAAATTCTTTCTGTGATGAATGTAACAAAAATGTGACGACGACGAAGGTGCGGCGCCAGACGCGTGCAATTTGGAGCCAGCTCTGTGCGTGAGGCCAGCCAATCAGCTGATGACCTGTGGGGGTCCATAGAGGTGGTGTGTCATGATTGGGCCACTTGTGGAGGATACGTAGCTAAGTGCTTGGTGGCTGGGGACGAGCCGAAGCAGCAGCAGACGCAAGACAACGGGCCGAAGCGTCGGACGCCGGCGACCCAGGTTCCAGCCAGGGAACGCGGCCGTCCGTGCTGCGGCCGCCCAACCACCACCTGAGGCGGCGTTGCCAGCAACACATCTCGGAGTGTGGCCTGGCCTGCTGTTCTGTTCCTTGCCGAGAGCATCGCGGATCCCGGCGAGGCGTCTCCACGGTCAGCTGTTCAGCCCAGCATTGAGCGTGGCCTGGCGAATGGTCACTGGTGCGCCGAGCATCGCGACTCGAGCGCAAGCTGTCCGCTGAGCAGGCTGACCATCCCTGCACGGAGCATCGCGTCTCTGATGCGGGTTGTCTGCTCGTAGTCGGACCCACGCCGTCAAGCTTCATCGTCGCCACAGCGACGCACATCTAGACGCACCCCGCTACCCCTCAACTTTCGCCCGCCTCTTGCCCCTGCACCTCAGCGTCCGCCGTGCCGAGCATCGCACCGTGAGGTCCTCGAACTTTGTTTCTTGAACTCGCGTTCATTGTTTTAGGGGCGAAGCTCCTTAAGGCGGCACCCGTTCGTCCCTCGTCGTGCTCGTAGTAGTGAGTAACAAGTCTTACCCTTTGACCTCCAAGGTGGTGCCGGTGGGAGATTTCTCCTGTGCGTTGTTGAACAATAAAAAATTCGCAGCGTGCGCGTTAACTAAAAGCCGAATTCTTCTGTCTCTGTAGAAGTGTAAGTGTTAGCTAAAAGCCGACTTCTTCTGTCTCTCATTCCCATTAGCAGCCATTGTTTACCTCCAAGGTAGTGCCTGGTGAGATTTCTCCTGTGCGTGATTAAACAATAAAAATTTTGTTCAAAACGCCGTTGATTGATGAAATAAACCAACGAAAGACGCCAGATGTTTTGTAAAAACAAAACGAAAGAACGCCAGATGTTTCTAAAGCAAAACGAAAAAGACGCCAGCTGCTTAACGAAAGACGCAAGGTGTTTTCTAAAGCAATGGTTTTCTAAACAATGAAAATTCACAGCGTACATGTAAAATTAAAGTGAGCTGCAAGTCGTCATAACTCATCGAACCTTTAGTATAAACGCGCCCGATCTCACGTCGGTGATGATGTACTGGGCAGAATTCACGGAAGATTCACGGTTTACCGATGAACCTCCGCAGCTTCGCCCACTCATCATCATTCACTCCGTGGATATGCTGTGATTTTTCTAGTGTTGATTAGACTGTCTCTGTATTCCTCCTTTTCCTTGACGCTTTTTGATAGTTGTTCTTTGTTCTGTCATAAACGTCGTGCGTGTTTTACCACGTCGTCCCCGCGTCCATTTCCTCTTCGCACGGCACGCATAACAAGCGTTACGATCGGTCCAACATACTCTTTACACTTTCCTTAGCAGCTGCTGCGAACTCTTTCCCATGCATATACAGTAACTCCAGTTAAAACAACACCCCAAAACGTCACAGTTAAGGCTTCTTCACACCTACGAGTAGAACCGGTCGCACGGCCATTTGAGACTGGCGAACAAAAAGACTCAAGGCGACTGGTGAGCGTGCGACACCGTCGCCACACCGAATCCGCCTCTGCTCGCATTGCTGTTGCCCTGTAGAATAAACTGACGTCCTGTTCCTGCGCATTTGATTGGTTCAGAGCGTTGCGACTGCAGTTGCCTGACTGAAAAATCGAGCAGCGAGCGACTGAGCCAAGGCAGTTGCTTTGCGACCAAAGCGGCCATTTGCGACCAGTCGCGTGGCGACTAACTTGGTCGCGCGACGGTGCTAGTCACAGGTGTGAACAATCCTTTAGCATAGCGAGTACGCGCATCCATTTTTATGAGTAATTAAGCGTTCTTGTTTCAATGTGCAATAAAATTGACAACATGACGTTTGTGCTTCGTTAATGTCATCATTTTCGATGCCATTCGAGCTTCCGTAGACACTTCTAACTATAGCCGAACAAACGCATTCAGTGGTGAAACGTAAAAGCATGACCAGTTCTCGCTCAAGGGCACCACGTGTGGCATGCCTTTAAGGAAATCATTCAGGTAAAGAAAGAAAAGAACGTTTTCATACCTTCATTAACCAAGAAAACGCTTAAACGCAAATACTAGTTTATTGGGTCGTTGGAAAACCTGAGCACGCAAATCCTTGTTCGGTGCAAAAAGAAAGATACGTGTTCGCTAGCCATTTACAATAAGTCATCTAGAAGCTATAGAAACATCAAAATGGCACTGCTGAATCGTTTCCTGACCACTGCCACGCAGACATCGCATAATAAACGCGCATAAAAAGGGATAAACATAGAGGAGACATATATATGGGCCCTTTATGTTAGTCCTTTGTTTATACGCTGTTATTACTAGATCGCGCGATCGTGAGTGACGAGAAGGCCCGAATTACCGCCCTTATAGAATATCACAAGGCCGCGATTTTTCTTTAAAATAGAAAAAAAAACAAGTCTTCATGCCGCGCCATAGGCTCCCTGTTTATTATTCCGTGCCAAAGCGGCACTTTTCGATTTTTCTTTCAAAGCACGATGCAACCACGATCATGGCTGAAAGATTAGGACAAATAAGCACGGAGCTCCAACGAGCTAAAGTGAAGCGAAATCTGCGTGACCGGCGTGTTCCGACGCCGTCTGTATGCGCCGAGTGGTGCCGAATAACATAAACTGTGCGGCGCTGAGCCTCTCGCGCCGGCCCGCCATGAAAAAAAGTCAAGCAAAAAAGAACATGGGTCAGGCGTCCATTCATGTGTGTATGCTGCTGCTTTCTGAAAAAAAAAAAGAAAAAAAAAGGACGACCCGACCTTCGCACGGCGAGTTGCTACCGTCCAATACAGCTGTTTGTCATTTCAAGCTTACGCTCTCTTTCCGTCGATGCAATTTCAAGACAGACTCAACAAACCGACAGGAATTGAAAAATAACTTTCGCTGCTAAGAAAGGGCGGAGTGCATGCTATACGGAGAAACGGAAGGCGCGCCTTCTTGCCCAAGTGAGTGACACAGGTGCGCGACAAGGGGTAATCGATATGTCGCAACGCAGTTACCGTCAACCGGTGACTACCGAATGTAAACAGTTCGCAAACGGCGCTGTGAACGCTGTCTGCGATGCACGTAGAATACATCGGGAATACGGGCGCGAGACGCCGGTCATGGGAGGAAAATACCCGATCGACGCTATCGCTTTCTTTTGATGAACGCCCACACGGACAGGCGTTCAGTAAGCTAAACTCGTGCTTCGTGATCAGATGCAGACATCTGAGGCTTCGGAATGGTCAGGTGCACGCATCTGGCCTTCCGAAGCTTTTTGTATATAGTGCACACAAGGAGAGGTATTCTTACCGTTCTAAGCACGTGCCCACCGCAAGTGCTTTATACAGATGAATACGATTACCGGTTCTCAGGAGCTGACGTTAAGTGTGCCCAGGACTATCCTTATAAACTATATACTGACGTCGTGACGGTTTTGGTTAGTCAGTGCATACTTGTAGGGGAACAGCTCAAAAAAAGACAAGAAGCGCTGTCGTTCTCTCCATTCTTATTTTCAGTCTTTCACGCTGTTCCCCGTATGAATATAATGACACACAGGGTCACACCAGGCGCATCACACAGTCCAAGTATTCAGTACACGAACACAGTTTCTTACGCGAGTTCAGAACAAATGAAGTTGTACGTAGGTGCATGTATAGACACAAATATTTAGAATGTTCTAAGAGAGAGAGAGAAAAGTAGAGGAAAGAGACGGAGGTTAACTAGGAAATATCTCCGGTTGGCTACCCTGAACCGGAAAAGGGGAAAGGGGGTGCGAAAGAATGAGAGAGAAAGAGAGTCTGTAACTATACAAAACAAAGTAATGCCAATAGCATTGTCTAAAACCAACACATGAACATAGTCACTGAACTGTCACAACGTGTCGTTCAGTCCTGTTTCTCTAAGAAACCGCAGCAACGCCCTCAGAGCAGTTCGCGTTGACGTCCGGGTAGGCCAGTGCCCTAGAATTTTACTTTCGGTCAGAGGGCGATTGCCCTGCTGGCCTAGTGCGGCTGAAAGGGCCGCTCCTTGGGCGTTAAAGCGGGCGTTCTCGCAGAGAAGGTGCGCGATGGTTTCGATGCATCCGCAGTGTTCACACAATAGGCTATCGGCCATTCCAATAGTGAATGAATATGCATTCGAGAATGCCATTCCAAGCCAGAGGCGGATCATCAGGGTAGTATCACGTCGTGATAAGTTTGATGAGATGCGTAATTGAAGATCAGGGTCCAAGGTATCCAGGCGTAGACTTGTAAACGTCGGTGAATTCCACAGGTCCAACGTTAAATGACGTGCTAGCACACGAAGTCGTTTTGCTGCGTCAGATCTTGATAGCGGAGTGGCGACACTGCTGACGCCATCGTGCCGGATCGGTCAGCTGCGTCTGCTTCATCATTGCCCTGAATGCCGCAGTGACTTGGTAACCACTGGAATATTATATTCTGTCCTCTACCTATGGCTTATGGTGAACGTGCCTGATTTCTGCAACGATATGCTCATGCGAGCCGTGATGTAACGCGGAAAGCAAACTTTGCAGAGAATGTCGTATGATGCATTAAAAAAAAGTACTAAGATAGTCTTGTAAGGAAATACGCAAAACCTAAGTGCACGGTCATAACGTAACAACTTCTTGAATATATAACAAGCTTACATGTTTGCATCGATCATCCAGCTTTCCAAAGACCTAATATTTTAATATTTATTGATGAAATTCGTACCTTTCAAAACAAATTACAGCTACAAACGCTTTCTTTATTTAAATGTGAAAGCGTGAGAAGGTATGGATTGCGTTAGGGTAATCTATCCCAACGTTATGAAATCGATATATAATTAACAAACAAGCAAATAAAGAAATAATGAAAGCCCTTATGTACTATCGCCACCAAACAAACAATGTCTCTGTGCGCAGCACTTACAGTAGTCACCAAGGGTACCGCGGATAGAGTCTATACAAATATATTTTCGTGCACTTGCATACCAAATGACCATGATATCTGTCCGTTACCATCACAATATGACGAAGAGATAGATGCCAGCAAACAGATAGTTCTCTAAATTTGTGGCCACTACGGAATCACGAAGAGCGCTCACTGTGAGTCTCTGCTTGCCAGGGCGTCGCCATGGTCGAAGCACTTAGTCGACATAAACGACCTCTCACACTGAGAGGTATGTTATACCGATGACACAGTTGAATACAATGTTCTTTGTATTGAGGGCACTCTATATGATGACATGTTCCAGTGACGCGTTGGAATTATCACAGTGGGTGCGATCTTCGTTTGATACGCTTTTCTTTAGGTCAGCTGAAGGCCGTGGGCCAACTATTTCTTTTCTTTGCAGAGTCAATGTTCGTCTATATAAAATCAATATATTTTCTCCCGATTGTCTCCGTGTAGATTTGTATGTTGGGCGCTTGAGAAGAAGATGGTGTCCATCTTCATCTGGGTTTACGGTGTCGTTTTAACGTCTAGAAAACGTGTCGCGTAAATGCTCTACCTTGTCTTAGATGGTGCCGTAATATTTCAAATTTTCTATTCTCACTCGAGGTGAATGGCCAGTTTAATACGTGTGTCTACAAATAACTCTGAGCTGCGCCCGCCGCAGTATTTCAAGATATATTGCAGTATCTTGCGATCGATTAAATTGCAATAACGAGACTTATTCTGCTTGCTTTCCTGTGTTCTTTGTGTATCTCTCTATTATATGATATCTCTCTTTTCGCCCCTTTATCCCTTCCCCCATTGAAGGGTAGCAAACCGGACGTTCGCCTGGTTAACGTTACTCGGCTTTCATTGCTTCTCTCTCTCTCTTTCTCCTTGAGCGACTCACGCAGTAAAATTGTGTGACAAGCACTTTTTCTCCCTTCCTTGTCGTGACGTGAGAGCGCTTTGTGAATTGCTAAACGTAACCCATTTTTGCGCATTCACTTCATCTGTTATGAAGCGCCACACTTATAAAAGAGCAAAAGGCCCTGTGACTGTGGGAGATGTCACTTGGGATCATTTAAATGCCCTCTCTAACGCCAAAAAAGGCATGAAGAATGTAGGGAAGGCAGGGAGGTTAAGAAGACTTCGTTTATGCAGTTTGAAACCGTACGCGTTGTGACGCTAGACCGCTGTTGGAGCAAGACCTTGGAAAACCGGCCTGTGTATTTTCTGCATGCGCAAGGTCTCTCTCTCTCTCTCACACACACACACACACACACACACACACACACACACACACACACACACGCGCGCGCGCGCGCGCACACACACACACAAGCGCGCACACGCACGCACACACAAACAAAACCATTGGTTCTTCTAACGAGTGCCTGCGACTGTCATCAAAAATTGTCCTTGAGTGTGTTCAAATCGACTACATTTTCTTTCCTTTTTCTTCTTTCCCATTTATGAAATTCATCATTCTTATTTCACCTTTACCAAGCGTTTGGCGACTAAATGAACATGGCCATGGTAAATTCTACTGTCTTTCTTCCACTTCAAGTTTTTCTATCTGTGAAGCGGGATCGAGGTACATACTGAAAGCCATCGTGGGCCGTAGCCACTGCGCTGCCGCTTCGCATGACGTTGCTTACCACCGACCGCCTGATGAATTATCTAGTGCTGAATTCCAATGGCAGATAGGGAGCGCGGATCGTTTCTTCCAGTGGCAGATTGAGAGCGGATCTCGATCCGAGATCGCTCCGCGGAGCAGTTAGTGCTGCTCCGGCCAATTAGGGTGATTAGACCGGAAGTTCGCGTGGCGTAGTTCCGGTAGTTCCTTCAACAGGCATTGATAACTAGCCGCTGTGCAGGATTGCTCGCGCAGCGGGCGACACCGGTCGGGCAGGCTCGAACTTTTTTGCAGGAATGAAATAGGCATTCCGATCACGAAATAGCGCTCCTTTTTTCCGTATTCTAGATGAA
This sequence comes from Rhipicephalus sanguineus, assembly GCF_013339695.2. Lineage (NCBI taxonomy): Eukaryota > Metazoa > Arthropoda > Arachnida > Ixodida > Ixodidae > Rhipicephalus > Rhipicephalus sanguineus. The sequence continues at coordinate 176,827,877 of NC_051176.1, forward strand.
AACAATTCATCTGAAAGCAGGACCTCGGATTCCAGTAGTAATGATTTAAGCTTAGGTTACGAGGTCGCAAGGGCACATGCTGGTGCATTTGACGAGCTTTTCTGTTTGCCAGCTAACAAGCCCAAGGTTGTGGGCTTCATCGAGGTGCTTATTCGAAACCGTAATGAGGAAGAAAGCTGCCGTTGTCGCTCAAAACCGTTCCCTTTTGAAACGCTTACGACAAGCTCGGGCGCAGCGCAATGCATGCTGGGTAGTTTCAGCGGCTCCCTGCTTGCTCTGTGCGTGCATCGTCAGTGTTCCAAACGTGGGTTTAGAGTGAGTGCTCAGCACCTGAGGAGGGTGCTCGGCGGCAGAGCTAGCTGCCCGCTCCGGAATCTGCCATTGGAATTCGACATAAGGCTGACCCGAGTTGCGAGCAAGGCAAGGACTTTATTGGCCAAGGTGATTAATTTTATCACTCAGTGCCAGTTGCCCGAGATACTGTGTACTGCTGAGGTAAAGAGAAAGTGCATTAAACCGAAGAAAAGGTCATGTTCTGCTCTTTGCGGTATAATTTTGTATTCCAGTTTTTTCCAATAACTACTATAGATGCAGAGAAGCCTGCAAAAGCAGTGCACTACTCATGACGTAACCATTGCGTGGGAACGGCCATAACACTGCTTCTCCGAAGATCCAGCCAAGCAACGTATAAAGTGTAATGCGATAAAATATTGGTGAAGTACGGCGTATGCGGAGAAAATATTGCATTTTCTAAAGTTCTGCCTGGATGGGACCAGTGCACACCTGGTCTATAAAGAGTGTTTCCCTGCACGACGCACTGAGCAGTGTGCTGGATGTTTGAAGGATGAATCGAGCAAAAAGAGAGAGAGTAAGAACATCTCCGTGGTCTGAAGCGCACTCAGATTGACCGGCATTTGCACCCACGTGCCGAATCACTGATGAACCTCCGCCTCGGAGAAAAGGCGGCGAGCCGTACTACCTGCGGCGCCGCGGAGAAGAAAAGAAAGAGAGCGCTTCTCGCGAAAGCTCAGTGCATCAATCTCGAAGGTAACGCGAATCCATTCATTGTGGGCGACCCAGACTCACGTTCGTGTTGGGTGTGCTTAGCACAGGCGACTGTTGTGTGTGAGGGACCCTACTCAATACGCATTCCGATATCCAATTCTCTGCAGGGATCTGAAATCAGGACAAATTACGGGAAGTTGATTTTTTTGTTACGCGAGCACTGGCAGCATAAAGCGCGCGGACACCGAATAATTTATCATCATTCTTACGATGGAGCTTAGTATAGAGGTAATTAGTAATTTTGGGGGCTTTACTGTGCCAATACCACGATATGGTTACGAGGCACCCCGTAGTGGAGGGCTCCGGATAATTTCGGCCACCTGGAGTTTTTTAGCGTGCTCTCACAGTGCGCAGTACACGGGCCTCTAGCATTTTCGCCTCCATAGAAATGCGACCACTAGCAAATAGGATTGAACCCGCGTCTTGCGGTTCTAAACGGAGACAAATCAAAGAGTTCGGAGAATGAATATATGTGACCGCTGCTGCTATGCGACTCTTGTTTTTAGTTTTTTTTAAATGCGAAGCATTTCTTAGCGAACCTCTGGCACTTTGAGCGTTTCTATCTACGTATCTATCTATCTATCTATCTATCTAGCCGCCTACGTCTGGGTGCTCTCATGATCGCCTCCTTAACTTAGTGTAGGCCAAAATTTGCATGGGAGGGTAAGAGGATTTGACGAATACGAGAGCCGGGTCATGACATGAATAAACTTAATATCTTGTGGCGTACGTCGTCAAACCCTTCCCACTAGACACGTGTGGCACATACCCGTTTACAACGGGCCGCGGTGTACGGGTATGCGCCCACAGGTGATTGACAGTTTATATCTACCCAGGAACGACGAGAACAGACATTGTTAACTTAAATGCTAGAGCGTTAAAGAAAACCAACATCGGCAGCGTTGACTCAACGAATCGAAAGAATGAAAATTAGGATCCCAGCAGGAATCGAACCCAAGCACTCTGCGTGGCAATCAGGCTTTCTACCACTGAGCCATGCCAGGTCTATAAATTGGTTTGGAAAAACAGCCTACGCAGGCGTAATATCGGTGCAACGTCAATTGTGGTTGTGGTGCTGGCTATCTAGTTTTACAAGAAAGCAATAAACACTACATGATACTCCTACGATGTCTACTCCTACGATACAGGCGTCATATCAGATTAAAGTCTGTAGTTCCAGTGTTGGCTCCGCTTTTATAGCAGTCTAATAAACATTACGTTTCTATTCCAAGCTATATTGAAGCATTGCTCGACCCCGGAGGAATACATTATTAACGAATGATACGTATAATATCCACATCACCGCACCGTAAAGTGCATTTAGTCCGCCAGAATGACGCAGTGTCCTCTTATTTCTTACGAGGCTGGGCGATGGCCTCATGCTGACCGACGATGAAGCCAGATTGATTGACAGCCGCTTTGTAGACTAGGCTACATAGGCCACATACGCCCAGGTAGTCTACAAATACGACAAACACCATCCACTGATGTTGGTCTACGTAGCACTATCCAGGCCTACCAGCCCCGACGGCTTATACCTCACCAACGCGAAGGGTGGCTTCAGGTTCCGACATGTCGCCGGCTCTGTCGACAGACAATTTGTCGACGTAGTGACCGAGGCATCCACGAATTCCAACAGCTCTACCATACCCCATACTTCACTACACATGGACCCCTCGTCACCACGATCACGACCGGATCCTATAACAAGTCTTGAGCAGCTGCTGGTGCTCAGTGATCACGGTGTTGATGCCCTTGTTCAAGAACTGTCAAGAACTTCTTGCACACATGCACATGGGTTCGTGAAACGTGCCTGCGTTCTCGGGACACGTATAAGCACTACATATCAGCTTACCGCTTCTGGTGTTGGTAATACCCACATTGCCATTGCCATTGGCAGCGTTACCCAACCGTAAACAACTGGTTATATAACACATATGCGGCTCTTCAACATATATAAGTGTGCCTATATTATTTATAAAAATATTTAGCGCCATTTTGTAACGTGTAGCTCAGTAAAAAAAGGTTACGCCACAGTCACCTGCCCGCCACATGCTTCGCATAACATCGACTCCCACGGTACGTGGGATCTGCCGAATTTTTTGTACTTTACTTTCATATAACCACGGAAAACGCGTGAAGGAAACAGGTTTTTAATCCGCGTTTATTCCTGCTTCTACGGCGGGAAGGCGGACGGTGGGAGGAGGCAACACGATAACCTAATTATATAAACCTCCATGAAAATTCGGCTGTTTTGGGATACAATTTCTCTAGCACCGTTTTCGATAACTGCGTCTGAGAGCGCTCTGCTTATTTGCTTTTTTTTTCTCCTGTGTGCTGCGTGGAAGGAAGGCATGGAAAACTTCCAGGTGCACGTCAGCTGTCACGTCCTCAGAGCAGGCCTTCGAATTCACTCACCAGGCCGACACATAGCCATTACAACGGAGAAATAAACGAGGGCGCGTGTATATTTGTTATTGAACCGTTTTACTGCTAACGGCCACGTGTAGTCATAGCAACAAAAAAAAAAATGAAGTACTGTCTTGAAGTGGGGAAAGCCTAAAGCGTTTACGAGCGGCTTCGCTTTTTTTTCGCCTAAATGTATACATTTTTTTTAGATGAGCAGAACATATCCATTAGCAATAATACGTGGGAATTAATCGATTACTCTGCAGTAATTTGCCAATTACGTTCTTGACGTTGTAATTGTAACTGTAATTGGTTATTTTTACAGTGAAGTAACTGTAATTGTAGTCGGTTGCTTTTTTCAGTAACGTGAACAAGTCTGGCCCGCAGTTTGGCAGGGAAAGAGCAGCGGTGGTCCACAGCCTGCAAAGGGGTTGCCATAGGCACCGGACATTTGATGTCGTTTCGCAGCGGAGCTATTAAGCTTTTCGTTAGTGCGTCTGGCGCAGACAAAAAAACTGTCCAGCCTTGCTAGACTCTAGTTTAATGCCAGCTAGTTTGATGTAGGCAATCGGCTATCCAGGCACGCTAGCCGAGAGAGAGGGCCTTGCTAATTAAGGCTGGGCTAATTAAGACCGTGTTCATTAAGATTGTGTTAACTATATGACATCTCTAATTTGGACGTTTTAATTAACACTGTGCTAATTAACACCATACTAATTAAGACCCTGCTGATAATCTAGGTCGGCCACAAGCTCCGCCGTTAGTCCAGCCTTACACCACTAGTACAAGCTGTCCACAAATTTTTTTGCTGAATGGCCCGTGGCAACGAGGAGCGTGCAACGAATTTTGATTGTTTTCATGCGACACATCGGGCTATTTAACACGTGGTGACAGACCCCCTACAATTGAGGAGATGCTCACACGGAACAATTGACGGCCATGTAGGCCAGGCTAACCCCGCCTGCTGCGGCATCACAACCACCACCACCATTGCAATAGAAAAAAAATTATATGTATATTTAATGCTTTTTGAAATAAAATTTCAATCAAATAGTTCCTGTACAGCGGCGTTTGAAAAGGGCAAAGTAAAGTTATAGAATACGCTAATATTGTTTTTTTCCCCCGCTCGCTGCAGCAAGCACGAATAAGCTGCAAAGCATCTACCGAAAGGTTTTCGGGTTCATCCATAACCAGCGCAAAGGCCACTTTTCCCCCACCTGTCTACTTAAATTTCGTTAAAGCTTTGTGTTTACGGCATAAGCTGGATTAGTTGTCTTCCTGCTGTTATTTATTCAAGATACTGGCAGAACATAAGATTTCGCGTGTCGCGAAACAGCTCGGAAGCAACTTCATTCGTTGTGGTTGGTGTACTGCTTGCAAGAATCCTGCTCCTGCAACACCCCCCCCCCCCCCATTTTTTTTTGGGGGGGGGGGGGGAGAGGGGCATTCAGATGAAAAATCGAGGAGGAGGGTGCTGAAATGTTAACGCGTTAACGTCACAGAGCTCGTTTCGCAGTAATTGCGGTGTTGGCGGCGGCGTCGTTGGTTGTGAGCGAAATATCGGCGTTGTTCGTGAGCGAAAATTCTAGATAGATGCAAATAAATAATAAAAAAATCTTCGGTTCATGCGACAATTGAAACTAGGCCTTCTGCATAGCAGGTGTTCTACCACGGAGCCATGGCAGTGCCTGAAACTTCTTCGTAAAAAAAACGCTGTAAGAATGTCGCGTAGTGGGTGGAGTCTCCTTAACGCATGTATTATTATTATTATTATTATTATTATTATTATTATTATTATTATTATTATTATTATTATTATTATTATTATTATTATTATTATTATTTGCGACAGAGACTTGCCCTTAAGGCATAATATTTGTTGGAATATTGCGTGGCAGAATCGTAGAATCAGTGGGTGGTTTAAGGCTGTCCACCCATTACAAAGTCTGCAGATGCGCGGGTGCGCGTGGCACCTTACTCATGCGTAGTGGGTACTTCGCCAATTAGCAAAAGGAAGAATTAGGGCGTATAGCGGGCACTTCGCAACTGTGCTTGCAGCAGGCATTCTAGTATAGTTGGTAACGGCCAAGGTTATGCGCACAAATGTTCCTTTCCTTGCGGCACGGTTGAAGGCGACGCGCACGGGGCCCGATTACGCTATCGGATTCTGCTCTAGAATGCGAACCTCAAGCGTCCTCCAAGTTTTTTGCTCAAGACTCGAAATCCTGTTGTCCCAATCACAATGCGCAATTCCTTCGCACACATGTACTGTGCGCTTCGCTGTAAGATATCTATGGTTGAGTGTGCTGCACCACAGCTGCAACGTACTGGCCTCGTGGTAGTTACAGTGTGTTAATATGCTATGCACAGAACGCGGCTAAGAAACTACGGTTTGGGCGGCTATTCCATAGAATGGGCCTCTTCCGTTTACTCTAAACAGCACAGTGTGCGCCGCCATGACAATTACCCAATCGTTTATAAGCACTCGATTCTTCGAGGAGTTTCTGTGTGCGAACTTTTGTGGACTTTTACTCCTTTATTGTGAAGCGTCGTGGTAGCTTAGCAGGTAAGTTGTCGAGCTACTGAGCTCGAGGCCGCGGGTCTGATTCCCGACCATGGTGACCGCACTTCGATGGGGCAGAAACGCAAGGACACCCGTGTAGCTGGTGGCACGGTAACGAGCTCCAGGCGGTCAAAATTGATCCGGAGCCCCCAACTAATGCCTCATAATTATGTCGTGATTTTCGCACGCAAAACCCCAGAAGGTAATTTTAACGTTTTTTTAACGGCGAAGCTATTTAAGCCGGCCGTAAACTGTCGACCCTGCCGCAAAACTATCATCATCACGAAAGGGTATGTGCAACAGAATTTGGGCAAGTCCCACTACTCACTGCTACGGCGTTGGCATGTAATAACCCTGATGGGTGAGAGAACGAGTACAGAGAAAGAAAGAAAGAAAGAAAGAAAGAAAGAAAGAAAGAAAGAAAGAAAGAAAGAAAGAAAGAAAGAAAGAAAGAAAGAAAGAAAGAAAGAAAGAAAGAAAGAAAAACAAACAGAGAGACGGAAAGAAAGATATAAAGAAAAAGAGAAATCTTCTTGCCGAAACAAAAATTCGTCACGAGGCAGGACTCGAACCCGCGTCCTCCCGATCAGAGGGCGAGCGTCCTAACCACTCGGCTATCCAGGCACGCCAGCAGAGCATCGCATAGCCTTGTATAGTATAATGTAGCAAGAGGGTGAGAAAGGGAAGTGAGAGTGAGGAGGAGAGATGTGATGGTGAGGAGGAGGGAAAGGAGGAGGGGTGAGAGTAAAGCGTAGCACAGTAAGAATGAGAAAGAGAGAAATAGAGAGGAAGAAATGTGCAGTAAGAAAAAGAAAGACACACGGAGAGAACATCAGCGAAAGAGAGAGAAAGAAGGAGAGAGAGAGAGAAAAAGGGTAGAAAAAAATATCAAGAGAAAAATTCTTGGCGAAAAAAAAATTCTTCACGAGGCTCCCGATCGTGTGCAAAGAGTCATGGGGCGTCCTAAGAAAGTGCGTACTCCCGAGGAGGAAGCCGCGCATCTCGAAGCTAGACGTGTCGGTCGACGGGGAGTATACGATCGGTGACGGGCCCGTGCTTCGCTGTGCCAAGCTTCGCGCGACTTAGTGTAAACATTGTTTTTTTTTCTGCTCCTTCAGTGCTCAATGCTTTAATTTTTTTTTTCTGCTCCTTCTTTTATTGGTAACTCCGGGGCGATGTCGTTCTGCTTCTGCGAACCATATCGGCGGTTCGAGCTGGAACCGCAGTGGTCGCATTCTCATTAGTGGTGAATTCAAAATAGCTAGTCTATGCTTCTGCTTATCTGCACGTTACATAAACCCCAGGGGGTCGAAATTAATGCGGAGCCCACCATTGCTCGAAGTCTCTCATAACTGAATGTTCAGCTTCGGTCCGTGAAACTTCACTTAATTTCATTTCTTTTTGTCATACTTTTCTCCCTGCAGGGCAAACTTTGGGATTAAGGCAAACAACAGTAGAGAAGGACGCTGTTCGGAGGACGCGTCACAAGTAATATAAAAGCGCATATATATGGTACTGTTTGCAACCCCCAAGTCGGCTGCTCATTACGAATGTAAATAGAAGGTGGAATGCTCAAGGCTAGTTCTTCTCGAAGCCCCGTCTGTACGGCAGAAGGTATAGTTTGGGATGCCAAGCACAGAAAAAAAAAAGAGAAACAGAATCCGCCGTTTTTCATGTTGGATTTTTTGTTCTTTCATGTGATAACTGAACGGCGTTTTTTTTTTTTTTTTGCTTTCTTAGCTAATGTGTTCTGTTTTGACCTCGTTGACTTTCATCAAACATCAGGCTACGCCAGATAATCTGGATTTCTGTACACACCGAAGAAAGGGGAACGCAGCCACTCTGCTGTACTTGGTATTGTCGACGGCAAATACTGGACAGTGATGGCCCCCATATATGAGTTATAAATATTCAAAATATCTCAGTGATATTCAGTTTTTTTTTATTCCTGGCGGCGAGAGGGCGGAGTCCCAGAATTTAACGCCCTCAGGGCAGTAGGGGAGCTTCCAAATAGCTAAGAACCTTCATCCTGGTAATAATGCAATAAGAGTGTTCCACACTCGCCGTCATGGCTGCGATCGGCGCTGACTAACACTCCTAGGTTTAAATGTACATACATACTTCATAAAGTGGACGAGAGGATGACCGCTGCCGTAGCTCAGTGGTAGAGCATCGGACGCGTTACTCGAAGGTCGCAGGTTCGGTCCCTGCCGGCGGCAAGTTGTCTTTTCGTCCGCTTTACTTTCTTCACGTTCATATTCCAATTACTACAAATAACACCCCCTATACTTTTTCTTGGCAATATTGTCTGTTGGTTCTCATTAACATTGTGTCTAACAAAGAAAAACGAGCCCTTAAAAAGTAAACTTCTTTCCTCCCTTCAAAAGGTAATTTATGAGGAAAAGTTATAAAATAACGTTTGAATTACGGTGACTAAAATTATTGTAGGACGTAGAGTTATGTTGAGAGATACAACTGGGTTTGCTATAGCTGAGTAAATGCTTGTCATTTAATAAACAGCTAAGTAAATACGAGCAGATAGGCTACGGACTGACATTGCTGATATTGAGGTTAAATGTTTTGAGCTCCTTTGTCCAGTGAGTTATATTGCAGTGGGTATTAACCGACGACAGACAACTCACGAACCAAAGGTATTTTGACAGCATCTATAGCCTCCTGCGTGATCATTTTACTTGCTTAGCATATATGAGAATTTATATCAGAATTTCAGAATTTGCACGGCATGGCATGAGTTTATGACAAACATGAACGTCTAATCATGACATTAATGGGATGACGTGCATGTCAGGCATTATTATTATTATTATTATTATTATTATTATTATTATTATTATTATTATTATTATTATTATTATTATTATTATTATTATTATTATTATTATTATTTCGCTTGCGAAATGCTCTCGCCACGTGGGATCTTTACATAAGCGGCACGGTTTCACCCAAGTAGAAAAAATAAAGGTGGACCGACTTATTACATTTGCCACTTTATGATGTACTTTCTGCGATACCCTCATACTGTATTACAATATGTCTTTGTGATTGCGGATCGAGGCAGAAAACTGTACAACGCAGGTTGTTTTCATATAAGACAAGCTTGTTGAATACAAAGTTACCTGAACGAATGAAATCTTGCTATATGGTGCCGAAACCAGAGAAAACGCAGTTTCCTGTCTGTCCTTCGTGCGATTTTTGTGCGTCGCATCAGTTATGTTTGCGAACAGGATTCTGCTAGGTGAGTTACCTGCGGTAATGTTCTTTTTTTTTTAATGAGAGGAGCGTTGCCATTGCTATAGTACTGAAGAGCTCACAGGCAGATGATTGCGGATGTCCTTTAGACATTCGTGTAGTGGCGGCAACTTAAGGCGTGACAGGTGCTTCGGTTGGGTGATAGCTGCACGGCGTATAGGAACGCACATGCGTGCCGGTTTGCATCACTGAAGAGGCAGAGCATTTTCGATGACCTGACGGTGGAGCCCAACGAAAATGTAGGAAAATGGGACTTCTGCATTGAAATCGTCGGCTCCGACGACCCATTAACCCATTCGACCCCGCTGGCGCCTTTGCGAATCCCGCTGCTGTTTGTCCGCTAGCTGTGATGCCGGGCAGTCGCCCGCGTGGCGGATGGGATAAATAGGGCAAGCAGCGTGTTAATGTCGGGACGCCTACCGATTGAATAAGCGGACACTCGAATCTCCAGTAATTGTATACAGGCGATGTCATCTCCTCTCACTTGAGGCATGCGGCTGGCTAAGTACAGCCCGTTGCGGTGTCTTTCGGCTGGCTGCCTTGATATAGAGACTGATTGCATTTTTAGTGGACGTACAACATCACAAAGGGAACGAAGTGTGGGAGCGTGGAGGCGGAACCATATGGTCCTTCACAGAGAGAAAACGGTACTTCATAATTGGTGAAATAACAAAATTGGGTTGGACCAAGAAGGCGATCCCAGAAGAGACAGCTGGTACTTAATTAAGGCAAAAATAAAGGAGAGCAGAAGTGGAATCAAAGCCTGAATTTTGCTGTGAACTCGACAGCTTGTCTTCAATCCTTCACGTAGAAGGAAAGAAGAGCAGCTAGCAGTGATTGAATAGAGGGAATCGAGCAGCCGTGAGCAGAAGGGCAGCTCGCAGCCATGTGAAAGAAGGTTCAAGCGAGTGTTCAACGTCAACGGTCAGGAAGCGAGCAGGGTCAACGATGAAAATAACAAGCTCCTTCGCTAACGTTGCAAAGGTGGGCTCAGAGTCTCTAATTGCCTTGGCTTTTTGCGTCCGCCGTGGCGAACAGGCGATTTGTTAGTAATTAGCCGCATGTGACCTCCTGAGAAGTACTCTGATGTGGATTTTGCCATAAATGTCTTTTTTTTCTGATATGGCTCTTTCAACAACAGGTGCTAGGTGCTATAGTGTCGAGGAGTGCGATATAATAGTGAGCGAAAAATTGCCTCGTCTAAAACGCGCGTGCAGTCGTCGCTTTAAATATCTTGTACACTTGCTATGGGTATGACTGCAAGACGCTTTCTCATTTTTTTTTATCCCGTTCACTCATGTCACTTGCTAATCAGGCGATTAAGGATAATGGCCCGTTGACCGGAAACAATCGCGCGGCTACGTCAACCATAAAACACGCATTATTTCGCATGAAGTGGACAATCACGCTGGTAAATTGCTTCTACGTAAATAATGCTTCTATGTAAATCATTTTTATTTGTAACGTACGCGTTGATTTCAAGGGTTCCTTAAAAAAGGAGCTTTATGATGTTTTTTCCCCTGCCAACGAAAGAGTTTCTTCGGTACAATAATGGCTACTTACGCTTCATAAAAATTATCACACTGCATAGAATAACCCAGTTACCTGCTACAAGAGACCGTTCTATATGTTCAATCAGCAAAAAAAAAATGCTAAGTCCTTTCGTACCTCAAAAACACGAACAGCGGTTAACTCTTACGCTAGACTACACATCTGTAGCTACACGCATCTCTTGTCGAAATAAAAGCATTAAAATTCTCGATTTTATAAGCTTGTCGTGGCTGAATTGCTGTGCTCTGAGGTGGCTTAGAGTGATGTCACGTGTTCGACTTATAGAAAGGTACAGCAATCGCCACTATCATTCAGGAAATGCAGTTAAAAGCGATGTCATTTTCACGTGGCAGCAACGTGTGAATGTCTCGCTTATCATGAATGGATTTCGTTCAGCCACTACAAACAAAGAAATTAAAGCATCGATATTTTGCAAAACGCCTCCGAAGACGACATCGATTGCGTTGAACGTGCACATAGAGTGCCCACTGTATGAACCGAATCTGACAGCCTATTCATTGAAAATAAGTGTAATACTCGTCGCGAGAGATGGTGTAATGCATTGTAAAGTGCCGAAAGGTACTGCGCCAGTTCGTAAGGACGATTGGCTCTTCTTTGTGGACGCGGGGCATTCCTCAAGCTGGTCGCTGAAAACCCTTGCGTAGGAAAGGGCGAGAGCAGCTTTATTTGTCTACGCGGTCACGTGGCCGTGCATGGTGTGTGTGAGATGGAGCGGAACCCACGCTGTTTCTTCGGAACGCCTAGTACGGCGACGGCGCTTTGAGCTGCCGAGTGAAGCTTCGCAGCCGGCCCGCTGGGTTCAGCGCCGTAGAGACACCGGTTTATTTTGCGAGTAGACAGATTTGCGGCCGCGGGGTTAGGTTCCTTAAAATCTGCCCATAGTTTTTTTTTTTTTTTTCCGTAACATACAGGTCTTCTTACACCTTGGCATTAGTCCCGTATCGGTAGGCTGGCCTGATGTGCAGAAAACATGAGCAATTATCATTGTTGCTCGCACTAAGACGTCCAGTCAGCATATAAATCGAGATGGGTGTATATCCCGGGCAGTCAGAAATAAGGTTTGGGGATGTCTCGATGTCTCTTCAGAGCTGTATATAGACGTTTACAGCGCGTAAAAAGAGCACGCCCTTTCTAGACTGTCGCACGGGATACGAAGGCAGGCACCGTTATCTCCTAGAGCTCAGCCCTTTTCAGGGGGACTGCGCATATTTACAACCGTCCAGAAGGCAGCATGGCGACGCCCAGGTGGTTACTAGAAGCTACAGGCAGTGTCAGAGGAATGACAACGCCGACAAAGACACCTACTGATGTGCACAGGAGGGCGGCCGATGTGTTGTAGCTGCGCTTTGACGAACGTCTTTGCGCTGGGCGTTTACGTTCGCCTTCCCAATCATGAAAATGTATTGCCCCCCTGAAACTAGAACGTCCTCATCATGCATCACTTATGTTCGTTGCAGTCAGCAGATTGCATATTGTGTCAATGTTCGTTTCTCCAAGTGCATGAAAGTCAGCACATTATACTGCCTCATTGTTAGGTGTTTGATCTCCTCCCCTTTCTAGAAATATTCACGCCGACTCTTTCCTCTCTTGTAGGCTTTCTTTTAGTGTATAAATGTATTTAAAACATTTTTTCTTCCCGTCGTATTCAGATGGAGATTGCGGGTCCTTCGACATGTAAAACGGGTTTATACAGCGGACGCTCTCTGACTGCTTCTACGATGCCAGCTCAAGGCAAGAGCGAGTATTTTCTGGACTATGCAAGGCTCTATACAACAAATACCTGAGTTCGAAAATTCATGCATTCGTATAATATTTCTGTGCGTACCTGGCATGATATCTGTGCGAGCCCTGCTATTTAGGTGCAGCAGCTAAGTGGCAAAAAAAGCTTTTTATGACTGGACCATGCTCACACTAGGATATGGAGGGGAACGTGCAGCTTCAGAAATCAAGAGACTCCGAATCGTCTAAGTGACACGGAGACACCACTTATTAAGTGCTGACGTCGTTCATGAGAGGAGTGGAAGTGTCCCTACAGAACTGATGTGGTGTATACTGTATTTTATCTTATCGGTCCGCTATATATACCTGCAGCAGCGACTAAATTCATTCTCCCCACGTTGTGCTCACTGACCGGGAAAAAGGCGTTGATGATCGTATTCACCTTAGTTTTAAAATGCCTTAACGTGAATAACACCAAGAAGTATATTTTGCCTTGTTTTATCGTACAGCGATTTTCGCTAAAAGCGCCACTGAAAGTTCTTTAAACGCTGTGCATTGAAAGGTAGTACAGCTGTCAGTATGAAACAAACCCATTCCTCTTTCTTAAAAAAAAAAGTCTAAAATATTTAGACATTTGTTCTGCATACTAGTTCAACAAGAATGATGCTTGGACAAAGTATTTAATTTCAATGCGACATAAATTTATTTGCAATGCCGCTGTTTTCAAAAGAAGGTACACCGATGATAAAGACACGAGGCTTTTTAAAAGCTGGTGAAGTAACTTGACGGCACCTATCTGGCAGTGGAGGGTTTACGCAACAGAGACATGGCAAGATATACTACACAGTTGTAAGAAAGAAACGTAGACGCATATCCAGGTACAGGATAATTATCATCATAAAAACTGAAACTGCCTTAAACTCAGGGCTGGGCAAAGATACTCGGGCAAGAAATTGTGTCGCGACACGATACAAGATACTCGGGCAAGAAATATCTCTGATACATATACAAGATACAACCGGAACAACAACTGTATCCGATACGATACTTCCCAATTGTTTTTTACATACTTCGATACATTTGCAAACTGGTTATTATAGATTTATATAACGAAGCAGCAAACGCATATGTACAAAAATATTTGCTTGAAAATTTCTTAGCTGCGATCAACTTTGTTTAAATTTAATGAATTATCCGCTCGTAACACAAAGGTTCTGGTCGCGGGATCAAAGTCCGGCTGCGGCGGCCGCATTTCCGAAGGAGGCGAAAATCCTTGAGGCCCGTGTACTTAAATTTAGGTGCACGTTAGAGAACCCCAGGTGGTCGAAATTTCCGGAGCCCTCCACTACAGCGTCCCTCATAATCATATTGTGGTTTTCGGACGTTAAATCCCAACAGTTATTATAACACAAAAGTTCTGTCTTACTTGCTCCATGCATATCAGTTTCATTGATAAACAACTTATTGGGGCTGCTTTGGCTGTTTGACATGGAAGCTCTTTATCCGCTGCGCCTTCAGTGGTTTTGCTTGTCACTTTTGTAATTGGTGGTTGTCGCTGCTCTACTTGCCGACCAGCTAGCGGGTTGCCATCCACTTACAAGAACGCCAATAAGAAGCCTCCGCGGCGCAAATACTGTTGTGCAGTCTTACCTTGTCCGTAAACGTACTACTGCTTTCACAATACCGGATCACCCGACAGGTGTATAGCAGCAACAACGCTGGAAGCTATATTTTTTGTGACGCATCGTGAACACATACAGGACATAAAACTGCACTGACTTTTCATATTCTACTTCGTTGGAGACATATTCATTACCGTGCAAGCGTTCGTTAGCTACATATTCACTGACATGCAAATCTTTTAACATGTCTTCTCCGAAAGAACTTGTGCCGCCCAGAAACGTCTCAGACGCATTGTAGCGGCGCGAAGCGTCGTGGCATATCATTGCTGTTCACTCTATTGCCACTTATAGCTACAATTACCTTGCCATATGTAACAGTAAGAAAACTTTACGGTGGCTTAAAAAGGGAAAACGAATATAAGTAAAATAGCAAGGCGGTTTCCTATGAAACAATCAGCGAATATGCATGGTGTCTCACGTAACTAGAACCAATTATTTAAAAAGAAGTGGTTAACCGCAACTGAATAAAGTCAACGGCATGTGGTTTACCGCTATTCGTTGCTCGTTGTGGTATCTTTATATTGTGCTTAATTAGTTAAATAACGAAAGCCAATCATGCAATTTTTTTTAATATTCATCTTAAGGCGAAGTACGTTTCCTCGCATGGTCGAGGGCATTCCAGAACGACGGATCCAATTTTTCGCGTCAACGTACATGCTGCGTGGTGATTTTTTCCGGCGTTTGAAGAAAGCGCGCGAAACATGAAATAAGACCCCGTGACTGCGCTCATGCGCTTCCCTGTTCGCGCTTTCCTAGTGCAGCGCCCTTAACCGTCCTTCGAGCGAAACTGCGGCGCGCCGACCATCAGCTTTTAGGAACGATGCTGTTTCCTTGCCGTGTGCGGCCGTCAAAAACGCTGACGTACTGGGAAGCCAATGCCGCAGCTGCTCATTTCGCCACGATCCACGCGCCGGTTGTTTCACGCAAAGCACATTTGAGAGCGCTGCATGTACTGTAGCGCACGAGTGCAGACACGCGGTCAGTTTCGCGTGCTTTCTTCAAACGCCGGAAAAAACCACGCAGCATTTACATGCGTTGCCACAAAATTTTGGATCGGTTTTCGAAAGCCCTACAAAGTAACGAAGCGGACTTGGCATTAAAGTGAATATTAAAAATTTTGCTGAACAGATCTTAGTCAATTAACCACTTAAGCTCCTTATAAATAATACATTAACGAGTGCAACATGGCTGCAAACCTTGTGTCGTTGGTGCCATAGTACAGGTTAACCGTTTTTCTGTAAATATTGGTTCTAGTTACGTGAAACCCCTGTACAAACTATGAACACTATACAGGCGGCATCCATAAAAGCTATGACGATTGAGCATGGTGTATCGCCAGCTTAGATGTTAAATTCATAAACAGAAAACTCAGCGCCTGTGGAAAATAGCCTAAAACGGCTCGTGGGAAAAACGAAGTAACTTCTGTTACGATGTTTCTCGAATCCCCTTCATAACACCTTTAAGCTTGTTTGCTTATAATTTTCACTAGTATAATGCAAACTCAATTTCGCTCTTTTACTAAGTCGTAAACATAGCTTTCGTTACTGTATAGTCCAGGCGCGCCCAGCAGGAATGACACATACAGATAAAAAACAGGAATAAAGCAGTGAACGTGTTTTAGCAGCAGGTTACACAAGACATATTGGTGCAAACAGACGGGCAAAAACCATACAGAGGCCTACATAATGTATGGAATACAAACGGGAGGACAGCAAAGAAAGCACTTGTGCTAACAATCAAATTATAATAAGAAGAACTTCTTAAAAAGGTGACCGCACTCTAATCGATGACTATCGTCCGATAACTATTCTTCTTTTTTTAGCGAAGTTATCGAGAAACTGCTGGTTACTCGACTTACAAATTATCTGAACATGTTTAGTCTTTTGACACCTTATCAGTTTAGTTTCAGGCCCAACTTTTCTTCAGAACTCGCACTAATCGAATTCACAGATTACCTTAAACATTCCATCGACATAGGCTTCTTCGCCGGGGCCGTATTTGAGGATCTTTCAAAAGCGTTTGACGCTATTAATCATGCCATCCTTTATACAAAATTAGACTCTTATGGTATTTCTGGTCCGACGCTAACGCTGATACGTAATTACCTGTTGAACAGGTCTCAGCTTGTTTTAGTCGGCGATTCTTATTCTAACTCTAATACCATAAATCAAGGTGTTCCTCAAGGTTCAATACTAGGACCCCTGCTTTTTTTATTGTACATTAATTACTTACCCAAATGTCTTAATTCATCTAGATGTATACTCTATACGCCGATGAAACCACCATATTTTCCTCTCACAGTGATTTAGATAGCTTACTTGGGGAATTAAATAAAGGACGCGGCCAATATTGTACAGTGGTGCCGTAATAATCAGCTCGTAATTAACTCACTTAAAACTACATTATTGCTATTTCACTGCCCACGTAAAACTATACCATTCGTGCCACACCTAACCATAGACGCGCATGTTATTCATCCCTCTGATGCAACCACGTTTCTTGGTGTTACCATTGATTCTCACCTAAAGTTTAATAAGCACATTGCCGCTATGTCGTCCAAAATTTCCTTTGGAATTCGAGTTCTGATTAAAACCCGCACATACTTCCCTTTGCACATTCTTCGCTCATTATACTTCGCCTTCATTCATAGTCACCTAACATACTTTTCTTCTTCCTGGGGAAACACGTAATAGGATTCATCTGTCCAAGATTGCTCATTTACAGAATAAAGCTATAAGGATTATAACCTTTAGTCACTGGAAAGACTCCGCTATGCCTATCTACACTAATCTCGGCATTCTCCCCATCCATCATTCCATATCTCCGAAACTATAGGTATGCTCATATTTCGCGCGCACCAGCATGATATTGAATTAAACAGTATTCCATCCAGTTATCTACTAAATGAAAATTTGACCAGATTCTGCTTACAACATAGCTTACTGTTGCGGGTGGTTCACTCAAACTATGGCAAACAGACAGCGTTGTTTTCTGGTATTTACCTTTGGAACTTACTGCCTACGTTCATTAAAAGTTGCCACAATATAAAATCATTTAAAGCAAAATTAAAGAAACATTTATTTCAACATCTTTGCTAACATTTCATGGTACCACCTTTCTCGTTTCCTTAATTCATATTTGTTTTCCTTTCTTTCATTTTCATTTCTCTTTGTCATTTTTTAAAGGAATTGCGTTTTTGCTTTCTTTTGAGTTGTGCGGATTGTTGTACGCCTTGTTAACTTAGAATTCGCGTCGATTTGTATTAATGTGTATTATTGTATTGGTTTCTGTACTATTGTTGCATTTCATGCTTTTGAATTATATTTCCTGTTCTTTTTCTTTTGTTTTCTTTTTTCTGTTTTTTTGTTTTCTTGCTTTTTTCGATTTCGTGTTTCCAATATGCTTTTCTTTTGCTCGCCCTGTATTCAATCAATACAATATAGCTAGGAGGTCCCCCTGACAGTGTTTACTTCGGGACCTCCTTCTGTAATGCTTATGAACGCTGTCACTTGTATTTTCATAATGTTTCAATAAACTTCAAACTTCAAACTTGAATAATTGAGCAACAAGAAGAAAGATACAGTGTACCAAGATAACTTCCATTACGTAAATGATTGTGCTATTGCATCTAGCTTTCTACCCGGGGATGCGATAGTTGTTAGAATCTCATTTGCGTATAAGTCAATCTCGTTTTGTGTAAGGCCAAACTACATCCACGAGACATTTCAAATTGTTGGTGTGTGAGCGCCGCCAGACGCAAAGCGACAGATTGTTGCATTCTTCAGACTTCGAAACGAAACACCACGCGAGAGAAACTTCGATAATGACACTACAGCGGCATCAGAATGTGCTGCGAAAGACGCCGCGCGCATCGGAGTACGCGGCACAGGACAGCCGCTAAGTGCCGAGTGTCATGGCACTGACACAACTAAAAAGAAAAAGTGATAAAACAAAAGGTCGGCTGGGCGTACGTTCGCGCACTTGTCTATCGAGACGACGCGAGCGCCACCACGTGACTCTGCTCCACCAATAGGAACACTCACAGCTCATTGCCTATCCTCGCTGGAAAACTCTGGTGGAGAGATAAAATAATGTCACGGCCTTTAGTTTTATTCTGGTGTACTTAGTAGCAGCACTATCAGCTTGAGAAGCGAGTTCAGCCAACGTTTGTTGTTTCGCACGGTGGCGTTGCTATAGCAGTATCTTGTATCTTAAGGTACGCGGTACATTATAGAATGTATCAGGAAATACAGATACAAATGCTCGTATTGCGAACCGTATCACGATACAGATACAATGATACCCGAAGAGTATCTAAGGTAGTATCTAAGATATATGTATCTTCGATACTGCCTAGCCCTGCTTAAACTGCAGGGACATGAAGAAAGTAAGACGCGCTGTTCTTACATTATTACTTGTCTGGTTAAAGGAAATGGAGGTGAGAAGGTATCATCTCCGGCCCGTCGTTCGCGCGTGCATTTGGTCTTACCCAGCAGTCCCTGTTCCTTAGCAGATCAAAATAATTATTTCTGCTATATCTGTGGCGTCTTTTATGCACATGCCGTTGCTTTTTGTGCTCAACTCACTACTCCTTATCGGTAGGAGGCAGTGCAAGCCGAATCCGGCCGAAGCTGCAGTCCTTCAGTAGTATAGGTTTAGAATTCACAGCGCTCTCAACGTTGGCTATTGTGAAATTGCTTTCTTTGGTAACGGGTTTGTTTTCTTCATTATTGGAGAAGGTAGTAATTCCACAGCCAACGTGGCTTAGCTGATTATATTGAGAAGAACGAAGTATTGCGAAATATGAGCATAAAGAAGCTGAAGACCACTTGGCAGTTCAGAACAATGTTTGCACAGCAATCCAGAGTTCTGGTTTAGTTCACCACAGATGTCTTCAGTGTGAGATACTTAAGACAAACTATCCTGAAAGCTACACCTATGTTTGTACTACCACCTACGGATAACACCACCGCTTGAGCAATGCAGTCCGTGTCGCAGCCCGCACCACACAGTAGGCCTGGTGCGGTCGAGAGGACACAACTCAAAAACAAAGCTTGGCTTGGTCTAGAGACAAATGAGGCTCTCCGGCTGAGAATAACATCAGAATGTTTTCTTAATCGTAATAAACGCAGACGATACCAAAAAAAAAAAAAAAGAAATCTCGTGCACTCGAGGGACGAGGTCGGTATTGTCCCCTTGTGCACCAGGCGTCGTTTATACTATACTCAGCTCATTCGTTGAGATATGCGTCTGTTCATGGCCGCGAAAGTTTCCGTAAGCCTCGCGATGCTGTTGGTCGTTGCGAATCACTTCGGAATGAATTCGCAGCATTTTGGCTATTTTTTAAGATTATATATACAGTCGTACCCGGCTTTATCGAACTCGGGTATATCGAATTATTCTTTATATCGAACTATTTTCGAACACGACAATGTTTCAGCGTCAGTGCGTAGGAAAATCTACGGCTATATCGAACGAAAATAGCCGGAACACTTGATATATCGAACATCAGCAGAGTGAAACGCCCCAAGAAGTCGGTTTTCCCTCACAAATATTTCGCTTTTCCTCTCGGAAGGAGACTTTCCTGCATCCATTTGGGAGCGTGTGCGGTGTGATTATTATGGTACCGAGTGGAGCGAGCAGAAACCACCGCTTGCCATCACGTGCTTTCCCCGGTGATTTCTCATCGTTGCGTAACCGGCCCGTCCTGCACGCTCGCTTCTCCGCTCGTTTTCTCAACGCGATGGATGCCGTAAAACAGAAGAGCCTGCTGTTCTCCGCAAAGCTCGCGATAATCAATACAGTCGAACGTGGGGAAACGAAGGCTTACGTCGCCTATGCGTACAACATTTCCAGCACGCTGAGTACGATATTGAAGAACGATGCCGACACTAGAGCCGAGGCATACGGGACGCTTCCGGCGCCCGACGAGTAAGTACAGCCGCATATGAAGATTTTGAGGCGTTACTTACATCGCTATCGTATTTTCTCGCGTAAAACCCGTCCCTGCGTGTAACCCCGCATTCCTAACTACAAACCACGGAAAAATATAAAATTGAAAAAAAAAAACACGTACTGTCGTGAAGGCGTCTTCCTTACATTATTATGCACGGTGCCGTAAAGCCAACTTGCGCACCGAAATTCGCACCGAAAACACGGTAACTGTGCGGCGAGCCACAGTAAAGCGGCGTATTTACTAGACCGAAAGCTACATCTGGCAGCCCACCGTCGTCGGCGGAAAAATGACCCGAAAGAGGGTCGCACGGGCTGCTCGTATCTTGAGCCACGCGCCTGCTTCGCTTTCCTTCATGCCGCGGTCCGTTCCCCACGACCATGTTCCGGTTGTCTTCCTTTTGGACTGCGATGCTGCTACAATCGCATTAAAAGGTATATATAAAATTATCCGATATATCGAACCGATTCCCGTTTTTTTTTTTTTTTAGACAGTTTGATACATGCGGGTACGACTATATACAGGCTGTCCCAGCTATCACGCAGCACGATTTAAAAAAAGAGGAACGGCGTTACGCGAAGCAAACCTACTGCATATTGTTCCTAGTACACTGGAGCATCTACTCCTATTTTATTCGTTATTGAGGTTTAATTAATTAGTCATAATTATCTTTGTAACTCGATAAGTACTCACCTAATTGTCAAAATGTCAATCAGGCGTAATTAGGTGTGTTCAAATGACATCTAATTGCGCTATTTTTAACAACGTGCTAATTGTGCGCTCATTTTTTCCATTTGATCAAGAAAGCCCGCGAAGTATGAAAAGTGGCACGTGACTAGTGTCACATAAGGCGTCATATGCACGACACAACAACTAGGTCGCTGCGTGCATCGAGAAGCAGCGCCCTCAAACAAGCTCGCTATGAGGTAGCCAGTATCAAGGAAAAAATGCAGAAAGAAAAAAATATATAGATCGCCCTACCTGCCACTCCCCGGCCGAAGAAACGCGCCGCTTGGTTTTACAGAGTCAGGCCGTAATCAGAACAGCGCTCCTGTCGCGTTATCAATGCGAACAGTCGGCCGTCAGATACGGATAATGATAGTGGCGTAGTATCGAACGGAGTGAGTCCCAGCGAAATTGCGACGCATATTGTTGGCACCCGACGTGTACCCTTGCCAAAATGTGGAACGCTGTCTCTGGCCACGGACAACAGGCAACGTGGTTGTTTGCAGTAAGCTTATTTGAGGGCGCTGGTTTCTTTTGTGGGTGGGAGCGTAGTCACGTGTTATTTTTCATATTTCGCGGGCTTTCTTTGTCATCTAGAAAACATGAGCACGTTCAGCGCATGGCACGTAATTAGTACGTTGTTGAAAATTGCGCAGTTGGATGTCGCTTTAACATGCCTAGATATGCCTCCATGACATGATCATAATTACGCGAGTACTTGTCGAGCTATAAATATAATTAGATTACTTAATTAAACCTAATTACCGAAAAAAATAGCAGTGGTACCCCAGTGTTCTAGGAACCATATGCAGTGGGTTCGCCTCGCGCAACGCCGTTCCTGTTTTTTAAAACCATGCTGCGTGATAGCTGGGACACCCTGTATAACCACAGCGATGCAATTTGACATTGCTACATTTATTATCCCCCCCCCCTCTCCTGAATGCAGTTGAATAGCTGAAAAATACGCCAATGCACTGTACACATGTGAAAAATGAGTCGTCTAAATTCTGTGAAACCACTTTTTTATTTCGTTATTACAATCCTTCCTTTCCTATATTACTTGTATTAACTGCATGCTTGCTTATTTTATAGCTCTTCCATATTTTTCTATTCACATTTTGTATTGCCCTCTTTCTATGCGCTTGATTGAGAGCAGCAGTACTGAAGATAGGTATATAATTGTGAAGTTGTACAGTTTTTTATTTTGCATCTTGCTCTTATTCACCAGCATTTCATAGTAGTATAGAAGCAGCATAAGAAGAAGGAAGCGGTCAGAACAAATTTCAGTGTGCCATGAAAATAGTTAACCTCGTGGCATCATTTATCTTCAGGCCAAAAGTCTACACAGTGGGATTCACTGCGGAAGCCCTAACGCCCGGACCAAAAGCGTCAACTCGTCAAAATATTTCGAAACGACGAGACGTACGGCTAAGGGTAAGAAAAAGTCAGATGTCTATGCTAGAAAATAAGCGAGAAAAAAATCACAGCCCGTTTCTCATGTGTCTTCATGTGCCAGTTTTCCGAATGTTTTCCTTCAGCGCTTGTTATGTATTGCTTGCTTCCGCTGAAGCAAGCGCCTCTCCTTGAGACGTTTAGGTAATTTTTCAAGCTTTCGCCTTTGGCTCGTACCTGAAGGTAGATTTATTGCGATCTCAAGGCCAAATAAATATCTTTGCATAAGGCATCTTTTTCTGGCTGGGTATACGAGAAGGAGGGCCGGGATGGAACTCAGTCACAAAGAAAAGCGCTGTGCTGCGCCGGGGCCTATGTAGCGCGCCGTTGTTTCCTGGTACGCTTGGCCGAGGAGCACACAAAATAAACGTCGAAATAAAAATAAAATACAGAAAAACAGAAGCGCTAACGGCAGATCGAAAGAGCGCTCGTGTGGTACTTAGAATTCTATTATGGGGCACCAGCTCTGGCTTGAGGAAAGCAAGCACTGGGGCAGGACCCCCCGCAGCCACGGGATCATTAGCTGGCCACTCCTCGTCTAAAACATTGAGAACGTGCTAGGTCCGAAGTAGCAGTCCACCGCATGCGGGGGCCTGGCGTGATTTAAGATGTTTGTTGTGTCCTACTCTCTCCCTTAAAAGAGCACAAGCGTAGCGCCGATCTCCAGCCACGAGCAGAAGGGAACCCCGCTTACGAGACGAGGCTTTCGCGCAGCCTCGCCGAAAAGCCCCTAAGCACAGTGAAATAAGGCAGCAGGTTTTTTTAATCATGTCGACAATATATCAACCAATGTCAAAGAACAACGCTCTCTCTGAGCAAAAGACTCTCCATCGCGTTCACAAACGGGTTATTCTGTGCCAACTGTCCCAACTGTGCGCTCGACCATCTCAGCTACGGTAATTAGTACAACGTACGAAAATTATTATAACTGGAGAAACATTTTCCCCTAATGTTTGATGTTGTACACATAGGCGTACGCACGGGAGGGGAGTAGGGGGGGGGGGCAGGAGGAGCACCGGTTTTTGCAGTCGGTTTGTGTACAACCGGTTCAGTGAGTAAAATGTTGTGACTTTTCGTCGCTTGGTTCAAGATAGAACAATGTTAAAGGGGTACTGACATAAAAATTTTGGCCTCGCGTTTTTTTGCTGTAATGTGTTGCTGGGGGCCTGTTAGTCATAACACGGCACATCGTTTGCTGCAGCGCGCGACAGATAATTAATTACGGGCTCCTCATTACCGACCAGTGTCAGTTTCGGTTTCAAAAACGACAAGCCTCCGGGTGCAACTATCACCACCTAGCGGCTGCAGCGCTCGATCACGTCAGCACACAGAAGTGTGACGCACTTCCGCGCTGTTCGCGTTGTCTCCTCGCATTCGCATGCTTGCCGCACGTGCTGCGCAATGTCGTCGCCATCATCGTCCTCGTTATCGTCGTCCTCCTCATCGTCGTCTATTGGCGACGATTTCCTTGAGACACCAACAGCGCAGCGGCGAGCGCGTCAAAACAAAAATGGCGGCTACGACGTCATCATAACTTGTTGTACCGGCTACAACGGTTACGTAGGGGAAGTAGGGGGGTAACCTCGGGTCACCTCCGAGGGTGTCAATGCAACAGGTGCGGCCTATAATGCTGGATCGTGCACGCGAATTTCAAAATTCATATAAAATACCTTCCAAGCTTTATTCGCTGTCGATATTTTGCAGATGGTACACGCACATACACGGAAATCGATCCAGCAGGCTATCTCGGCCGCGAAATTTTGTGTCAGTACCCCTTTAAAACATTTTAGTGCGACTTGCGGTTCCTTAATATGCAGCCACTGCCCTATGCGCAGGGTGGGGCAGCTAATCTTGGCCAGTCTGTCAAACTGGCAAAGTATATGATTTTTGCTGTTATTTTGCCGTGTATAAAAAAAGGGGAAAGGAGGGGAAAAGAAAAAAAAAGTTTCTTTAACTGCACTGTACCCTTTTTTTCTTTTTATTTGTTTCCTTGTATTTATTAATGTATTTTTCTCTGATATTTGCTTTGTACTTGCCCCCCTTACTCAATGCCCCATTGGGCCCTGTAAGGTGTAATAAATAAATAAATAAATAAATAAATAAATAAATAAATAAATAAATAAATATGCTTATGAGCAGTGCAGTGTTCAATCAACAGTCCCCTTCCGACGTCAGAGTAATACTGTGTAAAAATTACCTCTTTAAGTCTAGAGACGAATACGGTAAATTTTAACATTTTTAATTAGGCACAATACTTCTCGTGGTAAAGCTGCTAGCGCATCCTAAAACATCCTCTTCACAGATATCAGGCGTGCTACGGCCGGTTGAATGGTCTATTGCCACACTTTACACATAACGAACATGGCGCCAAAAGCGCCTCACGGTTGCGTGTCCTCGCGCAGCTGCACAAACGAACGGCCCGATAAGTGATATGAAGAAACTCCGCTCATCGAACTTACTTGGCATCTCACTGTCATTGTCTTACCATTGCTTGCACAAACACTAAGCCAATGCGGCTTACAATCACCGACAGCCTACTCCAACGCTGGCACCTTACCACTTCCAGGTTGATGGCATGGCACATCCCATTGGCTGAAATTAGTTACTTCAAATCGTTTTCGGGGTCGCGGACCTCTCGGTGCATGGATGTTAGTGAAAAAAAAAAACGACGTAGCTCACTTTTCTCTTTTTGTGCACAATACAACGAGCCAGAAGACTATAGGCCAAACCTACATCACACCCTTCGGCTTGTCAAGATAGCACGAAGAGGTGAGTCATTGTGAAAATTTGCAGTGTAGCCCACAGATAAAGTTTCGGAGTCGACAAGTTAAACCAATAACGCCAGTGCTTTGTTTATTTGTTTCACTTCTTGGCAGACAACTTCCCTTCAGATTTATATGGCCGCGTACTCTCGCTGTGAGCCCAACGGTGCTACGATGATGGACAAGGAATCGGTATCTGCCAATGATGACGATACTTCGCACAGTGGAGACGTCCTGTAGCGTGGAAATACACTGGAAGATCAGAATTTCGTAGCAGCGAACCACAGGTTACGGCATCTTTTCAACACGCGCAGAAGTTAAGCTGCAGAGTTAAGCAATAGCGCAGAAGCTTAAGCTCGTCGAGGACGATATGCCGATTGCGAAAATGTTTGCGTGCCTTTATTTATCGAAGGGATACAGTCGAGCACTACGATGCCACGGTTCTAATACAATGCGGTTTATTACAGCAGCTCGCCACCAGCGCTTCTTTTCTCAAACATGTTTCTATATATTTGCCGGTATACGTGAACCTGAGATTTTCCTTAACGCATCTGCGCCAATACGTCTTCGCTGTGCTAAATATCTTAACATACTGCCTGTGGTTGTGTTGTATCGCAGCAAAGCCTCATCTCAGGATGGATGTCGAGTCTATGTAAACATTGTGTTCTTGCTGCTATGTAACGAGACCGCAGAAACATATGTGTATACACGTAGCCTTGTTTGATCATCTGTGCTAACTCAATTCTTGGACGTCGTGAAAGCCTCCATCACGACAATTTCTCCTGCAGCCGCAAGTGGCTCCATATATTTATGACAGATGCACGGACAGTTACTGCCCGTCCGCCGTGTCTGAAGGTGCACTGTGGTGAGCTTTCAGACACGACAGCAGTACGAATGCGAACCACGTCGGCACCATAAGAGGTCGGAACATTTGCCGATACTCAATTATTGCCTCGTTATTCTTTGAATACTTCGCACAGTGTGCAGACACTGACGGAATAATTTACATAGGGGGGACGGGGGGCATCACTGCAGGGAAAAATAAATTGCTAAGACTCGGTAATATGATTTTGTTTGTTGATTCTGCATCACCGCGAGTCTATCCGAAAGTTGTCTATTTGGGTCGTATCCTGCCCACTATGCTTGTACTCCGTTCTAACGCGTATTTTAAGCGGTTAAAAAGCGCAGGACCCACTTACGACCTAAATTACGGTTGTGTCGTGTTTCGCTACTGCTTTGTAAGCGGGCATTTATCTTTAAATGTAAACGATTGCTGCTCATGAAATACATCGAAATAAGCGACGTAATGATCAAATCAAGAAGAAGAAGAAGCAAGTGTACAAAATAAACCGTGCCTTCTTTTACCATTTTTTTTTTTGCATTCATCCTTTCATAGCGTACGTTTACTGCGCAGTCGTAAAACGTGATGCACAACTTGGGTCGCGCCTTTCTCGAAATTGCTTCACTTTTCGGCGACTTGTGAAAGTCTTATGCGACCTGCTTTGGCAAGCTTTTTGAATTTCTTCCGAGACTTTCTACGACTTTGGAGCACTTACATTGCGTGACTCACCCCCGGTCCTTCCCCTTACACAATGCTCCGATAAGGAGCCTGTAAGGTATTGTGGATAAATAAATAAATAAATAAATAAATAAATAAATAAATAAATAAATAAATAAATAAATAATGCCCAAGGGCCACACCGCAAGTGTATTGCCTATGACTGTTACGTGGCTATAGGATAAAGATAATTTTTCCTTCAGAACTTTTCCTGTCGGAAAAGCGCAAAGAGCATCGGTGTCTGCGCATGGATGCGTTAGAGTTTCGTCGCACGTATTTGCACCCATATATTGCATGCGATCACGAACATCACTCCTAGCCCCTACTTTCTGTTTTGTTGTTGTTCGAGCGTCGCTTTCTTTTTCTTCTTCTTCCGTGTCTCGCAAGGCTCTCATTCATTCATCTTTGATATATATATATATATATATATATATATATATATATATATATATATATATATATATAAAAGGCATAGGTGGTGTCTTGCGTGTCTTGCGTCTGAGTTATTGGTAATTTCAAGACGTTGCTGTTACAAGCGGGTTCCATTTCGACGGGCCCGGCGATTGTGACCCCCCAGCCGGTCGTTGGGAAAGCGGCCAGCTGCGCGCGAGAGGCAATCGCCATGCGGAGACCCCGCTGCTAAACTATACGAAATCATCACCCCGGTCCTCCCGCGGAATCCCGAGAATACGGTGCCCAGCAGGCATTGAAAGAACAGCCACAGGCGGTGCCAAGCTTACTCTTGTGCGCGATCATATAAGTGCTCCCCATATAACTGGCGGCTCGTGGGACGCAGACGGTGCCCCCCCCCCCCCCGCCCCAAGTGTTCCGCTCAGGGCCGCAATATGTCACATGTAAAGGAACGCCGAAGAAGAAGATATCAAAACGTCGCCCTTGGTGCATTGGCGTGGGCCGGAATGGATTAGGGTTGTGTTAGATATTAGCCTTCGATTGAGAGAGAAAAAATTATTTTGAAGGGCTCGAATGCTTAAGGCGAAAGGTACCGGCGCAACGAGAGCTTCCTTGCATTCTGTATCAATGGGTCTTTCTGAATTGAATTGAAGTTTATTGCCACATAGTTACAAAATATGTATACACAGCAAGGATGGTGGGATAAAAGCTGCATATAGGCAGCTTGACTGGTCCCACCTCCCCATACAATAACAGCAGCAACATCACAAATATTCCCACTTGTTGCAATATTAAAATAAAAATACACAAAGCAAAGTGATAAGCATCAGCAAGAAACACACATTTTCAAGAAACACAAAAGCAAGGTTGATATTCATAATATTAGTTGAAGCAATGCGTTTTTAGGAACATAACGTATGTTTTCATCGCATAGTTTATATTTATTTGGAGTGGAGGGAAGACAGTAGGAAAGTGTTTGAAAAACCATAGTTTGTGCGTGGTCGCGGAACTGCCCAATGTTCAGTGTGTCGGTTTAAGCGAGATGATTGGTTGGTTAACAAGTTTGCGATGTTCCTAATATGGGTAGTACCCTTAGTCGTTTCACGTTTAAAAGAACACATAAGCTGATACTCATATAGATGGTCAATTCGGATAATTTTGAACTTTATAAACAGATCACGCGTATGGTCATTGTAGGGTACATCAGCAATAGCCCGTAAGGCTTGCTTCTGCAGTATGACTAGATGACCTAGTGATTGTTTTGTGCTGTTTGACCAAACGAGGTGACAATAACGCAGATGTGAAGCAAATAGTGCATTATATATCATGAGTTTCTGTTGTATTGGTAGCAGTCTCTGGCACCTGCGCAACATGCCTAAGGCTTTGCAAAGCTTAGATTTTAAGTAATCGGTATCATGGTCCCAAGTCATCAGTTCATAAAAAATAACACCCAATGTTTTAACTGACGCAGAGAGTTCTACTTTTGAGTCATTTAGCATAAGAGTCTTCGTAACATCACAAGGCGTAGATTTCGTTCTAAAAAGCACTGCTTTTGTCTTAGAGCAATTTAGCTGGAGCGAGTTTTTTACCGACCAACTATAGATTTTTCTTAGTACTTCATTTGCCAAATGTATAAGTTCGTCATCCTTGGTTCCTGAGATGAAGAAACTAGTATCATCTGCGTAAATAATGTAGTTAATGGAATCATGGACATTCACAATATCATTTATATATATGACAAATAAAAGTGGGCCCAGTATGCTGCCCTGAGGCACACCCTGCCTAATAGGTTTAAACAAAGAATGATGTCTTTTTTTATACGCATTGCTTTCTATCTGTAATGTAACTACTAATTAATTCTAAATCAATTCTGCGTATGCCATAACAATTTAATTTATTTAATAGGGTTGCGTGATTTATTCTGTCGAATGCTTTTGAGAAGTCTAAGAATACTCCCAGTGTTAGTTTCCTAGCCTCAATACTGTTCAAAATTATTTCTTTTTGTTTAAGAAGAGCAGTTTCAGTCGAACAGCCTGATCTGAACCCATGTTGTGACGACGTTATTACGGAATGCTTGTCAAAGAAATTACTCATTCTGAGGAGGATAATTTTTTCTAAACCTTTAGAAAACAAGGGAAGAATTGATATAGGTCTATAATTGCCTAAATTATCTCTTTCACCACCTTTGTGTACCACAGTTACTCTTGCAACTTTCATCTGTTGAGGAAAAATGCCAGTCGTTAATGCCATGTTGTAAATGTGAGTGAGGCAAGGTGTGATCAGGTCGATGATATCAAGGATTGGTGCAATCTTTAGCCCATTCACATCCTCACTTTTGCTTCGCCTGAATTTTTTGAACACGGTTAGAATTTCATTATCGTCAGTTTCCTATAGATACAGAGAATGTGTTAGGGGGCTGGGTAAGTACAACAACGCATCTTGATCATGAGTGCTTTCAGCCAATGATAGAAAATATTCATTAAATTTATTTGCTAGGGCTTCATTTTTAAAGCTCTCGCTTCCTACTTTAGGCTCATTAACAGTAGAGGCGGGCCGCGATCGTGATAGGACAGAATTCAGCTTATTCCACGTCTGCTTTACATCCACAATGCCATCAAACATGGAGTAGTAATAGTCACGCTTAGCTTGTTTTAGCAACTTAGTCAAGTTATTACGGAATGTTTTAAACTCTTTCAACACGCCGAGGTCACGAGTGCACACAAATAAATGGTATAATGCATTCTTTTTCTTTATCATTTCGATTAGCTTAAACGAAATCCATGGTTTACGAGCTTGTTTTGGTTTTTTTGCTTGCTTATAAGGAAAATGTTTCCGATATACTGAGCACAAGGTATCAATAAACTGGTCATAGGCCTTTTCAGGTGAAGAACAAGACAGTATGTCATTCCAGCTTAACAAGCTTATTTCTTCACGGAAGCAAGATAGAGATCGTGGATTGATGTCTTGAAAGTAAATATCTCTTTCCACTGAATGTTTTTGTTTAGTTTGTAAACTAGTAATTAGATAGATTGGCAAATGATCACTAATCGTAATACTAATCGTACCATGATGTAGTATATCAGCAGTATTTGTTATAAATAAATCTATTAAAGTCGCTCAAGAATCCATGAATCAGGAAAGTGACCAAGGTTTTCGCAAAAATGTATATAGAGTGAGTCTTAAAGGGGCCCTGCAACACTTTTTCAGCATGGTCAGGAAACGCTGCCGATCGGTAGTCGAGGCTTCTGAGTGCACGCGAGCCAAACATTATAGCGCAGCACGCGCTCCTGGAATTTACAGTTAATTCTCAAAGTCGGCTAGCAATCGTTCCCTCTTCTCCCGACAAACGATGCCATAAACCCAAATGACCGCGTCATAAACCCAAAGTCAACTGCCATTGGCCAATTTGAGCATCGTGAGCTGAATAGTTACAACGGCCGCCACGGGATGCCACCACGTGCCCGCGCGCGCGCTCTCGGCCACAAGTCGCGCGTTGGAAGAATAAAAGAACAAAATTACACCATCTCCCGCTAAAGGGGACCATGAGGCGATGCGAAGCCGGAGCACTTGCACGATCGCGTTCCGTTGGCGTTCGCTGGGCATGCTACCGACCTCGCGTCGTGGAACGGGAAGAGGAACACTACGCGCGGCGTCGTGTCTTCCCTCTAGTCTGGTCGTTAATTCTCACAGGGCGTGCGGGGAACGCGGTCGACAGGCGCGCGAGAGAGAGGCAGAGTAGGAGAGGAGAGAGAGGGGGAGGGGACGCGCATGCGCTGGCCCTCATCGCGGGGCTGCGCAGGAGAGCACTCCGGCATGTCGAGCCCGCATTTCAGAGGAGCCAACCGAGGCTGAGGCTCAATTGACTGGGGATGTTCACGTGTTGCAGCGGCTCCTACGTAGCAGGAGATTCGCGTCGTCACGCAAGTTGACAGGAGAGTAGCGCGAACGGGTCGCCCCGTCTCTAAGTTTCTTCTTTTGTATAGTTTTTTCATGCCACCCGTGCGTGCTTTACTTTATTTTTCTTGAACAAGCGCCTAGCGCGCAGCCCTCATTAGGGCTTCAAGATCAATGTAGGCCCCTAACCCGTCCCCCTTATTGCACCGTCTTCCATGACAGCACGTGTTGTGGTGCCCTTCCACCATCGGTGATGGAGGACAACCTGCCCCCAGGCTTTCCCCCGGGCTACACCTTGAGCGGCAACACCAGCCACTCCAGGGCCTACGACCTTCTTGTGAAGAAGGCAGCAGGCCTCGTGCGACAGGAGGAGGCACAACGGGCCAGCTCACCTCGCCTCTCAGCCACCACCACCACAGCAAAATGTCGCACGAGGAAACTGAGAGACGCCACCAGCCTCCTGCGCAAGGAAGAGGCCCCGAGCGCTCCCAGGCGTACTCGAAGGGCGACGAAAACCTCGGCATTCCCGCGGCGCACACCACGGGCGAAAACAGGCAAGGCAGAGAACGGCACAAACCTCCCTGCTTCCATCGACGTTCCCCCTGAATACGAAGCAACACAGCAGACGGCCGCCGCCATTTTCTCGCCGCAAGCATCGTCTGCCACCGCCGTTGAAGGAGCCCCCGCCAAATGCAACCAAGGAGAGACGGAGCTGGAGCAAAACCTGTCTTCCCTCCCTCGCCAAGAAAGCTACGGGAACCGCAGTCACGAGTTCCCCTCTCCCTCCTCGTGCTCGCACATCACCCCGGCGTCATAC
This sequence comes from Rhipicephalus sanguineus, assembly GCF_013339695.2. Lineage (NCBI taxonomy): Eukaryota > Metazoa > Arthropoda > Arachnida > Ixodida > Ixodidae > Rhipicephalus > Rhipicephalus sanguineus. The sequence continues at coordinate 176,859,730 of NC_051176.1, forward strand.
TCTCCCGCCTAAAGAACAGGGAAAAATCTAGGGACTTTACTCCCGCCGTCTCCACCGCAGAGAGCAGCCCGACCGGTTCCCCACCTGCCCCCGCCGCAGCGTAGTGTGAGTGCGGACCACAACGCGGATGACCACGCCGCGTGACATACCCCCGAGCAAGAGATACTTCGCATCTAAAAACATGGCTGATCCCTCTGTCACAGGAATCGGTATAACACGAAAGTGAAATGTGTCTTCACAGACGTAGTTGAGCGTTTGTTGTGCATTCTTTCGCCCCAAGGGTGAAGGAATGAATGCTACAGCAACAAATTGTAATGTCACGCGAAGAACGGCAAGCAGCTCGAAACTTGCAACGCGCTGCTCAAACAGAAAGGACGCACGGAACGAACATACATAGGATGAGAGCGAACTGTCACATTTGTAACTTATTTCTGCGTGAGCACCGCGCTCCTTTCGCAAAAGCGGCCGCTGCAGTGCGCCAAGTGACCTTCGTGCTCTCAACGCAAGACGTACGAACCACCGCAATCACGAGATAAGCGCACGCACGAGCGACCACGCCCTGTAGAGGCGGGCGCTTGTCGCAACGGCGGCGACTTTTAAAGCGCGTTCTTCGAGCCCTTTGCGCCATCGCGCTAGTGATAACGAAAACACGCTGTAACGCCGATCCCTGAGTACCACCACCGGCAAATGGTGTATATAAATAGCTCGCCGTTAGTATTGAGAAGAACGTGCCGTCCGTGGCCGAATCGTTTTGCGCTGCGGAGCGAGGGGTCGTAAGTTCGATTCCCGATGACGGAACTTTTTCTTCTGTTTTTTTTTTCTTTTCCCATTGTTAGTCTTTATATTTTACAACGTCATATCCGTGACGGAAATACGTCAGTGGAGCCGTGGTGGACCCCGGCATAAAACACTTTCGTGTTAAAAAGAAAGTGCTCAAGGACATGATGCGCACTGACGAACAGACGCATCTTCTTTCCCTCTTGTCGTCCCCCTCCCTGCGTAGCTGTCACTGCGTTCGCTGGTACGAAAAGATAGAGAAAGCACTTCAAGCGTGTGACAAACCCCTGTAACTCCGCTCGTACTTGACGGATTCTAAAAATGTTTACGGCAGTCGATTCGTGAGGCAATAATCTCTTTTAATGAAGCCATTCGACGATTACTTGGCAACGTGTTGCAGGGCCCTTTTAACGTTTCAACGTTTCCCGTTCTTCATCTGCAACGTCAGAAAGCAACAACAAATGCGGAGAATGGCGAGCCGGAAGCCCCCCCCCCGTGCAGGCAGGATGAAGATTTCCTCCCTAGGTGGTACTTAGATGTTGTTCAAGCTGTTGCTTAACTAAAGTAATGAATAAACACTGTGCAAAAACTTCGAAATCATTTACGAATGTTTCTAAAACCTTATTTTCATAGGCCAAGCGCCCTGCCTTGGATGTCACTGAAGAGTTGCAAAATATGTTCTGCAAAGCACATTTCCCTCGTCTTGTCATCTCATAGCTCTCTGCAAGCGTAGATTATTCTTGTTGTCCTCCAAGAATGGCTCACACCTGGTTCAGGTGATTGGCCGAGAATCGGTTGCGTTAATAAAGTTGATCACATGAAAACTTTATCACTAATGTTAACTATTGGCTTAATCGAAACAAGTTTCATAAGGCACTTTAAGAATTTAGCGAGATAATTGTCCTGATTCAAATTAGAACTTTCCAAGACCTGCGCAGCAATCCATATGACGATGTACTAAGGAGGAGGCGTCCAAAGAAAATACAAGGTGTTTTTTAAATACAAGCTGTTTTTTTAACAACGCAGATTTTTAAATGCAAAGCATTTATTGCGAACCAAAGACACTGACCGTAATCGTCCGTCCGTCCAGCAATCAATCTATCTAGCCGCCTACATCTGGGCGCTCTCGTGGCCGTCTCCTTAATTTGGTACATACCAACATCGCCATAGGAGGACATGGGTGTATGACGAACACGATTCGCAAGCCATGACATCAATAACATGACGTGCGTGTCACGTACGTCATGAAACCTTTGCCCCCGGTCACGTGTAGCGCATAGCCCTCCCAAGCTCGGCCAGGTGGCGCTGCGGCTCGCGCGTTTCGCCGCCTTTCTTGCAAAAACCGGTCGCTTGTCTCCACTGGACTGGAAACTCCACTGGACTGGAAAAAAAACTTGTGTAGCGATTGGTGTAGTTCTAAATCCTGCACTAAATGCAAGTCCACTACTGTGAAACCTGAGGAAATGCGTAGCACGGGCACCCAGCGATTCCTGTTCCTAGAGTTCCCACTGCTCCGTTTACAAAACCGCCGATGACGTCAACGTTTGAGGTAAGCATGCACGGTTTCCCCGGCACGAGAAGAATCTTGTTAGCGAGATTCGCAAATTCGGTGCGCGACATGCGCGCCAATTTTTGCTGCTATTTATCGACTTCCTGCTTGTTACGGCAATTGAGGTGCGTGTCGTCTACAGCGAGTTCCGTCGGATTGTTTCAGCCTTCAGCTGTTGCGACGAAGCGCCGGAGAAGCGCCGGTTAGAGGAGCAATCGCACCTTTGTCGAGGCGGTGGTGCCCTCTCTTGCGCGGCGCGGGTGTCTGCCTCATGTTTGCCAAGCTTTTTCAGCGATTTTAAGTTAATTATTGTGATTACTTCATTATTTCTGTTCATTGTGTTATTTTAGTCCTTGTTCGTTTATTTTAACCCGGTTTTGAGCATTTGTAGCCTGGTTTTAGGCCTGTATTGAGCACTTGATTGTGAGCGTGATCACGCCACATGAGATCTACGGACGACAAGCGGGGCCCCTAAAATGCTACGCACTTAAAGCTAGTTGGCGGGTATGCGCCACAGGAATTGGGCAAGCCCCACTACAGAGTACAAGTACTATAGGAACCATATGAATGCGTTGCTGGTGGGAAAGGGAAGTGGGGTGAGGAGGAGTGATGTGAGCAGGACGAAAGAGAGGACGGAAGAGGGTGAAGCATGGCATAGCCATTTATAGTATAACAAGGGGTCGGAAAAGGAAGTGAGGGTGAGGAGATGGCAAATGAGGAGGGGAGAGGGTAACGCATAGCATATTTGGTGGGCGAGAGAACGAGTACAGAGTGAGAGAGAAATAGGGAGAAAGAAAAGGAAGAAGAATAGGAAAAGCAAGAAAGACAGAGAAAGAAATAGACAGAGAGAGAGAAAGAGGTAAAAAGCAACAGACACAAAAAAGAGATAGAAAAAGAGAGAGCAAGCATAGCCATGCATAGTATAGTATGACAAGAGGTGGGAAAGGGAAGTGAGGCTGAGGAGGAGGGAAAGGAGGTGGACAACGCCACCAGCTCCGCTGCTTCCTCAGTCTTCGCACCACTGGTGCGTAGCTGCCCCCATTCATTTATTTACAGCGGAGCTGTTGTAGCTCGCTGTAGTTCGTGCGGTGTCACCAGAAAAACATCACGAACCGGCACGCGCTCTCTTCGTCCTCTTCATCTTTTGCTTCGCTCCCAGAACACAAGCGCCGATTTCTCCAGCGCGGGACGCATTAACTCTGTTGGGCGAGACGACGAGTACAGAGACAAAGAAAGAAAGAGAGATGAAGAAAGAAAGAGCAATTCTAGGGAAAGAAATTTCTTCGCGAGGCGAGATTCGAACCCGCGTACACACCATCGGAATGCGAGCGGCTAGCAGAGCACAGCATAGCCTTGTATACTACAGTATAGCAAGGGGGTGGGAAGGGGAAGTAAGGGAGAGGAGAATAGATGTGATGGTGAGAAAAAGGAGGACAGGAGAAAGTAAAATATACCATAGAAAGAAAGAAGGGGATTATTTTTAAGGGCTCGTGTTTCTTTGTTAGACATAATATTTTTTTAGAACTAACAGACAATTAAGCCAAGAAAAGTATGGGGATGTTATTTGTAGTAATTATGACATGAATGTCAAGAAAGTAAAGTGGACGAAACTATAACTTGCCGCCGGCAGGGACCGAACCTATGACCTTCGAATATCGCGTCCGATGGGGTATAGCTGGGCAATAAAACCTGGGAGTGTTAATCAGCGCCGCTCGCAGCTATGACGGCAAGTGTGGATCACTCTTTTTCTGCCTGCTGGCGTCACGTAGAACGTGGTCTTTTCACAACGCTTGGCTTGATTGTCGGTTAGTTCTAATTAATATTCATAGAAAGAAAGAGAAAGAAACAGAGAGAGAGAGAGAGAACGAAAGAAACAGGGAGGTGAGGGTGAGGAGGCGGACAACGCCACCAGCTCCGCCGCTTCCTCAGTCTTGGCACCACTAGTGCGGAGGTGCCCTACTTTATTTATTAAGGCCAAGTGAATTTTTGTACCTCACGCCGCGTTTTTCAAGGCCATCGTCTGATGAGGCACTTCAGGCTTTCGCCTTTATAAATGCGCGCTCGCACACCGCTACTCAAGCGCTCCAAGCGAGCTTTGATGAATACACGGTTGCGGTCATTTGTCGCCGCATTGTACAGGGCGTCACCACGTGAGATGGACAGAAGAGGAGGACGACAATGAAGTTTGGCGGCGTGGTATATCGCGATTGGGGCACGTGGCGTGCTAGACAGTCGAATGAGCGGGGGCCGAATAGAGTTCCGAAGGTGTGATGTGCTGCGATTGGACCACGTGTGATAGCGCATCACCAAAAGCGCTGGGTTTAGGGCCCGGGCTGGTTAGCAGAGAGGCGGCTGCTATGCCCAAGCTAACACCACAAGACTCTCCTGGTGGTCCCCGACGGCGGCGGCAGAAGCGACACTAGAGGCTTCCTGGCATTCAAGGAGGAATAAGAACCAGCGGTCGAGATCGAGGGCGGCTTCGGGCGACAGCGGAGACGAGGCCCCGGCATGATGGGTCCCTGGGACAACAGCCAGGCAAACCCGACGGCCGACCGTGCACGAGTCATCGCTACCCATGCATGCTACCCTCATCATCACCTGCCACCGTTGCCGCTTCACGCCCTCGCTAGTGTCCACTGGCCAGCACAGCAACGCCGCATCTTCCTGGCCGAGGCCACGTCAGCTGAGGGTGAGAGCAGCAACCTTTTCTTTGTTCATTGAAGATGTCTTAATTTTTCACTTTGCATATGGCATGAACGGACAAGTTTCTGTTGACACCGTAACACCCTGTACGTAGGGGTTTTCGGCTAAAAAACGTTAAACATGTAGTTGCACGCAAAACTAAGTTTTCATATGCTCAAAATAATGTGTGTCGTTGCATTAGGTTGTCAGAAGAGTGGTGCGGGGATAATAGGGACATTCGTAGACACCGAAATTGTGGTAATCTGGAGGCTCTTTTTCCATGCTGTAACACCCGCTTCTTGCCCAACCCTTCGTTGAAGTTGTGAGTCATGCCTGGCATAATCGCGCATGATTCGTTTGTGTTTCTTACGCTTTTTTGTTACAGCGGGGCTCCTAAAGCCGAACTCAAACGGAAGAAATACCGTCCGCAGCCTATAGCGAAGGAGGGAAGATGGTGAAGCATAGCATAGCTATGTATAGTATGGTGTAGACCCTTTTTATAATTGTCAAGCTAGTTTTCCGGCTATACAGTTTGCCCAACTAATGGCGGCTAGTCACATACTGCAAACAGCGTGTTCAAGCACAGTTTGCTTGCGCTATGACGTGGAAGATGTATACTCGGCTCCCTTGACATGAACACGCATAATAGAGAAGCCGCAGCAAGCGCAACTAGGACCTCATCTACCCTTGAAGCATGACAACTGCCGCCATAAGTTGGGCAAATATGCAGCGCATGGAAGCGTACTTGGGGATTGCATGCCCTTGCTTGGTAAAGCATAGTATAACCATGTATAGTATAGTATATCACGGGGTATGAAATGGTAGTGAGGGTGAGCAGGAATGATGTTAGGGTGAGGGGGGAAGAGGAGTAGGGAGGTTATAGCGTAGTATAGCTGAGGCGAGTTGGAGATTGGGGACATGCCGGTGATCAAGTGGAGAGGAGGTTCCTTCAGTGCTAAACCGTGCCCATCTTCACCTAGCTTGGCATCACTTTACATTTCATCGCTCAGGCTTCCTCTCAGCTCGACTGTACATTGGCCTTTACGACGTTAAGTCAGTTAAAGACACGCATATTTTTTTCAACCCTCGCAGGGCACGCATTTGCATTGACGACACGGTGCAGCAACTCGCCGTGCCCTGAACAAGCGCAACGTACTAGGCCTGGCGGAGATCGTGCTTGACATCGCGACGAATCTGAAGCTGCAGCTGACGACGTTGCGCAGGCAGCTCGCAGTGGCCGCACGCGGGTGCCTGCACCCAGTGACCTCTTCGAAGAATGAATCGAAGAGGATCGCCATGCGTATGGTGCTCGTCGACGCAACCGATCGGCGGGGTTTTAGAGAACGTACGGCGCAGATACTGCCAGGCCGTGTGACTGCGACTTAATTCGTTATATCTCGACTAATATTTGACGTTTTGATTCGTGACGAGTAATGTTTGCGTATGTTAATTCGTATTTATTCTTTAATTCGTTATTTAGTTTTCTTGTTTTAAGTCTATAGCTGATAATTTTGATTTGCCAAAGAGCCTTAGTATCGCGGCATTTTTCCGTACGTTAATTCGTATTGATTCTATAATTATTCATTCACCTTTACGTATTCCCCTTTCCCCCGTCCCCCTATGGTTGCCATGGTTGCAGATTTCATTTGAGAAGCTGCACTTCCTGGTTTTGAATAAGAACTGTATTAAAAATTCGTGCGTGGGATGCTTAGCACTTGCTAAGATTGAAGGCGAAAGCCAATTTGGAGCTTCTGTTTATCTGCTGTAGAACTTTCTGCTGGTGTGCTGAACTTTATAATGAACGCTCTACCGATGTGCGGTTATGTTCAACTTAGTGCCGTATCTGTGTCAGACCTTATATTGGTTAAGCCCTCGGTTATAGGCTTCCGAAGAACTTCAATTAACAATGAATACATTCTACTGACATTTATAAACTCTTATAGTGGCATTTGTAGAACGTTCAAGTATCGTTTACCTTAACTTCTGTCAGTCATGTGGAACCGACGCTGTACTACGATCACGCACATTAAAGTGTGTATCTAAGCTCTCGTACCGCTTTTTTTTAAAGGCGAAACCCTTAAATTTTTGTTTCAAGGTTGTGGGCGGTCCAAAGTAAATGGCGCAAAAGAAGTGAGCGCGCCAGCAGCGCGTGCACTTCGTTAACTTCGTCTGTACAGTGTTCGCGGTAGTAAAAAAAAAATAAAAATTTAAAGCACGCGAGCGCGAGCTTCGCGTCTGATTCGTCAGCTTCCTCGTTGTGGCGTTCACGTGAGTGAAAAAAAAAATCACAGCATATCCACGGAGTGAATGATGATGAGTGGGCGAAGCTGCGGAGGTTCATCGATAAACCGTGAATCTTCCGTGAATTCTGCCCAGTACATCATCACCGACGTGAGATCGGGCGCGTTTAGACTAAAGGTTCGATGAGTTATGACGACTTGCAGCTCACTTTAATTTTACATGTACGCTGTGAATTTTCATTGTTTAGAAAACCATTGCTTTAGAAAACATCTGGCGTCTTTCGTTAAGCAGCTGGCGTCTTTTCGTTTTGCTTTAGAAACATCTGGCGTTCTTTCGTTTTGCTTTTAGAAAACATCTGGCGTCTTTCGTTGGTTTATTTCATCAATCAACGGCGTTTTGAACAAAATTTTTATTGTTTAATCACGCACAGGAGAAATCTCACCAGGCACTACCTTGGAGGTAAACAATGGCTGCTAATGGGAATGAGAGACAGAAGAAGTCAGCTTTTAGCTAACACTTACACTTCTACTTCTACTAACGTTTCCTACTGGAACATGCCAATGGCTGCTAATGGGGAATGAGAGACAGAAGAATTCGGCTTTTAGTTAACGCGCACGCTGCGAATTTTTTATTGTTCAACAACGCACAGGAAAAATCTCCCACCGGCACCACCTTGGAGGTCAAGATCTGGTACTAGCGTTACGACTGGTTACGCACTACGACTACGACAACTACGAGGGACGAAAGGGTGCCGCCTTAAGGAGCTTCGCCCCTAAAAAAAGAAAATTTGAAGCATGCTTAGACCTTTTAGGAATGCGAAGGCGAAAGCCCACTTGGACCTGTTGAACTTTCTGATGTGCTCAACTTCATGAATAACGGCAATAATAATGGGGACACGTCTATCTATTTGACATTTCACAACCAGGAATGTGTGCAAAGCGGTACAGCATGTTTCATGGTACTTCACAGATCATAATGTATTGCCTGTTAGTGTGTTAGTTGGGTGTGGAGGGGGAGGATATATGCGGTGGCGGTTGAAGCGTGTACTGGGAGAGTTGAATCTTATAGAGTGTGAATAAAAAGATGCAGTAAAACAGTACAGTTGTCGTGGTCTGACTTCAATGCAACCTTATCCACTTCCAACGACATAATATTGTCCACTTGATTCCCAGCGCAAGAGCACACATCATCCCCAGCACCTCTAAGCGGGCGCTCGGTATCCACACTAAACAAGCATTACCTTATTATCTGTGAAGTATATATGCTATTCTATTGTGAGCTGGCAGGGCTCTTTTGGCTGGCCACGCAGGTGGAGATTACGGTCATATTGGATGTGAAGGGCAGTGTATGTCAGTGTGTGGGCTCATTCCTTCGTGTGATTATGATGATTGGAAGGTTCCATAGGCTTCGCGACCTAACTGGCGTTACGATGAGCGCCAGTATATGCTTACACAACAATGTTGACTCTTTCAGCATCCTGCGCACAACACAAGGACCGAGTGACAACCGCCGAAGACAGGCGCTACTTAACTTCCAGCCTTATTACAAGTTAGCGCCTGTCTTTACATTGTGTTGCGTGCTAGATGCTGGAATGGAATACCAACTTGGCCAAATTTGTGATTTAAGTGTTGTCTGATGCATTCGGCACTCGACGTATCTTTAACCTTCGACAGGCCAAACAGAATCGTTTAATCAACAGTGCCATGTTCTCGTCATGTATCTCCGCCAAGTTCATTAAGGGACATGCGCCTGATCAATGATCGAGCCCCTATTACCACAGTGAAAAAAAAATTCAGGTGCTTCTGTCTACAAAACTAGGGGACTGCGCAAATCGATAGTCTTACGTGCGCCGTAACGACTAACCTGCTTATAAACAGTAACATCCCTACCGCGCAATCTTGACTGCACCGCGTTTATCAAAGTGTCAGCGGCGAGCTCACATGCCGCGACCATCAAAAAGCGTGAAATGCTGTACGATGCGGTGATAAACGAATGCAGCCGTGTATCCATCAAAGTTTGCTTGGAAGCACTTGGTTAATGGCACTCGGGCGTGCGTCTTTGATATTACGCGGGTTTTTGCTTTTCTGGGAAAAAAAATGTCAAATTTTCGCACGAAATAAATGCTCGATTCCGATGCTATTCGAGGCGGTCAACTTTATTATAGCGAAGCCATGTATAGCTACGAAATGTCCTCAGCAAAAACGCACGTGCCACATGAATTGGGCAAACCCCACTACTCACCACTGGTCCACAAGAAATGAAGGGAACACACGGCCAGAAAACACCAATTAAGATCGTGCACTAAACGCGAACCGCATGCGGCAAGCTAGACAAGACGGCATCACGCAGGCTGCTCAAACGGAAAACTTTCAAGGATGACACGCTAAATTCAAAAGGGACTTTCTGGACAGACATTTCGGATTTAGTTGCAGGGTGTGCGATTCGAAATTCTGCGCCACCTCTGTGCCGTATGCTGAACAGCTTCGCCGGTCATCCACATTCACAGAGTGTAATGGCTCCTCAATTTTAATTGACGTGTTAGCGTTTCAAGAAATAATTTCAAGAAACCAACGTGCTCTCGTTCCAGAAACCGGTAGTGAGTTTTAGCAAAAAGAAAGAAGAAACCTTAACATGCAGAAATAGAATATCCCAGAAGAACGCTGAATGGGCGAAGCAAGGCTCAAAGCCGCATTTAAGTATGTTATACAAGGCATTTTAAATAATATAGTAACAATGAGGCGTGTTCATACTAGATGTTGATACTAAACTAGCAGCATGCAGGTTTAGCTCTTCGGGGCTAGTTAACGCTCGCTGTAAGCAGCGGAGCCACCGGAGCGTGGAATGCTTCTAGGGCCATAAAAATAATGGGCTCTAGCTACACTTGCATCGCCGGCCAGAATAGAAGAATGGATCTCGATGCAGAACAGATTAACGTCGTGCATGTTTCGTGGATGCCATGCACAACAAGAGTATGCTTTGGTGCCTTTGACAAATCCGCGCAGGCCGTAGCACCTGCGTGAGAAGGACCGGCTCCATGCAGCATACCAACGGTGTGCTTTATTCTTCAGCGCTCAGGACCTGTTGAACCCTCGCTCAACTTTTGCTGAACATTTAGCCGAACGCTCGCTCTTTTGCGGCTTTTAACTCTTTCGTGACCGTGCGAAAATGGGCCTCATTTTGTATGCTTTAGTAATTATTTTTTTGATTATGAGTAACATGATAGATACAATGTAATATTATATATCAATATAAAATTAACTGATTGTACTTTTTAATGGTGTTACTTTAAAAATAATATTAGGTTATAATACGCAAGAATGTTTATGAAAAACAAGATTTATTGGACATTGCATGGAACATTTCTAATGTTGTGCTCCCGACAGGAAAGAAAAAAAAATAATCTGAAAAATACAAAATGTTTGCTGAACAGTTTTCTATATTAGAGGAAAGTTTGAATGATCTATCTCAAAAAGCTTATGAGTTTTATGTGGATGCACCTACGCTCACGCCAGCTGGCACATCTCCATCCCGGCGACTAATGTCAATGATTACGACTAAGCCTTTGTGGTAGCTGAAGTAGTTAACATAAACCTGGACACAGCGTACGGTGAATGCCGCACAAAGATGGCATCAGCATGCATGTAATAAACACTGGTACTCAATATTCGCTCATGGAAGGCGTCGTCATTTCAGGAGAGAAATGGCAAGGTGTGCGCTCTCCAGTAATAGGGTAATGCATACGCTACCACGCAGCGCTTCAGGAACGCGAGAGACAGAGCTCGTAGCTTGAGCCGGGAACGCGCGAAGGCGTTCCGCTTCCCGGCAGCGTGTCCCTCACTACAGCAAAGCACTCACTCAAACTTTATTGAAACGAAGTGGAAGTGGAAATCGGGGAGCCAGCCTCCGCTGCTCTGAGACTACCGAAACGCTCCTTGTCGGCGCTCGTTAGTCTCATGTTGCAGAACGTCACTTCGCTGCCCCTAGGCGGCGACATCACCCTCGCCAACCAAGAGCGCAGTGAGAAGGCGAAGGTGTGAGAGATATAAGGCACGTTTGTAAACCTTTAAGCACGTGTGTCGGTAAAGCAGTGGGTAGAGCGCCCGGCACCTATCGTCGTAGATGGAGATGTTGTGGGTTCGGCTACCAGGTCATCCGTGACAATGAAACTTTTTTCTTCTAGTTTCTCTTTGTCATCTGCTGGTGGGCATTTTGCCAATGTCATTTCCGTGACGGAAATTACGTCAGCGTAGTCATTGTGGACCCCGGCATAAAACACTTAAAAGAGAGAAGGATTAACCCGAAAATTTATCTTCAGAGCTGTTCACCGATTGGGCTGAGCCCGTAAATCTGTTCCGTACTTCGGCAGTACGGAAGAGACGGAAAATAAAAGCAGTCTCTTGTGTCCCGTCTTTTTAGCACTCTGCTTTTATTTTCAGACAATGCACCAACTCGCCCAGCAACGCATTCTATTAAGGAAGATAATAATAATAATAATAATAATAATAATAATAACAATAATAATAATAATAATAATAATAATAATAATAATAATAATAATAATAATAATAATAACAACAACAATAATAATAATAATAATAATAATATCTGGGGTTTAACGTCCCAAAACCACGATATGGTAGTGAGAGACGCCGTAGTGGAGGGCTCCGGAAATTTCGACCACCTGGGGTTCTTTAACGTGCACCTAGATCTAAGTACACGGGCCTCACAAATTTTCGCCTCCATCGAAAGTGCAGCCGCCGCGGCTGGGAAGTATTAAGGAAGACAGTGGATGTCAAAGCATATTGGATGTCTTTGAACATGTCATGTTTTATTATGTATTATTGCATAATACATGGTTCGGTAAATAAAACGTTACGCTGATAATACCGATACATTTTTTAACCACAAGCTCTGGTGTGTCAACTAAAAGAAGAAACAATTTCTTCCCACTCTTTGTGTAGGGACGTGCATTCTGAGCGCGCACACAGAATAGATCATTCTTAGCACACTTTCCTCACTGCGTAGGACTTCGCATTTTCCATCCCAGAGTGGCGGAGAACAAGATTGAAACTAGGAAACCGTTTTCCGCCCGAAATGTTATATGTTCATAAAGCTGCCGGAAGCAAACTAAAAGAAACAGAAGAATGCATTCGGGTGGTTTTCAGGGCCAAACATTCATAACAGAAAGCTAAATCAAGCTACCGAAGAAGTATGCAATAAAGAAGAAAGCACGATTGCAGATGCGCAAGGAATTTCGGAGGAAGTGAAAAAAAGGGCCGTGTAAATCGTCGTGCGCCGCTCATGCATAACACATGCGTTCAATGTTCGGAGAACACATTTCCAAACGTGAACCGTAGAAGACGTCCCACTTCCTCGTCTCCCCCACAAAAACACTTCCACACATTTCCTACTCCACCCTGCACCCCTCCGCCTCCAAAAAGGATGTAGTGATGCAGTAGAAAAAAAAAAACACTGTTCAGCAGTTACCACGCAGGGGCACCGCTTCCGGCCACGAGTCTCACTGGGACTGGGGTAATTTTGTGCTGTGCATTCATATAGGCCCTCGGTGGCAGTGTAGCGCAGCCGGGGCACAACTGGGTTATAGCACGCATGCGCACGGCGTGACGAGCACGCATGTACCCGGAGTTGCACAGCTATTATTTCTGAATCGGTTAACATATGGAAGGCTTAAGCGTGCCGTCTGGTTGAGCCCTCTCCACCGCACTGGAGATTCGTTACCGTTCGCAGAAAAAGTCTACAGCTAGCGCAACCCTGCCGAGCGTGAGGAGCCGGCTCCGCTTTGAAATGGAATGGAGCTTGAAGGGATAAAGAATGGGAAGGCCGAGATAATTCATGTTCCATTGATACATCCAATTATTTTTTGTAAAAAGAAAATATATATGAAAGAAAGAAGGATGGAATTAAACTCCAAAGCGCAAATAAAAAAAAACTCTAAAGCTTGTGTAAAAAAAAGGAAAAAAAGGGGGTCGAAACTTTCTTTTTCAGAATTAATGGGAGTCGCCGCGCTGTAGGTAGACAAGCTTGCCCAGTGATACGAAAGTTGTGCGAGCCGCGCCGTTCGTGAACCTCTGGAAAAAACAATGCTTTACCGCAGCGCGCGCAAGAATAGTGGCGGAAAAACACTTCATGCAGAAGCCTTCGGCATTTTTGTAACCAGGCCGTCCGCTCTCATACGCGAAGCAGGGGTGTGAAAATGGGCTTATACATGAATGAAAACTATGTATAAATAGCCACACTACTCATTAGCGGCGTGTTTAGGGATGAAGCGCGAGAACGCAGGCAGGGAGATGTATACTGGTTTAGCAGCCGCTGCCTTTGTTTTGTCGTTAAACGAAAATGTTTAGCAATCCTCATCATTATAACGAACCGCATCACTGCGGCAGAAATTCGTTATAAGCAAAGTCGCAAGGGTTACTGAAGCCGGAAGCACAAAGACTAGACAAACGCTGGTGGCTAGGCGCGCGGTGCTGTGGAGTATAGCTTGAAGGCGACGCACGCCGTGTCGTCGCCAACCTGCATGAGCGGAGGGCTCCGATAACACCCATACACACTCCTTCACCTCTGAAATGCAGCCGTTTCTATACGGCAGACCGCTCACAGCTTAGTGCGGGACTAAAGTAAATGATACGCTGATTAAAGAAAAAAAAAAGATCTCGTTGTTTCCAGCTAAAATATATATTACCTTTCGCTGAGTGCTCGTCTCATGATCTCATGATCTCCCATAAAATTTGCCAGTAAGTTCGGGTTTCATCACAAAGCCGTTGAGTAGGACCTGTACGGTAAACTCAAGCACGAAAGAATGGGGAAGAAACGCTTCCTCTCTCCGCTAGTGGTCTGGTGGTCTGGTTTAACTTTCAAAAATGATCGCTGCTACGGAAGTGTGTCTTTTTTTTCTAAACATTCTCTCTGTAGACTCGGCTGTGGTTTCTAGAAACTGCCAGGCGCGGAGCGACTTTCTTTCGCGGCGGGAGCATATAGGCGAACCTCTATGTACTGCGGCTCTTCCTTATGATGCCAAAACGAAATCAGGACAAAGGAACGATAACAAGCGCCAAGCGTGTCTCACGTGTCAGCAGCGCGATCTGTTACATCATCGAGCTTGCGACGCACGCTTAATTCAGTAATATACACAAGCGGTCATGCTTACCAAAGTCGTGTACTGTACATTTCTTTCATACGCGACGAGTGCTGAGAATATTCCATATGCGCTGAGAGTCATTTATTTTTGTAAAGAGGATTTATTAGACCGCTTCCTGCAACAAAGTTCGCTTATTACACGACGCCTACGTATACACGTAGGTGCATTCCAGGTCCGCCTCATGGACCGCGAGTTTTCTGGCCAACCAGGGTTTACGTCTACACACGCAAACAAATTAAGTGGGTGGAAAAATGGCCTCTGCAGTTGTTTAATTAATAATTAAAGCACCACATGCGTGGAAAATATGGGTTCGGCTCCCCCTCTCGGCAACCATGTTTATTCGTCCGCTTCGATTTCAGCTTTGCCTATTTTTTGTATACGTTTCAAATAAAACGAGTGCAAATATCCACTATGTTGTCGTATAAGACGACTTCTATCGGCTTAATCGGATTGTAACTAAAACTAAAACCTAATACCGCGGTTATACCCGTATTTCTCGTTTGCTAGTGCAACTTTAATTACCTCTACAGCACTCGTACCTTACATACCGCCTTGCACTCAAATACACAAGAAACTGGTCGGGAGGATGCCCGCCGCGGTATTGCTTAATTGCTGACGCACCGCATGCGTAAGTCTTAAAATGTAAGTTCGGTCTGCCTGCCTGCAGCAAGGTATATTTTCGACCCCTTTCGTTTCTCCTTACCCCATTTTCCAGTCAAATATCACGCTTGATAATAATTGTTGGGGCTCAACGTCCCGAAACCACAAGGTCACGATACGCCGTAGTGGAGGGCTCTGGAAATTTTGACCACCCGGGGTTCTTTACCGTGCGCCTAAATCTAAGTACACGGGTGTGTAGCATTTTCGCCTCCATCGAAAATGCGGCCGCCGCGGCCGGGATTCGATCCCGCGACCTGCGGGTCAGCAGTCAAGCACCTTAACCGTTAGCCCACCGCGGCGGTGAAATATCACGCTAAACATCCTGTATGCTGCGCTGGCATCATTGTCTGTTTATGCTTATTGCTGTGCCAAGCAAAAAAGTCGAGCCCATCATCTGCTTATGCTTCCTGCTCATTTATTGATTTAGTAGATGCCCGATTTTGCAAAGTATAGATTGTTTTCGTGCTCGCCTGTCATAAAACTGTCTTTTTTTTTCTTTGCAAGTAGTGGATAGACGACGTCTTACCGACGTACAAGAGAAATTTATTAGCGAACTTGTGTAATTTAGCATCGTAGCGCGAGTTAAAGAAAATCATTAAAGGGACCGACAACTGCCCAGAACATGAAATGAGATGACTGCACTGATGGAAAGATTGTCCGTCGCATTGACTCAAACCAACCCTGTTTATCTCGTGAGACGCGGATTTATATTTTTATTCTTCATTGAAAGTCGCGAAAAATGACCTTTGGCGCCTCTGGCGGCAAAATTATACACGGTCCGATGAAGCCGGTCACGTGATCATTGATTGGTGTATGCGTTCGATGACTTTTCTGTTAGTAGTGAAATATTGTTCATTTCTTTATATTAAAAGATATTACTCCATAAAAATGTACATATAGGCCTGCGTTAGTTGTATGCAACAAAGTGGCGCTGCCTTCGCTTGGCGTAATGATCCCATGCCGCGAAAAGCCATCCATGACACAGGCGCAGGCAACCTTGGTCGCAGGCGCGCACAACCCTGTACAAATACCGAGAAGGTGTATAAAGCCACATCATCTCATTGTAACAGCTTGCTATTTTCAAAAATGGCTGGAAAGCTCAAAATAATGGTGGTTAAGCATAGCTACAGTAACTCCTGCGAAAGCAGAACAACGACAGCTTTCACAAGGGCTAGCGGCATTGCTATCAATTATCAGCGTTGCTGGAGCAAGCCTTCATGCGTGTTTGGAGCCTTTCAGAACGAAAAATACTGCTTATAAAATAACTACGTGCTTTTAGGATAAACCACTGCAGCTACAAAAGCTACGAAGAGTAAGCTTCCTGTCGCGCCGTAAAAAACTGGGTCGAGAAAAATCAGTTGTCGGTCCCTTTAAATAGCCCGTACCTCCGGCATTGTTTTGGACGTTTAGTTAAAAGGTGATTGGCTCCACTTCATTTTATCGGAACGATAAACAACAGTTGTTTGGAAAATAGCTGTGTGCTGTGAAATTGCAGAGACTTGTAACGTGATATGAAAACAGACCAAGCTTGGTTCCTGATGATAAGCCGCGCTCAGACTGCTTATACTGTTCGTCGGGGTTTTACGTCCCAAAACTGCCATATGATTATGAGGGACGCTGTAGTGGAGGGCTCCGGCAATTTTGACCATCTGGTGTTCTTTAACGTGCACCTAAATCTGAATACATGGGCCTCAAGCATTTCGTCTCCATCGAAATGTGGCCGATACGGCCCGGATTCGATCCCATGACCTCTGAAAGTCAGCAGTCGACCACCATAACCACTAGACCATTGTGGTGGGTGCTCAGACTGCATATAATTGCGGAAGATGTGTTTCGTCTGTCAATAGAGCTCCGTTGTCACGTTGAACGACTGGATCTTTCCGAGATGGACCCACATATGATCCGACGGTCTGCTGATCCACATCCGTTGAGGAGCAAAATAGTCGAATTATTCTAGGAGTTTCACTGATAGATCTATACGATGGTTGTCTTCCTATGGTTTTAATAAACGTATCTCTCTCTCTCTCTCTCTCTCATTCTGTCTAGCTGTTTATACTCTTGATGTCATCATTCATGAGAAATGTAACCGCCTCACAGGTTCGCAGTTCACGGAGTAAGGAAATGCCAGTAAATGCCCGTAATCTTGCCCTTTACGTGGCTCCCAGTACACGTTACCGCACTTGCGGCATTTGAAAGATATCATTGTGCACGCAACCGCGACTGAATTCTTTCAATAACCTCGTCTTGCCCCGTGCTTAAACAAGCGGCTATACGTCGAGACAGAAGGGTTTCTTTGTTTATTTGTTTGTTATTGAGCTTGTATTGCAAAGGTAGGAACTGGCGGCGAGCTTGTTGGTTCCCTATACGGTTCGCAAGGGAAACCCGGTGACAAACCTGCCATACATTAACCATGGTAGCTAAAACGTAAGCGTGTAACTTGTTATCTTGCTTTTTAAGCTCACTCATAACTATTATTTTGCCCTGGCGTTAACAGGTCTGCCGCTGCGCAGTCTGGGGTGGCGGTTCCGCGCGCATGTAACGTTTAAACGTACGCCGTATAATCGTCTTTTTTCCCGTACGATAACCCTTGCACACATGTACTACATTTCTATGTCCAGTCCATTCTTTGCCCCTTTGTTTTTTGAGAGCGGAGAGAGAGAGAGAGACATAACTTTATTTTCGTCCTTGCTGGGTGAAGGGAGGCGGTGGCCGGGAGACTAGCCCTACCGGAGCCCCCCTTCCTCAGGCGGCGGCCAGACCTTGGGTCTTGGCGGAGCTCTTAAGCTTTTCGTTATGCCGGTTCGCGTCACCAGAAAACTATCATAATCTGGAACGGGTATGGGCCACAGAAAGCGGGCAATCTAAGTCGAATTCCCACTGAGGCTAGTGAAGCCAAACTGAGGAAGATACTAAATACTACTGACAAAGTCGAGCCTACTTAAGCTAATTATTTCCAATTAAGCCTAATTAATCCGTATTAAGACTAAACATAATTAACACAAAATTGAGTTGCGTGGTATCGAAGCAACCTCACCCGAGATGCGTGAGTTTCATGTGGCCTAATTATTCTAATTAAGCATATTTAAGCCTAATTAAGAACTAGCTAGGAGACCAACAGCTCCGCTGTGACTTAGCTTTGTGCCTCTAGTGCAAGCTGCCTACATTCTTTTTTTTTTGTCAGATGCACTGTCAATGTTGTCAGAACAGTCAGTAAAGCTTCTGTCCTCCTGCTAGCTTTTATTTTATATCTGCTATTGCCAAACAGTGTAATGGACCAGCAGCGTATGAGCTATGGTGTTGAAGATGGGCGAGTTGGTATTGCATTTTTCAACTTCAGACAGCGCTGCAAGAAATACTAAGAAACGGCCAAGTTTCCTGGACCTCTTTGTCGTTTTTTTTTTTAATTTCTATTTCGGAATAGGAAATTACGTCTATTCTTTGGCGCTCTGTATGAAGTTCGGAAGAGCATGTGAGTGCTTTAAATTTCAACGAGCAGCGCCTTTCTTTTCTTGCAATAAAAAAAAGAAAAGAGATTCAGTAAAGTTGTTTGCTCGGCGAGTTGATTCATATTTGTGGGTGAAAGAAGCCAGCGATAACAAACACTGTGGCAAAGGAGAACTAGGCAGGACAAGCGCTAGACTTACACTAAATGGCAAAAAAAAAGCCTTCCACATATAACCACCTGGTATGTGTCAACTTCAGGATTATGAGCCGGACCAAAGCAAAGAAACAAGCATAGTAAGCTATATATATATATATATATATATATATATATATATATATATATATATATATATATATATATATATATATATATATATATATATATAGTCACAGCGAAAGCTGGAAGAGCGGCGTTTCTAGAGCCCGTTCTAAGCTGCCTTGGGGCTACTAATACAAGTTCACTAGAAAGGTACCC
Source organism: Rhipicephalus sanguineus (assembly GCF_013339695.2). NCBI lineage: Eukaryota > Metazoa > Arthropoda > Arachnida > Ixodida > Ixodidae > Rhipicephalus > Rhipicephalus sanguineus. Next base: position 176,878,717 of record NC_051176.1, read on the forward strand.
ACTACGCCATAAATCACAATTTTTGTGAACTTGGGAAGCACCTACTAAGCCATTATTCGTCATTCTGCGGGGAAGCGGGGCACCAGCTACACGTCTGTAAGGCATTATGTGCCATTTGTTGACGCGACGACTGATGACGGTGAAGAATTATGGCTCAGCCCTTTGTAATGGGTTGGAAGCTTTAAACGGCCCACCAGTTATGCAATTTGCATTGGGTGACGCCCGATCACTATTTCCCTCTCTTGTCATGCTGTATAACATACGTTGACGTGGGAGAGATACGGGGGGGGGGGGGGGGCGAAGAACTTTACTGAGACCCCGAGGAATGGATCATGCGCTTATGGGCTTCCTTGGCAACCAATACAAGTGCACTTGCGAGGAACCCACTACGCTATAAATCATTGTAATTTTACTGAGACCCCGAGGAAATGGATCATGCGCTTATGGGCTTCCTTGGCAACCAATACAAGTGCACTTGCGAGGAACCCACTACGCTATAAATCATTCTAATTTTTTTAGAAGTAGGGCAGCAGGCACTGTGCCATTTTTCGTCATTCTACGGAGAGCCGTCGTACGTGCTAAATGCATGTAAGACATTATGCGCACTCTGTTGATGCTGTGCCTGATGACGATGAAGAATTATGGCAGAGCCCTTTGTAATGGGTTGGAGGCATTCAACAACCTACTCGTTGCGCAATTCGCATTGTGTGATGCCTTGTGACAGAATTCGCGTTGTGCGACGTTTGGTGCTTATTTTACTCTTCTATCACGCTATACTGCATATGCTAATGTGGTTCCTTCCCGACATGAAGCATGTATAGGACCTTTTTGCAAAGCAGTTTCAAGCACCGCCATGGCTCAGAGGTTGAATACTTGGCTCCCACGCAGAGGGCCCGGGTTCGAACCTCGTTCCGTCCTGAAATTTTTTTCTTGTTTCGTTTTTTTTTTTTCTTATTTCGAGCGATATTGGTTACGGACACCGGCAACGGCGGCGGCGGCGGCGGCGGCGGCGGACAACTACGGCGCCAAAAACGGCCGGTGAAATGATCTCATAACAGCTTTCGCTGTAAAACGCTGTATACATTAGCACCTGTGAGTATTAGCACAGCTGTCACCAATAAACGAGACGATCAAGCTGTCATTTGAAGCTGTGCAAGCAGCAGGTGCTGCCCTGTCTAACAGACTATAGTTTCAAGCATTGAAACAATTGTAATGCATTGTTAACTTTCATTTTTTTCCTGTTTCATTCAGCCATCACGTTTCGTGCCTAGCGCTCTACTTTGCTTTCTCTTCCCGCAGTGACGCCTTACCGCGTGCAACCTGTAAGCGGTCCGGCCGCATCCTGCACTGTCGTGCACACTCGCAGACAGCAGTCACGTGCGCAATTTTTTCACGCATCGTCTCTCAATGCTGGCAGGGCCATCTCCTGTCCCGCTTAAGCATCGAGCTAATATCTGCGACTGTCATAAGGTTCGCACTGTATTTTAGAGAGACATCTGCAAGCTTTCGCTTTGATATAGTGACCGTATACTAATATAAACTATGTAAAAAACTTTGCCGTTGACCTAGAACGCCAAGAGTGTGACCGAGGAGAAAAAGTTATCATCGTGGCTATGTACGTAGTCAGGGCACGTTTCGAGAAGACCGGTCGGGGTGTGCACCGCATACGTGGCCGGATTTCATCGACGAGGCGTGGAAGCGTTATAGAAATTCCTGCTACACACGGCTTCGGCAGTGGCACGGAGTGATTGAAAATGAAACGAAAAGACAAGGCCGTCTCAAAAGCAGAACGTACAACCAGTTGTTTTGAAGTACTTCAGGTACAGAGGGACGCGCGCGCGCACGTATGTAAATGCACCCTGCAACAGTACGCACAAAATAACGTTGCGCCGTCCGCAAAGGATTTTTTTTTTTTTTTGCGGCTGGAGCAACCGACAGGTCTACGAGAACAATTCAGCATCCGACGCAAAAGCAAGCTGGAGAGAAAAATTGAAAACGAGAGAGAGAGAGAGTATCTTACGGAGGCCAATTTTTCCCTTGCCGAGATTGGAAACGGCTACGGCAGCGGTCGGCCATCCTGCTGCCGTGTCCTCACTCCCCAAGCAGTTCATCCGCGCTGCCGTGCCTCTGCCACTTCCGAGCACCATAATCGGTGAATCTGCTCACGTCAGCGGCAGTCGGCTGTCCGTCGACGGCCACCGCGCGATTTAAGGTACCGAAGTTGTTGCTGTTGTTGCCAGAGGCGCGGAACGCCTCTTCTTTGTCAGTTCGTTCTCCTTGTTCGTATTTGTATTTGTTTTTTGCAAAATTAGTATTTGTGCAGTTTTCTACGGTTTGCTGCGGACGGATGCATGTTTCTCAAGAAGCCCGGGACAACCACCACCAAGTAATAACGAGAACCGATTCGCGCTTTAGCAACCTCACATTGCTTAAACAAGTCCTGAACCACTTTTCCAAGAAATCATCAAATGACCTCAGTATTGGAGCTTATTGCCTCACGAATCGATTGCCGCGAAATTTTTCGAATCCGTCTAGAACGAGCCGAGTTTTAGGGATTTGTTGTACGCGCTTTATCTCTTCTCTCGTGCCGACGAGCGCGCTGGTAGCTAAGGAGCGAGGGATGGCACAGGGGGGAAAGAAGTTACGTCAGCGATCGTCGTGACTTTGAGCGAGCGTGATAACACTGCCGTCTCAGTCTCCCGTAGTGAATCCGTGAATCCTGTGCTTGCTAGTGTGGCTACTGTGTAATGTTAGTAGGCTATGGAGCGCGGCGCGAGCACGTGGCGGTGCCCCGTGGGAAGAAGCGTACATATTTGATCCAAACGCCGCTCTTGATTTATGTCGGATATTGGCCAATAGCATGCTAACTACATATATATATATATATATATATATACGTATATATATATATATATATATATATATATATATATATATATATATATATATATATATATATATATATATATATATATATATATATATATATATATATTGTTTGACGTCAAACAGCAGGCCCCGGCAGCTCCGAAGAGAGTGAGCACCGGTCTCTCTAAAAAAAAAAAAAGGCGCCTCAGAAAATGCCAACTTTGTGCTCCGCTTGTAAACTCTCTGCCGCGCACGACTGCAAGATTTGGCTGAGCTGTTCATAACAGTGTCTGCTTTTTAAGCAGGATGTGTTTATTTCACCAAGCCTGAGGGGCAGTTCACGACCACTTTAAGCCCAGATATGACCACATTTGTTTTGTTGAAATCCGATGCTTTATCAAACGTTTCGTTCGCAGCTATTGGGGGAAGGGTTACGCTGTTTTTCTTCCCTATGTGGCTCAACACTTATTGTAGGAGTTCATACGATGCAATCTTTCACTGCATCATGTTTATTTTCGTTTGTTCTGTGAGTTAATATGACGAAGTTATCAGTGCAAAACATTTGGCAGGTGCTACACACTAGTATCACAAGAAGGCGAAAGCCTTGCTGAACATTCATAGGTTGTCGGTTCTGGCCACATCAACAAAAATTGTGTATTTTTGACAACCTAAATTAATTTACTATATAATTACTACACTACAATTGCAAAACAAATAGTGTCATCTACGCCTACCTTGGCTTAATTGTCGGTTGGATTCATTTGGTTCTGCTAAACAAAGAAACGAGCCTTTGGAATTATTTCCCTTCTTTCGTCCTTCCTGCACTCGTGTGAGACAAGATGAGCCGCAGTGAGCAGTACATACGTTCGGCATTAAAGTGGACCCTTTGAACGCCTTAGGCGAGCCCCTTTTGTTGTTGCGCATATATACGTCTTCCGCTCGTCGCGCCCACCAATATTCCGTTTCTCGCTTTCCGCAGGTCGGGATCCCCTTGTCGTCGGCGTCGTGCTCGTGCAGACGCAGAAGCACGAGCATCGACACGCGCTTCTTCCGCAGTGGCGTACTTGCGCGGCCGTCCCCGTGAGCCGCAAGGGCGTGCGCGCTCCGTTGCTCGCTTCCTCACCGCCGACTAGCGCCACCCGCAACAGCCGACGCCGCAGCAACTACGCCTAGTTTCACGCAAATGCGCAGTACGCGCGCCTTTATGCGCAACAACACGCGTTACTCTGCAGGGTAAAGCCTAGAGGAGGCGTCCGGGGCACGCGCATACGTTTGTTTGTTTTTTTTTTTTCACTCAATCATAGCTGTTTCCGCACGCATCCACTGATGTTTCTTTCTCTTTTTTTGCGTCACGGCGCGTTTAGCGTCAAGCTCACCGGATCTCCGAGAGGACCTCTAACATAGACACCTAAGGTTTTCACTTTAATCAGTTTTGAGATCTTGTGAACACTAACACACAGTCGACTCACGCTATATAATTAGACTCTCGCGGGGCTGCAAGATGTGGTAGAATTGTCTAAAAGATCGAATTGACAAACGGTGATCAAGCCAGTCAATTCAGTTTTTTACTGCTTGAAGTATGTAATGTATTTTCGTTTATTGATATTCAGCATGACTGAACCACCATGAGACAGAGCGTCAGTATCTGTCTATACAAGGCCTCAGCCTCACACCGCCAGTTTGCCTCGTGAAACAGCCCGAAACAAGCAGGAATGGATGGCTTCACGCGCGATAAGAGTGTTGGCTACTAAAAAATAAACAAATTCCTGTAGACTACTTCACGTATAGATTTCGGTTCCGCCATATTGGGCATTTAGCCTTGCCGTTTTGTATCTTTAACAACAAAACGAACAGTGCTACGGTACACGCACGCGAATTAAAAAGGTTGGATTGGTGCATCCAAGGGGTGCATCCGACGTTTCATGACCTCATTAAATCACGTCGCGATATAAAAAAATAAGAAAGCATTTGTTTAACAGCCCAATGTAGCGGCGCCCATATGTCTTACGTAAAATCGTCTACACTACAACTTAACGCATCGAGAACCAGTAGCACGTTCAGCTGGATTTATCGTGTTTTCAAGCACTCGTTAAGTGACGCACGAGGAAATGCTTCCCATTGCGTTCGAACCTGGTGAAACGTCGAACTAAACACAATTGTTTATGGGGATGGGCATTCAAGTATCCACCTCCCGGCGTGCTGGCAACGTGGCATTCGGAAATATATGTAAAATTTTCATACGTCATCTGTACGTTCAGTTTTTCTGCAAATCAATGTTTAGCCACCGGGAACGAGGAAGTTGTGTGAACGGCTTCTTGCTTTTCAGGCTCCAACAGTTGATTTGCTGTGCGCGCCTGGGCTTTAAGCAACTGCGAGGCCAAAGCATCTCGCCAGCGAAGCGACGCAATGCCAGCTACGAAATTTCATGTTTTTTTTTTCTTCTACATTAGCTAATAGGATTGGGTTCTTGGAGACGATGTTCACTTCGATGGTGAAAGTGGAATCGGCTGAGCACTGTCCTGACCTGCCAATGCAGTTGGCAGCTATACTCCAAGAAGTGAAACGAACTGCCTTCGAAGTCAAGCATGAGCGATGACACGGAGTTGTGCTTGCCCTCTATCGACGTCACTTTGGGCGAGGGTGGCTTCGAGACTTACAACAACAAATAACGACGAGACGGAATGTCAGCGGGTGCTACGCATCAAGTATAGCGCGACAGTGACTACTTTTACGTCGTTCCCGAAACGACTACGGACAACCTCAACAGCCTAACACTGACTGTTCCGCCAGGGGTCTGCCTTGCGGGCCAACACAGCAGCTAACGGCCGTCTCAGGGCGCTGTAGCGCACCGGAAATCAATTAAGGCCTTACTGAACTTTTTGCGTGGTACTGGCCAATTGAATAAGCTATAGTACTCCCGCTCTGCACCTTCCTTCTCTCCTCTTTTATTTATATCTTTCTTTCCTTTCCCCTCCCTTTAGTGTAGGGTAGCAAACCGCATGCTACAATTCTGGTTGACCTCCCTGCCTTTTTCTCGTTTTATTATCTCTCTCTATATATATCCCTCTTAGCAGCCCAAACAGAGAAGGCATCCCTATTTACCGGGAAACTCCCGGTCCAGGTGAGAAAGCAGACATTAGGATCAATTATAGCAACTTATTTGCTATTTACATTTGCTTAAATGAAGCCCACTGGATCTGCTAGTTAAAGCCACGCAGTTGTTAAAGCATCAAAGTGTCCTGACACATTCCACAGAGAAGAGACACAACTGCAGGCGTGGTCTTTAACATAGTGTCTGGATCTGTGACAATGAATAAATAGCCTATTTTGATCGTATAGCAACGACCGATGGCACTGATACATTCCATTCCCATCGTGCTCATGATCCGAGTTCTGTGAAGCTCCTCTTCAAGTGTGACTGCCTACCAACGCGTGTAAAGGTCTGTAAGGGTTTGCCATTTTTAGCCATGATGTGTTCTCTTTCGTCCACAAGCCTCTACCATAGAAAAAAACACGTTAGTGCCGTCTGTTAAAAAATATGTAGTTGCGTCCATGCTGTTCCCAGTCGCACAGCACTAACGATTAAGGTGCGACTGAACTTTGATGCATTTCCAGGGCTTCCGCGAAATAGAAAAAAAATGCAGACACAGAAAGAAAAAGGGACAGAATGCTCACGCACGTAGGAGTTCCGCCTGATGCTGTCTCGCAATATCAGGTAATGCGGCACGCTCGAGCATGTACTGTCATCTAATCTTTGAAATTTCAGTCTTCTAATAGCGTTCCATAAGAATGTCGTACAAGTGCTACTGCGCTTCTTGAGATCCGCACCGGCTTTTGTGAACGACTTTCATTGGAACGTGCTTCCTGTCTGTTCTAATTTTATTGTTCTCCTCTCTCTGATCGTGTTCTTTTCCACCCCTATTTTCCCACCCAGTGCAGGGTAGCAAACCGAGTACTAGCACCCGGTTTAGCTACCCGCCTTTCCTGTTCATATATATATATATATATATATATATATATGTCGAGAACAGATGATTCTAGGTCCGGGTAAATATACGCAGTGAAACAGACGCGCGTACGAAGCGATTTATTGACGTTTCGGCCGCGGGTCCGGCCTTCATCATGATGAAGGCCGGACCCGCGGCCGAAACGTCAATAAATCGCTTCGTACGCGCCTCTGTTTCACTGCGTATATATATATATATATATATATATATATATAGGGAATGAAGAAAGAAACTACGACTTTCGTTGGTTTGGCACTGTATATTTTCACTAACGTTTCGTCCGGTGGACCAGACTTTGTCAAAGTAACAAGTACATCGCGGTGGGTTTCTTTATAAACACGCTTAAAGTTGATAGTTTCAAAGAACTTATCGATAGCAAGAATGACAACATGAGATAGCGGTCACACGCAGTCGACATAGATTCATGCGCGCACATTTGGGACTCGTGGCAGCGAAGTCAGGTTACACAGGGTAGCATAGATTGCACACGCGGTTGATATGGCATTACACACTAGTGATATGACAGAATTATTGCATTGCACGTCACATGGAGGAAAAGGCGGGGGGGGGAGGGGGGGGGAATGACATCAGATCTGCGCTTTATCTATTTTTTTCGCAGGAACGTAATCACATGCTAGCATTAATAATATCTGGGGTTTAACGTCCCAAAACTAAGATATGATTATGAGAGACGCCGTAGTGGAGGGCTCCGGAAATTTCGACCACCTGGGGTTCTTTAACGTGCACCTAAATCTAAGCACACGGGCCTCAAACATTTTCGCCTCCATCGAAAATGCAGCCGCCGCGGCCGGGATTCGATCCCGCGACCTTCGGGTCAGCAGTCGAGCGCCATAACCACTAGACCACCGTGGCGGGGCACACACACACACACGCACACACACACACACACACATGCTAGCATTAAACTGCAAACAGTCTGAGATCGCAAACAGACAATCTACGCAGCACTAACATCAATTTTTACTTTTTAACTTCTCCTGAAGTACGCTTCAAACACATCAAGGTTAATACGAGAAGAAACTAAAAAAAACTAAAAAAACAGCACAGACACCGTACATGATGCACACAACTCAGTATGTATGCACGTAGTCTGGTACGAAAGCTGAAAAATAGTGGGTGATTACCAACGTAACCGTAGAAGAAACACGAGCGATATTAGAAACAGAGCTGCCTATCCCGTTGAAGACCAGGTTATGATTAATAGTGCTTGGATTGATTAATAGTGAAGGATTGTAGCGGTAATATTATTCCGGGCCACTCATTTGATAATATTACCGCTACAATCCTTCAATCTGGTTTCCGTTCCCACCACTAAAGAGAGCTTCGAGAATCGTATTTAATCTATAAGTTTAAAGCCGTCACTTGTGGTATGAATGAAAGCGCTGGCAAACTTTCATTTTTACCCATTTAGTTTCCTAAACACTCTTGACTACCCCCGCTATTATTGCCGCTATGCTTTCACGCAGATAGATTAGTTCCCTGTTTGAGCTTTGTCGGATTATGACAAGATGTTACACCCGCGTTTATGTTTATCGATAACTTGCTCGCAGTTGTACCTATGACGTGCTATTTATGTTTGTGCCGGTGACACACACGTTATGTGGCTTCATCATTTTTTACTCATTGTTAATCATTTTTTACTCTTTTATTCGTTTTGTCTTGCGCAAGTGCGCACGCGTGTATTCTCGTTTTTTCTTGTCCTATCACGCGCACTGTTTCCCCACGTGCTTTTAACAACCGCTTGTCAGCCATTAACAGCGCTATGATACGTTAGTGCGCATTTTATGTTGCGTTACCGTCGCATGTTCGCATCACTCCGACGAAGGCCGGTCCCGCGGCCGAAACGTCAGTCCTTTACAGAACATTTTTTCCTACGTGCTTGATTTTTTTTAACTTTTACTTCCGGGTCCTTTGTTAGCACTTCAATGTTTACATATATATTGTCACGTCGCTTCAGAGGTCCAGGCAGGGTTTATTTAACGTAGAGTAACGTGGCGATCAGCACTGGTGTAAGTGTCTAGCAGCCGACGGCAGAATTCGCGCCACGACGTCAGCTGTTCCTCGCGGTTCTGGTACCACGTACGTGCTCCGTCCTCCAAGTAGAAGTACACACGTCGTAGTTTCGCTGCGTCGTCCCATTCGTTCAAGGCAGCCACGCGCTCGAAGTCGACCAACCAGTCTTCGACGTCTTCGAGCACGGTGCCATGGAATGGCGCCGGAACTTGTGGGCTCTCAAGTGTGTAGCGATTCACCATCGTGCTTTCCGTACCGCTTGGGGTGGTTTGAACGGGAGTGCTGGTCATACCGCTCGAAGTGGTACGCACCGTAACGTCCGCTTCGGCTTCGGGAGGCAATCCCCTGATCCTGCGGCTGGCCCGATGCACGGGAATGTTGACTGGCACTGGGCTTGTGGTGCGTCTTCCAGGAGGGGTCTGCAACATTCGCGAGGGCTACCCAGCACCTTCACCACTTGTCACGTCGCTTCAGAGGTCCAGGCAGGGTTTATTTAACATAGAGTAACAGGGCTCTTGCCAGACGCGTCGGTTGAGCTTGTTCGCCAAAAGGGACAGCGCGCGCACTTCTTCCTTTCGTGGCCTGTGCCTCTGCCTTTGCGTATAACCCACTACTACAGGTGGCAATATATATATATATATATAATATATATATATATATATATATATATATATATATATATATATATATATATATATATATATATATATATATATATATATATATATATATATATATATATATATAGTGAAGGCACTATTTGAAAGGTCCCTTTCAGCCCTACAGATAGGATGCTTCTTTACGCTCAGCTAAGTAGCCCCTAAGTTGCAGCTGACCTAGCTCTTCACCAAGCTTTATCGAAGGGACATGACGTTGTGTTCCAATGGCTGCCGGGACATTGTGGTGTTGTGGGTAACAACCTCGCTTATGATGCTGCTCGGTCCGCCCACGAGAATGCCCAGACAACCCCAATACCCTTGTCGAGGACAGACGCTGCAAGGGGTCTGCGCTCGTTCGCTGACACCATGACGCAAACTTGGTTGAGTGACCTCAGTGTCTGGAACCGTCGCCTGCATGAACTAGACCCATCATGGAAGCTCCAAGTTCCATCGCACCTCCCCCGCCGTGATGCAACTTTACTGTGCCGCCTGTAGTTAGGAGTAGCTTTCACGAAGGCGTACTCTTTTCGCATAGGAATGGCAGACACCTCAAAATGCGACTCGTGCAATAGCAACGAAACGATAGAACATCTACTGTGTTTCTGTGGACGTTTTGTGGACGGACGAAACGTTCTGCGCGATGCGCTGAACAAGTTAGACGACAGACCGTTTTCCGAAGAGAAGATCCTCGGATCGTGGCCCTACGCATCGCAGGCCAGCAATGCGACGCGAGCATTACTACTGTTTTTAAAATCGACCGGCTTAAACGACCGCTTGTAGGCATTCAATGGACAGGCGCATATGTACCCTGACAGTGCCTTCTTCCCTCTTCTTTCTTTCTTTTAATCCCTTCATCCCTTCCCCCCAGCGTAGGGTAGCAAACCGGACGCGCGTCTAGTTAACCTCCCTGCCTTTCCTTCATTTCCTTCCTCCTCCTCCTCCTCCTAGAAATACATCCCAAGGTGCGAGGACGAAAAAACTTGCACGGAGAACGCCAATGAGGCAATAGCTAGGTTAGGTTATTGCTATTGCTTCCATATTTCCACTGTCCGCGACGAGCCGTGTATTTTCACCGACCATATATAGAAGGCGGAAACAATAATCTATCATTGTCACGGCCCTAAAGAGGCCGACAACAAATTTGTCCAACACTCGAGCCCGGATCATTTCCCACCTCGAGCTTACGCTGCTTCGTATTGACGGTGGCGATAAATCAGACGAGAGAGACAGAAAGAGGGAGGCCAGCGAAAAATGATTTCGAAGGTCTCGCTCCGCTTTGTCTCGCGCGGCTCCTTCGGGAAGCAAATTATCGGACTTTATCGGCGGCAGCTCGCTGCCTCTCGTTGGCACTGAGCAAAAGCAGTTAGCGATGCTACGCCTCCGTGATTGGCTAAGACCGCGTGCAGCCAGCAGAGCACAGCCAACTTCCCTTTGTCGCCGAGCGTCGCCCGCGCGCACTCCGCGATGAGACCGGCACCGGTCGTTCGTAAACGGCGACGGTTTCGCGCTTACCACGAATAAACGAAAAGAGGAAAGACAGACAATGGTACTCCCGTAGATTGCATCCGGCGCCGTAAAGCAATGCGGACGCCGCGGCGGCTCGTGCCGGCAGCAAACGAACGCGCCATTTCCGCGAAACCGCGGACATTGTTGCTCTTTTCCCGTATCAAAGATCCGCTCTAGCCACCGTGACAGCTGTCATTTTTCACGCTTTGAGAGAAGCGGGAGCCTTAAGAAGAGCTGCCATTTTCTCGCTCTCTTTATCTGTTATTCCTCCAAGCAATCTCGCAGCGAGGGCTCGAACTTTTCTGGCCCTTGCGAAGTGGTTGGGTGTGGGATCGCAGACTGGTATTGTTTCATTTCCTTCTCTTTTCAGACAAGGATCTTTGATTAAAGCGTTGTTGTGGTTAGGGCGTCCAGAGACAGTTCGCCCGCTAACTTCAGGAGCTTGGCAATATTTCGTGTCGACGTTAATTGAGAGAACCTTCGAAAGCCCACTTTCGCGATGAGAGTTCAACGCTTTATCTTAGCTAAAGGCTCTGTGTGGGAGTGGAAAGACGCCATGCGAAGGAAGACAGGCCCGAAAGCGTGCATTTTCTGCGAGCAAAACGCAGTCTACCACCCGCAGCAGGAATGCTCGGGCCGGTGAGGACGGCTGACGGAAGCAATGAGACTATAGGGCTTGTCTGAGCCACAACGACGAGGCAACTGAAATGAAGTCGGCTATACCTGCACAGACACCCGCAGTGCCGCTACGGCGCACCAACAGGCTTGCACAGCTTGTATACTGCCTCGCCTGAGCACCTCCTTCGACGACAACTGATTACTCCTAAATGCTTCGGGTCAGTCAGTCTCGATAGTGACGTATTTGAGCACAGTGCGAGACGGGCAGAGAAAATCGCGGACGCATTTAGGTACATAGAGACAGAACGAATTCGTGAGCCATCAAGCGCGCTGCAGTTACACATAGACAAACAAAGTTTCGGCCGAATCTAAGAACGATTATACTGATCTGCGTGGCGTATATTACTTGTACGAAACAGAATCGTCACTTACAGCCTGCGTTCTTCTTTTTCTTCACCATGTTTCTCGTTATCACTTCGCGTTAACGCTATTTATCATCAATTTCAGTGATCACGAATACAGCGCACGTTTTGCTAATAATGTTACGTCGATAGAAGTAGACGGGCACACGGCGTGTTCATTTTAAATCAGACAATATTAAACTAGCACTATTAAACGCACGCGCATGTGTAATATTTCGTTAGGTATTGGCGAAATATTTGTAAAGCTGAAGTTTTCTTCACGTACTCTCGCATAAGGTTCCTACAAGTGCGTTTTATCTACACAATCTATTGCTTTTGCTGCGCACACAAAACAGTTCTGATTTTGTTCGAGCTTTCTTCTTCGCCTGCACAACAGCGTAATTTCTCTTTTTTTTTGTTATCTTCTTAATTGTCCGCTTAACTGTCTTCGCGTTTTATTGCTGCTCCAGATATTTATTCGAGAAGCACCTATTTCTCATCGTTAGGCCATCAAGATTTTCTTGGCGTAGCTTGCCGGGTTAGCGCAATTCGAAGTTTGCCGGAGTATAGAGCGCGGCGAAGTAAACGAAGTACATCCCGAACGCCCACACCCACACATGCTTTCGCGGCGGCAACGTTTAAGGCTATAGCGCGGATAGTTAAAGCCAAAGTGCGCGCGTGATTAAAGTCTACAGCGCACCTCCAACTAAACTCCGGCGTGCTCGCAAGCATACTGAATGCTATAGGAGTGGCAGGTAATCACCGTAATACTTATCGTCGCAACGTCGAGAATGGTGCCGCTTTCGCGTACACGACGAAAGCACGGAGGTACGGCCCGTTATACGGCATATTTATGGGCAAGGCTTAATGAGCAGGTAAGCAGAGAAAGATGCTAGGCCGGTTAGTGCGTCAGCTAGTCGAGTCCTGCGCTTCGCATCTCCATATCTCGTCGACTGCTCAACTAGAAAGCGCCCGCAGTCGTTTCTAGGTAAACTATGTAGTAATATACTCAGGAAGGAAACTCGGCAAAAAAAAAGGAGAGACAGAGAGAGAAAGAAAGTTCTATCATCGGCTCAGTATATATCAAAAAGCTTGTAATGGGGCTAATCGAAAGAGCATTAAGGTAAGGTTTAAAGCGACAGGACTTGAGCAATTGCCTTTTTTTTGTACATGAAAGGGAGGAAGTTCGGCTTAAAAAACATAAAAAAACATAGCAGGGTGCTTTATGCAAGAAAATGTCTTCCTTGGCCTCGCCCATCTATACTGTGTAAAAATGGTGCGACAAATATATCTGACCGAATTAAACTACCGCATTTATTCGTACACTACCTGCGCTGGCTAGCACAGCTTAAAGTTCGCTTCTTTTTTTCTTATTATTGGCGAGCTTAGCGTTAGCTATAGTGCTGGCTAAATGGTTCCGCTTGTGTTGGCTAACTTCCTGGCAAATTTTGGCTAAGTTGTTCAACGATGGCTTGTGATGGCTGCTGTTGGCTCAACAGTGGTGAATGTCGGCCAGTGTTTGATAATGTTAGTCATCCGCTGTTACAACAACGACATTGTCTCTATTCAATCTCGATGCAGTGATTTAAGTTTTCTACATTCTTTTGGTTTCTCTTTTATGAAAACTAGCCTCCACCATGAGGCGACATTAATAAGCAAGGGAGTGTATAGTACAAGTTGATTTTACTCTTTTATAGCAGGGCTGTTATGCTCAAGGTTTGTCGTGTGTCGTATATAGAAAATTATCATCATGAGCCGGCACGCGCTCTCTTCTTCCTATTCATCCTCTTGTGCTTTGCTCCCAGAATTCATGCGCCGATTTGTCCAGCGTGGGATGCAATAACCCTGGTGGGCGAGAGAGCGAATACAGAGAGAGAGATGGATAGAAAGAGAAGCACAGAAATTATTCACGGAAAAAGTTTCTTGGCGAGGCGAGATTCGAACCCGCGTACCCACGATCCGAAGGCGAGCGTCCTAACCACTCGGCCATCCAGGCACGCTAGCAGAGCATAGCATAGCCTTGTATAGTATGGTATGGCAATAATGTCGAAGTCTGGGTCAGTTGGTACATGACGTATGGCAAGGTGGTGAAAAAGGGAAGTGAGCGTGAGGAGGAGGGAAAGGAGGAGGGGAGAACGAGTGAAGAGAGAAAGAAAGAAATAGACAAAAAGAAAGGGAAGAAAAAGAGAAAAGATAGAAGGCGAGAGAACGACTACAGAGAGAGAAAGCAAGAAAGAAAGACATAGACGTAGGACTCTGCCCAGGCAGCACTGCGACAAAACCGCCACCAGCGCCCTCATCGCAGCCCTGACGCTAACTGGGTAGTGCAAAGAGAGCCGTCCGCAAGCGAATGTGCATCGGCCACAATAGAACCTCCTCGTTTGTTGTTGTTGAGGCACGGTTTCCTGAAAATCAAGGACCTGAAAAGCTTCTTCCAGCCATCCACGCTTCAGAAAAGTAGGAAGTTCATCAAAGTGAACTGAGAGTACAATGCAAAAGTTGTTTGAGTTATTTAGGCGCGCGGCAACTCGCAAGTACAAGCGAGCATCGCACGACGTCCAGTTCGAAGCAAGCCTTACGACGTCCACTTCTTCGCGCCTAAATTCGTTAAATTTGGGTGTATATATATGTCAAAGCGATGAAATACATACACGATCGATTTAGTTTGCTATAAATATCTTATGAACAGTGGTACATAGCTAGCTTTATCAGGTATACGAATGGCCCCGGCGATTTACGCCTTTTCAGTTACACGCTCCCTTCAGCTCTCGTTTCCTGGCGGTTGGACTGCTTTATTGCGCATCCTCGAATGTTTTGTTGACGGTTGTCTTCCGTTCGGATATACTGCAAATGGGAATGCATGCGTGTCCGCTTTCGCGGGGTACAACCGAAGGCAAAACAAACCTGAAGGTGGTGATCACCAATATTTTGCAATTTACTTGTATGACGCACGTGTTAGCATTTGCTAGTTAAAACCGAAACACTGAGCCTTCAAAACATACTACGTGCGCGATGCTGCGTGGTAACGACCAATTCAGATTATGGGAGGTCGCGGTGTGCGTGATGTTTATCGCGCGTGTCTTGAGTCTGCCTCTATAGCTGCCCACTCCGTGTTACACAGCGCGCACTGCGGTCATAGTCTCTGCTGAGCTTCATAGTCAATGTTGCCATGGTTTTCAGCCAGGATTCCGCGAAACAATAACAGCAGAGCCACATTATCACACTGTCTCATGCGACCGGCTGCGGAGAACGCGGGCAGTTCGCTTACCCAACACGCTCGCAACGGTCCGCATCCCGTGCTCTCGCCTTTCTAATTCGTACGACAACTATGGAAATCGGTAAAACTGGACGTTGTTGTGCAGTCCTTTACCTCCATGGAAATTGACAACGCAACAGTAGCGTGACTGCGGCGTTTCTTCGTTGCGCGCGGAGTTGTTGTGTTTGCTTTTGTTTGCGGTGCGTCCGAGGAGCGGAGAGAAATCCATAGCTCTCTTTCTGAGCGTCAGAGGCGTAAAACACACGAAGTGTTAAGTCAAGTCGTTGTTTCACACTCGCTAGTTGCACGTGGTTCCACAGCAAATTTGGCAAGATAGTCGGACTTTTCACTACGCAATTCCTTCCTTCTCGCTCGCTCCGACAGGTGGCGCTACGCGTCTCGCGACGCGAAACTAGGGTGCCTTGATGGGCGTTTTGTTGCGCGTTTTGTCCAGGGTGAGGACATCTGCGGCGTCTACTGCGGCGCGGCTGCCATATTTTAGCCCACGGCTTCTTACCGGCGTCTCACCCCTCTACGGTAGCTGCGCTGAGAGGCACGAGACGCGGGGCAAAAAATGGCGTCGTGGCGGCATCAGCCCCTTCAAAGAATGGCAACACCCTAAGGGGGGCGCACACATCGAGGCACACTACGCGAAACTCCAGTCTGAAGTCTACCGAAAGAAAGAGAAAAAGAAAAACAGAGAGAAAGAATGGAAAGAGAGAAATATATAGAAAGAAACAGGCACAAAAATATAGAAAAAAAAAATAGAGCAAGCATATTCATGTATAGTATAGTATAGCAAATGATGTGAAAGAGAGAGGTTACAATTACAATTCATAAAATATGGTTGCGCAGTCCTCGGTAGGCCTTTTCCCGGACGATCATCTCGTTATCCTGGCGATCGCCATCGCGCGTGACAGGCACCGGTACGTTGCCAAAAAAAAAAAAAGTATTTTTACGTAGGAAAAGGTTTGTGGACGTGGGCCTAGACATTTTGATCTCTCGTGTATTCTGCCGCTCTTAATCAAAAATTGGCCTATAGGATTTACTCCTCCCTGCGGTATTCTTTAGTAAAAGACGAAAGATTAGTACGTGTATTTCAGGAGAGACACGAGCAGCGACCGACCGATGCTTACTGGAGGTACTTGACGTCAACATTATGTTTAAAGGCAGTGATAATCGCAACGCCTGATAAATAACTAAGCCTTACTGGAAGACTACAATTGGAATAAGACGCCAAGCAGTGGACAAACGTGACAAGGAGAGCGATGCTTCCGTTCGCATGATAAAATAACGCCTCCGCGAGCGAGAAGACAAGCTTTTGTCACTTCTGCACGGTGACAGCGCTGTTCCCGAGAAGAGTGGGAATACTAAGAAGGCGCTCTGGAAGAGTAAAAGGGCCAGCTCCCTTCTTGCCGTGCAGCCTTTTCGATCCTTCGATCTACGAAGCACAAAACAGTATGCGCTCTCAATCCGCACCTCGGCAAGCAAATAAGCGCGTTTCATTGATCGCCAGCTGTGCCCCGTCGTAGAGGCTGGCACGCACGTGCGCGAAGACGTTCCTCGCGCAGTCACGGGCAGCGAGTGGTACACCGCAGCGTCTGCAGTCACACGAGAGCACGCCAACGTGTATACGCTGCGCAGATGCACTCAAGTTTCGAAGACCCGGAATGGAATCAATAACAACGCCGTGCTGCCCGAACAATAGCTGCCGCAGCAGCCATTTCGTCTCGGCGAAAAATTGTCTGGCTGAAAAATAGTCTCGTTCAGCATATGCCCTGACACGTCAATCCAGCTGCCTGTTGGAGAGAGACGCCGCTATACCTTTTTGGGGCCGAAAAAACAAAATAAAGTTCCATTCCTAATAGCCTGTGTGCCTGCTCGCGTGGTGTCCGTAAAGAAAAGTACCCGATGCAACAGAGGCAGTCTTCCGAAAATGTCTGTTTTTGACGAGAGAAACGGACCAGCCTGCAGAATGGTCCTTGCCCGAACAACAGGTGAAGGGTAAATGAACTCTCCAACGACCGAAGTCCTCGGACATCATTTTTTTTTGTTACACACACTTTAGTTTTAAGGTTTAAGGAATTGTTAATAAATGTTTACTCTCTCTCTCTCTCTCGCTATCTCTCTGTTACGTGGTGTAGTCCATGTGTAGCGTAGCGTCGGCCACTGCAGCTTACTTATAATCAAATCGCTCTTCAGTGACCCCAGCATGCTTATACAGTTGAAAAACAATGACAGACAGACAGACAGACAGACAGACAGACAGACAGACAGACAGACAGACAGACAGACAGACAGACAGACAGACAGACAGACAGATAGATAGATAGATAGATAGATAGATAGATAGATAGATAGATAGATAGATAGATAGATAGATAGATAGATAGATAGATAGATAGATAGATAGATAGATAGATAGATAGATAGATAGATAGATAGATAGATAGATAGATAGATAGATAGATAGATAGATAGATAGATAATACGCTGCACTGTTCTAGACGGACACTCAACAATAAACATACAAGTCAATACGCCGCACGTGTTTTCTGAAAAAGCATGGCGAAGTTGAGGTCTTGGTTTACTTGCAGTTGTCGCTTTTCATACAAAGTTGCTCCTACTCAAACTATGAATTGACATGCATTATATAGGGAGGTCTATTGGCGTTCCATTTGCATATATAAACCATTTTAAATTTGAGGATTTGCACGGCTATCCAGAGGGCCCAGGAAAGGGCGGAGCGTCACGGCGTTCTGTCCTCTACGTGGGCGCGGCCAGCAGTTACAACAGCCTCCCGTTAGGGTGTCGTAACTCCTCAGGATCCAATAAAGTTCGTTGTCTGTCTGTCTGTCTGTCTGTCTGTCTGTCTGCACAGGTATGTATACCGTTTTTTTTTTTCTAATTGGTAGATGCAATACAGTCGCATAGTTTTTTCATCACCACTTTTCCGCATTACAGGATTATTGCCGCTCGCATCGTTAGGTTGCGACGAGGATTCTATTAGCTTATGAAGGCTCGACTGCTTTTGGCAGCACGAGAAAGAATTATATATTTTGTCTGCGCCTTGTCTTCCAGTCGAATATCAGTGCCACTTGAATTTCTTCGCGACATCTCGTGAGAAGTGTGCGTGCGATAGTGTTGGCAGCCCAACCACACGTTTGGCAGCGAAAACCAATCGCACTCACCGTAGCAGCTTAGCGGCTGCGGTGTTGTGCAGCTAAGCAAGAGGACATCTGTTTGATTGCCGGCTACGGCGGCTGCATTTCGGTCGAACCAGGAACGTTGAAGAACCCCACGCGTACAAAATTAATACGGAGTCCTCCAGCACGGCGTGCCTCAATCATATCGTGGCGTTGGCAAGTAAAACCCCGGGTTAAAAAAAACAGTCTCAGATACAGTGATCAGATCACCGCGAGACCTTTGTGGCCAGAACAGAATATCAAAATCATCACAAGGTTGGTGGACGTCGCGGTTCAATAAATAAAAAAATAACTCAATATTCACTCAGGTTCAGCACATGAAAGAAAATATTGAAAGAACAAGAGAACTCCATCATTTCGTATCCAACTCAATAATCACTGTCCCAGCACGACTAATATCCTACTCAGCAAAGCAAGAGTACAAACTGTACAAATAAATCTTTGCGAGACCTGGCTCCAAATGAAATCATGTGCGTGCACTGGGATTTTTCAAACAGACGTGGGACGCGTAATGTATGAAAAATGCAGGAAGCCAACGGCACAGCCAAGGGAGTTTCAAGTTCTGCGTTTTAGCGCAACGCAATCTTTAACGTGCGCAAACCACCGGGGTTACAAAAGAACCCTAACCGGTGTACAACGGAACGGAAACAGGGTTCGGTGCTTTGCGTGCGCAAATGTCCTTCGCATACCAAACACGCTGAATCTAAATCTCTCTATCATGTTTCGCGGGGTTGGCCAACACAGTCGAGCCCTCATTGATCGGTAGAATCCTCGTCACATCCCGAAGATGCACGCAGGAACGGTTATGTCATGCAGTGAACTGGCGATGCAGCACTGTGCGAACCGTATTTATGGTGCCTACTTTATGGTGCCTACTTTATGGAGCCACTCAACCTGGGCTTATACGACAAGCATATGTGTATGGGCTTACATAGGCGCCGATCAACAGTAAGCCGCATAAATGTCATTGTGTCCGTGGCAATTTTGCTTTTCGCGCATGCAGAGAAAGTGTGGGTAAAACCTGATAGGGATTGTCTACTTTCGTGCAGGAACTCTGTTCTTTTTTATTTGTGCGTTTTATAGATGTTAGCGCCTTCACTGACACTCATCAAAATTTCTATTCGTGACAATATGACTAATGGCACAACAAGGAATCAAACTATGTCAAAGCACTGGAGATAGTCAGATATCTTAAACATTTGCTGAGTTCCTCGCGCGAGTCATGGAAGCCACTGAAGAGAGCAAACGAACGACCCACAAGGTACTTTCACCAAAGGGAAACACGACAGAATTTGAAAACATGCACGTAGCATCTGCACATGTCTGCGCAAGAAGAGGCGTGAACACGTGACAGACAGAGAAGTGAGATACATGCACAAGCTAGATTACATTTTGTGAGTCTCTAATATGTTTGCCTTCTCCGGAAATGTTTTGTTGCCTTATTGTTGGTGCTTGACGGAGTATTCTTTCTTTTTATTTTTTTCGAGCGAATGGTCGATGGCCTAGAAATAACAAGTCAGCTTCTAGTTTCCACTTTGCAGTATTGTGCCGTGGGTACTCAAAAAGCAGGTGTCGAACGTGTTCGTCAGCCGGACAACTATGACGTCGCTGACTGGGAACACACTACATACTGTGCAGATAGTGACGAGTATACGCCGTGCCAAGCCGCGAACGGGCAATACAGTTACACAATTTCTGTTGTCGTTCTGCTTCGGCGGGATGGGCACAGTTTAATTTGACAGTCTACAAGGTATGCGTCTGAGCACGTTGATTTTCATATTGAACCAGGTGTTTGTGGTGATAAGTTGACAGGATATCTCCCTCGGCAATCACTACTCCCCCTCTTGAGGGTATAATAATTGTTATGCACCCTTTTAGCAGCATCGTCTGCTGCAGTATTTCCAGGAATGATGTAGTTCCCCGGTATCCACTAATGCGCCATATTTCTTGTGCTGGCTTTTATGGGTTCCCTAGGGATTTCATATATTAAATGTCTATTAATAGCATCTTGGTCTGGGTTCTTCAGTTTCGTGAGGGCGGTTTGTGAAGCACTAAGAATAACCAATTTCTGCGTGCTCTCCACCTACGCTGTGAAGCGCAAAGCAGAGGATAGCATATAGTCCGCTGATGGTGGAACATGTCACTATAGATAACTTAAACACTTGTTCTGACTTAGCTACGCTGATACGAAGAATAATCAGCTGGATTAGGAGTATATATTATGACCATGGCCGCAACATGAATTGGAGCATTGCATCTGAAAAATACCTTGCAGTGCCAATGCAACATTATTGTGAAAGACCAGTGCATTGGATCGAAGAAAAAAAAATAGAGTAATAGATCGGACAATGAAGTGGGGTCGGCATAAAATTTAGGCGTCTTTAAGAGCTGCCGCTTGTATTAACGCATAAGCGCGAAAGAGCTCGTTTCGCAGAAATTCCGGCGTCGGCGTCATCGTCGGCGTCGTTGGCTGTGAGCGAAAAATCTGCGTTTTCCATGTGCAATCGAGATAGATGCAAAGAAATATATAATAAAAATCTTCTGTTCAAAGGCGAATCAAAACCAGGCATTCTGCGTGGGGAGCAGATATTCTACCCCAAACTACACCAGTGATTAAAACTGTTTCGGGAAAAAAAAAAAAAGAACTGTGCTATAAGAGTCTCCTTCCCTTAGAAAATACTGCGTGACAGAAGCGTAAAATCGCACCAGGCGTCAAAACATGTGAATTGCACAACGAGTGGGTGGTTTGAAGGCCCACCCATTACAAAGCACTCAGACATAGTTAATCATCATCAACAGCATCAACAAAGTGTGCAGCTGCACAGCTGCGCGTGTTGCCTTACGTTCGCGTAGTGGGTAGTTCGCCCATTCGCAAAAGGAAGAATTATGAAGTAGCGGGCAGTTCGCAGCTGTACTTGCAGTAGACATTCTAGGATAGTTGAAAACGACCTATGTAACTCGCACAGACATTCCTTTCCTTGCGGCACGATTGAGGTGTCCACCGAGAAGCGAAGCCAGGCTAGCGATTGAGAAGGCGATGCGAACATGGTCCGATTACGCTATCGCTATACTCTTCAAGGCGAAGCTCAAGCGTCCTCCAAGTTTTTATCATCAGCAGCAGCATCATCGGAGCTTGAGATGTCACGTGAGTATCTGCACACACTTTGATGTTGCTGATGATGATGGTTACGATAATGAATTACAGCCCGTTCGTAATCGGTTGGCAGCTTTAAACCACCCATCCGTTACGCAATTCACAGGCTGTGACGCCTCGTGCGATTCTACGCTTCGGCCACGCAAGCAAGTTGATAGAATTATTGCGCTACTGAATATAAGGGGATCTGCCTAGGAAAGAACCAACCAGTGTAACTTTCCATTTGGTGAAAAAGGGGGAGCTGGGACTAATGCATTTGTTTTTGAAGGGAATTATTCTGTTCTTTTTTTTTTCTACGGTATCAAATTGACAAATTTGTTCGCGAGTCCTCCCGTGCCCGAGTTGCTGGTTTCACCAAGATATGAGTGAAGATCATCGACAATTGCTTTTGAGGGAAGTGGTTGCGTGCTTTTCTTTACTGAAAGCGCATTTCTCAGACGAAGTGTGTTTAACGCGAAAGGGACTATAGGGTATTTTTAACGGCGAAGCTCTTTAAGCTAGCCGTAATTTGTGCGGCCTATTAGAAAACTATCATGATCATAAATGAGTGTGCGCCACAGATATTGGGCAAATCCCACTACTCACCACTGGTTCATTGAGAGAGAGGAAGCTGTAGAAGGAGAGAGAGAGAGATAAATGGAGAGAAATAATGGGAACAAAGACATAAAAAGACAGAAATAGAGAGAAAGATGTAGAAAGAGAGAAAGAAAGAGAAACACAGACAAAGAGATAAAGGAGCAGAAGGAAAAAGAGATTACAAAAATAGAAAGATCAAGAGAGAAAGAAAGAGAGATAAAAAAGCAGAGATAAAGAAAGGGTCGTCCTATGAGAGGTGCGAACGCTCGTTTCTGGAGTTCGTACATCCGTGTCGTGGATAACCTACCTAAAGCCTAGCAACAACCTAGAAGAAACCAGATTAGACTTCGGAATCTTCCAGTTTTGCTGTTTCAAGCCTTACGCGACTTAGTGCAAGTTTCGCCCATTTTTTTAAAGGATTGTTTTCTGTTACCGATCTATCCCATGATTCATAGCTTAGAACCATAATAATAATATCTGGGGTTTAACGTCCCAAAACCACGATATGATTATGAGAGACGCCGTAGTGGAGGGCTCCGGAAATTTTGACCACCTGGGGTTCTTTAACGTGCACCTAAATCTAAGTACACGGGCCTCAGACATTTTCATAGCTTAGAACCAGTACGCAGTGTGCTAAAATGCGTAAAAATGCCTTTGAGATTTCCGACGAAAGCTTTCTTTTTTTTTCAGGGACGCTCTGGCACTATCCACTGTGAAGCAATGCCTACAAAACAAAAGCATCTTTGTTGCGTACTCTATTAAACGTATCATATTGTTACGCGTAGAGTTACAGTATTTACAGTATATTTACAATGCGTAAGAGGTGTAGCGTTGACGCACTATGACCAGTACGCCAGCATCGAACTAAGCCCGAGACACTTCAACTTCGTCTTCGGCTAGTAGCGTCCTCTAGTCCACAGTGGCACAAACACTTATGTGACATTAACTCCCGGCGGCAGAAGCACCGTCTCGGTGCATCGGGTCGGTGTACGTGATGTAGGGTTTTAGTCGGGAAACATGCACCGTCTCAGTAGCTGGTGAGGGGGACGAAGGCTTGGGGGTGAGTGGCGAGATCTCGTAGGTGACTTCGGTTACTTGGCGAAGAACTCGGTAAGGTCCAACGTAGCGCGGCAGCAGTTTTTCACTCAGGCCAACGCGACGCGAAGGCAGCCAGAGCAAGACCAGGGAGCCAGGGCTGAAACGCACGTCCCGGTGGTGGCTGTCGTACAGGCGCTTTTGGTCGGCCTGAGACGCCAGGAGTCGATCACGGGCAACGCGACGTGCCGTCGCCGCTCGAGCGATGGCGTCGTGAGCGTAAAATGTGGTTGAGTTTGCCTCTGAAGGAAGTAGTGAGTCGAGAGGCAAGAGCGGGTCGCGGCCATACAGCAGATAGAACGGAGAATAACCAGTAACGTCGTGACGCGACGAATTATAGGCAAACGTCACGAACGGTAAGGTGCAGTCCCAATCGCGGTGATCCTCAGACACGTACATGGATAGCATGTCCGTGAGTGTACGATTCAAGCGCTCAGTAAGTCCGTTTGTCTGAGGATGGTAAGCGGTGCTGAACTTGTGGGACGTTGCACAAGAGCGGAGAAGGTCGTCGACAACTTTCGAAAGGAAACAGCGACCTCGATCAGTCAGCAGCTGACGAGGAGCACCATGGTGTAAGATGACTTGATGGAGGAGAAAGTCAGCGACATCGGTTGCACAGCTGGTAGGGAGGGCTCGCGTGATGGCATAACGTGTGGCATAATCAGTCGCTACGGCCACCCACTTGTTACCCGCGGACGACGTCGGGAAAGGGCCAAGGAGGTCCAGGCCGACACGAAAGAATGGTTCGCTGGGGACAGCTATAGGCTGAAGGTACCCAGCGGGTGGGAGAGGAGGCTTTTTGCGGCGTTGGCAGAGCTCGCAGGAAGCGACGTAGCGCCGAACAGAGCGGTATAGGCCAGGCCAGAAGAAACGTCTGCGCACGCGATCGTAAGTTCTGTAAACACCCAAATCTCCAGCGGTGGGAGCATCGTGCAATTGCGAGAGGATAGATGGTCGCAGATGCTGAGGAACAACGAGAAGCAGTTCAGCACCGTGTGGTGTCATATTGCGTCGATATAAGGTGCCGTCGTGCAGTACAAACATACGGAGGGTGCCGTCCCGTTGTTCTGAGGTGAGGCGTTGTATAAGAGATCGCAAATGCGGGTCACGACGCTGCTCGTCGGTGACGTGTAGGAAGTCGCTGAGCGACAAAACACAGGCATCCGAATCAGTTTCGGTGGTGTCAGGTGGGTCGATGGGGTATCGGGAGAGGCAATCGGCGTCCTTGTGTAGCCGTCCAGATTTGTATGACACAGAAAATGTGTATTCTTGGAGGCGTAAAGCCCAGCGACCGAGGCGTCCCGTAGGGTCTTTGAGTGAGGAGAGCCAACATAAGGCATGATGGTCTGTTACCACGGTGAAATGTCGTCCGAACAAGTATGGTCGAAACTTGGCAATGGCCCAAACAAGGGCGAGGCACTCACGTTCTGTGATCGAGTAATTGCGCTCTGAGGGCGATAGAAGGCGGCTAGCATAAGCGATGACACGATTCACCTCCCGCTGTCGTTGGGACAAAATAGCACCAATGCCATGGCCACTTGCATCCGTACGAACTTCAGTGTAAGCAGACGGATCAAAATGACCCAAAACGGGCGGATTTACAAGGCGACTCGTAAGCGTTGAAAATGCCTGAGCTTGCTCTGGTCCCCAGCTGAATGGGCTGTCCTTTTTGATAATATTGGTGAGAGGACGAGCGATTTCGGCGAAGTTCTCAATAAATCGTCTGAAGTAGGAACACAGCCCCAGGAAACTTCGGACATCAGCAGAGGTACGAGGAGGTGGAAATTCGCGGACTGCGCGCACTTTGTCAGGATCCGGCTGTATGCCAGTAGCGTCCACCAGGTGACCGAGGACTCGTAATTGACGACGGCCGAAATGACATTTCGCAGAATTTAGCTGCAGGCCTGCTCGTCGGAAGACGTCAAGGATGGCCGAGAGCCGGTGGAGATGGCTGTCAAACGTCGGTGAAAAAACAACAACGTCATCAAGGTAACATAGGCATGTGGACCATTTAAAACCACGTAGAAGAGAGTCCATCATGCGTTCGAAGGTGGCTGGGGCATTACATAGTCCAAAAGGCATCACTTTGAATTGGTAGAGACCATCTGGGGTGACGAAAGCCGTCTTCTCGCGATCTCTGTCATCGACTGCGATTTGCCAGTATCCAGAACGTAAATCGATGGAAGAGAAATAACTGGCACCATGTAAGCAGTCCAGGGCGTCATCAATACGCGGAAGCGGGTAAACGTCCTTTTTCGTGATCTTGTTCAGATGACGATAATCTATGCAGAACCTCCAAGTATTGTCCTTCTTTTTTTACTAAGACGACAGGGGATGCCCACGGACTGGAGGAGGGCTCGATAATGTCCTTCGAGAGCATTTTCTCGACCTCTGTTTGTATGACATGACGTTCTGCCGCCGACACACGATAGGGACGCCTATGGATGGGCGGAGCGTCACCAGTGTGGATCGGATGGGTGACGATGTCGGTTCGACCCAGCGGGCGATTGTCGAAATCAAATATGTCTTCGTAGGACATCAAAACACGGCGGAGGGCGTCAGCGTAAGAAGGTCGTAGGTCAGGAGCTATCATTTTGGCGAATTTGTCGTTAGATAGCATCGTCGGAGCCGAGGGTTGAGCCAACTGAGATGGTTGTTCATAGCTGAGAGCAGACACTCCGGACTCTTCCAAAGGGGACAACACAGCGAGAGACACACCCTCAGGAAGAGCTTGTGGAGACGAGCCAAAGTTCAGGATAGGAAGCCACGCACGGTTGTTGGTGAGTGTAACGATGGAGCTAGGGAGAACGATTTGGCGCTCTAGCAGGACGTCGAAAAGTGGGGACACAACATAATTACCATCCCGAAGTGGTGGGCAAGGTGACATGAGCACATAAGTCGCAGCGTCAGGTTGCAGCCGAACAAATTCAGTGCAGCGAAGTCGGGACTGGATATCTGCGGTGGTGTCGGCACAGCACTGGGGTAGCTCAAGCCTCAGAATACCGGTTGAGCAGTCAATAAGGGCAGAGTGAACAGTCAAAAAGTCCATTCCGAGAATCACCTCGTGAGGGCACTCCGCAAGTACAGTGAACAGAACTAATGTTGAGCGGTCGGCGATGGTAATACGGGCTGTACACATTCCCATTACGGCTGTTGTGCTGCCGTTGGCTACGCGTAGGACAGGCGACTCGGCGGGCGTTAGCACTTTTCGAAGACGGCGACGAAGGTCGGAGCGCATGACCGACACCTGAGCACCAGTGTCGATGAGGGCTTTAACGGGCACATGATCAACAAAAACTTCGATTACGTTTCGTTTAGGAGCAAGGGTCAACAGAGGTTTTGCAGTCAGGGTCGTCAACGCAGCCTCACCTCCAGGGGCTGCATTGGTTAGTTTCCCGAGAAGCGGCCTGAGTAGGATGGGGACGGGGGGCGCCGAGATGTAGGCGAACGGGACTGACGGCGCCGAGGTGAGGGCGAGCGGCTATTGGTGAATGGAGGAGCAGCAGGGCCAGCATTGGACGGGTCGGCTTGGGGTGACAGAGGACGAGAGGCGCGTTCGTAGCGGCGGTCAACATATGGTCGAGGCGATGAATTCCAGCGGTCACGGCAGTGGCGAGAGATATGGCCGATCCGGGAGCACACGAAGCAAATTGGTCTGTCGTCCGGTGTTCGCCACTCAGATGGGTTTCGGTACCGATTCGCGAAATACTGTCGAGGTGCAGCAGAGGCAATGATCGGAGCGGTAGAGGTGGGACGGGGGCTAACGGCGGACGGGATGTCCATATTCGCAATTTCCTGGCGAACAACAGCTTGAATTAGTGAGATTGACAGATTGTCATGCGTATGGGGAGGACCACGAGCGCTCGGAGCCATAGCCTCAAGTTCGCGACGTATGGCTTGCGTCAAAGTTGGTGCAGCTGGTGGAAGCAACGGCGCAGGTTCGTTGCAGGATGAGGTCGGAGCCGTATTAGGAAGCCGGTCGAAGCGTTGGACGATGCGCTTGCCTTTTGCTTGTTCGAAGTGGCGGCACTCTTTAATGAGGGAATCAACTGTTGTGCAGCTCCTACAAAGCAAGAAGTTGAATGCATCGTCGGCGATGCCCTTCATAATGTGTCCGACCTTATCTGCCTCCGGCATGTTGCTGTCCGTTTTTCGGCAAAGTGCCAGAACGTCCTGAATGTAGGAGATGTACGATTCGGTGGACGTCTGGGCACGGGAGGCTAGCTCCTTCTGGGCTTCCGCTTGGCGTCCGATTGGTCTCCCGAAGAGGTCACGTAGCCTCTCTTTGCAAATGTCCCAACTTGTGAGCTCGGTTTCGTGCGTCTCAAACCACGCCTTTGCGGTTTCCCCCAGGTAGAATATCACGTTCGCCAGCATAAGGGTTGGATCCCACCTGTAACTGTTGGCGACGCGCTGGTACATCGCCAGCCACTCTTCGACGTCTACCTTGCCAGTACCGGTGAAGATTCCCGGATCACGTAGCGGGTTCATGACGTATTGCACTGGTGTCGGAGTGGCCGGGACACTTTCGGTAGCCATAGCAGCGGAACCGATGTGACGTCCGCTGCGGAGATCCAGGTCCGACTTTCGTAGAGACTACCCCGCACCTCCACCAAAATGTTACGCGTAGAGTTACAGTATTTACAGTATATTTACAATGCGTAAGAGGTGTAGCGTTGACGCACTATGACCAGTACGCCAGCATCGAACTAAGCCCGAGACACTTCAACTTCGTCTTCGGCTAGTAGCGTCCTCTAGTCCACAGTGGCACAAACACTTATGTGACAATATGCAGCAAATACGATCCCAGTCAGCCCATCTTCTTGCGCTACCACAACTCCATTTTCTTGTGTGTCGTTCCCAATCGAACTTTTAGAACTGCCTGCAAACCCTTTCTAAACTCATTTCGCGTCATGCACAGACGCAGGGGGAGTGCCGGCTGACATGATAATCTTTTAGTGTATGTAAAGCGTGTAGAAAACGAGCATGGATGTTAATAATTCTCGCGAGAATGCAAGATTTGCGAGGCAACATTTAATTTCAAGTGGTATGTACGCCATCCTAAAGCCTACGGATGAACCGCCAAAATGCTTGCACGAACTACCCGAAGGTTGCAGGATCGAATCCCAGCCGCGGCGGTCGCATTTCGATGGAGGCGATAGGCTAGAGGCCCGTGTACTTAGATTTAGGTGCACGTTAGAACAAAGAAAAAAAAACAGGTGGTCGGAATTACCGGAGCCCTCCACTACGGCGTCCCTCATAATCATATGGTGAGCTTGGGACGTAATACCCAAACAGTTATTATGAACTTCATGGTTTGGCGTAACTCAGTTATCCCGTCTCTAAAAGCTTTTTAACTAGTAGAATTTAGCCAACTGGTAGCTGGTTTTCTTTAGCGTCAAGCGATTCCTTCGTACATGTGTATGAATCGGCGTTCAAAAACCAATGAAGAAATAAAGTGATCGTGGCATAGCGCTTAGAACCGCGGGCTGCTGCGCACTGGGTTATGCACCGCCGCATTTCCCCTCGCCCTCTAATAATGAAGGCAAATCCATTCATCCACGTACATATTTTCATTAAGAGAAACGCCCCCGGTGAGCGTGACTGGCAGCCTTCGGCAATGGCTACATGCCTATATAAGTTCACAGCGCTCTGCATCGCCGCTTTCCTCTTCGTGCAGTTTAACCTGTGGCCCAAAGAGCGTTTGTTTGAAGGTGATTTTCAAAAACTTTTTGAGCATGGTAAAAAAAAATCGCGGTATATGAGGCTCCTGCGACCACGTGAGCCAAATATTAGTGGGCTGCATGCAGCAGCGAACCTAGAAATTACAATCTTGTGCAATATACATCCCTCTCCTAAGCCAACAAGCGGGACTGAGTGGTTCCAACAGGTGTGCAGTGGCTTATTCGGCAGATTCATGATACTGCAGATGAATAAGGCAGCCGTAAAAAAAGAAAGAAAATGTCCAAGTGCCTAGAGGACCACCGAAAAGGCAGGAGAGAAAGCCTGACAGGATCACGAGAACATTACTGGTAAAACGTCACACGGCCCCTCATGCATTTGCCTAAGACGACTCGAAGGCGAAAGCCATCTACTTCGCTTTCACCTCAGTCGCTTTTTGTATTGATCCCTCCCCCGAAAGCTTTCAGCGCCCAACGTGGTTTTTCACTGCCTCCGGGATCGGCCCACCTTTGACCACGCGACGATGCGATGTGACGACGTCATGATGTGACGTGACGTCATAGAGACGTCGTGTCATTATGACGTCAAAAATTTGCGACGTCATCGCATGATGATTTTTTGCATCACTCGTGTAGACGCTTACGCCGACGGGCACTTTGCGCGTTTGATGAGGCATCGAAGGCTTTCGCTTTAAAATATTTGTATTGTTAATTTTGAAACATTATATGTATAACAAAAGGACAGACTGATCGGCTAGTTGGTAGGACATAATTCACACAGAAGCGCAAAAGAGCCACGCGGGTGGCTGTTGGGGTTATTTCCGCTACTACGTGAAATAAATATACGAATATCACTTTTTTTTTTACCTTTCCATCTTCCGTGTTGGCTCGTAATGTTTATTGAGGTTAGCGCTAGTCGAGCTCACGGGGAAGCAACCTTGTCAATGGCACGTTATCGGCTGGAAAGGCGTGAGAATGCGTCTAGTACAAGCACGTTCTATCGAGCGCCTCGGGACGCCGAGGTGCAGCAAAAGTGACAGCTGTCCGACGAGCTGACAGCGGCGATTTAGGGACGCCTCCTTGCCGCGCTGTACTGCAGGGCGTTGCTTGGGCGTAGGGATCAGAAACCATCTCGGCTGTGTCCTGATCCACAGGTCGCGATGCGGGTGTGGTCGAGTGTCGTCAACACGGCGAACGGTCCCGCAGTGGTCGAGCAAGCGAAGGTGACGTCGTTTTGTTCGCCATGCAGCTCCTTCCGAGAATCGCGCACAAAGGGTCACTTTCGCCAAATAAACAAAAGTCGTGGCCCATACGAGCGCGGCTGGACCACGCACACCTGAGCCGGAAGTAATAGCTAACACGCCGCAAAGAAAAAGAAAGAAAACAAGAAGACTGCAGGAAATGGTCAAGGCCTTGCCTTGTGACTCATGCAAAATTAGGGCGTCGTCGCGAAGCTGTTGCCCCCTCTCCATTTCCCCCTCCCCTATTAGCTTCCAGCGCCCTAGCAGAGACGAAGTATTACTTGCTGTTGGCCTCTCTTGTGGGTATTCAGTAAGATGAGACGAAAGAAGGGAGAAAACTGTGCGTCTGTGCTGAGGCAACTACATCTAACTCCGGGTTGAAAGTGAAGGATTAGAAAACTCTCTGCGGCAGGAGATTCGTGAGGCAAGGCTGCAAATATTCCAGGAATTTCATCAACACTTTGAAAGGTGTTTGAGAGCCCCTTTACATCATAATGTATAAACGTTATTCATTAAAAGTGTTGCAAATCCCACTCACCGTGCGAACCGAGGTTAAGCGTTTTTTTACAAATAGCTGATATTCAAGCGTCGTTTGGGCTCCATGCAAGGTTGTCGTGTTCAATGTTATCAGGCATCATAACATTGACATCCGTTGAACGGGAATGATATCGACTTGAACCGGATGTGGGCTACCGGCGAATCCTTACCACGGCGCATTCAAATTCGAGCAGCACTTCGACTCCCTTTTTTTCCTCGGGTAAACATCAGTATAAACCAGACTTAATTGTACATAATTAATTACTTCTTATCGCTTGCATTTTTGGTGATTTTGTAAGTTATGGATTACTCTCTTTGCTCTGTAACACTCAGCGACTTACTTCTTCAGTAACCAACTACATGTAACCAGTTACTTTATTGACCAGACAAGCTGTAACAGATGACGCACCTTTGAGCATTTCGTAAAGAAGTACACGCAGTAGAACATCCGCGGTCGTGTCACGCAACTGTCGAGTGGATGTAAATTTTCAGACAGGCAAATCCGCAAGTTAAATGTGTGATTACTCATGTTAGAATACCTGACAAGCACTTTTTATTGTGTCCCTCATATTTATTTATTTATTTATTTATTTATTTATTTATTTATTTATTCATTTATTGCAGAGGACAGTTTACTGGTCAAAGTATTTAAGTGTGCAGCGATAACGCGCAAAACTACTGTGTTAACATTTTTTATAACAATTCGGTCCACAATTATAACAATTAAGGTCGACAGTGAGGCAGGATGAAGTCGACGCTGAAAACATGCTTAAGATAGTGGTATGTGGGCGTGATAGCATAGGTGGGAATTAGCAGGCGCCAGGGTTGCACTCCATGTAGTTCAAGCACCGATATACGACACGCTCAGTCAATCGCCTCAGAGGGGCTCCTTAGCGAACTCACGTGGAGTACGAAAGCACTCAAGCGCACCGGCATTCAATTGGGAATACGACGGGCATTTCTTAACGACTCGTTGCTCCGAATGCAGCTCCGCTTTTTAGCGTGAACTTTTTGTTTCTACCACACAAATAAAACTCGAATGCATGTATAGCCTAAATGCAACAGTTTTAGATACCAAGTATGGGTTGCACAAATAGCAGCAGATTATGCCTGATTGCCTCCATCTAGGTATTCCAAAGCTTCTCCGTAAGTTGGAGAACGAGCTGCTTTTCTTTTGATTTTCTATAACTGCTTGTGCCAAGGAAAAATAATGGATCCTCCTCGAGTGCCATGCGAGCTACCAAGTCAACGGAGTGAAGAATAATGCTAGCCAAAGTGGAAGGTAAAAGAAAACGTGGCCGCCCATGCACAAGACGATTAGATGGTGTTCTCGAGGTCATGGGGAAATGTGCATGTGAGCTTAAAAATTGTAATTTATAGAACTTACTGGCGTCCATATACTCAGGGAGTCGCCTGAAGTCGACAGCGACTCAACGATACTTAACAGCAACAATAAATCGCAATCAGCATGCTCCATTCTTTCACTATAATTATCGTTCCTTTTTTATTTCCACCGACGTGTCATGAGGCGTTCAGGGTATTTTGTCAATCTCTTCGACGTTCCAGCAGATGTTGACCGGCGATCTTAGCTATAGCGTTGCTGTGGTTCGATATCGATGACTTTATCGGATGTTAATGAAACTCAAGTACGGACGACGTTTCTTTTTTTTTTTTTGTCAAGTTTTCACAGGACCTACCCGAGGAGTCTTCTTCGAGCCTTATAGCAACAATGAAGCGTCGCACTGTGTAAAAACAAAGACTCGACCATTGCGGGATTGAGTAAGCGCAATCGTTGTTGTTGTTTTCCTCTGGACATGGCTCATACCCAATGTAGGGGATCGGCCGAGTAATGGGTGAATTTATCCAATATTGTGTGTAGTTATTCAGTCTTGTATGAAACGTGTGTGCATGTCACAACATCCTTTCTTCATCCAGCGCGCACACCGAGCGAGCGAGAGAGGCGGAAGAGAATAACTGATTGGGAAAGTTAGAGTTGAGGAAATTCACTTCGACACTAGAATGTTACTTTGATCGACTCCAGAGTGTAATTGGCTTCGTACTGTTACTCTGATGAGAGGCTGGGAACTGAAGAAGAAAAAAGCTATGCGGTGACTGATGATCAAAATAGGCACCAATATGCGATGACACTATACACGTTCGTTTCCAAAGGATATGGCCTGAAATGTACACATTTGTTAATGAGAGCCAAGTTTTCGATGCCCCTGCTTATATATTATTAATTACACAAACAAAAATGAGGGACAAAATTTTCGAATAACAATTGTCAGCGGAGATTAGCGAGGCGGTAAAAGCTCTAAAGAACGCAAAAGAAGAACCAGGCCAGCTATTTTTTACGGTATTTGTGCAGCATTAAAGGTTTAGAATGAAGTATAAAGCGTACTTAATGAATTAAGTTTTATTATTGCGCAATTACTTTTCGACAGCTTAAATGGTAACTGTAATCAATTATATGTTTGAGGAAACCAACTGTTGTCGTAATCAGTTACCCCTTTTTTTTCTGTATCATAGTAACTCCACCACTGCGACATTCGCGCTGTCAGTCCTTAAGCGATGGATCGCTGAGAGTCCTGCCGAACGGTGGCCAGTAGATTGATTTTAATAGGAAGTATTCTTTGGAAACCTCTACACAAGCTCTCGCGAGGTCTCGCTAGTTTACTCCAAGTTTCGCAACGTCTGGTCGACATCAGTGTTCGCCGTACCGGTGCACTACCTGGCACCGCAACTCGCACACATAACCAAGGAAGTGATGTCACTCGCAAGTCGACCAGTCGACGTTCCCCATCCATGCAATCTCATGTCTCACTCCACTGGAGTAAGTAGGAACCGGGAGGTTAATGTGTTTTTTAGGGTCGAAGCACCCTAGGGTCTCGCCGTGTCGGCGTGCATCGTGCATCGTCGTCTGCTGTCGGGACGGTCCATTTGCTTGAGCGCAAGAGAGGGCGCCACCGCCCCAGCGTTCGGCGTGTGGCGAGAGAAAGCGAACGGCGCGCGTTGATTATGGAAACTCTCTTTCTGCGATGAACGCTGAACTACAAGCTCGCAAGGAACGAGAACGCGCCCTCGCCCGCGAAAGACAACGCCGACGCAGGCACTGCCTGCTAACGAGTTTCTTCATTGAAAAAACCGACTGCTCACGCTGCACATCCGTTCACCGGCCACCCCGCATATATACATAGTTTTCATGTGACGTCACACCGTCGTCGGCTGGCGGTGTCCGCCATGTTGGAGAACAGCGACAAACGCGCGCGAGCATGCCCAAGCGTGCGCACGAGTGTTCATCGCTGTCTTCCTGCAGTCTGTCGGCGTGGTAGTCATTGATTTTGCTACCTTGCGAGCTATCGAGTGTTTGAATGATGGCGCCTGTCAGGCGGAAGGAATTCTGCCCGTCATATTTTGCCGAGCTGGTGGATCCGACGCGTGCACGTTATGAAGCGAAGATCAGCATGTGCGATGGAGTTGACCCCTACACGTTGTGCGCCGGTACTGACACGACGACGGCAGTGGAGCTATACTACCGGTTACGACGCATGCCGACATCGTGAACTATTTGGTGCTGCGGACGAACCACGTATCGCTCACCGAAATGAAAGCTTACAAGTCACTTGAGGCTCACAACTACTTCACCAGTGGCCGTGTGAGCGGCGTGACAGCAAAGCGGGTACCCTCCAAGCGCGTCATCGTGTTGAGCGAGGTAAAGTTATTCAGCAGGCATCTCTTGACTGAAGTGATCGTCTGCATCGACCATTTCGGGCGAAGGATGGTCAACCTCTGCCGGCTGAATGTTAGCTGCGTTCGCGGCTGTGGCCCCTTTTTTTTTTTTGCCAGCCGATTTTTGGCGCGCTTGTACCGAGAAGTAGAGTTTACGCCCGGTGCTGTGCGGTTGCTGTATCCCAAGTGTTGGCTCGGCACCCAATCTGGGTTTGTGTTGTCCATTAGACTCGCTGGCTGTCCTGCAAATTACAAAACATCAACAGTGAAAACCTGGCGCGCTGTTGCATGTGAAATTGCGACTTCAGCGCGAAAACGGTCTCGTTACAAGCTGTTACGAACAGCGCAAAATTACAGAAGGCACTCGCGATCAGTAGCCCGATGTGAACGGCAGTTTCAATGCACGGTACAAACAACACGCATCGAGCACGTTAAACTCAGCAGTTTGGTGCAGACAGTGACATTTTAACTCGATTGCAGTACGCGCGGATCGCAGTCGAAGGTGCCCGTTAAGCAGCAGAAGATCCGGAACGGGCTCGAACGCGACCCGGAGAGCTCCTGCGAGGTTTAAACCGCTGCACACACAGCGACGGCTGTGTTGCAGGCGATTGTAAGCGGTGGCGTTAATTTTTTGAAGTTTTCGCTTCGTCCTGTTTTGCTTACATGAAACGCCGACCGCATACACGGAGGTAATCCAGGTTCTTGAGGCTCTTTCTGTTGATGCGAGCGAGCCAGAGACGCCGACGCTGCTCCGACAACACTTTCGTGCGGTCGCATTGCCGAGTTATCACTTTCGGCAATCGGTAGAGCCCGGTTCTTGGCTCCAGGTCCGTTTTCTGTGCGGCAGACGTGCTTCTCGCACTGCAGCCAGTCATCGCACACATCGGCATTGCGACGCCGCGCTGTTACTGAGCCCGCACAACGCGAAAATATCGGACCTGCACACGCACCCAACGATAACACCGCGCTAGCAGTTCACCATCATGGCGGCCACCTATCCCACAAGCCCCAGTTGTGACGTCCGTGAAAACTATGTATAGGCACTGGATCTTGGCCTGCAGTGTGGTGCCGTTGGGAGATTTCTCTTGTGCGTAGTTGAATAATACAGATTCGTAGCGTGCACGTTAATTAAAAGCGGACTGCGAGTCTCTGTGTCTAATCTTTCTTCTGTCTCTCATTGCCCATTAGCAGTTATTTTGCTGTGGGAAACACCGGCGCACACGGCATGCTTCGCCCCTCCACAGGCTTCACGTTAGTGGAGCTGAAAAACCCTTCCCTACATGCTTCGCTCCTACTCATTTTTTTTTCCCTTAAAGTCGTGGTTTTTCCGGTGGCCGTATATGGAGTTGTGATATCTATACCGCAAATTTTATAGTGACTGCATTCGCTAAACAATTCGCGTGTCTATCCTAAATGCGTTAAATTGTCAGGGCTAGTTAAAGGAGCTATTAAAACGAAAAGCAGTGGAAGACTCTGTAGTGTCCCTGCGTGTATTTCCCAAAGCAGTAAGCATTTCCTAAGCAAAGTAAGCACCAACTAGGCCAAACGCAAGTTCTCCCAAAGCAGAGTTTGGGCTAACGTTTATGTATCATTGTATTAGCTATACACGCAAAGAAAATTTGAACACTTATGGGATATTTATTCGTGTCCATAATTCACCCCTTTACACCCATAGAAAGAGATGTTGAGCGAACTTATACACCCGCACGAAATGGTGCTTCGATAAAGTTACACCCTTTGAACACAGTTTCCTGTTTTTTTTTTCAGCGCTTTTTTTTTTCAGAGCTGTGCAACACACACACGGACGAAGAAAGAAAGAAATGTCAGTGTGTGTGTTGTGCAGCAAGTTATGAATCCGTACCAACTCGCCCAATTGCCAGTACTGTTGAAATAAAAACAATTGTCTGTGTACTTAGCAGCAAGTAAGCCATGAACACGAAGCACAAGGATGACATCCGTAGTTTCTGCTGTGAACACATGTCGCGCTTGGAGAATCAATTGGCGCAAAGTACTATATAAGAAGCGCGTATGTGGCTCTCTATTCGATTGAAAAGTTTCCGAGCACCCGTAAATATCATAAGGTATATTTTCCACCCATAAAACACTTATGGCACCCCACCCCCCTCAAATAAAAAATGTATGGCAGCTCCACTACTGTGAAACCTGAGGAAGTGAGTCGCACGGTCACCCAGCGATTCCCGTTCGTAGAGTTCCTACTGCTCCGTTTACCAAACCGTCGATGACGTCAATGTTTGCAGTACGCATGTAGGGTTTCCCTGGCCCGAGTAGAATCTTGTTAGGAGGTTTCGCAAACTCGTTGTGCGACATGCGCGCTACTTTTTGCGGCGCTTTATGGACTTCCTGCTTGTTACGGCAGCTGAGATTCGTGTCGTCTGCAGCGAGTTCCGTAAGGTTGTTTCCCCTTCAGATATAGCGACGAAGATGCCGGAGAAGCGCCAGTGCGAGGAGCAATCGCGCGCTTGGCGAGGCGGTGGCGACCTTTCTTGCGCGGTGCGGGAGTATAGCCGCATGTTTTCGAACCGTTTTTAGCGATTTTAAGTTAATTATTGCGATTAATTATTGGTTATTACTGTTAATTATATTTTTCAAGATCTTGTTCGCTTGTTTTAATCGAGTTTTGAGCATTGCTAGCCTTGTTTTAGGCCTGTATTGACCACTTCATATTGAGCGTGATCACGCCACATGAGACGGACGAACGACAAGCCGAGCCCCTAAAGTGCCATGCACTTAAAAGGACAATTGCATGGCTATGTGCAACTGTCGGCGCCTTTGTGCCAGCATAAGCAATAACATTTGTTTGCTTTCTAGTCGTAATAGATACAGGTCGCGCACATCTTTGTTTTGAAATTATTTGCATTTATGTAAAGTTTATTGCGCCTACATTTAAGACGTTGGAGCCTAAAACATTGTTTTACTTGCCTATTTTTGTCGCCCAGAACGCGCTTTTTTAATGCCTAAAAATCCGGCCTCTAGTCGTTATGCTTCACATTGCAAGAAGAATGGCATTAGCCGTGAAAGGCTTCAGTGAATCTATATGTGCTCAGCTTAGCCAGCCAGTATCTCGGATGCGTTTGCACACTGTTAGCAGTCGGTCTTCCACTACTTCGGAACTAATTACGGTAACCTGGCTCACTATTCTCCACGCAACATAATTTCACATTGGTTCATAGAGAGCGTCGTCTGGTGAAAGGGCTGCGAGTTAGTTTTGACCATCTGGAGTTATTTGACGACAGCTATCCAAAGAAGATCAGGGAAAGATGGAGGCCTGAAGCGGTGAGATATCGAACAGGGAACGGATCCTGCGTCATTCCCCTGTTCAACGACTTCGCATCGCGTAACGATATATAGTCACAGCTAATTCGCAGTTACGTACAGCGCTTTCCATAGTCTACAAACGCGGATGTTTCCGCGTCCCACCTCCAAAGAAATGCCGCTCCCCAGGACTGCACTGGAACTTCCCACGTCGTGTGTAATCGCCGAACCCCGTATATACTGAGCCACGAGGGCAAGGGTTAAGTGCGACGAGCTGAAAGCTTGCCCGAACAACGGCAACACTAGTGCACCCTCACAGAAATTCCGCGGATAGCAGTTATCCGTTGCTCAGTAATAATGAAGAAGAGAGGTTAATTTCCCCGGGCACAGCGACGTAGCGTTAGTCACTTCCGCTCACGCTCAACCCCAGGACCAAACTGCTAAATCAGCATCAAAAAACAGGAATTGTCCTCTGTTAAGCCCAACAGTAAGCTCTACTTGCAACGTCCTGGGATTTGGAGGGCTTATGGCTCGCTTTATGCGTAAGGTGCTTACGCTTTTAGCCGATGATGGTACAGGGCAATTGCGAGGGATTGAGCGTGCGCAGAACGACGAAGAAGAGAAAAGAAAAAAACAGGCCTGACTTTCCGTCCCTGACGTAATCGCTTCCGTCGAAGAAAGTCAAATACTGGATTACAGGAAAAGTGTTCTCTTTGTTCGTTTTTACTTAAATATGAACAACCTTCAAAACACTCGGCTTAAGTATACACGCATACTATAAGTGGGTCTAAACAGTGAGCATGTCAGGAGGCAGACTACGAAGCTCAGCGGGACCAAGAGTTGCAAGCTCGAGACTTTGCTCATTTTACAGCGGTCTATTCTGTCCCCAATGCCCAAGATAACAGTTTAATCTTCAGCTTGCATTTCACATAGTGCGCAAGCTGGAAACAAACTTCTTGCGTTGTGAGACAGGAGGAGCTTGACTAAGCACTTTCGCTGATTCGTCGCTGCTCTTAGCACGATCAATCTTTAGCTGTTATTATTTAACT
This sequence comes from Rhipicephalus sanguineus, assembly GCF_013339695.2. Lineage (NCBI taxonomy): Eukaryota > Metazoa > Arthropoda > Arachnida > Ixodida > Ixodidae > Rhipicephalus > Rhipicephalus sanguineus. The sequence goes on from NC_051176.1 coordinate 176,917,607, forward strand.
TCGTGTCTAAGCATGGCGCTTTCACTCCTGCAAAATGTCAAAATGCAAGGACGTAGACATTTAATTTTACACAGAATATTAAAAACGTTTGCTCAGCGCGAGTGGTTTATACTCACGATGATGTCTAAACACACAGAAATCTTGTTTTATATAGACGCGAACGTTAAACAGTAAACCATATTAGACTGATAAATTATTCTTTGATGACTTTATTGTCGTTGATTTCGCCGTCATAGGTTCATTATTAGATGAGAAAACAAAAGGGCAAAGTTTCGCTTTTGAATTTCACGCCTAAAACTTCAGCTCTTGAATGTCACTATGTTGTGCCGGATTTCAGTTTTTTTTTTTTAGTATCTTGATCACATTGCCCGGATAAAATCTTCCTGAAGCTTTGCTGCGTTAAGTATCTGGCTACCTTAGAACACAGCGTAATTAATTTTTACAGATAAAAAGTTATGCAGGCCCCATAGCAGACGCCGTCAAAATTATGACGTCAAGGCGAGTTGAGAGAACTCCAAGGCGACGTCGCCATCTGTGTATTCCTTTTGCGTGTTTCGTAGTTTACCGTGTCTTCCAGCGTATTGTTTTTGTTATTGCGACAGGGTAATTTACAGGTTCAAGAAAAGTCCTCTTTCTCGTTAGCGTCCCTTTAATGCACAAGCTTTCTTCGTAGCATTAGCGGGAGTCGAAGTTTCGTAAATATTGAGCAAATCCCTCATCAGTGCTGTGTGCCGAGGAGAAAGGATAGAGATGCGAAAACACGCTCATTAAAAAAAAAACGAAGATATACTTCATTAGTCACGATCTTGCGCAAACTGGTGAACTTATTTTTGTTAGCATTGATTAAACAAAAATTATTTGTTCACATTACAGAAGAACTCACTTAATTGCTTGATATCGCGTGTCAAATTCCCCATCACATATCAAAACATTGTGTGCAGTTGTTTCCAGCTCGCTGCATATTTCCTGTTTACATATTCCGGGTTTTAAACTTGGGACGCGAAATGCAAATAACGGGCCAACTTAAGGAGCGTCCGCGCCTCATGCGGGCCCGACATCACGCGGCACTCAGAAGTGTGCTCCTATCGTCGCGCTTGAGCGACCTAGAATACTGGAACCGGGGTGCACGGCTGCGGCATTAAGACGGCTGCTTGCTCGTAGCATCTATACCAACAGTTACACCGCTGCCTTGACACTTTTTAGCAGTCGTCTACAGTAATCCACTCAGTAGCTTGCGCGCGAATACGGCGTGGGCGGACGCTCAGTTGGCCCGCTATTCGTGTTTTACACCGCAACTTTCGCACGCTGAAAAAAATAACATGGAAACATGTAACCAGCTGGAAACCATTGCGCATGACCTTTTAATATGTGACGCACAGCTTGAAATGCGAGGTTTGCCGTTACGTAAATTATTGGTAATTGGATTAATGAATTTTCGAAGGATTAATTAACACTGACAGAAATGTTCAACAGTTTGTGCAAGGCGTTGACTAATAAAACCGTTTTCGTCTCATGACCTTATCTGAATTTCTTTTTTTTAATTAAATCGACCCCAGTTAGCTGGGACATTTGGTATATCCCCGTAATCATTCGCTTACTACGATAAATAAGTAAACATGGCGGCGGCTGCATTTTCGATGGAGGCGAAAATGTTTGAGGCCCATGTACTTAGATTTAGGTGCACGTTAAAGAATCCCAGGTGGTCGAAATTTCCGGAGCCCTCCACTACGGCGTCTCATAATCATATCGTGGTTTTGGGACGTTAAACCCCAGATATTATTATTATAGGTTAACATGCATGATGCCACGTGGTCACAGCCACACATGAACAGATGTCACTCGATGACCGCGAATAATCGCTGTCACGACGCTGACGTGATTGTTCAACAGCGCAGGCTGAGAACTCTTAGCGTTGGCTCTCACTTCAACGCGTCTCCGAAATCTACGATAACGCGAGCTCCAGCACTAAGCGCGCGGAAAGACGGCACACAAGACGGCGTCTCGCTCAGCCTTTGCGCCCGCCACAGATTACCCGCAACAGAGGACGCAGAATTCGAGATATGCTAGATCTTGGCACTGCCGCCGAGATGACACATGTCCAGATAGTTCCGAGGCAGAGACAGAACGCCAGCCGTAACAGGAAGAAATACTGGATGTGTGTCGTGTCGACTCACATTTACCCTTTTACCTTAATGTGGACAGCATTTACCTTTATAACATTTACCTTCGTGAGGTTAGCACTACGAAGGTAAAGAGCAAAGCAAACCCGCGCGTGCTAGTGCATACATCGCACTAAAGTTATATGATAGAGTCCTTCGGTATTTTTTTTGTTTTTGACACTTACAGATGTCAATCGCCACTCAGCAGACAGTGCGTTAGCCTCCTACGTACAAGGATGTCAAAGGACCTCGGGGAGCGGAGGCGCTTCATCATTGCATTAGGTATTCAATCTAGCACTAGGATCAATATTCTGGCTAGTTAGGTTTAAAGGGGTACTGACACAAAATTTCGCGGCCCAGATAGCCTGCTGGATCGATTTCCGTGTACGTGCGTGTACCATCTGCGAAATATCGACAGCGAATAAAGCTTGGAAGGTATTTTATATGAATATTGAAGTTCGCGTGCGCGATCCAGCATTATAGGGCGCACCTATTGCATTGACATCCTCGGAGGTGACCTGAGGTGACCCCCCTACTTCCCCTACGTAACCGTTGTAGCCGGTACAACAAGTTGTGATGACGTCGTAGCCGCCATTTTTGTTTTGACGCGCTCGCCGCTGCGCTGTTGGTGTCTCAAGGAAATCGTCGCCAACAGACGACGATGAGGAGGACGACGATAACGAGGACGATGATGGCGACGTCATCGCGCAGCACGTGCGGCAAGCGTGCGAATGCGAGGAGACGACGCAAACAGCGCGGAAGTGCGTCACACTTCTGTGTGCTGACGTGATCGAGCGCTGCAGCCGCTAAGTGGTGATAGTTGCACCCGGAGGCTTGTCGTTTTTGAAACCGAAACTGACACTGGTCGGTAATGCGGAGCCTGTAATTAATTATCTGTCGCGCGCTGCAGGAGACGATGTGCCGTGTTATGACTAACAGGCCCCCAGCAACACATTGCAGCAAAAAAACGCGAAGCCAAAATTTTTGTGTCAGTACCCCTTTAAATACATATTCTTCTTATTCCTGGCAGGATGGATCATGGTACAAAACCTATGCCGAGTGGTCGCGCGGAGGTGTAATTCAATTACGACGATTTCTCAGTGTGCTAGTGGAACGAGGACACCTTAGCCTCATTGTAGAACAGACGACTGGCGTTTTCTTAAGAAAGGGGAATGGGTTTGAATACCACTTTGAAAGTGCTCGAGAACAATAGCCTTCAACAACTGAGTTTTAGGCTTCTTGAAATGCGGCATTTATGCTGGATGCGTCGTACAAGAACAAGGAAGTTGCTATTAAAGCGAAAGTACGCGCATACGAAGAGAAGGATTCGACTTTTGGTGCACCACTGCGGTGCTTGACAAGACTTGCACACGTATTTATTAAGCAGCGTGCTTGCGAAGAAAAAGTTGTTGCAAGACGCCGGTCAAGGCAAGTGCGGAGAAGATCCCTCGGATCTTCAAGAAAAGCCCAGATGGTCTCCGCTAAGCTCCGACCCCGTTCGCCGAAACTCATTCAGGCTCAGAGTGAAGTATTAAATATCAGTAATAGCACTGAAAATTATTTCGACTAACGAATGGTTTAGATATGCTGCCTAAGAATGTTCGAAGCTATGACGTTGAACTGCTACGTGCGAGGCTTCCCGTGCCAAGCAGCGTGTTCGATTCCCGGTCGCGGCATCGGCATTTTTCGATGGTGGCGAAATGCAAAAAGCGTCCGCGTCCTTAAATTCTGCCAGATGCGCTTTTCTGCATAATTTTCAGTGAAGCCCACTGGAGACGCAGCGAACGCTCATGAATTCTGTGTTACCTGAGGCAAGTCACAGAGCAGAGCAGCGAGCGCACACGATGTGATGAGAAACACGAAGATCAACGACATCCGTTGAGCTATAATAGAACGGAAGATCCAAACTTGCATGCACTCTAAGAAAAAAAAAAGAGTATGCGTGACTCTTTTCGGAGAGTTCTGACTTGCCACGTATAGGACTCTCTTTAAATAGTCACGGTGACTCTCTTGGTGGGTCAGGGTCGGCTCGCTCTAGGAGAGTCCCCTGACCCTCTAGGAAGAGTGGAAAGACTCTCATCCGGAGGATCACGTTACCACTTATAGGGAGTCAGACGACTCTTGCCGGTAACACTCCTACGGGGGTCAAGTGACGCACACCGAAGCGTCAAGCGACTCCACAAGTATATTAAGCTACTCATTGGACCCTTGCTCTACTTTTGCGCGACTACTGTTGAAAATAGTGGAGTATTCATTTTAAGCAAGTCCAATAATACTTGCCGTTCTGCCCAGCGACTGCAAAAAAAAGAATAGTGCAGTTTTAGCATTATTTTAATAAAACTCGTCAAAACAACACATATTTTCCAGCAAAGTTATATAGAAAGTGCGAAAAGATGGTCTATGATTTCCAATTAAGAAGTTTGGGTGTTCCTCATTTACATGCTTCTATGAGTATAGCCAACTAAAGTGTGTGACTGGTGTGCATAGTGCCATATAGTGCAAAATAAACTGCAGAAATAGGCATCATGTTTCAATCTTTATTCCTTATGATTAAGAATAAATCAAAAAGTGGTGACGACTGGAGGCATCAGACTTGTGGCTTGCTAGGTTGTCGCTCCTGTTCAGCATGAGCACCATGAAAAACGGTATCTGAAAAGCAGAACGTGATATTATGATGAGAAAATGAAATTGCAGTAAAGGTTTGCGAAACCTACAAAATAAGTGGTTCACATAGACACAATGAACGCTCACAACAAAACAACAAATGCAAACACGTATGGTAAGAAACCAAATTTTTTGCCGCTTTCGCGCTTTCGTGTAAAAGACAACTTGCAAATAGTACCTTTTGTAACACGTCACTTGGCGACAAACTTGCAGCACAAGATGATGTGAGCCTCTTTTAAACAACAAACGAAATTGGTTTAGGCTCCTTTGCGTGGGTGCCACCCACCTCTTTTCCTACGTCGTCTTGTCCAACCAAAAGAAATATAGGATCGACTGCCTCGTTGACAGGGCGAACGCCGCTGTTGATTTTCCCATCACGAGCGGTGAGGCGCCAGACCAGAGCGGCACCTTCGTTTCCCCGAGTGTGGCTGTCAACTGGAGTAAAGAGGCGGGAGAAGTGATCCGGGATTCTGGGAATAGCCAAAACACACACATTATTTGTATTTAAAACCACCCTTTGTTCAACACACCGTTATTGTACACACATCTGCCACGAGTGTTTAGTTCAAATTTCGCAACGAAAACAAATTTTCACGTAAAAGGCAGCGGGAACCTCGTGTCGCAATACGCACTGGCTATACACGAATGAAAGCACTTCTTTTTTGAGAAATCGCTTCAAAATTCAAACACGGTTTTGCGCCGGCTTACCCCGACACCCAAGCACATCCTCCGGCAGTCAGGGGCACGCCGTGAGCGGTTACTGACCGTATGTTTTACAAACGTAACCCATACTCACATAAACACATGCGAGTACGAGGGCCCGAACGACACCCAGCGCGTGCGGACGACGTCTACGCCGAGATCAGACATGTCATATGCTAGAATTAGCACACATAACTCCCACAATCACGTACACTCACTTGATTCTGTTATAGTGTCATCGCAGATGTTGGCAAACCATGAAAACAGCAAACAGTAACGAAGGAAAAAAAATTACACCATTTCCCGCTAAAGGGGCCATGAGGCGATGCGAAGCCGGAGCACTTTCACGATCGCGTTCCGTTGGCGTTCTTTGGGCATGCTACCGACCTCGCGTCGTGGAACGCGAAGAGGAACGCTACGCGCGTCTTGTCTTCCCTCTAGCCTGGCCGTTAATTTTCACAGGGCGAGCGGGGAACGCAGTCGACAGGCGTGCGAGAGGGGAGCAGCGTAGGAGAGAGAGGGGGAGGGGACGCGCACGCGCTGGTGCCCATCGCGGAGTTGCGCAGGAGAGAATTTTGGCATGTCTGGCCCGCGTTTCAGAGTAAGAGTGGAAAGGGGAAAGGAGAGGGAATGTGGAGAGGGGGAGGGCAGAGGGGAAGTGGAAAGGGGGAAAGGGAGAGGGGGAATAGGAGATGTAAGTGGAGAGGGGTGGGGAGAGGGTATGCGCATGCGCAGTAGGGGAGGTCACGCCGCACACCACCACCACCACCACCACCGGATTGAACTCCGCCATAAGATACTTCGCATCTAAAAGTGCACGGGGGCGGCCGCACTAACGGGCGCCGTCGAAAGTCTCTAGCTTCTTTGCCTAACCGGCGAGGCGTGTCCAACTTGAATGACTACCGCGTACGTTCTGGAAGCCATCGTACTATATCTGCACCTCAAACTACCGTCTTTAAGCTAACAAAAACCATTATATATAGTGCGTGTGAGCGTTCTGTACACAGGCTTTCTTTTTTTTTCACGTTCCCGCGTACGCAGCACACTCAAGGTCGATGGAAATGTTATTACGAAGTAGACTAAAGTGCATTTGAAAACGACATCTTGCACCTTCAGTAGTGCAGACACAACGTGCGATCAGCAAGAAATGACCCTTGATAATTGTTTGCATCGCTCACTTTATGGGAGCTTGTACAACAACACGCATAACTGTGGCAACTCGTTAACTGGCAGCTTTAGTTGGGCATCCGGAACGGCCCCACGGACACAGGCTGCTGTTGGAAATGGCTGGCAGATAACTTCCGCAGAACTGCTGCAGACGCCCAGCTAAAGCTGTATAATTAGTGCCTACGAAAGCAGTACACTCACCGTTAACTGGCGCCCGTTGTCCGTATCCGCAGCTTCATGAATATTCCGCCCTCCAAGCGTCACTTCGTGCATGGAGCCGGCGTCAACACCACCGAAGACGCGCATAAACATGAAACTGATGAAACTTCAAGACACGCAACCCGCGCTATCAACGCAACCACGCAACGCATTCCAGTAGACGAGGAGACTGAGACTGACTGAGACGACTGAGAGAGAAGCCAGAAGCGGCGCGCCACCCTTGCCACCCCGGCGCCAACCCCGTCTCCGTCGGCGAGCAACGCGCCACAACGGCGCCAAAGGGCAAGCGCGCGATATGTATGGCGTATACGGCGGCTCTTTCATGACGGAAGCCAATGAAAACGCGCTTCAGGAGCGTCCAGTGACTCCTTCCGAAATGCTCTTTTTCTCTGCCTGTACCTTCCAAAAGGGGTCACATGGACGCCCGAAGAGAGTCACGGTTCCATGACCCTCTTTTGACTCTTTTTTTTTCTTAGAGTGTGGAAGCAAGATATTGGTGATTCAATCCTGCTGTGGCCTCATTTCGACTGAGGCGAAAATGCTTGAAGCCCGTGTACCTAGATTTAGGTGAACCCCAGGTGGTAGAAATTTCCGGAGCCCTCCGCTTTCCTCATGATCATGTCGGGGTTTTGGGACGTAAAACCCCAACAATAAAAAAAACTGCTGTGACAGGCTCGCACACAGTCGCAAAAAAAAAAAAGAAGCTTCAAGATACACTGCTTCCAGATAGCTCCCAGCACGGGTGTGATTCACGTGAACTCCGCGTGACGTATGAAGGCGCAACTGGTTACAGGGGCAGCAGGAATACGCGCCTCGTCTAGGTCATCATAAAAGAAGAGTTCCTAAAACGCGAACGCACTGGCGAAATATGTCTGCCCAAAAGACACTTCCGAAAAAAAAAAAAACGTTTTTTTTTCCTTTCTTTCCACTATACATGTCACGCTTCTACGAGTGACCTCCATATATGGCGCAGGTCGAGGAAACAGGCCAGCCGAGAGCGCCTTGTTAGTCTCGTCAGAGAACATGCAAAGCCGCACGCAGCCTTTCGCGCTTTCCACGGCGGCAAGTGGCACGTATCCCGCTCGTCGTCGTCTTTCGCCTCCACTTATTTTTATGTTTAAAGCCGATGAGCGCCACCCTGTCTCGCGTGTTCCGACCGCTGCTCAAATGAAGACTAATCGCACTGCGAATAGGAAAACCGAGCCAAGCGCGACTGCAAATGAATACGAAGCGTTCTTTGTGCCGTCCACCAGAGTAATCGGCTTTCCGCTTCAATGCTGATTTGCCATGAGGCCTTCCTCGCGGACGTCAACGTTTTCGCCAAAATCTCGCCGAAGCCTTTTAGTGCTTACTCTTCCTTGTTTTTGTTTTGTTTTGTTTTCGCCAGAGTCATAGCGCACTCATTGCGCTTTGAGCGGAATCGTGAGCGTCAAATTTCGCTAAAGCTGATGCACGGTCTTCCTAGAAAGGCTAACGCTACACATGCCGCCAGATGTGGCTTTTTGCGTGCGAAAATGCAACTACCATGGCCTGTCGTCACTCGTTTAGATCTATCCGAAGTGCAGCTTTGTCCGTTGTTATCTGACTACAAGGTATGCATACCAAATGGCGGGGTGGCATCAACTGCCGGCTAACGACTGCACACAGTCACACTGCCGCTTATATATTTGAACGCCAAGAGTTCAACTCGCGGCCACGTCAACTGAATTCATTTCTGGCGGAGTTGGTACCTTGCAAGTGTACTTGTATCACTTGCCCCAAGAGAATTTACAGCGGGCTCTAGAAAGGCCGCTCTTCCAGCTTTCGCTGTGGCTGTGCTGCGTGTTCCTGGCGCTTTTAGACGTGAAGCATCTTATAGCGGATTTCAATCCGGTGGTGGTGGTGGTGGTGGTGTGCGGCGTGACCACCCTTACTGCGCATGCGCAAACCCTCTCCACTTCCCCTCTCCCGTCCCCTTTCCCCTCTGAAACGCGGGCTCTACATGCCGAAACACTGCTTCGCATCGCCTCATGGTCCCCTTTAGCGGGAGATAGTGTGATTTTTTTTGTATGTCTTACTTTTTAACGAGTATTTTGGTTCATTTTGTAAACTACAAATTTGACTCACTTTTTATGATTACGCACACAACCCTCTTTTCGCATTAGACTTCTGATCCCTTATGTGTTGTGTCACAAAACTCTCTGGAGCATACTTTCTTCACGTGAAGTCTTGGGTCTTGTCAAGATTTACTATACTCCATGTATTCCTTCAGCTTTATTATTTTTTTTTTCGTTTATGCTTTGTCGAAGATTATGTGGTTACTTTAAATCTCTCAACGTATTGTTGCGTTACGAGAGTGCTTAACGGGTCTAATAAGCTTTCTGGAACAAAATATTTGCAACGAAATGCGGCCTCTCTACGTTCATTGCGCTGCACGAATATGCAGAGAAGACAATGGGGGACATTCTAGAAAAAAAAAGAAAAAGTAACGCAAATCATTTGCCAAGGAGAGTAAAAAACTTGGCTCAACGCATGACTGGCCTCGAACAGCGCTCTCGTGTAAATATGTTGAGCTGCGAGGTTGCCCCCAATATTCGAGTTACCTGACACTTTAGTAAGGTGGCGAGTAAAAAAAAAGAGTGTACAGCAATATGCGGTGATAAAAATATAAATAGGCTCCATGCCATGCTTGCAGCGTCGTGGCGCTGTTCCTCACAGTTTTGGGTTTTCCTCTATTATTTCATCTCGACTTTTTTTTTATATCATCGAAGTTTTCTGCATACCTTAATTGGCCATTATCGCGCCAAAGTTACGCGAATATCTTAATTGGCTATTATCTCTGCAATGTTACCGAAAGAGGTTGTTTAATGCAATATCATCTTTCAGAACTCGCTGTTTATTTTGCTTACACACGTGAAAACGATATCAGCATAAAAATCTGACGGCGACGTTGCTGTTTGTCCATATACGGTAATTCGTGTGGTTTTACGAGTCAAAACCACGATATGACTTTGAGGCACACCGAGGGGAGGACACCGGATTTAAATTTAAGCACACGGGACTCTATAGCACTTCATCTCCATCTAAATGCGACCGCCACGGCTGGGATCGAAGCGGCGTCATTTGGGTCAGAAGCCGAGCACCGTGACTCCTGTGCACCACCGCGGTGGTTTAATCCATATATGGAGAATTCGCTCATTTAATTAATAAAATTTAATAAAATGGTGCGATGAATTGCTAAGAAAGCATTGAACACGTTTTTAAACAAGATGGCCTCCCTTTTAAAAGCGTTCAAATGCCGCATGCATTCAAATTCAAAAGTGCTCTTGTTCACCAGTAAACCGATGGAGTGTGCACCCGCTCTTGAAGAACATGGGTAAAAATAGTGAAAACCTTGAAACATCGGCTTCGCATCTATTTGCAATGAGATAGACATGCAAAAACATTCTTATACACTGTTCTCGTACTTATTTAAACATGTGAAACATAATTAAAGTCAGAATACACTCAAAATAATGCTCAGTAGCATCATACACAACTGCAGAGTGTTAACCACTTTGTTCAATAGCAAAGTGCTTAAGAGTGGAGAATTAATAACATCAATCAACGTCCCGAAGCAATTTTTCTTAATAACTTTAGCAACTGAGGATTCTCGACGGGCACCGAGAACTCCGAGTTATTGCATTCTGGCCCTATGGATACACAGACGCAGCTGCAGGCAATCGAAAGCGTTACCTCATTCCCAACAACAGAATTTCACAGAAACTGAGACAGTGTGGCGGCATGAAAAAAGCAAATCGGAAGGATGGAAACCCAATTGGTGTCGTGCAGAGCTGGGTGTCTGTCAAGAGAACAGACCAGAATTCTTTGAACACACGATGAGTATATAATACACCAAGGAACATAGAAAAGCCTGCACAAGAAAAAAAAAATGATCGTGAATTAGTGGATATAAAGACACTTAAGTATTCTGGAAATACTGAAAGCTTCATCATATACTGTTGCTGAGAGAGGTATCTTTTCCACTTAGTAAGATCATCTGATTTATTCCGAAATCAAAGCGCTCGGGCTTATTTTCCGTAGACACCCAAATTAATTTTCCGTTAGGGCAAAGTAGAGCGACAACACCAAACTTTAAACGCTTTATTGGGGAAAGTGTGTGTGTGTGGGGGGGGGGGGGGTAGAGGGGGTGGGGCACCATTTGCGGCTTGGCACAGGCTATAAGTGTCACATTTTGCACTTAATGCAAAGACCCGCTTGTAGTTCGTAGTGCCAATTTGGGCACCCTGACAAATATGTACATAACTATTCTTCTCTGGGGCAACCGACACGATACTGCGGTAGCGAAGAATAAACGCTGATTTAATGTTAGACGGCGACCATTCATACGATCGCAAAATACTTGGCCCATGAGCCATCAATCCTGCATGGAAAGGAAAACTTTGGCCTTCCAAATATTCTGTGGGAGAATACAAAGATTTGAAGCGCCTACTAAGCGTGCGTGCTTGACCCTCCCATATTTTTTTTCTTTCTTTTCGCGCCACAAGCCATATAGTATGCGCAGTTCAATGTATAATATTGTTACGAGTCAGGAGGCGTTTATTGAGAACGCACAGGACCAGGACGCACAACAATATTGTTGTGCTTCCTGGTATGTAGATGTATTGGATGCGCCAGCCATCTCGGATGGGACGCTTTCACCTTATGTGCGTATTTCCTTAGACTCTTGTGGCACTTTCCTTGTTTAAGAAACTTTGTGTGTCTCTTAGTGTCCTTTTATTTTCAATTCCTTCCTTTACTCGTCCGCAGAGCTTCGCAAAAGTTCGTGATATTGAAGAGTATCTGCTTCTTTTGCGTATGTTTATTCGACGAGGCAGCTTATCGGTAAGGTGTCGCTCTGCTAAACTCGAGCACGCGAGTTCGATTCCCGGCCACGGTGGCCGCATTTCAATGGGGACGAGATGCAAAAAAGCACCCGCTAGCATATATTTACGTCCCCGGAGACGGTAAGAATTAAACCGAAGTCCTTCACTAAAGAACGCCCCATAGTCGTATCGGGGCTTTGGCTCGAGAAACGCCGCAATTTAATTGTTCAGTCTTCTCGTGCTTTTAGTCTTGCGTGCCACTCAAACAAGAGCAGCGGGAGCTGATAAGGACGCCAATATGACCTTTAATTACACAATCAATAAATAACTGCTGCTAGTTCTGAAATAAACGTGAACTTCATGTAGGGTACAGTGAGCGTAAGTATAGATCGTCCTGTTTTTTAGCAATTTTACAGGTGCGTACGTCATATTATAATCGTTGTCCCATGTGCTCTTTTCCTAGTCTTTTTACGACGTATGGTTCGATTGGAGGCGTCAAGGAGGACCGAAAGGGTGAGCGAGCTGTCTTTTACACATACTGCGTTAAATGCTTCGTGTCACCCCTCACGCAATTACTATTCAGTCAATTTTGCGTCAAACTGTTCTTTAATGATCGAATAATTTATATGCGCCAGATTCGAGCGTCGCCACGTGGCCTTCGTTTTCAATAGCTTGGTAGACGCCCCGAAGTCTGAGTGTGCGTTCAGTATATATTTATTCCGTTGTCGAAGAAGATTGACGGGGGACAGGGACATTTATAAAAGCGAGCCAACGTATGCCGACTCATCTAATGCGCGAGTTGATATTGATGACAAGCGATTCCCCAAGCATACAGAAGAAGATCATCGCTGCTATTCAACCTGTTCACAGGGTGCAAAACAGGTGGAAAGGCGGTGGCTCCCTAGCGGCTCGTACGGAGAACGCAGCGTACTATCCATGGTTCACTCTCGCTGCCTTACGGCTAGATGGCGCTAGCATCGTCCGCGAGCCCTCGCGCGAGCGCTTGTGTGGTACCCGTGCTCCTGTTTAACGTGGTAGGCAGTTAAAAAGTGCATAGGTAATATTATCTGGGGTTTTACGCGCCGAAACCATGATATGATAATGAGGCACGCGGTAGTGGTGGGCTTCGGAAATTTCGGCCTTCTAGTGTTGTTTAATGTGCACTGACATCGCACAGTACACGAGCCTCTACCATTTCGCCTTCACCAAAATGCGACCGCCGCGGCCGGGATCGCACCCGTGACCTTCGGGTCAGCAGCCGAGTACCGTAACCAGTGATCCACCGTGGCGTACATAAGTGCTTTCATCTTTGTAGAAACAGCGCTCACTAGACGACGACGAAGTAAAAGAAGGCAAAGGACAGGCGCAGGACAGGCACAGGACAGGAACAGCGCTCACTAGACGACGACGAAGTAAAAGAAGGCACAGGACAGGCGCAGGACAGGCACAGGACAGCGCCTGTCCTGTGCCTTCTTTTACGTCGTCGTCGTCTAGTGAGCGCTGTTTCTACAAAGATGAACGCATACCAACTCGCTCAAGCTTTCATTCTTGTACATAAGTGCATAGATAAGATATTTGTAGAGTCATGATGGTTTGTGCGTGTCAAACGGGGTCGGTCAGCGTATTCAATGTGGAAATCAATACGAATGGGTGCTGACGAATGGTCTTATATCTCCGACATATTTTCAAAAAAATGTTTGCTGAAATATTTTGCGCTAATTATAATTATTATTCCTCGTGAACAAATTAACATATCCCTTTCAGTCACGAATTATGATGCACTGTCTGCAAATGCAACAAATTTGCGTGGCATAATTTCAAGGCACTCAGTATTACATTCCAAGAAATAAAATGAAGGAATGTGTTGTTTTGTGTGAGTTTCAGCAATTATTGCTAATTAGCGTGTAATTAAATATCTAATTATTCTGCAATCAGCCAGCTTCAATCCTTGCATAAAAGTAATCCACCATTAGGCCCAAAATGCATGCACAGTTTGTTTTTTCGTTGTATGCTTTTCGAGCGAAGAAAAAAAATACTCTTGACGTGGGTCCTGGAACGTAGCACGTCGAAGGATCGTCGAACATGGTAGTGTCTATAGCAAAGTGATCATCGGCAACAGTAATCATCAGTCCACGCAGGAAGCCTGCACGAATGTGCACACTGAGTTTCAGGCCATTTGATGAAACACGCGTTCCGTGATGCGGCTCCGAAGTTGATGTGTACAATTGTACACACGTGACTGAAAGGGATATAATAAGTAGAGGGTGTGCGAGTACCGAATAGTAGCTTTAGAATCAAACACCGAATCCACTTCAGAAAAAAAATAATACCGAATATCGAATCGAATGTTGAACATCAGAAATTTTATTTCCGCAGGTCTCAATTTTTTACAAGTTTTCATGAAAAAAAAAAGTAGCTGCTTCACATGTATGGAAATCAGCTTCTCTCTAAAAAACTTGCGACACTCATTCACAGCAGCGTTCAAAGAGGGCTGCTATTCTCTATGGCGAAAAACAACAACTGCGCGGCGGCACTAAAGTTTGAATTTTGTGCGGCAGTGGCGAATGCAGCATGACCAAACGACCAAACTTTCACATCTGAGGCCAAGCGCTGAGGTTTTCGCGCACAGTCAGTATATTAACTCTTGCATGCTTTCGCGGGAAGAAGTTGGGACACTTTTCGGGGCGTGCGGCACATGTGACCGACGAACGAGATCGGCCTCTGTTGGCGATATGTCACATGGTCACGCAAGAAGCCCGCGTCATCGCTTTGGAAGAAGGAATACCGAGTACGCACTTCAAAATGAGCAGAGCCTGGGCATCGAAGATCGTGAAGAGGACGGCTCTATAGACATCAGACTCTGCCCAGGCGGCGCTGCGAAAAAAGCCGCCACCAGCGCCCTCATTGCAGCCCTGGCGCTAACTATTGGCCGCGAGATCGAGCGGAGTCGCCGCCTGGCGGCTACTGGCTGAAGCGCGCCTAGTGTGGATTGCTCCATGCGTCGTCTGCTAGCCGCGTAGTGTTTGCATGTGCGCGTACGTCATGCAGGGCCTCAAAAGGCGGTTTGTTCCGTTGCGTTGGTGCAACTTTAACCGCTCGTACGTATGCCTAACACGATGTAAAGAAGCATATGACCTTGATCGGCTGTATATGTACTGTAATAAGATCAGTGAGTGCACTTGTCGAGAGTGCTGTGTGTGGTCGTCGTACCGTCCGTTCACGAGAGTCATATCAGTGTAGGTGCCGCTGTGTGGTTCAAGCGCATTGCAAAGTGCACTTGGCGTTGTCCTAAAGATGATAAGTATTAAATCTCATGTGAATATAGCCTTTTAGAGGCTCGGTGGTTAAAAAAAAGGCTCTCATGACCTTGCGCGTTGTGGTTAGGTGTATAACTTCGGGACTGTCGTTTATAGGTTAAGCGACGAGCTTTAGTTGTGTACGGTCCTGGTCCCACTGCAGAGAAGTATTTCTGTCAAGTCACGTCTGACACTTCGGCACTTAAATTGTCCCCTAAACAGAACAGAAAATGGAATGACACGGAAATCGCAAAACTGAGTTGCCTTGGGCAATTATATCTTGTGGCGAAATGTATATACAAAGACACTCGTGTACTTGCGAGGTAGCTTATGCCTGTCAAATTTGCGCTTTGGCAAGTTCAGTGTCGGAAGTGCGTCAGGCCTCAATCTCTTCCGCGAAAACTTAAAAAAAAAAAAGAGAGCGAGCGAGAAAAATATATTCATCAAGATCAACAGTGGCGATAAACTCGTTCGCGCATTTTCATCGCTTACGTGGCGAGTGAGGGCTCATAAAACGATACCCTTTACTATGCACCAGATCATGCATACACACTTGCCGCGTTTCGGTGCACGTACTTGCCCTGCGGAACACTGAGAACTGTTCTCGCGGCCGTGTAAACACAATGGAACATGCACGAACTACAAAAGGGCTCGGGGACTCTCGCTTAAACAGACTCATAGCCAAGCGCGAACAAACTTTGCATTCACAGCGCAGACGGTACATGAATGACAAAGAATAAATTCCATGAATTAATTTTCTTCTCTCTCGATTGATTCTCGCTTAATTTTCCTGCGGAAGTGTAGGAAAATCAAAGCACAGGGAAGCTTCCCCGAGCGTTCGCTTACTGCGACCGTCTTCACGCTCGTAGCGCACAGCAGCAACAAGCATATAAATGCACACATTAGCGAAGTTATCACTGACTACTCACCATTCTTTCTCGTCTGCGAATGCGAACGCACCGTCGTCGAAGTGCTTGCTGCACATCATCGCGTACTTGGAAGGCGCCTTGCCGTTACGAAGCCTAACGAGCCACAGTCGGCGACGTTCCGAGTCGGTGGGATAAAAATAGAAGCTTATCCCTGGCTCTGTGCAGTATGTGCGGCATTGTGGCACCTAACAAAACCTCACCATCGATAACGAAGAGTTTTCTGCGGGTACGGAACACGAAATCACGATGTGAAAACAGAAGCCCCGTGCACTTTTACACACACCACACGAAACCAGTATCCACACTAGCGGGGTGATCGTGCTGCCACCTATAGGTCGATCTCGCCGCGAATAGCTAGTGCAAAGAGAGCCGTCCGCAAGCGAACGTGCGTAGGACACAATCGACCCCAGTCTTTCGATTGTGTCGAGGCATGGTTTCCTCAAAATCAAGTACCTGGAAAGCGTCTTCCAACCATCCACGCTTCAAAAAAGTAGGAAGCTTATCAAAGCGAACTGCAGGTACAATGTCAGTTATTTGGGCGTGCCGCAGCTCGCAAGTAGACGCGAGCATCCCACAACATCGAATTCGAGGCAAGCACTCCGACGTCGGTTCTTTAGCGCCTAAATGCGTTAAATTTGGGTGCATACTTAATGTCAAAGCGATGAAGTAGATTCACGATCAATTTAGTTAGCTGTGTATCTTACTATCAGTGGTAAAAAGCTCGCTTTATCAGGGACGAATGGCCCCGGCGATTTTCTCCTTTTCAGTTGCATTCTCCCTTCAGCTCTCGCTTCCTGTTCATTGGACTATTTTATTATGCATATTCGAATGTTCTGTTGACGGTTGTGTTCCGTTTGTATATACTGCAAAGTGGGATACGTCGGTGTCTGCTTTCGCGGGGTACAACCGAAGGCAAAACAAACCTGAAGGTAGTGACGACCAACATTTTGCGATTTACTTATATGACGGACGTCTTAGCATCTGCTAGTTATAACCGGAACAGTGAGCTTTCAAAACGTACGTGCGTGATGCTGTGTGGTGACGACGAATTCATATTATGGGAGGCTTCTTCGTAGTACGCGGAGCTGTTGCGTCTGTTTTTGTTTTCGCCATTGTTCTGGCGAGTGATCCAACAAGCACTTCATAGCGGTTCGGGGGCGTCGGTGGCGCGTTCGACTAGCGGAGTGAAATTCACAGCCCCCTTTCTGGGTGTTAAATGCGCAAAACACACGCAATATTAAGTTAAATCGTTGTTTCGCACTCGCTAGTTGCCTCTGGTTCCACAGCAAACTTTGCAAGAGAGTCGGGCTTTGCACTACTCAATTCCTTCCGTCTCGCTCCGACAGGTGGCGCTACACATCTTGAGAAACTCGTCAGCCGGAACGTCAGCCTCATTAACGAATTCGGACATAACACTAAAGAAGCACTGCTGAAAGCCGTAGAAAAGTGCTTACAGGAGAGGGAAATACCAGACAGTTGGCGAAAAAGTAGAATGAACTTAATCTATAAAGGCAAGGGAGAAAGGGATAACATTCGCTCGTATAGACCGCTAACAATTACATCGGTGCTATACAGGTTGGCGATGCAGGCAGTAAAATTAAAAATAGAAGCGTGGGTAGAACAAAATGATATTTTTGGGAGAACTTCAGAATGGATTTCGAATCGACAGGCGGTTAGACGATAATCTGTTTGTTCTTACCAGTGTATAGAAATATCTAAATAGAAAACAGGCCCTTATACGTAGCTTATCTAGATATCACCGGGGCGTATGACAACGTTAATCAGGAAATTTTGTGGGATATATTGAAGGAAGTGGGCATAGGTGACGACTGTGTACAGCTTTTGAGGGAAATATACCGAGAAAATACAGTTTGTATAGAATGGGAAGGAATAAGTAGCAAGGACAGCGTTGAAATTAGCAAGGGGCTGAGACAGGGATGCCCTTGTCCCCGCTGTTATTCATGCTGTACATGGCGAGGATGGATAAAAGCGCTAGAAGGTAGCAACATCGGATTTAATTGTCACACAAACAGGAGCGATGGTTGAGCAGAAACTTCCAGGTCTATTTTATGCTGATGATATTGTCTTATTTGCGGACAGTCAAGATGATATCAGCGACTGGCAGATATATGCGGAAGGGGAGTGTGAGGCTCTAGGACTAGGATTTATTGCAACAAAATGTGGATTGATGGTATTCAATGATCACGGAGACCATACGGTCTTAATACAGGGCCAAAAAATACCGAGGGTAAGCGAGTACAAGTACCTCGGAGTATGGGTAAATGAGGGGGACAGATATATGGAGGTACAAGAGAAAGCATCGGTAGCAAGGGAAAGAGGAATGCTGCAATTATGAAGCACAGAGCTTTATGGGATACAATAGGTACGAGGTGCTTCGAGGGCTTGTGGAAGGGTGTGATGGTTCCGGGGCTTACATTTGGGAACTCAGTGGTGTGCATGAAGTCAGAGGTGCAATCAGGAATGGATGTAATCAAAGTGACGTGGGCCGCCTCGCGTTGGGCGCTCACGGGAAGACGACAAATGAGGCGGTAAGGGTGATATGGGATGGACAGGCTTTGAAGTGAGGGAAGCGCAGAGCAAAATGAGATTCGAAGAGAGGCGAGGAAAATGAAGGAGAGTAGATGGGCAGAGAAGGTTTTCAGGTATTTGTATAGAAAAAGCGTTGACACGCAGTGGAGAAAAAGAACTAGGAGGCTCACCAGTAAATATACGGCTGGCAGTGCGGGCGATAGGGCAACAAGGAGCATTAAGCGGAAGGTCAGAGAGGCGGAGAGGACTTATTGGATGACAGCGATGGAAAAGAAGCCGGCTCTGAGTAACTACCGAAAAGGAAAAAACGAAATAAGGAGGGAAAGGTTTTATGATAATTCAAGGGGAAGCGCTTTACTGTTTGAAGCAAGGTCGGGCTGCCTTAGAACGCGTAGTTATAAAGCGAGATTCAGTAACGAAGAACAACATTGTACATGCTGCGGGGGAACTAAGGAAACGATGGAACATGTACTGATTGAATGTGGCGATATTCACCCAGGTATACGTGTGGGCACGAGTCTACATGAAGCCTTGGGTTTTAGGGACAACAATGGAAAGCTGAACACGTCCGCGATAGAAATAAGTAAGAGACGGTTAGAGTATTGGTTGGCAGAAAAAGTAGAGATAAAGTACAAAAATAAATAATGGGGGAAAATAAGGTCATTCTGCCTTAAGAGGCAGAGAGATGGACCGTGAATTTATATTTTTTGGTATAATAACATAGATTTAATCAATGTAGATAAGGCATTAGGACAACATGAAACAAGGAAGCTTTTTTTCTTCTTTCTCTTTTTTTTTTCGCCTTCGAGCCTGGTGGCAGACATGTCACCGCCCTGTTATAAAGGGGACGCTCATAGCATCCATCCATCCAACTCCAGAGTCTGACGTCTGACTTGGTCGACTACGCTAATAAGTTTCCGTTGTGGAAGTCGGTCGCGGTTTTGATATTATTACACTAGGTATATATGGCCAGGGAATTCCGTTCGTTAGCGAGCGAAAACGTATGCGCCACAGAAATTGGGAAAATCCCACTCGTCACCACAGGTCCACTAAAAAGGAAGAAATCATCGGCGGGCGAGAACGTATGTGCCACAGCAATCGGGCGAATCCGCTACCGGTTGTAACAAGACCGCACATAATAAACAGACAGCACTCTTCATGTCGCCATTTCTAACTTCTTTATTATCTTCTCTTTCCCCCAGTCCCCATGGCATGGATTATGTCATCTTCTTCCTCAACTGCCTCAGCTTTCTTCACTCCCCCCACCCTTGTTTTCATCCCTCCTGGGATGGTATTTAAAGACGTTAGCTATAGAGGCTGGCTCGACGGTGCCATTGGGGCCTATATACCAAATCGTCTTTAAATGTGCCTGTTCGCTTGCTGTCTTGACAACAGAGAATGGCCCTCTATGGTTCACACCCCAGTTGGGCAATCCTTTTCTCACCAGCACGAAGTCTCCCACCTCTATTCTTGAGTCCGTTGTATTTTTTTTTGAAGTTCCTTTTCATCCTCTCCCGGCACTTCGCTTCGCTCTCTTCAGTTCTTCTCTCTTCTGTCAGGTGGATCGTCGCTTCAGCTCCTAAAGGTCGTGTCGGCTGGCAAATATGTTGGTTTTTCCGTGGCAGCAAACAGCGGTGTACATCCCAGAGCTGTTGTATAGGACCGGTTATGATGAGATACTGCACCTTCAAGGCAGCACTTCCATCCACCTAGGAAGTCCGGATCCATACTTAAGTACTGCTTTATGTCTCGAATAGCTCGCTCCGCTCACCCATTAGCTGCTGGATGATACGGCGTAGTAAACCTGAACGTAACCCCACGCCTCTTTGCCCATTCATTGAGTTGGTGACTCCGGAAGGCTGTTCCGTTGTCTGTTACCAATACCTTCACATTCTCAAACATCTTGCGGTTTAGAAAGGATATCACACTGTCGGCGTTCTCCTTTCCCGCTTTTGCTACCACTCATCGACGCACAGCAGAAAGGCTCGAGTTTTTTTCACACAGATTTTTTTCGAAGTTCAGCGAAGTCCATGTGAATCGCCTCAAACAGTGTAGTAGAATGCTTTGGTGATACCATCTGTTGGGTTGGCTGTTTAAATTTTACTTTCTTGATCTGACATTCATGACACGATTGCGCATATCTTTTTGTGTCTTCTTTCATACCGGGCCATGTGAACCGTTCGGTCAGCTTCATGTAGGTCTGCCAGAAACTATCGTGACCACTCGAATGACAACTTGTGTGAAAAAGGTCCAGAATTTTTGGAATTAGTGTAGGAGGCACTGCGATTCTTCCGGTTTGTGAGTTCTAAAGCTTTAGTGCCTTCCGAAAGTTTGGCTGCACTTATTGTTTTCCATTGTACATCAACAAGTATGACCCCCAATCTGGGCATTGCGTCGGCGTCTTTCATTGAAGCTCCTGGGCGATGAGTAACTTCAAGGTCGAACTGTTGTAGCTCGCTTACCCACCGTGCGACTTTTCCTTTTGGCTCTGCCATTTTCAAATGTCGGTAAGTGCCTTGTAGTCAGTGTATAACTTCAATTTTCTACTTTCCATGTAAGAGCGGAAGTACCCAACAGCCTTTATAACGGCAGGGCTTCTTTCTCCGTTGTCGTATAGGTCACTTCCGCTTTGTTACAAGTGTGGTAACCAATTACGCGGACTTGGCGATTACTTGGCTGGCTTTCATCTCGCTGGTAGAGTTCCGTAATGTGATGCGTCTGTGTTAATTGAGCTCGAATGGTAGATCAAAGTTTGGTAGTGTAAGGACTGGATCAGACGATATTACTCGTACTAGCTCTTTGTAGGCCGTTTCGCAGTCATCTGTCCAACAGAATGGTACATCGTTTTAGATCAGTCTTGTCAAACAACTCGCTTTAAGAGCATAATCTTGGATAAATGCCCTAAAATGACCGGCCAGCCCCAAAAACACAGGCAGTGAGTGTACACCAAAGGGCTTCGCGAGTTTTGCGATGCGTGCCGCTGATTCCTCCTTGGTGTTTTTCGTGCTGCCGTCCAGTACTCTACCCAAAAAAGTCACCTTGCTCTTAAAGAATCCACTCTTCCTAAAGTTGACTTTGAGGTCGGCTTCTGACAAAGCTGTGAGGACCTGTGCCACGTGCTGTTGATGGAAGGCTTCGCTTTTACAATAGACGATGATATCATCCACGTAGACATTGCAAAAGGTTCGAATGAAAGGGCGTAGAACCGTATTCATCATTCTCTGGAACCAGCTAGGCGAGTTCTTCCATCCGAAGGCAGCCGGTTGTACTCATAGTAGTGATGCAGAACTATCGATGGTACTATCGATACTATCGATCTGAGTCACTGTCGAACTATCGATGGTGAAAAATACTATCGATAGCGCTACCGATAGTAAAAAAATTCAATTGTACTATCGATAGTATAAAATCAACAGCGCGGACTCACTGCAGAATAAACTTGGTTTTCCGCGCGCGTGGTACACAGTGGAGCCAGAGGAGCAGGCTGAAGGGCAAGAAAGTTGACATGCTTGTGTTCTTGACCAGAGTGCTTTGCTGACAAATGATCATAAAGTCAAACTGTTCTGCTGTAGCGGAAAGGAAACCTTTACATATGGTAGGACTGCGCGGCTTCAAATTGATATTGCATTTTATGATTTCAAAATAAAAAAATACCAAGTTAATTGTAAGGTGTAACTGGTTGCTTTTGGATACGAATTTATTGATGGACATATTCCGCCATTTTGACTGCGGAAATAATTAATTTATCTGCCAAAAATTGCCCATAAATTAAGCGAAGCTGGTAGTAGGCTATCGCAAATATTTTGGCAATATGGCCGGCCAGGAACCGCATTATTATTCACACCACTATCGATAGTATTGTCACGTGGTTGTGACGGTGAAGAATGCTGCAGCAAGACTAGGAAATACGGAGCTCTTTATTTGGGCGAACTTGTGTCCAGAAAATCAAAACTCAAAATACAAACGATACATGCTGCGCACTGATAGGGGCGGGAGCAGTCATCAGCCGTTGAGTAATCTGATCATCAGTGGAACGCGTCGTTCTTTATACATCAGTCATCAAACCTTCCAGCGTTATCGCTGGTGCTCGCGTAAGCTCTCGAATAAACTTGACTATTCGCGTCTGGCGCGTAATCTTAACAAAATGATCTCAAACAATTGTGAACCTTCTCAAACATTACGGCGCGGTCTGTGTCAAACGTTACTAACAGTCTTTGTGGGTGAAACCCGAATACGTCAAAACAAAGCAATAAACACGCGTGGCAGTAATACAGTAATATCGCTATAGTAATATTAACGATGGTACTACCAATTGCACTATCGATAGTTTGTCGATAGTAGCACTATCGATAGTTTGTTTACATTATCGACAGTTTAAAAAAAACTATCGATACTATCGATAGTCAATTTACCGATAGTTCTGCATCACTATAGACGTCAAATGGAGTTATAAAAGTGGTCTCCTGCTTTGTATCTTCTTGAAGATGTACTTGCCAGAAGCCTTTACAGAGGTCTATCCTGGAAAACCAGGAACATCCGCCTGTCTCGTCTATAATTCCATCTGTTCTGGGCATAGGAAAGGGAGTAAGATGTGTCTGGCGGTTAATGGCTATGTAGTGCGCTATGGTTATGGGCGATCCATATGGTGATACGGATGGACGGATAATACTTGCATCCAGCATCCTTCCTGAGCTCTTCGTTCAGCCGTGCTTTCTTTTTCCTGGTGAGGTTGTATGGTTTCCTCCGTGCAACTATTGTCTCGTTGAATTTGAATGGAACTTCAAACTTTGTTGCACCTGGGAGACAGCCCCCTCTGCTGTATAATTCCGGATATATTGTAGGGACGTCATCTGATTTCGTCACAATGCGAATTTTGTCACTCTTTCTCACTGGTTGTACATCTTGGCTCACGGACACAGTGTCCTCCCAGTGCATGTTAAGCTTCAGCAATTTCATGGCTATACGAGAGAGTAGAGAGTCATACTCAATGCCTTCTATCACCAGTGCCAATATTTCTACAGATTGTGACTGGTACTTCAGACATATCCTTATCCATTCGCAGTGTTCCTTTTCACGGCCGTCATAGCCCCGTACAATGACAGTTCTACCTCTGAATATGTCCTCTGATTTTGCTTTGCTGCGTTCTATAACTGAAACCGAAGCTCCGCTGTCTAAAAGTGAACGCTTAGTTCGACCGTTGACTTCGAGTTGTATCTGCCCAACTCGAGTGTAGTTGTCCAACTTGATGACACAAGTTGGACGGTCTCATGCGTTGCATGGATGAGTTTAGAATTATCCTCTGCTCCGTCGCTGTAATCATCTTTCGAGGGCCTCACCTTCTGTACGAAAGTTGTGCTCCCACTAAAGTCAGAGCTGGCGCCTCGAAAATCCAACGAGTGTTTTTCACCCAAGTGGCTAACGCTTGGCGTCTCTGAAATATCTTGTTTACTTCTGAAGCCTCGTTCAGCCCAGGGATGCGATAATAACTTGATTAGTTGAAAAAGCACTTCGGGCATTTTCGGACAGTGTATTAAAACCTGCCGTTGGAAATCTCTAGGCAAGCCGTGAATGATAAGAGAAACAAGTGACGAGATCGACAATCTAGGTTCAGCTATGCGAAGGAGTCCCTTTTTTTCAAAAAAAAATACTCGAGGGGCGTTCCGGAATCAAAGCGGTAGAACACTGCATCATGCCACCGCTCAACCGGACTCTTGTTGAAAGTTGCATAGGCGTGCGCACAGGGCGGGGTGGGGGGGGGGGGGGGGGGGGGGGGTGGGAGGGGGTAGGGCGCCGCCCCTATTCACATAAGAGGGGGGGGGGGCGCAAAGTCCCACACATTGACATAATAGCGAGGGGGGGCGCTGTGACTCTGGGGGGGGGGGGGGGCGCAATGCCAGCGCCATATATTGACATAATTGGGAGGGGGGGCGCGGCGACGAACCTTCGCCCCCCCCTGGAGGGGAACCCTGCGCACGCCTATGGAAAGTTGCAAGGAAACTTTCTTTCCATTTACACTGATGTTCAAGCTCCTGTTTGCCAAATTGCCACTCGGGCCTCTTTTTGGTATTCCGCGAAGGAACTGTCGCATATTCATTACCAAGTCTCCATCATACAGCCATCCATTGTTCTTCGCAGCTTGTCAACGCGCATGTCAACAGGTATCGCTAACTAAAGTAAAAAAGGAGGCGAAAGATCTGTGCAAGAAACTTAAACTAGACACCGTGGCTAAACAGATTGAGAGTAGCGCTAAGTTGGGACTAGAAATGTTCTTCAGTGCTAAGACCCATAAAGAAGGGGTGCCCTTTCGAGTAATCGTGACCGAAAGGAATACTTGGCAGAAATCTGTTTCGCGGTTCTTGCAGTCTAACTTGAAGGTGTTGAAAGTGGAAGACCCGTTCGGTACCCGGAATTCCGAACAAGTGGTTGAATTTTTGGTTCAGCATGCCGGGGTGGGATTCAATGCCTTCTCTGTAGATATTAAAGACTTATATAATTCCCTCCCGCATAATCTAGTGTTGACATGTGTCGAAGAATCAATTTCGCTTTTTGGTGCAGTTCGGTTTGCGCCCGTCCGTGTCTGTTTCGTCCGTCGTCTTAGAAAAAATTTTGCGCAAGAAGTAGTGATGAGGTTCAGAAGGTCATCTGTAATTCCATATTCAGGGAGCTCCACGGCGGTCTCGTCCTCAACGTGATATTTCTTGAATATCGCAGAGTCGCTGCGGTTGTCCACAAAGAAAGTCACCCACATAATGGCTCTTGTCGTCGGCTGCGCCAAATTATGTAACAAGACCACACATAATAAACAGCCGGTACTCTTCATGTCGCCATTTCTAACTTCTTTATTATCTCCTCTTTCCACCTCAGTCCTCGTGGCATGGATTATGTCGTCTTCTTACTTAACTGCTAGCTTGCTTCACTGGTCTACTAAAAAAAAATGAAGGGAACACAGGGGCGGCAAGCACCAATTAAGATCGTGCGCGATAAGCCAAGTGCAAGCCAGACAAGGCGGTTCATGTCACGAAACGGAGAATGCGGCGAAAAAACGCGTGCTGCTCAAATGGCTCCTCGAGGTCGTGCGACGGAGAATCAGTGCAGTCGACTGAGAAGATGGCTTTCGCCTTTGAGCCGTCGTAGGCGAATGCGTCAGGGGCCCTGTGACTTCTTTAGTAACACTACCTTGAGCAACGCTAAAGTACATTAGGTTGGCAAGACAATACTTTTCAAACTCTAGTTTATTTGTATGCAGGAAAATAAGATTTGTCATTACTGGTGAAATACTAGCGAAAGCTTTTCTCTCATTCTCTGGTACCTATCCCTCTCTTTCTTTCTCTCTTAAGTTTCTCGTTCACAGCAACACCGGCACGTCACCCTGAAGTCATGGATTGCGGCAGATTTTTCTCGGGCCGTCTGGCATTAAAAGAGAGCGAGAGAACGTCCCTTAAGTTCGCAAGGTTTAGTGTTTAGTTTTCTTTAGAATGCAATCTATTACTTCTCTAGCGACAAACGATTGACTGTATAAGCGAGCACAGACTGTTGAATGCATAATGTAACAGCGAGCTTCAGGCTGATTCCGCCACCTGACGGTTGCCTTTGGTGGGTGTGCGTGCGTGTGTGCGTGCGTGCGTCGTGTGTCTTTCTTCACTCTTTATATAATCTTCCCTCACGTTGAAAGTGGTCACTTGGCTATCTGAAAATAAGCGCAATTTACAACTGCATCTAATGCTTATGTTATCTAGTTTCCCTACAAATTTGTAGGTGAGCTGGGAAGTGCTTAGTACGGCAGTGTTGTACGCGTTACCGAACAAAAGTAACTAAATGCGTTACTCGTTACTCTAACAAAAAGGGAACGCGTTACCGCCCTACGTTACCTACAAAAAAAAGGTAACGCATTACCGTTACCGCTAACGAAAGAAAATGACGCCCGTTACTTCTGCTGTTACTCCAGGGTCAGAAATTTGAATCAGTGTGCCCTCTCTGCAGGAACCAGAATAAAAATTTAATGAATCTCGTATTTACCTATATTTTACATGAAACCTCTAAGCAAGACAATGATTTTAGGGGAATTACTGATGTAGAAAACTTTGCACAGTTATTCTGGACTTCAGCAATATTATAGTGGCCTAATGTTTGCTGCAGAGTTGCATGTGCTGGCTTATAACTTCGTGGCACGTGGTAAAGCCATTTCTCAAAGTGACAGTAAACAGAATATGAACTTTCATCTTTCATCATCGGCGCTCTCCGGAAAGGAAAGATCACTGATCTCACAACAAATTTACAGTAATTCTGACGGCGTACTTCTACTAGCGTGCAAAACATATGCGCAGATGGTGTAAGAATAAAGAAATCCTTAAATTACACAGTCCCGGTAAAAAATGTTTGCAGCGTAAATAATTTTTCCCCTTTAACCTATATAATTCCCGTGAAAATTGCACGCCTTTATGCGAAAGCGTTCAAGGCCAGCATCGCTCGCTCAGGAATTCAACAACCAGAAACGTATATATCAGCAGTTAGAAGAAAATTTTATTTTGAAAAGAGAACTCATAAACAGCACTATAATATTGCAGGGACAACTTGCTGAGAACTACAACTTGCAGAATTTAAGCAACAGCTCTACTTCTAAGTTGTCGTCGGGCAGCATGCCTCGCTTCTTAACGAGTACGTCCACAGCTACGGTAAATAGGAGCTTGGCGGAATAATTAGATGATACGCCTATTATCAACACCTGGCAGGCCGATAGCAGACTGCCGCTGTGACATAAGGATAGCTCTGGGAATGGGGCACCCACGAAACGGAGTTTTGTGTAAGACTCCCGGAATAATTGGAATAAAAAGTAATGAGTTACGTGACACCTCACGTAACCGAAAAAAGTTAACGTAAGTAAGTTACCCTTTACAGTTACGAAATGGTAACGAGTACGTTACTAAATTACCGAAAAAAGTAACGCGTAACCGGTAACGGTGTTACTTGTAACGCGTTACCTCCAACACCGTTAGTGCTCAAGGGCGTGAGTGCCATACAGATGCCTCCCTTTCTCATCCAACTGAAGACCGGGTTCTGTCGTTCACTTCTGTCTAGTCGCATAATTTTTCTAGGGTGTTGTTCTATGTATCCAACGTTTTCGTGCGGTATATTTTAAAATACGTAAAGGAACTTCATGAAGAACTCTTACTATTCATTCTAAAAAGACAGGGCGTGCAAACACGGACACAAGAAAGAAGTCAGGACACCATGTTTGCACGCCCTGTATTTTTAGAATGAATACTTACCCGCTAGCTCAGCTCTCTGTTATTCTAAACTTCTACTATATATATACGCCTGTATAGGACAATAAAGAGTGACCATAAAGAGTGGAAAGAACGAAGAGTGAGGCTAAACACTCAGAGGAGTTTTAAAGGTTCATAAAAGTGGAAAGGAAATAAATAAATAAATAAATAAATAAATAAATAAATAAATAAATAAATACTAAAGCCCCGTTTACACTGAAAGATTTCCGGTCGCCGACAAGATCCGCGACGCATCGCGCGAGAGAAAAAAATGCCTCGCCGCACCGGTCGGTCCGACACCGATTTGCGTTAAAAAAAAAAAAAGCGGCGGCTGTCGCAAGCCTTGCCTTCTTTTCTGTAGTAATGCCGCATTCTGATTGGCTGGCGACAAGCCATATTTTCTTTTTCCCGGCCACGAAAATCGGTGTCGAACCGAGCAGTGTGATTCTTTCTGCCGAGCGACGTCGCGCGACGTGTCGTCGATCTCATCGCCGACAGGATACCTTTCGGTGTGAATGGGACCTAACTTTTGGAGTGAAACTTAGCCTGCGTTGGTAGAGCTGTCGCGAAATTCTAAACTTGTGCAGTTATTTTAACCAACGACAAAGCTACAAAATAATGAGAAAGATTTCTTTTTTTTTTTACCTCAGAAGTGTCATAATGCGGTATTGCGACGTTGCGTACCCGTAATAGTTGTGCGAGACCTAATTCATCGTTTATTTCTTATATCCACCTGCGCAACAGCACACCTACCAAATGGTGCTTTGACACCTCAGTATCGCAGTTTTCTTGTTTCTCCGGTTGCGTGCGATATCAGCCAGCATCTTTACGGCAACCTTAATCTGCGACCCCTTGCACGGCACATCTGTTCGTCACGCAAACGATGTAGTACCTGTGCGTCCCGCCAGATAAGTTATCCCTTGAGACGGGCGGTTAACGCAACCAGCGCGAAGCTTCATGCAAATCGCAGTCGCGGTGGCTATACAGAGTGACACTGGGACCGCGCCGACACTTGCTCCGCTCGGCCATTTGCATGCCGACCAGGTCGACGGGAATGAAGAAACTCTCCTCGCGACAATACGTTGCTTTTCACTAGGTGTCGCCGCACAGACAGGCAGGGAGAAGATGCGTCTTCTTTCGTTGCGGCGGAAAACACCGTCCGCGGCACCGAGGGTTGGGCGAAGATACGGCTGGCGCTGAGCACGTCGCTGAACCAAGACAAAAAACTGCAGCAGCACGACGCAACGACAACGTGGAATGGCATAATCACGCCGCCTACTTGCATAGGTGTTGTTCCATCAGGCGGTCATAAAGGCCTTCGAAAACTGTGCGCTGTGGAAGGCTACTGGGCGCTATCACAAAGTATATATCAATAAATCGACACCAGATGCGGTTATGCCTCTTGATAAAACGGTGTCGGTCGCCAAAATGAAAAGAACTGGTTTAGTTAATCACAAATGTGTCAACACGACTCAACTGTAGAATTATCGTAATAATAATAATAATAATAATAATAATAATAATAATAATAATAATAATAATAATAATAATAATAATAATAATATTAATAATAATAATAATAAATCAATAGTTTATTTAACGTGCCCAGGAACAACCGTGAGGTCTTTGTGCAGGCGCACGCGTCCCTCATAATCATATCGTGGTTTTGGGACGTTAAACCCCAGATATTATTATTTGTGCAGGCGCACGCAAAAAAAAACAATAAAAATAAACAATATAATACAGACAGTCTGCAGAAATAAAAAGAGCAAAAACACGTAGACAAAGAGAAATTAACACAAAAGGGGAGGAGTAAAATAAGACAATATGAGAAATATTGAAGGGGAATAAAAAATTAGATTGCATATATACAACTATGCGGAAAGACGGAGAAGGGAAGACTTTGTACATTGTGCCATACTATGTCAAAACAGTGCAAAGCTCGGATAAAAACAATGATTGTGGACTATGAAAAACGTCAAGATCAAGAAAATTAATATTATAAAGACTTTGTATTCTGTGAACGGTAGAGCGTTGGAAGAAGCAGGCGGGTACATGAAACGGTCTGTTCTCCCTGGTTAACTTACGCGGAATTCGAAAATTAACACAATTGAGAAGTACAGGGCAGGATATGATACCGCGGACTAGCTTGTAAAAAAATAAGAGATCAGAACGATTTCGTCGGCAGTGAAGTGATGGCAGTGATAATGATTCAGCAGTATTTGAACGAGATCCAGAGTCATTTTTAGCAAAGCGATGGTTATATATGCTGAGGAATTTTTTCTGGACTCGTTCAATGGTGTTACCGCTGGATTGAGCAATGCCATTCCATATCACGGACGCATACTCAAGTTGTGGAAGACATATTGCCGTATACAATTTGTGTAGGGCCTTGGGAGACTTGAATTCTCGAGATATTCTACAAACACATCCGAGAAAACGAAGCCCCCGCATAGCAGCACGCTTAACGTGAGAAGAAAAGTTTAACGCGCTGTCAACAACAACACCAAGATCACTGATTTCATAAACCTTGCATAACGGCACAGAATTCACAGAGTATTGAAATGACACGCTAGATGTTTTGCGAGTGATAGACATGAATTTTGTCTTCGAGGTATTCAGAGAAAGGTTATTACCATTGCACCATTCGGAAAAAGAGCGCAAGTCTGACTGCAGCAAGCGACAGTCGTTAACTGAATGAATTTCCTTAAATATTTTGATGTCATCGGCATACAAGAGGAAAGAAGAATTACGAATGGCAAAAGAAACATCATTAACGTAAATTAAAAGCAGGAGTGGGCCTAATACCGACCCTTGAGGGACCCCACTAGTCACTTTATACAAAGAAGAGGTTTGGCCATTTACGGCAACATAACAAGATCTATTGAGCAGATAGCTGTGCAAGAGATTCACAATCAACAAGTCAACATCAAAGTTTGCAAGTTTAACCATAATCAGTGTGTGGCTGACTACGTCAAAAGCCTTGCTCAGGTCACAGTAGATTACGTCAACCTGTCCTCTCTGAGAAATAGGTGTGGAGATCTGCGTCATGAAACTAGCAAGATTTGTGGTAGTTGAGCGGCCAGCAAGAAAACCATGTTGATTTGGAATCAATGAGTTTTTCACACTAAAAGACAATATTTTGTGAAGAGCCAGTTCGAAGATCTTTGATGTGGCACATAGTAGAGAAATCGGGCGATAATTAGAAACATCTGTTTTAGACCCTGACTTAAATACTGGGAAAACGCGAGCAGTTTTCCACATGCTAGGAAATGTGGAAGTGTCTAGGCAGTTATTAAATATCGTAGTCAGTACTGGGACAAATATATTACCATAAGCTTTTAGTATGGCGGAGGGGATGCCATCTGGGCCACATGATAACGATGGTTTTAAGCGCTTAATGCATTCGCTGATAAGATTTTCATCCAGCGACAAAGCACTGGATGAGCTAACTGCCTTGGGCTGTTGTCTGATATCAGCGCTACAGTCTGAGGCCTTTAAACGGATGAGAAATGCGTGGCAAAACAGTCAGCGACGGCATGGACTTCTGCCCCATTTGAGTCCAGTAGTCTGAAGGACTCTCCGCTTTTGCTAGACCGTTTACGCACATACTTCCAAAACTCAGCCGGCCTGTCAGAGGCGCTTTTATTGCGATAGCAATTATATGCACAGTCTCGGCTGGATTTTGCCGTCGCCGTCGTCATGCACCGTATATGTATAAGTATGTATATATATATAAAGGCCCCAAATAAGAATAGTTCTGAAAAATGCTTCCGAAGCGCGGAATCGAACCAGGGACCTCTTGCTCCGCAGCGAGTGGCGCTATCCACTACGCCACGAAACACAGATCCTCCACGTAGCTAACGGCGAGCCTTATATACACACCCTTTAGCGCTGGACGGACTCAGAGACAGCAGGCGATAATAAGCGTTTCTTCATTACCAGCGAGATGGCGCTAGGAGCCCGACGGGCGCATTTAAAAGTTGTCGGCGAGCTCGCTCGCTTCTTCTTATATTTGCGC
The DNA here is from genome assembly GCF_013339695.2 of Rhipicephalus sanguineus. Lineage (NCBI taxonomy): Eukaryota > Metazoa > Arthropoda > Arachnida > Ixodida > Ixodidae > Rhipicephalus > Rhipicephalus sanguineus. Next base: position 176,949,421 of record NC_051176.1, read on the forward strand.
ATGGGAGAAGCTTGCCCTTCCGCTGTCTGCTCGCGCGGTTTTCTCGTGGCGAGGGGTAGAGGAATGTTTCACGCTTTCACCGTGATGTCCGCGCTCATGTTACGGCGCGTACGAATGTCACTCGAGCTCAGGGACGCCGCTAAACGAAGAAACAGAAGATGAGCGCGAACTATCAAGTGTCACAGCTCGACACTTGAAGCACGCTAGTTTCCTTCGCTGCTTCGGCCGCCTTTGCAACAGAAGCGCTGTTCAAACTGAGAGTATCCATTGGCGAGCCTCACTTCGTATAGCATTAGTTCCTTGCTATCGCATTCATTGCTTCGCCCTTGCGGCGAAACTGTGACTTTTTTCTAAGAATTCAATATACGAACTATAATCCCGTTTATATAGGCGTTTAGAGAGAGTTCGAAAGAAGCTGAACTCTTCCTTCCACTCGCTGGATGGAGAACATTTAGATTTCCTGTGTGCGTGATCTTTGTGCTTCAGTGCACTGATAATGATAAGTTCAGATGAGAACCAGTGGGGATATTTACGTTGTTTAGGTGTATATTGGGGAATAAAATTACGCATGCTGCTCAGTACAAGCTCCGTAAACCGATCAACCTGGTCATCAACATTTGGTTTGTCAGTAGCCTGTGACCCCTCAACGGTGGACAAGTGATGATAGAGGCCCGTGTAATCACCTCGCTTGAAGGCAACTCTTGGAGATTTGTTTACGTAACTGCTGAAGCTCGTTGTTTCGGCTGATGCGGATAATCTTACGTTAAGTGGTGGGTGGAATTTGTCAGGACGTACAAGAGAGATGTCGGAGCGGGAAACTTCAAGGGGTTGATCGTTTGACACACACAGGTCTAAGACGTTGCCACTGGAATTGACGACTGAGTTATGTTGCAGTAGGGAATTAAACGCCAGAAAGTCCAAGAGCAGGCTGCACTTTTTCTCTATGAAATGATTGTAATGAGAAAAGGTAAGCGTGCTCCAGTCAATACCAGGTGCATTGAAATCCCCAAGAACAATAATTCTGTGCCCACTATGAGAAGATACCACAAGTTCAATGGAAGACATGACATCATGAAACGAGGCAGCGGACATGCTGGGCGGTAAATAGAAACATCCAATCAACAATTTTTCACTGCGCTCAAGGTTGGTTTCTAGCCAAATGGATTCCTCGATAGTTTCTAGGTCTTTCCGTCTAGCAGATTTCGGTGAATTGTCAATGGCAATCATCACGCCACCGCCTTTCTCTTTGGTTTCACTGAAATCTTGGTCACTGCGGAAGGTGGTGTAGGTCGGGGGAAAAAAGTCAGATGAGGGAATTTCAGTGCCTAGCCACGTTTCAGAAATAGCAATAATAGGAAAAGAAGGCGAAAGAACATTGGAGAAAAACTCGCGTGTCTTGGTACGTAGGCCACGAGCATTTTGGTAGAATATGTCTACGTTACACGGCACTTTCGATTCCAGTCACTAGCTCAGAGGGATGAAGCATGTCATCGCGCAGCTCCCCAAGAAATGGCTTGAAGAGGCATCCGAGGGGCCACATCGAAGGGTCATTCAGGCGTTGTAGTGTTTCCTTGTCGACTTCGATGTAGAACGAAGAATAGGACTGAAATTCGGTTTGAAGTCGCCGGCAGGAGATGGGAGACAGATCCAATGAAGCAATATGTTTTTTGATGTCAGCAGCAGTGGTGTCCGGGCTCAGCTTCGTAACAAAAATGGCCTTTGGCCGTTGTGGCCGTTGAATTACAGATATATTCGATGTTGTCATAGCTCCAAATGAGGCGGGTTTCTTCTTTCTATCACCCTCAGTTACCGCTGCAGAAGAGGCTGTCGCAGGCATCATACTGCCACGCTCGGATGTGACTATGTCAGCTGGCGGCGAATTCGAAGATGAAAGAGTTTTGGAGAGAGGTTGTTCAGAGCAGGCAGGTTGCTCGGAAGTCACTGATCGGTCAACGATTACGTGTGCTGGGGGGATCACAGGTGCCTTCACTGCCACTCCGGCCGTGCGGCGCGTCAGCTCCTCACGCAGGAAGCGGACCTCTACACGAAGGGAGGCGACCACGCGGGCTTGTTGTTCAACACCGCGGGAATGATCCTTACGGAGGCGCTCGTTTTCTTCGCGTAGTTGGGATACCTCGTCGCTGAGGAACGAGATTCCCTCCAACGCGTCGAGGAGAAGGCGGCGCAGCCCGGCGAGATCGCCACCCGGAGGGGTGCACGTGGAGAGGGAACCGGTTTGAGAGCTGCAATGCTCATTGCTGCACGCCGCCGAGTTGTCTTCGCTAGGCTTACCAGCAGCACGGCTCAGATCACATAAATTGCAGCAAAATGAGCGCGATCCAGACTTCAGAAGTTGCAGCTCTTCATCAGGCCAGGTTACACACTTCGCATGAACACGTTTAGAGCAACTTTCACAGCGGAAAAACTGCTGCTTACCGAAAAACGGGCAGGAGCATAGCAAGCATGCATCCTGACTGGGAGCAATAATAATAATAATAATAATAATAATAATAATAATAATAATAATAATAATAATAATAATAATAATAAGAAGAAGAAGAAGAAGAAGAAGAAGAAGAAGAAGAAGAAGAAGAATAACAATTGATGGCTATTACTTCCCAAAACCGCGATATAATTATGAGGGACGCCGTAGTTGGGAGCTCGGGAAGTTTTGACAATCCGGCGTTCTTTAATGTGCACCTAAATCTAAGTACGCGGGCCTCTATAGAGTTATCGTGTTCTGTAGGTGAAGACCTACAGGGTTTTTTTTAGACAATACAGATTTTTTATGATAATGCTATGACACTAAGGCTCCTGCCGTTTTCGCACAAGAACTCTACGTCGCGGCGGAAATATTTTGCCCCAGCTGAAATTACACCGTTTCGGCTAATAAACAAAAACTCGTTAATTGATGTTTTTATTTATTGACTTGAGGGCGATCGTTTATATTAGAAATTGTAGTACGTGCCAATTTATGGCACGCCAATTTTCAAAAAAATCATAAAAGTTGCACGTAATTCGAGATATTCATCCTCGAATTGTAAGGGCTATACCGAAACTGACGGTGCCCGGCTCGCAGGAAGCGCGGCCACTCTGTTGCGTAAGACCGGAACTGCACGTGACGAGGAAGTAACGAAATTAGAATGAAGGCGCGTCGTGGCTGTGTCTTTTCGTAAAAAGCGGCAAGTCATCTCACTTTTTTTCGCCAGCCGATCGCCTTACCTTTGCGTGTGCTGTTTTGTCCTTATCTGTTTCTGTCGAGCTGTGTGCATGAAAAGCGCAATATCAGCCTTTCCTTTCTGTGTGTAGCATAAACCTCAGGAGCAACGGCGCGTCTTCTTGCAGACATCCGAAATAGTTTTTCGCTCTGTTTTATACATGTATATCTATACGTGCATAAAACAAAATAAATCTTCTCTCGGCTCATAACCTAGGTGCATTCGCTCTGAAGTCAAGCGTCTGACGCACTTGGCTAAAACCAACGCTTGCAGAATGGGAATAATGCTTAAGCATTCATGAGAACCACGCGACATGGAGGATTGTACACAGCAACGAAATTTCTACGCGGCGAGAATATGATGCCGAACACGCATTTCGGTGGTCGCAGAATGCGCCTTCCGTGGGGTCGTTCCAGGCGCTATCGAACGCTAGAAATAAGAAGACGCCGTGCCGATGCCGCTCGACAACAACGTTCCAGAGAAGGGCGCAACCATAGCGTTTCCTACAATAGATTTCTACGCTTATGCATCACTTAGTCAACCCTTGAAGGAATTTCTGCGTGAGGCTCTATTTCTTTTCTCGGTTTGTGCGCAGTAAGTCACTGACAAACTTAGGCAATTCACTTAGCATAAATTTTAGGATGTAAAAAATTAGAGAAAGCGAGTAGGCAGATAAATGCACAAAAACTATTACGTGTCCCCAAATAAAAAAAGAATTATTTTTCCGAAAATTGAAATCTCTTTTACAGCGCGGCATATGCGCCGTGTAAATGACGTGCGACTAAATTATTTCCGCTGAACGCATTTTGTAGCGCGAAAAGAATAGAATGTGGGCAGGAGCGATGCAAGCGCGCGTCGTTACTTAACATGCTTAACAAAATTTTAAACCACCGTAATACAAGCGTAAGAGGCGTATGCTCTGAAAGCAACTCACCGTGACGCCACAGATTTTGAAAGCGTCTGTTGCCAGCGTCAAGCCAACTTTTATAGGTAAATATGTATTACATTGATTATCTGAAAGAGCCGAAGACTGAACCTATAGGAAGACATGTGCACTGAGCAACAACGGCCTCCCTGACGTGCCGCTTGACGGTGTCGGCGGCGGCGGCGTCTTTGGTTGTGAGCGAAAAATCAGCGTTGTCCGGGAGCGAAAATTCGAGGCATGTGGAAATGAAGATAGGAGTCGGATGGCGTCCACACTATGGCTTGCCTTGCGGCACGGTTTTGGTCTCCACCGAGAAGCGAAGGCAGGCTAGTGATTGGGAAAGCGTTATGAACACGGTCAGATCATGCTATCGAGTTCTACTCTTGTTCCCGCCGCCTCCGAGAGAGACAAGCGCGCAGTGTGGTCACACCATATCGTGGAGGCGTTGCGATGTTGCGGCGCGGTTTCTGTAGCGTTAAGGGGTATTCAGACGGGGGAGAAATGCTCGGGGGAGACGGGGGGATTGCGGATCACGTGACTGCGACGTCACGGATTAGCGAGTGGGCGTGACCCCCCCCCCCTCCCCCGCGCCTCCTCGGAGGAGACGAGGACCTTTTCCCCGAAAGGACAAACAATCCCCCGGCAGTGGGGGATATAGCGAAATTTCGGGCTCTTGTTTGGCCACATTGTTGCACTTGCTACTGCAGAGAGCGGCAGCGGGTGTACAGTCTGCAGCTGCATGGTCGTCTGCAGCTCGTCGTCAGCAGCTCGTCAAACGGGTGGTGCAAGCCACCAGAGTAGTCTAGTAACACTGGTTTCCCCCTCCGTTCGCCTCGTCCGTGTGAGTGGGGGGCATTTGTGGAGACTTCTCCTCGCGAGCTGACGTCACTAGGTTCCGCCTTTATCCCCCGAGCATTTCTCCCCCGTCTGAATACACCTTTAGCTACACTGGCGTAGCGGAGCCAGTTTCGCGTGGATGCTCAAGAGCCGTGCTGCGCATGCGCGAGGATCAGTGATGTCACGCACCGGAGCCGGCATCTCCATCGCACTCCGCCGCCGCCGGTCTGCGCTTTCCAGAGGAGTGACGTCGCAGCCTTGGCAGACGTACTGGCGCCGGCGCGCGCGCAGCTATTCGCCTTCGCTGTGTAGTCGCCGTCTGACACTGCGCTGGAGCCGCTTGATAGCGCCTCTGACTGGCGTTTGCCAGTGTGGTATAGCCATGGAGAAGGAGAGCGCAAATGCTGCTCAACGGCGCAGAATAGCAAAGAAGCTTAACTCATAGGATCCCAAAGTGGTTGCCTGGAAAAATAAGAATACGTGTGCCACATAATACGTATACCGTGTGTGTGTCACTGGAGCAGCAGTAAGCATGATAATCAAGCTAATCCTAGACAATCAGGAAAGCTAAGAATAATTAGCTGAACCTTTGCTAACGCTACGTTATCCTGGCATAGCCGAGCTAAGCCACTGCAACATTTTAGGGTAGTTGGAAACGGCCAATGTTACGCGCACAGACGTTTGTTTCCTTGCGGCACGGTTGAGGTGTCCACCGATAACCGAAGCAGGCTAGCAGTTGAGAAGGCGATGCGCATAGGGCCCGATTGCGCTATTGCGTTCTGCTCTTGAAGGCGAAGCTCAAGCGTCCTGCAAGTTCTTTTGTTTACTGGGTCAGTAACCATACTTTTCATTAATACAACATGCCATAACTGACCAGAGGAGCGTTCCTCAAATTCTTGGCTAAGATAAGATACGCATTCGGCCGAATGTTGACCGTACCGGGCACTACACATATAGTGGAAGATTCGGCGGAGGAAACCAAGGATGTGGTTATCATACGCGTATGTTGTCCATATGGGTGGCTATAGACCAAGACATACCGGAGCAAATGCTTATTCCGAGGTACTTCTAGATTCATAGGATCAAAATAACAAAACAAGATATTGCATATTCGCGGATTGGAGAAGACGGCCTGCAGTGGAAAGATAAATACTCGTTGGTATTTAGGATCATTAAACATTTCCTGCGCAAGGCTTCCGAGCCCTGTGTCGAATTGACGAAGTCGACTATGCATGCGAGGCATGTTCGAAAAGTCTCAATCCTTTGGTCAGCATAGAGAGAGAGAATAAGAATAAAAGAAAGGCAGGGAGGTTAACCAGGGCTGATCCCGGTAGGCTACCCTGCACTGGGGAAGGGGGAGAGAGGCAAGGGAAGTTATAGAGAGGAGGAGAGAAAAGTCACTGTTACGTCTTTGGTCAGCTTAAATACATTTATTGACTAGGAGTTACGGAACCCTATATTCCCTTTAAGGTAGTCCCATTGGTAATGCACACACCTCTCCCAGCGTTCCCGTCATTGCTGGAAACACATCTAGAATGCATCTTTAGGAAAGATTACCAGCCGAGCTGTTGCATTCCGCATGATGTCATCTCTTCACTCAAGTCGGGTTCCTTTCAGCGGCATTTTCAGCTCGAGAAACAGGGACAAGTCGCACGGAACCATGTCGGGCATGAGCCTGACCAATCACAGGAATTTTTTCCAGGCTGAGTTTCTTAACAGTTTTTGCACCAACGTTGCGGACGCTCTCCTAATGCCCAAATCGTCGTTCAAAATTCAATTTAATGATCCAATGATTACTGCTTACCCCATCTCGTCCGCAAGTTCTCGGACTGTGATGTGACGGTCCTCCTTGACCCCTGTCCACGCTTGCTCAATGGCGTTACCATTACGGCTTCTCGTGACCTGCCTGAACGCGACTCGCCGACCGCTGAGGCGCGGCCATCTTTGACGCGGTTGTACCACTTCTTTATAGAGAGGTGTTCATGGGCACCGTGCACTGGAAAGAGGATGCTGTCTAGCTCTCACTTATCAGCCCAGTTTCGCCGACATCGGCCGACAGGGCTGAAAGGAAAGGTGTCACGAGATTAAGGAAGGCACGAAAACGCGCTTTATGGTTCATCGCTCATTGCATGAAGCGCATCCGCACTTGTAAACTTCCAGATAACGAACACTCTTGCGTCTTGACAAGAAATACAACACCACAGATAATGTGATCGCGTCTGCCCAGTTTTGCTACTTTCTCTCACTACGTTATGCGTTCTGGCGCTGCTGTCGCAGCAGGAAGTTCGAGTGCAGGCGCCTATGGGCTCGTCACCGAAAGCCTGTTGAATCTTGCGAATGGTTTCCGCTTAGGTATGGGGATACCGCCAAGGTTTTGGCAACATTTTATGCAATATCGCTGCTCATATTTTTCCGTCATTTTCCAACTCGCTAGAATCCTACAAGTATTCGCACGCATGCGCATGACTGTCCCCTCCATATCTCCACCGAAGGAAGCTGCCAGCACTTTGTTTACGTGAAAGCAAAAAAAAACAAGGTTCAATACTTCTTGAACACACCTCGTATGCGCAAAGGGCAACTTTGCACTTTGTAGATTTGATAACCCAACCCAGTCGATCGGCCTTGAGAAAACCATCACATCTGTTTCGTGGGAACTGTGGAACTGAGGGTCGGTGTTGAAGTTGTATCGAGAGGCCACCGAGGTTACTGTTTTTGGCTACACGAAATTACTTTTCGAAAAGCGGTGATCATATAACACGCAACTTTGTGAATGAGTAGTTCACAGTGAACGGTTGTTCTGTTATTCTTTTCGCCAATTCTGAAACCTCTATTCGTGCAGGAGTTACGTTTGGCGTAATGTATTCGTGGTCACTGCAATACATGCCTCACGCATGATAGAACGCGCTGTTTAACTTTATTGTGTGAAAAACGAGAAGTTGTAGATCGGTTCATGTTAGGATTAAAGTGATCTATTTGATCTGGTCTTTCGATTTTTATTCTGCACTTCACTCAGTGGTCTTATTCTTTAGCGTCCCCTCCCCCCCCCCCTCCCAAAAAAAACATATAAAAGGAACAAAGAAATACCAAAATGTCTTCAAGGAATACCTTCAAAGAAAAAAGACATACCAGATTTGAATAGCAGGTGAAATATTCGGTATCGTATAGAATTCTGGTCGTATATCTAGAGATTAAAGGACAACAATATTGCAAACTCCAGATGTTACCGTTGTTTGATTTGCCTGTGTACGTGGACACTTCTGACCGATTATTAGTGGCGAACGTTGCCTTTAAGATATTTTAAATAAACAGACGCAACGCGGCGCTGACTATCAAATGAAGTTTATTGGATCAGCCACACATATATAACGCGCACCAACGTGACGAAACCCTGCAGCCCTAGGCGTACACAACAACAGGGCTGGGTTTGGTCCCATTTGGGCGCGTTATATATGTGTGGTTCAACCAATCCACTTCAGTTGATAGTCAGCGCCGTGTTGCGTCCGTTTCTTTGCCTTTTGTCTGTGTCTGTCACGCCGTTAGGCAGTATGAAGCTATACCAACTCGCTCAGTGTTCTATCTTATGGTCATCATTTTCAATGTGACACCCGAAACTACTAGCGAAAATGATACGCCATAACACAAAGCTAGGCGCGGGCGACGCCAGCGTTAACCTCGTAACAAGTGTGCTACCACTTGTTTTCGGGAAAAAATATGTATTTTGCACGAAGGACAAAAATTATTTGCACAAGATTGACAGCTAAGCTGTTTGACACCATGGCCAACGGCACTGCAAAGTAAAGTCAGCGTCTTCGCGGCACTCGGCTTCTTGAGTGAAAGCTTGCCTGGCCGCGTATTTTGCTTTTTACTCCCGTATACTACGGCACACGAGAGTGAAATGAGCGGGCGAGGAGGAAGGCCAGCGACCGCCGCTGAGGATCCTCGAGAGTTATTGGTGCGTTGTAGTCACGTGATCAGCATGTTGCACGTGACCAGGAATAGTGTACTAGAACATTGTAGTACGCTACACTCTGTTCTATTTAAAACGTGCTAGCTTCGCGGCGCGGCTGCATGGTGTGCTATTTTTGTGTCCAGAAAATCTAAATATGGCCTGTTGATATGGAATTTTTCTCTGGAGATCGTAAGCGCCGCGTACCATTAGATATATTATCCAGCTGTCCTGTCGTGATGCTCCAACAGCGCGATCGATGCCATGTTTGCGTTCGCCACATCGTACTTATGCTGTTCCATTCATTTACTAAAGTTACCGGATTCGCCGATGTAGGCCGCGTTGCAATCTTTGCAAGGGATCTTGTATATCACGCTTGGATAAAGGTCATACTCGGCGGGGCCTCTTTACAAGTACTAATTGCCCTCGAGCTACCCTTACGTCATAATCATTAAAATTCTTGCTTGCGCTTCGCTTACCCCAATGCGCATATGCGATGGCAATGCGTTTAGCCCTCTTATAGGAGCCGCTTGGTAGATAGGCGCTGAAGCGAGGCCGTTGCTATGAAGCAGTACGTCGAAGAAGTCTGACGGCCGAATGCGCTCAAGCCGACAAAAATCGGCATTTTTTTTTTTTTTTACTTTGCGCAGCGTTTTCTTGAGCGCCTTCTGCCATCAGATCTCTTCGGCCTATTGCTCCACGCGAACAGGCTCACGGCCAAGACACAATACGAAAGACGTGAGTCGCAAGACAAAAAGTTCGTTTCGTTTCGGGCTCTAAAGGCATCTTAAGATGGTTAGAGACATGACTTGAGACAGTAATTAAAAAAGTTAAGTTAATTAACTTTTTAATTAGTGGAGTTAGGTGACTGTGTCAAATTGGGGAATTGAAGTTCTTCGTGCGAGAAACCCATCACAACATTGAGATTTCGAAAAAGCGGCCTCTAGTAATAATTACGAAGTAATGAAATTCAACCGAATTCGATGGCTTTCGCTGTTGAAAGCCGTTGCATTTCGTTGAATTTCATTACGCCACAACAATTACTAGAGGACGCTTTTTCGAAATCTTAAAGCTCGGATGGGTTCCTCGCATGAAGAACTTCAATTCTCCCATTTGACACAACCACCTAGCTCCACTAATTAAAAAGTTAATTAATGTAACTTTCTTAATTGCTGTCCTAAATGATGTCCTTAACTACCTTAAGATTCCTGCCGCTACAGAAAAAGCAATTCTGAAAGCCCCGAGCAAATATCGCATTTTCCTGATTTTTTGAGAAGGTTGGACACATTTCTTGAAACACCCTGTATAAGGAGATGTTGGCGCACAATTATGGCGCCGGCTACTCCTTAGCCCTTGAGTGAAACTTGAACACATATCTTAAAGTAAAACATACAAGGCAGTTCATGTAAAATAGAACACTCGGGCACACATATGCAAAAACACACTTATAGGCACATATCACAACAAAATGATAAAGAAATGTTCCAAAGACAGCGAATGAAGTCTCTGATAATGTCCGTCGTTAATATTTGGTCCGACCAGCACAAAACAGCAGAGCACACGTCTGGTCTTTAAGAAGATGTATTCGCTCGTGAGTACATAACAGTCGATACGTTATTCGCTTCAGCACACACATATGATGGGTGTCATATGAGACTGCGCATAATAAGTACGACATGTGTTATACAAATGAAAGTTCGGTATTTCTTAGTACTTGTCAGCAATGCCGCTGTCTTGTAAGAAACGTGTTAACGCTTTTAAAGCTTGCGTCTGTAAAACTCTAGTTGGCCACGGGCCCAGAAGTTTCCTCAAGCTAAACGGTCTGCGGTCTAATGCCAACAGTTCCGATTTAAGACGGCGTCGCGGCGTGTCATGACGTGGACAGTCTATGAGGAGGTGACATACGTCTTCATCTATAAATCCGCATTCGCATTCGGGAGTTTCAGCTCTACCAATTCTGTGCAAAAAATGTTTTGTGTATGCGGTGCCTAGCCTCAATCGGTGAATAAGAGTTTCCATACTTCTATCTAATGCTATCGTAATTTTGAATTCAATGAATGGATCGATGTGATATAAATCACAGCTCTTTGTACTTTGGTCAAACCAAGCAGTTTTGCTCATTCTGAAAGTTGTAGCCTTTATAAGACCACGCAATTCATTTTTCGAAATTGGTAAAGAAATAGTAACATCCTTACGATGTGCTTGTCGTGCCGCTTCATCGGCAGCTGTGTTTCCAGGAATGTTGCAATGGCCAGGTATCCATTGGAATTTGATTTCATGTTGTGCCTTGCTTGCTTTGGTGAGCTCTTTCAGCGTTTCGTATGTCATGCTATCGCTAATTACTGTCGTGTTTGTACTAGAGAGTGATCTTAATGCGGCCTGTGAGTCGCTGAAAAGTACCCATTTTCTCGCGTCTGCTGCCGAGTTTATAAACTTTGTAGCATACAGAATAGCGAAAAGCTCTGCTGTAGTAGATGACCTCGTACGACATAATTTAAATGATTCCTGAATATTGAGCTGTGGTATGATAAATGCCGATGTTGAAGACGTTGTGATACTTGAGCCATCTGTGTAAACCTGTATGTACCCTGGATACCGCATGTGTATCTGATAAAGCGCTAGTTGTTGAGCAGCTTGGATGAACATGTCTCTCTTTCTGATAATGCCATCTACTGAGAATTCAATGCTTGGTATTGCAAGTAGCCATGGAGGATAGTCCATTTCAGAGCTCCAAATTTCATTTCTTGGTAATATATGTACATTACTCTGTATTTCTTCATGAGCATTGCTTTTATCCCTTCGTAAAATCTCCAGTGCCAATGGGTGGTCCTTGTGTTGCGTCTGTAAGCGAAAAAAATGGTGGCATGTTTCGATTGTTCTCATGACTGGAAAGGGTGCTTGTCGAGTCTCAGCTATGACAAGGCTGCTGGAAGTCGCTCGTGGAACACCTAGGCAGACGCGCAGTCCCCTTGATAATTCTGTCGCGTTAGCCAGCCAGAAAATAATGCTTGCTATTATCTTTTCTGGACTCAGATGAATTACTTCGTGTGCATACACTGGCTGAATGTATGCCATTAAACACCAGGGACACACGGTGTGGCAAATTTTTGTAGTACTTCATGTTTCTCTTTCCTAAGTGATGAGGAGTAACCTCTCTCACCCAAAGGCGCCAACCTCTTCCATTATGTAAATGAAATGTAAAGTCCACATGGACGGTGAAAGAGCAAGACGGGACACAGCGCTGTGTCCTGTCTTGCTATTTCATCGTCCTTGTGGTTATTTGCGCTGCAGCGTCAATTACAACTTAGTATTGTTCACCGTCCAATTGGCCAACTCGGAGTATTTTCTTCTAGTATAAGCTAATTCATTAACTGTAATTAGTTAGCTAACGTTTAGAGCATTGCGCATTAGACACAATATCTTCAGTGAGGCAGTTGTAGTGCTCCGTAATTAATATCGAAATGATTTTTGTTCCGGGACGATAGCTACTGCGTGTGGTTTTCATCTTTCCTGGCGGCGAGGAAAGTGCGAGATTGGAAAAGTGCGTGACTAGGCGCTTGCGTGTCGCGACGTTGTCACAATGAAACATGACGCCCAGGAACGATCGATGTCGCACGCAAACAGAAGGTTTCAGCGGACCGCAAGTAAAAATGATAAAACTTTGGTCGCACCCTTCGTTTTATACGCGTCGCTATCCTCCGGTAAAAACTCGCCGCCCTCTATACTCCGTCTTTAAGGAGCAAGAACGCCGACGAGACGTCGGGAATAGACCTGCATTGCTTATCGCATACCCTATGGCACAATTCAGTTCGTTGCTTCAAGAAACGACGGCATCTTAGCAAAAGTGGAAGCCAAGGTCAATCTATCCGATCCGTCTATGTTTCTCAAGTCCTCCTCGTGCCTTTGGTCTGCTTGCAGCATCGATCGTTCGTTCGTGGCACGCTTCAAGACACTAATCTCGCTGCGTGCAAGAGCCTAGTCACATCACGTTTCTTTTTCTTTTTTTTTCGAAATCTCGTGATCTGTCATTGCATCCAGGAAAAATAGAACCACAGCAGCTATCATCGCGGAAAGGAATTGTTCACAGATCTATTAACAGACCCAACAGCTTGTTCTTTAGAGGTCTTGTGTTTGAATGGATACATTAAAAGTTAGGTAATTAATTAACTTTAAATAATTACATAAGGTTGTACTAATAAATACTTTTGGTTTTTCAAACGGACAGTGAAAGTTGCATTGTCAGAACACCTGGACTTTTGTTTAACTAAGCGGAAGTCAGCCGAAACGTCCTGCACATGGCGCATATATAGCATGGCCATCTCCAGCCGCCATCCTTGGTTGTTATAGCAGTCCTTATTGATTGACTGGCCCATGCTTATTGCCACTCGTCGCAAACAGAACAGTCAGCCTTGGCCTTAATGAAGTGCGCTCGTTTTTTGTGTACTACTTTTTTTTTTCAGAAAAAGCGCGGCTAAAGACGAATGTTCGAACTGCACACGCGAGGGGCTAATCCGCAGCGGAGTATTTTACTTCGAGTTAAGTAAGTTCTCGACGTCGCATTATTTTATGACCTTCACCCATAGCTCCCACCGATCGAGGCAGTAAGCGGCGCATTCGCTATTTTGTTTTTATTCGGTACCCTGGATAAATGTCAAATTGCATTTCGCCGTTTGATTAACCGGCCTTCCTGTCCGAACGTCCACGCGTGCGGCAGTATAATATATAGGTCATAGAGAAGTTTCATTTGGAAAGCAGGACGAAACGCCTGTCGCCGTGAGAGCCTCTGATTTTTCGCATCCAGGCCGGACTGAATTCTGTCCACCGCAGCTCCGTCCCTAACGGCAACAACTCCAGCCACCTCACTAACATGGCCCGCGTGAGACTAGCTAATTTATATTTTAATTATGTTCTGAAGACCAGTGACTGCTGTGCCTGAAGATGTCCCGCAGATGGGAGCGAAACGTTGGTGCCGAGAACATGGAGTTTTGAGGCCATGGAGTTTCTAGTGCCGTACACTAGAGGGAAATCTGGCACTAGTATCTATGGGAGCTGCAACACATAGCGCTTCAGCCAGTATGGGAATGACGGGCAGTAGATGGATTTGCCTAAGCTTCGTTCTTTAGGCTCCATGTGGCTTTTTTTTACTTTTAAAACTGGTAATTATTAATGTATAATACATATCACATATATTACATATTACGTACATTAATACTACTGTTTTTACAACATATTAATATATGACATATTAAATAAAACATATTGTAATAATTACGACGCGCACAGAGACCGTTTGCATCCACACGTTTAAGTAAGATACGATCGCTCAGATATCTGGCATAATGTTGCTGCAGTTTCAATGTTGCCTTTTCTGCTGACGTTTAGATTTAGCAGCAATTTCTTGGGGCGAAGTAGAAAATGCGAATACTTGTTTGCGTACATTACGCCGAGATTTGAGACCGGTCGAACTTTATTATTGTTTTTAATCACGTATAGAAGTGAATGTGTGTTACCGGTATCGAGTCTGTGCTCATCTGGTTCTTCGTATGTATTCAGATGTCCCACTATGCAGTTTTTTTTTAGCTCAAAGCATACAGTTTTAGCGTTTGGTAGTTGTAGTAATCGATCTCAACCAAAAATATTCTGTCTTGTATGAAATATTAACGCAGCTTGCACTAAGTCGCGCAAGGCTAGGTCACAGCAGGGCTGGTGGGCTCCTAGCTGGTCCTGGCTTGGCTGGGCTTTGACCCTGTCACCTCTCTCTTTCCCGCCCCTCGCTATACTATACTATACTATACTATACTATACTATACTATACTATACTATACTATACTATACATGCCTATTCTTGCTCTCTTTTTTTCTATCTTTTGCTTTTTTATTACCTTTCTATCTCTATTTTTAAGTGCGCAGCACTTTCGGGGGCCGGCCTGTCGTAGGCTGTGATCGTATGCTGTCGTCGTAGCTTGGCGTAACGCAGGCAAAGCATAGTCACCTGAGCGCTCGTTCGCGCCAAAGAGAAGTCTTCTTCCTCTTATTCTTCGAGCGCAGGCAAAGCCACGTATAGAAATTGAAAAAGAGGAAGCAAGCGAGAAATAGAAAGAGAGAGAAAGAACTTTTTAAAAAATAGGAAGAAAAATAGAAATAAACAGAGATAAAGAGAAAAAACACAGAAAAACTGGAAAAGAGAAGAAGGAAAGAGAGGAGGAAAGAAAGATAAAACCAAAGAGAAACAAAGAAGGCTGCCTAGCTCTGCACTTTCTTCAAGTTTGGCACCGAAGCTGCCTTAATTTTTTTTTTTCGCTTTCTCTTTCTCTGTCTGTCTTTCGCTCTCTCTGTAGTCGTTCTCTCGCCTTCTGTCTTTTTCTCTCTTTCTTCTCTTTCTATCTATTTCTCTCTCTCTTTCTGTCTCTTTCTCCCCCTCTCTCTGTACTCGTTCTCCCCTCCTCATTTCCCTCCTCCTCACCATCACATCTCTCCTCCTCACGCTCACTTCCGTCTCCCATCCCCTTGCTACCATCTTGAATAAATGCTACACATAGCCTTGCTACACTATACTATACAAGACTATGCTATGTTCTTCTAGTGAGCCTGGATAGCCGAGTGGTTACACCGCTCGCCCTCGGATCGTGGGGACGCGGGTTCGAAATTCGCCTCGCCAAGAAATTTTTTTTCGCCAAGAATTTATTTTCACATACTGCAGCCCGGTTACAGGGCTATCGCTGAAGTGGGCACAGTGCAAGAAGTAACGAAAACGAAAAACATTTGGGGCACAAACAAACAATTACAGTTATCTCTTTTTCTATCTTTCTTTCTCTCTCTCTGTACTCGTTCTGTCACCATTAGAGTTATTTCGTCCCACGCCGCGCAATTCGACGCACGTGTTCTTGGAGCGAAGCAGAACAGGAAGAAGAGGAAGGCGATGAGGAAGAAGAGAACGCGTGTCGGTTTATAACGATAATTTTCTACCTACGACACAAGGCAAACCTCGATCATAACAGCTCTGCTGTGAAAGTGCCTATGCTGTGATGTGAAGTGCTAAGACTCGCAAAAAATATAGCCTAATGATGAACTTGCCGAAGCGATGTGTGATTCGCAAAATTCTTTTTCGCCGACCCACGCCTGCTTGCTTTTTTCTTTCTCTATGTGATATGCCACGAAAATAACTGACTTACCGACGAATGTCTTCATCTGTATCTTGTGAGTACTGTTATTGGGTGTTGAAATAAAGCAAATGCCACAACACTTGTTTTGTTTCTCTCTGGCGCACCAGCACATTAAAAAAACAGCGACGTCGTCTGGCACAACTGTTGTCTGCTGCTTTGCTACTTTTAGAGTTGTACGTAACGCATCACAAGTAATTGATTACTTGTAATCAATTACATTTTCTTTGAATTTTGTAATATAATTGATTACTTTTTTAAACTGTAACCTTCCATGTGATTCGATTACATTTTCTTGTAATTGATTACTGGTAATCAATTACTCTTTTCGAAAATCAAGTTTTAATCAGTCTTCTAGGGCAGTTCTCGTCCCGAATGATATGCGACCACTCCTTCGGAACCCCCCGTCCTGAAAGACAGGGGGTCCCTACAGAGCCTATTTTCATCTTTTCCTTGGCCTTACCGGCAACGCCTGACCCGAGCGCCAGCAACAGTGAAGCGCGACGCTTCACAGAGGACATGGACACTAGCATCTTAGCGGTGCGCAACTACGAGCTGGTGCGAAAGGTGTTCCTACGTTGTAATACCGCCCTTCCCTCAAGCGCGTGCATTGAGAGAGTGTTCAATGTAGCAGCTGACCTGTTAACGAGGAAACGTGGAAGAATCAACGACAACAACTTTGAAAAACAACTCTTGTTGAAAGTTAACAACGTGTAACACTATATCACAGAAGGAAGGAAGGGAATTTCTACAACACAGAAGCCACAGTAAGCCTCCCAGCCTTCACGCTAGCCTCCAGCCTTTTGTCTGCCATGCAAGCCACAGAAGTTCGTTGTAGTTTGAGTAAACTGTAGTGTTATTGTGTTACGGCAATAAACTTTTGAAGGAAAGTAACGCAAAAGTAATCGATTACATTTCTGTAATTGCTCAGCTACTTTTCTGGGGCTGTAATTGAATTACATTTTAAAAGAAGTAATTGTAATTGTAATCAGTTACTTATTTTCTGTTACGTGTACAGGTCTGGCCACCGTTCACACCCGCACGTCTGCACCAACGATGCTGCGCCGCAGCTGAGAGGGTGCAGAAAAATCGTAAATTAGCACTGCACCTCTCCTGTACCTTTTGTTACGAATGGCATTGTGCAGTACCTCGTGAAAACTGTTCAGGCGCATCGAACGGACCCCGTGTAGCAGCCGCCTGTAGCCGCTTTGTCGCGAAAGGAAGTTCTCAAAGTTCAGCAAAAGTTCAACAGTCCCACTTGACCACCTTCACCCTTTTAGGCTGACCAATTCAAATCCTCTCGCGAGTTTCACAACGAGCCATTCTTTTATCCGAAACAAGAGCCGAAACACAACAATTAACAAAGCCACAAGCGCGCTCGAAGCCGCAGGCACGAAGACTAGGCAAATACATATACTACCTATCGCACGGGGGCTGAACGATCGCAGCGCCAAAGTTCCCTCTAGTAAATATTGTAGGAATATCTATGGCCGAGACAACTTGCCCATAAGGAAGGGCAAAAGACAGCAAAGCTGCTTGTCCCTAGTTGGTCGGAATTCTTCGCGGTAAGATCTTCCCGGAAAAGAAAAGCCTTCAGCGACTGAAGCAAAGAGTGCATACAGTCTTTGATGTCACGCGTGCAACATGCAGCGCAGCATTCGTTTCAATGAAGAGCGGGCACAAATCTAGCCTACAAACCACATAATTAGTGATAAGGCGTGATAACACGTAGCGCTCTCCGCATGCCTTTCCCGGTAAAGATTACTGTTGCACAAACGTTCGCAGCTTCCTACGTAGCAAGTGACGTCGCTAGGCTTTCATGTATAAAAGAATCAGCCTACATATAAAAATACCAGAGGTTGTCGTCGGCGACATTGATGTTGACATTTCGAAGCCCGACAAGAAGGACTGGTTGCTGTCGTGTGTCAGGAACAGTATTGGACTCGCATGCTTCAACGACCTCGCTCAGCCAACAACTCAGTACAGATCGTGTTTGGATTTGGTCTTGTCCAGGAACATAGCGAAAGTGGTAGCGGAAGCCATCGTAGTGACCATAAAACGACCGTCACTACCATAACTGAAAAGCAGTGAAGTATTGCATACCCCCCTCAGCGGACGTGGTGGTGGTTTTCAACAGTTTCGCGGGACATCCACTTTCGCGTGACAAGTCTATTTATTTATTTATTTATTTATTTATTTTGCTTAACTAGGAGTTCCTTCCAATTCTGGACAGCATCGTAGACAGTCTGCGTTTCCAGCTATAGAAGACAGGTCGAGTCCGAGCCATCTGAAAGAGGGAACGCATCTGGGTGGCGTTTGTGCGACGTGACGTTTCCTCGCGCCAAGAAGATAAAGTAAGGAAAGCCCATTATTTTTCTTCTTCTTTTATTACTTTTTCGTGTGCGAACCACAGACAAGCTCAGACAGAGTGACTACGCCTTCCTGTAAGCAGACGACCTTCCCGGCGAGTTCGAGCATTCCGCTCACCTGCCATCTAGTTTATAGCAGACGAGCAAACGAATCTAACTGCGTGGCTTTGTGCAGGTTCCATAGACGTACTTCGATTATTTTGGGTTGGGTTGTTGGGTCCCTGAATGTGGATACGGGCACAAATTTTAGGCTAATTAGTGTTTTGTAAGCTAAAAATGAGCATAGCTTGCACTAGTGGCGCAAGGCTAAGGAAACAGCAAAGCTGATCGGCACCTAGCTGGTAGATTAGCTATCGATTGCCTATTGATTGCCCATTACAAGGTATTGGACATGCATTTTGTGCTAAGCTAAGCTCAACCAAACATTTTTTTAGAATTTATTGGTTACCCCCCCCGCCCCTCTTCGCGAAAGTTTTCTGCACCCAATGTGGTTTTTCACTGCCTCCAGGATCGGACCACTTTTGACCAAGTGAGGATGTCATATGATGACGTCATCATGTGACGTCGCATGATGTTACTTCATAGGGATGTCATGATGACATCGCAAGCTTTGCGACCTGTGACTTCATGACGACGCCATATGGGGACGTTATCACATGATTTTTCGCATCACTCGTGTTGACGCCGCCGCCGGTCACTTTTCGGGTTTGATCATTCATCTAAGGTTTGCGCTTTAATAATTTGACTGCTGGCGGAGGTAAGATGTAAGTTACGATGGAGGTATCCGAAAGCTCTTTTAGCATTTTTAACTGTCCTGTTCATATGAGAAGGCCAGTTTAGGTTATGGGAAATGTTATTGCCAAGATACTCAGTGCAATAGAGGGATAAGACTATGGAACCATTCAGAAGATAGCTTCTGGTGGGAAAGTTGTGACGTTTGTGAAGGGATACGAGCGCAGTTTTGTTAGTATTTAAAAATACGAGCCTTTATGACACCACCAATATAACTTTAGTGAGTGAGACCGGAGAGGGTTAGTGTCTAGAACGTTAGAACGGAAGCGGTAGATCACACAATCATCAGAGAGCAGGCGCATATTAGGCGAAATATTGTTGGGTAAGTCGTTGATGTGAACTAAAAAGAGGAGGGGTCCCTGTACGTTGTGGCACACCGAAGACCACGTCAGAAAGGGGTGAGCACATATTGTTGGCTTCTACAAGTTGCTGACGATTTGTGAGAACGCCCTGTATCCAGTTGAAGACAAGTGGGTTAAGATATAACTGAGAGAGCTTCAGGAGTAGTCCTTTGTGAGGGACATTACCAAAAGCTTTCTTGAAGTCAATAAAAACGGCGACCCCGCTACAAAGATAAGTAAACAGTAACGACGTAACGCATACATTTTTGCAGGTTTAACGTGCCTTAATACGCGCGTAAAAATTTGCGTTTGCTGCCATTGGTTACTATACTTCCGTACGCCGTGGACCTTAACCTTGTCTTCTCTATTATCTTTCTTTTCTCGTACAAAAAGAGAATGATTGAACGACCTGCCTATTCTTGCAATCGAGTGGCGCATGGATTTACGTGAAAGCGCCTTGTTTCAATACATATGCACAGAATGAGAGAGAAGTAAAGTCTGCTTATCACTCTGTGCGCAGCCCTCCCAAAAACGCAACCTATACCCACGAGAACACAGTAACATGAGGGATCGCGTAAACAAAAAATTCGGCAGATCCCACGTACTGTGGGAATCGATGTTATGCGAAGCATGATGATGATGATGATGCAAACTTTATTAGGGTCCAGAGAAGACGCAGGGGAGACCCCGCGCCACCCGGCTAGCCCCACGTAGGGACCGCCAAGCCGAGCTTGGCGGCCCGTTCGCGGGCACTCTGGACGGCCAGGGTTTGGTCATAGAGTTCTGGGCTGCGCAAGAGCGCTGCCCACCTGTCCTCGCTGAAGGCGGAGCCAATGGCTTCACATTCCCATAACACATGGTTCAATGTTGCTAATTGTCCACAGGCAGGGCAGTACGCACTGGCATACCGTTCAGGGTATATTGCATGAAGAACCACAGGGTTAGGATACGCACGGGCTTGTAATAGTCTAAGGGTAACTGCCCTCGCCCTACAGAAGGCAGGGTGTGGGAGGGGGAATACCCGTCTTGACACATAGAAATGTTTAGTTATCTCGTTGAACGTCAGCAAGGGTTCCCAGCGAGGCAGGGGGACTGCGGAGGCGGCGCGGTCAGTAAGTCCTCGCGCGGCCTCGTGCGCGCCCTCGTTAGGGTTGGAGCCCTCAGTCGACCCAAGGTGATTGGGAAACCAAGTGATAGAATGGGGAGTGATGCTTTTGACGCTTTGGAGAATGCGGAGGGCCTGAGGGGCGACCATCCCGGTTTCGTAAGCCTTGATAGCCGCCTTAGAATCGCTGTATATTGACTCTCTGCGACTATATAGCATAGCCAACGCGATTGCAACCTGTTCGGCTACCACGGGCTTCGATGTGCGTACCGTAGCGGAGCAAATGAGCCTGGAATTTGAGTCGACGATGGAGACAGCGATTGCCTCGTGTAGGACATATGCCGTAGCATCTATGAAGCTTGCCTGAGTGTGCTCGCTACGGACATGTGCGAGCAGAGCTCTACCCCTGGCCCGACGTCGACCGACGTTGTGTGCGGGGTGCATATTGCGGGGAACGGGTGCGATGTGCAGTTGAGACCTGATGTCTCTGGGAATCTGCACGACGTCGGGGCACTGGTCAACAGAGTTGAGGCCCATTTCGTCGAGTATCTTGCGGCCCGATTTGGTTCCGGAAAGCCTGAGCAGCTGTGAGCGCTCTTGCGCCTCTATTATCTCTTCGAGTGTGTTGTGAACTCCAAGCTTGAACAGGTTTTCGGTGCGAGTGCTTACAGGCAAGCCGAGGACGAGCTTGAAAACCTTTCTGATGAGGGAATTGAGCTTTCTCCTCTCTGCAACGAGCCAATTGTACATGGCCGCCGAGTACAAAAGGTGGCAGAGCACAAAAGCATGTATAATGCGGATGAGATTGTCTTCCTTGATTCCCCGGTGTCTGTTGGCAATCCTCCGAATGAGGCCGAGAGCACTCTCCGTCTTGGCAGTGATCCGCCTGAGTGCGGTTCCGTTGGCACCGTTAGACTCGATATTGTCACGTGGTCGTGACGACGAAGACAGCGGTCAGCACGTTCGAGATGAAACTGTTTATTTGGCCGAACTTGTGGCCGGGAAACTGTAAGTCAATCTACAGCAACACACTGATAGCGGCGGACAGAGCGTCGACCGTCGATCAACTGACAAGCGGTCAAGCGCGTCGGCTTTTATACAGGCGCTATGGAACTTTCCAGCAATATCGCTGGTGGCGGCGTTATCTCTCGACAAAGCTGGAACATTCGCGTGCGGCACGCAATCTTAACAAAACGATCTACTAAAATCGTGAAGCTTCTCGAACACTGCTTCACGGCCAGCGTCGAGCGTTGATAACCGTCCTTGCTGGTCAAACTCGAACACATCAAAATAAAAGAAGAAGCGGGCGTGGCATTGCCCCCCTCTGAAAAAGCATCGTCCCGATGCTTGCAACAGAACATGCAAAGGAAAAAACAAGTGCATGCACAAATAAATTACAATAACAAAGGAAAAAGTAGAGTTCTCAGGTTCGCTAACGCGCAAAAAACGGCTTAAGGCGCACGACATGGACGACTTCAGGTCGTGCGCGGCGTCGCTGGGAGTTCGTAATGCCGTCCGGGACGACCTCGTAGTCAAGAGCGCCGTGACGTCGAAGCACATTGTATGGGCCGAAGTATCGCCGAAGAAGTTTTTCACTGAGCCCACGTCGGCGTATCGGCGTCCAGACCCACACACGGTCACCGGGTTGGTACTCCATGTGGCGTCGTCGAAGATTATAGTGACGGCTGTCGACCCTCTGCTGGTTCTTAATGCGCAGGCGGGCGAGCTGTCGAGCTTCTTCGGCGCGTTGCAAATAGGCGGCAACGTCGAGATCGTCTTCGTCGGTGGCGGTTGGTAGCATTGCGTCGAGCGTTGTTGCCGGGCTCCTTCCGTAGACCAGCTTGTACGGCGTCATTTGCGTCGTTTCTTGCATGGCCGTGTTGTATGCGAAGGTCACATACGGAAGGATGGCATCCCACGTCTTGTGTTCGACGTCGACATACATGGCCAGCATGTCGGCGATGGTCTTGTTTAGCCGCTCGGTGAGGCCATTGGTCTGTGGGTGGTACGCTGTGGTCCGGCGGTGGCTTGTTTGGCTGTATCTCAGTATTGCCTGAGTTAGGTCAGCAGTAAACGCCGTACCTCTGTCGGTGATGAGGACCTCTGGGGCGCCATGACGCAGGAGGATGTTCTCAACGAAGAACTTTGCTACCTCGGCGGCACTGCCTTTGGGCAAGGCCTTCGTGTCCGCGTAGCGGGTGAGGTAGTCAGTCGCTATGACGATCCACTTGTTGCCGGAAGTCTACGTCGGGAACGGCCCCAGTAGGTCCATCCCGATTTGCTGGAACGGCCGGTGAGGTGGTTCGATTGGCTGCATAAGTCCCGCTGGCCTAGTCGGCGGTGTCTTCCGTCGCTGGCAATCTCGGCAAGTCTTGACGTAGTGGGCGACGTCGGCAGCAAGGCGTGGCCAGTAGTACTTTTCCTGTATTCTGGCGAGGGTGCGGGAAACACCGAGGTGTCCAGCCGTCGGGTCGTCGTGTAGGGCCTGGAGGACTTCTGGTCGCAATGATGAGGGCACGACAAGAAGGTAGTCCGTTCGAAGTGGCGAGAAGTTCTTTTTCAGGAGAACGCCGTTCCGTAAGAAAAACGACGACAGTCCTCGCTTGAATACCTTCGGAACAACGGCGGTCTTGCACTCGAGGTACTCCATAAGGCCCCCCAGTTCCGCGTCGGCTCGTTGCCTTTCGGCGAAGTCGTCGGCACTTATAGTTCCGAGGAAGCAGTCATCGTCGTCGTCTTGCGGCGGCGCGTCGACGGGGGCACGAGAGAGGCAGTCGGCGTCAGAGTGTTTTCGTCCGGACTTGTACACGACGGTAACGTCGAATTCTTGAAGCCTCAAACTCCATCGTGCGAGACGACCTGAAGGGTCCTTCAAGTTAGCTAGCCAGCATAAGGCGTGATGGTCACTGACAACTTTGAAGGGCCTGCCATAGAGGTAGGGGCGAAACTTTGACGTAGCCCAGATGATGGCAAGGCATTCCCTTTCTGTTGTGGAATAGTTGGCTTCTGCCTTGGATAGTGACCGGCTAGCATAACTGATAACCCTTTCAAGCCCGTCAGTCTTTTGCACAAGGACGGCACCGAGTCCTACGCTGCTAGCGTCGGTGTGTATTTCAATGTCGGCGCAATCGTCGAAATGCGCAAGTATGGGTGGCGTCTGCAGGCGTCGTTTAAGTTCCTCAAATGCTTGCACTTGCTCCGTTTCCCACCTGAATTCCACGTTAGTCTTCGTGAGAAGCGTCAGTGGTTCGGCGATGCGTGAAAAGTTTTTGACGAAGCGTCTGTAATAGGCGCATAAGCCGAGAAATCGGCGCACGGCCTTCTTGTCGGTGGGAGGCGCGAAGTCGGCGATGGCCGCTGTTTTCCGCGGGTCTGGGCGCACTCCAGACTTGCTGATCACATGGCCCAGAAACAAGAGCTCGTTGTACGCGAATCGGCACTTTTCTGGCTTCAGGGTCAGTCCAGAGGCCTTTATTGCTTGAAGTACTGCCTCGAGCCGCCGGAGATGCTCGTCGAAGGTCGAGGAAAACACGACGACGTCGTCCAAATACACAAGGCACGTCTGCCACTTCAATCCGGCCAGTACAGTGTCCATGATGCGCTGGAACGTCGCAGGTGCCGAGCAAAGACCGAAAGGCATGACCTTGAACTCAAAGAGGCCGTCGGGTGTTATAAAAGCCGTCTTTTCTCGGTCTCTCTCGTCTACTTCGATCTGCCAATAGCCGGTCTTGAGGTCCATCGATGAAAAGTACGTCGCGTTGTGAAGTCGATCCAGGGTGTCGTCTATCCGTGGGAGGGGGTACACGTCCTTCTTC
The DNA here is from genome assembly GCF_013339695.2 of Rhipicephalus sanguineus. Classification (NCBI taxonomy): domain Eukaryota; kingdom Metazoa; phylum Arthropoda; class Arachnida; order Ixodida; family Ixodidae; genus Rhipicephalus; species Rhipicephalus sanguineus. The sequence goes on from NC_051176.1 coordinate 176,973,929, forward strand.
GTGATTTTGTTCAGGCGCCGATAATCAACGCAGAAGCGCAGTGTCCCGTCCTTCTTCCTCACTAACAACACGGGTGACGCCCACGGACTCTTGGACGGCTGGATGATGTTGTCGCGTAGCATCTCGTCGACTTGTTTCTTTATCGCGTCGCGCTCTCGAGTCGAAACTCTGTAGGGGCTCTGACGGAGTGGTCGAGAATCTTCTTCTGTTATAATGCGGTGCTTAACAAGGTGCGTTTGTCGTACCCGCGATGACGACGAGAAACAGTCCTTGTATTGCAGGAGCAGGGTTTTGAGCTGGTCTTGTTTGACCTTCGCAAGGCTCGGGTTGACGTCAAAATCCGGTTCGGGACCTCTATTCGTCGAAGCAGGTTCGGCAGCATCGAAGAGGGCGAAAGCATCGCTGGCGGCTACACATTCGTCAATGTAGGCAACCGTCGTACCAATGTTGAGGTGCCTATATTCGTGGCTGAAGTTTGTCAGCACTACCTTTGCTTTACCGACACGCAGTTCGGCTATACCTCTTGCGACGCAAATTTGACGGTTCAGGAGTAGTTGCTGATCGCCCTCGATGACGCCTTCAAGGTTCGCAGGTTTTTCGGTGCCGACGGAAATAATGACGCTGGAGCGGGGCGGAACGGTCACCTGCTCTTCTATCACATTCAATGCATGGTTCCCTGGCGTCGCGTGGGGCGGGAGCGCTTTGTCTGAGGTTAGCGTTATCGACTCAGATCTCAGGTCGATGACGGCGCCGTGGTCACTTAGGAAGTCCATTCCAAGTATCACATCCCTAGAGCAATTTTGTAGGATTACAAAGCTCGCAGGATAAGTCCGGTTACTGATGGTGACTCTCGCCGTGCAGACACCAATCGGCGTTATCAGGTGGCCTCCAGCTGTCCGGATTTCGGGTCCACTCCAAGCGGTCTTTACTTTCTTCAGCTTGGTGGCGAACGGTCCACTGAAGACAGAATAGTCGGCTCCGGTGTCGACGAGAGCTGTGATGCTGTGGCCGTCGATAAGAACGTCGAGGTCGCTAGTTCGTCGTCTCGCGTTGCAGTTAGGTCGTGGCGTGGGGTCACGGCTACGTCGGTTTGTTCCGCTGCTTCCCCGTTGCGTCGTCAGGTCTACTTCGGTCCGCGAGGTTTCATCGGCAGGACTTCGTCTGCTTCGCGTCGTGTTCTGCAGGTCTCCTCGCGTTGTCGTCGTCGGCGGCCGCGGAGGATCTTCGGCATTTCGTCGTGCAGCAACCGCACCTCCATCGGTTGCTGCCCTTAGTTTTCCGGATACGGGCTAGGCGACCGGCCCCGGTTTGGGCCAGTGTACTGCCGGCGGTGCGGTGACATGTAACGGCCGGGCGACGGCGAGCGGGAAGGTCGTCGTTCTTGCCACTGTGTTCCGGTGAGGAAGTCGTCGATGTCGCGAGGCCGTTCGCCTGGCTGGGGGCGCGGCGCGTTGACGGCGAATCCGCGTAGCCCCATCTGACGGTACTGGCAGCGGCGGTAGGTATGGCCGGCCTCCCCGCAGTGGTAGCAGAGCGGGCGGTTGTCAGGGGCGCGCCAAACGTCGGTCTTCCTTGGGGCATAGCGCGGGGCATAGCGCCGGGCGACAGGAGGACGGTAGGGCGTTGGTGGTGGTGGCGACGGCGGCGTCTGGCGGCCGAACTGCTGCGGCGGCGCGGCGTCATGACGTGGACGAGGAGCGGGGGCGTTGCGTCGGGCTGCTGCAGCATAGTTCATTGCTTGCAGCTGCGGCTGCGCTGCATCGGGGGTGCCCAGCGACTGCTGGATTTCCTCGCGGACCATGTCGGCGATCGAATCCACTTGAGGCTGCGCTGAAGGCAACAGCTTGCGCAGCTCCTCCCGCACTATCGCTCTGATGGTTTCCCGTAGGTCGTCGGTGCCTAGCGAGTGCGCTTCTGTGTAGCCTGTCGACAGGGTTGAGCGGTTGTATTGCTTCGTCCTAATCTCGAGGGATTTTTCAATTGTTGTAGCCTCCTTTAGGAATTCGATGACAGTTTTCGGTGGGTTCCGCACCAATCCTGCAAAGAGGTCTTGTTTCACTCCCCGCATAAGGAAGCGGACCTTTTTTTCCTCAGGCATCGCAGCATCAGCCAGGCGGAAAAGTCGCGTCATCTCTTCCGTGTAGATGGTGACCGTCTCATTCGGTAGCTGTGCTCTTGTCTCCAGCAAAGCAGCGGCCTTTTCCTTGCGGACGATGCTCGCGAAGGTATTAAGGAACGTCGTCCGAAAGAGGTCCCAGGATTGAAGGCTCGATTCATGGTTTTCGAACCACGTCTTCGCGGCGTCTTCTAAGTAGAAGTAGACGTGGCGCAGCTTCTCTTCAGTGTCCCAGTGGTTGAAGGCGGCGACTCGCTCGTACGTCTCCAGCCAGCTCTCCGGGTCTTCAAACGACGATCCACGGAAAGTCGGTGGCTCCCTTGGCTGTTGCATCACTACCGTTGTAGGTGGCAGGGGGTCTGTCATCGTCTCGGCGGTCGATGTGACGGTCTTCGGCTGCCTGGTGTTTTCGGGAAGGAGCCCGTACTCTGGTTGTAGTCCCTTCTGCCGGCGGCTGGTTCGAGGATCCGGGTTGTCCTTAGCGTCGTCTTCTTCTCGGCTTGGGCTTAGGTCAGCGCCCCGCGGTGGCGTCCGGATCATGAAGCAGCACCTCCACCAGATGTCACGTGGTCGTGACGACGAAGACAGCAGTCAGCACGTTCGAGATGAAACTGTTTATTTGGCCGAACTTGTGGCCGGGAAACTGTAAGTCAATCTACAGCAACACACTGATAGCGGCGGACAGAGCGTCGACCGTCGATCAACTGACAAGCGGTCAAGCGCGTCGGCTTTTATACCGGCGCTATGGAACTTTCCAGCAATATCGCTGGTGGCGGCGTTATCTCTCGACAAAGCTGGAACATTCGCGTGCGGCACGCAACCTTAACAAAACGATCTACTAAAATCGTGAAGCTTCTCGGACACTGCTTCACGGCCAGCGTCGAGCGTTGATAACCGTCCTTGCTGGTCAAACTCGAACACATCAAAATAAAAGAAGAAGCGGGCGTGGCAATATACATCCCCAGTATTCGGGGCGAGTCCACTCTGGGCACTGGGGACCCGTCACCAGTGAAAAGCCGTATTTCGCTTTCGGACGCAGGTTTCCAGTCACGGTGGCCGCCGCCTCTGGGTCTTTTCTTGTAGAGCAGTAGTTCAGATTTCGATGGAGAACACCTGAGCCCGGTTGGACGGAGAAAACGTTCGGTCACATCGATGGCGCTCTGCATGGCTTCCTCGACTTGGCCATCGCTCCCGCCGGTGCACCAGATGGTGATATCATCTGCGTAGATGGTATGGTTGATTCCTTGAATCTTGGCGAGCTCCTTGGAGAGCCCGATCATTGCGATGTTAAATAATGTTGGCGAAATAACTGAGCCCTGAGGTGTGCCGCGTGAACCGAGGGTGAGCTCTTGTGAGAAGTACCCTTCGATCTTGAGCTTGGCAGTTCTCTGACTAAGAAAAGATCGCACGAAGTCGTGGACCCTCTTCCCAAGCCCGAGCCCGGCGATAGACTGGAGAATGAATTCGTGGGAAATATTGTCGAAAGCCTTCTCCAGGTCTAATCCAAGGATGGCTCTAGTATCTCCCGTGCTCTGGTCGATGATCTGGTGCTTTATCAACTTCATGGCGTCCTGTGTCGAGAGGCCAGCTCTGAAACCAATCATATTGTGGGTGTACATGTCATTGGTCTCGAGGTGCACCTTGAGGCGGTTCAGCAGGGCATGCTCTGCGACCTTACCGACACAGGAAGTTAAGGAAATCGGTCTTAAATTATCGATTCCTGGTGCTTTACCGGGTTTCGGGATGAGTACTGTGTAGGCCGTCTTCCACTGCGCGGGGACCCGCCCCTGGCGCCAGACCTCATTAATTTTTTCGGTGAGGAAATCTATGGAGTCATCATCAAGGTTCTTCAGCATCTTATTAGTCACGCCATCCGGGCCAGGGGCGGATCTGCCGTTTAGGGAGAAAAAGACCTGTCGGATCTCGGCCACACTAAAGTCCTGGTCCAACTCCGGCACGTCGCACCCCGCGTAGTCCGGAAACTGGGTTGTAGCAGAGCTATCCGCGACTCGCAGATATTTGTCTATGAGCTTGTTGACAACCAACTCGTCCGGAATAGAGTCGGTAGCAAGATGAATGGCTCGCGCGAGGGATCGTCTCTGGCTGGACCTGGTGCTGCCCTGATCGAGAGGGGGTTTGAGAAGATCCCAGCTCTTCCCGGATCTGAGCTGGCCCTCGACGCTTTCTGGTTTTGCAGTGCTCCTCGATCGCTCTGTTAACCTCGGAAACCTTCTTGCGTAGCCTCCTGTTATGTTGTTATGTTTCTGCCCCTTCCATCTCGTGAGTAGGGCTTGCTTGGCTTCTAGCAGGTGGGCCAACCTGCTGTTCATGTTTTCAACGTCGAGGTTAGTGACGACCGCCTTGGTCACTGCTGCGGCGTCATCTCTGATTTCTTTGCACCAACCTTCAAAATCTGTCCCGGCCGTCGGTGCGCGCTCGGCTCTGACCTTGCCGAAAACGTCCCAGTCGACCACGTTGAATTTCCTCGTCCTAAAGCGGGCAATCCCGAAGGATACCTCGATGACGTAGTGGTCACTTCCTAGGTCTAGCACCGTGTTGACCCACTTGACCTCACCGACATTCTTGACAAAAGTGAGGTCCGGGGTAGTGTCCCGGCATGTGGAGTTACGTCTCCTAGTGGGGAAATCCTTGTCATTGATAAGCGTCAAGTCCGCTTCTGTCGCAGTCTGCCATAACTCGCGTCCCTTGGGAGTATCATAGGCGTATCCCCACACGCTGTGTGGGGCGTTAAAATACCCGACTACGACAAGGGGGCAACTAGTAGCCATGTTGACGGCCCTCTTGAGGAGAGAGTCCGCCCTCGCCCTGCGATAGCTGGGACTGCTGTATACGTTGAGGATAAAAAGGCTGTTTCTTCTGAGGCCCTTCTTGGGTGAGTTCATGAGAATTTCGGTCATGACGTAATCGATGCCATCGACAACTGCTCCGAGGTCACGTGAGAGATAATTGTACCTTTTGCTGACGAGTGTAGCAACTCCCCTACCTCCTGAATGCGATGACACCACCAGATAACCCGCGAGTTTGATGGGGGTGCTAGACGCGACTTCCTGAATAGCGATGATTTGGGGCTTAGCTTCAAGGGTTCTTAAATATTGCTGTAGAAGTGGTTTTTTGTTTGTAAACCCACCACAGTTCCACTGCCAGATGCTAAGGTTCTCGTCCGCACTGTCCATGTTTAGGCTGAGGGGAGGGTTGAGCAGCTGAAGCGGCCCTGAGGATCGCGCCCTCAGTAGGTGGCGATAGTACGTTGCGTTGTGCTGCGACCTGCGAAATAGTCGGCCTGCAGTCTCTACTAACATCGCCCTCTTCCAATTTGCGTATGCGCTCACTCAGTGCTCCTAATCCCATGTTTGGGTGCGCCATAGCTTCCTGAATTTTCGCTAAGGTAGCCTGCATGTTGACGAAGGCATCCTTGAGTTCCGAGAGTAAGTTTCCTGTCTCTTCTTTCTGTGTGTTCTCGACTGCTCGGCGCTTGGGTGCGCTAGACCTGTGCGGTGCCTGAGACGTATCCATGGCGACCGGGGCCGAGGCGGGCTGAGCTGAAGGGGGTGAAGACGCGAGCCTCCTAATCTCCGCCATCTCCGCAGCTAACCTGCTCATTTCTTGTTTAAACTGCGCGTTTTCTTTTTTCAACTGCTCATTAGCTAGTCAGAGCTCGTCGAGCTCCTTCGCATGGGGAGAATCACGAGACGAGTCGTCGCCTCTAGGAGACTCACGTCCTTCTCGTGCCTTGTCGGCCCAGGAGAGCGTCGGCTTCTTCTTGCTCTTAGGGGTGGTGGGCGTGCGGGAGCGCGACCTGGTTCACCCCGACGAGTTGTGCCGCGCCGTGGATCTGGAGCGAGGCTGAGAAGCGGAGCGTCCCCGCGAATGGGCCCGTCCTGTCGACCTGGAGCGGGAGCCGGAACATCCCCTTGAGTCACCACGGCCCCTGGATCCGGAATGACCTCCAGAGCGGCCCCTGGAGCGGGGGCGCCCGCTCCAGGGACCTCTGCGCTGAGCATCCGCGGTGGACGACGAAGCTTGGAACTCGTCCGCAGTATCGGGCTGACGTTGCGGGGACGGTGACGCGGCACCAGCCATTTTGGCGCGTTCACTGCAACGACGACGCACGATGTACGGGATCTTGAACCTTCTAGCACAGTCTTTGCTAGCCGTGAGATGCTGGCCACCGCATAGCTTGCACTTGGGAGTACACACATGCTGCTCATCGGGGTTTGCGACACCACACCCAAGGCAAATCATGTCACCTGGAGTAGGGCACACGTCAGCGCGATGGCCGAGGCGGCCGCACGCATAGCACACGTCGATTTGCTTGCGGTAGAGTGAGCACTGCATCAGCACCGGTCCATACCTGACAAAGTTCGGTACGCGATATCCGTCTAACGCGACGATGACAGTGCCGGTTTGGGCTATTCTCTTGGCTGCTAAAGCGAGTGGGTTACTAGTGTTGACAATCTTGGCATCGATGACGTCAGGGTCGTCTTGAAGGGGGATGTTGCGAATCACCCCTTTGCACGTGGAGTGCGGGGCCGTCTCGTATGCACTTAGTTCATGCACCTTGCCCGAGATTAGTATCTGCTTCATCCGGACGTATCGGCTCGCATTCTCGCGCTTGGGAGTACTGGCAACCATAATATTTTGCTGTAGATTCGGGCATAGGGTATCATGGCATAAATCTTCCTGGCTGATGCCAGCGGCGGCGAGTATTGCGTCAGCCACCGCAGCTGCACCAATCTTCGAGATATTGAGTCCACCTCGCGGCCGGATAACAATCTTGATATCATCTCGAGGAAGTGGGGGCATCTTTCCCGCCCGTAGCACCTTGGATTTTAGCGCAGCACCACCCGATTTGCCGCGGCGCGAGCCCGTCTGCGGCGATGGCACGTTCGAGTCAGCTGTGCGCGTTTTGGCGCCAGCTCTTCTGGCCCCAGCGGACTGCCAACCTTGATCTTGACTAAACTCTTCCTCTGAGTTATCCTCCCCGTGCACTTGATACGCCATCTTGAGCAATTAATACGCGCACCGCGCCTACAAAGGCCGGCCGCAGGCGCGGTCGCCCGAGCAGCTCCTTAGGGTTAGCGAGGGCACCCCCCCCCCCCCAGGAGAAGAAAATGTTCCTAACTTGGTGAAAAATCACTCTGTGGTCAAATATGGTATCGACAGATTCCTGATGCCTTCTCGGATCCGATGCGAGCAACAGTTTATGAAGACTCTGTGCAAAAACACTAGAAAAATTAGCGCAAAGCAGGAGCCGATGTGAGCGTGACTTCCCTGCCTGGCGCCTTCTAGTGGCCTCCTATGCGAAGCATGCGCGGGATGGTGACTGCGCGTAATTTTTCACATTGAACGAAACGTTACGGAATGACGCTAGAGAAATGTGGAAGTGGTATACGCACACTCATATGTTGAAGAGTCGCATATGTTTTACATAACCGGTTGTTTACAGTTGCGTAACGATGCGAACAGCAACATGGGTGTTACCAACACCAGACGCGGTAAGCTGATATGTAGTGCTTATAGTCTTCAATATTGGATAGCGCGAATCCAAATAGGACGAAGAAGGAACACAGATGCACAGGACAGGCGTTACTCGCAACTAAGCTTCATTCAGAAAAGTTTCCCTAGATATACACACAGCCAAGTGGCACGCGCAGGCGCTGCACGTACGTTACACTGCAGTCACAGTTGCAGTTGTTATGCTTATATTTGTCCGTTATGACGGAGAACGCACGCACGTTTCACGAACCCGTGTGTATGTGTAGGAGGGGTTCTTGACAGCTCTTGAACAAGGTCGTCATCACCGTGATCAGTGAGCACCAGCAGCTGGACCGGACTTGTTAATCGGATTCGTTCGTGATCGCGGCTATGAGGAGTAGTGAAGTGCGAGGTATAGTGCAGCTGGTGGAAATCCTGGATGCCTCTTACGATGAAATCACCTATGATGCCTCCTGTCGTGGACGTGGCAGCGATGTCTTTTGATGACCTGTCCACATCCAAGCCGTCTTTCACGCAGTATAAGGACCAAGCGTTGTTGGGTCTTGATAAATCAATGGTTAAGTCACCGGTAATGACGAGAGACCTGGTTCTCTCAGCAGGTTTATTGTAGGAAGCACTGACCCCGGTTTTTGCGTAATCCACGTGGTCCACAACGTGGACCACGTGGACGAGTGCATGGTAGTTGAGCGTCTTCCAGGGGTATTCTGTCTTCAGCTTCCTCACTTTCCTTGCGTGCGCCGCAGTGGTGTAGCGCTTACGGTACTCGGCTGCTGACTCGAAGGTAGCGGGCTCGATCCCGGCCGCGGCGGTCGCATTTAGATGGAAGCAAAATGCTAGATGCCCGTGTACTGTGCGATCTTGGTACACGTTAAAGAATACCCGATGGTCAGAATTTCCGGAGCCCTTCGCTACGGCGTCTCTCATATCGTGATTTTAGGACATAAAACCCCTACAATTATTATTATTAGGACTTTCCTTAGATAGATAGATAGATAGATAGATAGATAGATAGATAGATAGATAGATAGATAGATAGATAGATAGATAGATAGATAGATAGATAGATAGATAGATAGATAGATAGATAGATAGATAGATAGATAGATAGATAGATAGATAGATAGATAGACGTGTCGGGGCCCCGCGATCCCGCGCGGCGAGCAGCGGCACGCTGTCCACATTTCTCTTCGCATTGCCGTCGCGGGAGCCTTGCGACAGGAGTCGAGGTCTCGCAGGCGCGCGCACCTACAGGCTCGCGGCTCTCTCCAACCGACGGAAAGGGGTGCTCGGGAGAGAACAAACCGACACTGCGCATGTCCGTTGCTATGACGACGCACATGTGAGGAGGAAGGGGAGGAAATTTACGTTGACTGAGCTTCAAGGTCAAAAGCACTCGCAAATCCGTTTTCTGGGTTTGTAGCTGGAGGAGGAGAGCTACTGCTCTAAAGGCTCGCTCACACCTGCGACTAGCACCGCTCGCGCGAGTGGTCAAAATAGTCGCTTTGGTTGCAAAGCGAATGCTTCGGCTATGTCGTTTACTGCTCCATTTTTTCAGTCGCGCGACTGCAGTCACAAACCTCTGAACCAATCCCATGCGCAGGAACAGGACGTCAGCTTATTTTGCGGGGAAATGGCAATCCGAGCCATATGTTGTCAGACGTGAATTCTGTGTGCATGGCGACGGTATGTTTTCATTTGGTATGTTTTCAGTTTACCATTGGGCGAGTATGCTGGTTTTTTTTTTCTATCTTGCTGTGCTTCCACTTTCCTCACGGACAGCAGTATCTTTACATTTCACGTGTACTTCACGTGGCAACCAACGAAGAGAGATCCTCAGAAGCATAGCGGCAGGCATTAAAGGGCTGTGGTCTGTGGCTAGCCTCCAGCTCTCACATTTCACGCAAAATGCGCTTTCTGAATAAAACAAGGTCTTTCCTTGCACGAAGAAGAACAAACGCATATTCTTCTCAATCGATATAATTATTCATCAGGACTAAACCTGGCCGAGCAATGCGAGTATCCATTGTTCGTGAAGCTGATTGTTTTAGATTACCGACTAGCCTTTACTGTTGGGTTGATAGCTGCGATCCCGCACCCCCGTCGGAGGCCAGGGGGATACCCGGGCGCTCACTGAACGCCGAGGGTGCCAGTAAGCACGGGTACGCTATCTGGGTCAGCGCGCCAAGGAACCGCCGATGGCTCGAATGGCGCCGATATCGTCGCCTGACGGCAGGGTAGGGCTACTGCGTACACCTCGCCTAGTTTGAATTGCCTTTTGTATTTTCTGCGCAGCTAGGCACAGATAGCACTCGCTGAGTGAGAAGTGAAACAATGGAATGCTGTTAAATACCTGAAGAAAAAAAAGAAAGAACATCCAGAGGAGTCGATATCTGAGGCAGTTGGTTCATATGACTTGAAAATGCCAGCACAAAGACGAGATATGAGAAAGAAGGTAGACGTACACCACGCTGAAAAAACATAATAAAAGCTACAGTTTTTATACTTCTCTTTCCTTCCTTTTATTTTTTGTAGCCCACCAAAATGCGTAGGTGGGCGAAATTCCTTCTTGTCGCATTCTTGAACTCGCACACACAACTTTCTTATCCGACATTATTGACGGACTATGCATTAATTAATCTTTTCATTATCTTTTTTCTGTCGCTTACCAGGAAAATGTCACGCGTGCGTACGTGTTTTTTTTTTTCTTTCTTCTTCACTCTTTGATCGCTAAAATGGCTGCAATTCTCGGACACCACTGTGCATATAATTAGCAGACCTCTTTTCCGCTACGTTATTCGTCGCATTGCCACCATGCAAGACCAGTAGGTAAAAAATCTTTATCTCAGTCACCAGTGCTGATCTCCGGGTCGGCTATAAAGTTCGAATTATACAGTCAATCGCGCTTCGCGCGAGCAATTTTTATTTATTTTTTTTTTGCTTCTCTCGGCACTATCGGTTTGTTGGACCTGGCTCATTACTGCCACTGGTCACAACGCCAAAGCAAAAGCGAAAGCTCGGCGACACGGGCGCGCGAAAGTCGAGAAAGTCATCCGCAACTGAACAGGGGCGCCTAGACGATGGAAACGATTGCTAAACGTGTGCGCGCTGGTCCCATATCTTCCTCGGTGGGGGGAACCTTGGGCTGCCATCGAATGCGGCACCCGCGATGTGCAGCTCACCTGCGGCTTCGCTGGGCCTTGAATTTTTTATTATATTTTTTTTTTTTTTTTTTTTTTTGCGTTGCGCGCTCCATTTTTGTGGGCTTTGGAGCAGCCAGCGCACCTTAGCGGCGGCAAGGGGAGCGGGACTGTTGAGCCCGCTGTCCTCTTCCCCGTAGACCACGCCTCGCCTCTTCCCGCCTGAAAGGCGCTCTCCGACGAGCCGCGGTTTCCCTATAAAAGCAACTCGCGGAGACTCCGCCGTTCGTGTCACGACATTTGCTCTCGTGCCAGCTATCAAAGCGAGCAACATGAAGGCTACGGTGAGTGGTCCGGCTGCCCGCTAATTCAGTCACGGACTCTGCGAGAAGCAGGCGCAAATGAACAGCGAAAACCGGCGGGGCACTGATGCGGTGCCGCTCCTGTGTTCCTATACGTTGTGCCTCGCTCCAAGATGCACTTCTCTCTTCAAGCTACCGTCGGTGTTAACCGTTACATATCTAACTGCGCGATAAGTGATGGATGTCGCTTGTCTCTGGCTTTCTTTACCATGCACGTGTATACTATATGCAAGATGTGTAACTGGTGTTTGTCCTTATTCGTCCATGTTGTGATCTTCGCTCTATTTTTTTTTGTATGTGTGTTCGTTGTTTGCAAGCGACTACATAGAGCCGTGAATAGTGGAGACGTGGGCACCTTGGTAGTTCTGGTAAAAAAGATACAGAGACAGCGCTGTCGGTCCATATTCGCTCGTCGCTGTCTCTCCCGCTTTTCTTATAGTTTTTGCACATATCTCTGGATGGGGCATCGCCAACACCGCTTTTATTAGAAGTTTGTCGCGGTAGAGGAAGTTTTTCGCACGAGCCTTTTTCTCCTTGTTTGTTTTTTTTTTTGTTCTTTTGACTCTACATATATTGAGCAACATTGGCGGCAGCCCGAGGTTAGACTGGTGTATTTTAGCAACGAGAAGTTTAAATTTACAGTGAGATGCGACCATGCGAACCACTTTTCCTTGAGGCCATCTATACTTCCCTGGAGAGCATCGTTTACGACGGGCAAAGGAACACGCTGAGTTAACATTTAAAATAATGTCCGAAAATAAAATTGGTCATGCCCTCATCCCCTATGTAGAACAGAATTACCTTAGTTGTCATAAAATGCGTACAAGTGATCTAATAGTAATTATTGTAAATGACAATAAGAAAATGATCAGTGCTCATGAACGACCAAAATCGCGATGCAGGGTTACTTTATTATTATTATTATTATTATTATTATTATTATTATTATTATTATTATTATTATTATTATTATTATTATTATTATTATTATTATTATTATCGTTGCTGTAGCAATCAGTGATCAGATAAAGCTATCTAAGCCAGTAACGTGAACGCTACGTTGAGTAGACCGGCTGTCTGCCAATTTTGTCTTGGCCTCTGCTGTAAACAGAAACCGGCCTGTGTTTCCCCGCGTTGTGACTTGCTTGAACGTGGTCCGAACGTGATATCTTTGGTCTTCAATTCCACCAAAACTTAGTCTGAATCGTATGACTTGCACGTAGCCGCTATATGTTTTGACTCTGTACGAGAGCTCGTCGAAGCCTTACACAAAGCATGCAAGTTCATCGGCCTGTAATATTTTTGCAGTTATTCGTCTGCCTTGCCATCGTCTTTGCCTTGGCTGCTGTCAACGGCTATCCCTACTACAAAGGCTTCGGCCGCTTCGGTGGTGGCTACGGCGGCATCGGTCTGGTCAGAGGTTTCGGCTATGGAGGCCACGGAGGCTACGGTGGTTACGGAGGGGGATTCCGGAAATTCGTCGGCTTTGGCGGCTATCGTGGTTACGGTGGCTACGGTGGCTACGGACTCGGCAAGTTCTTCCACGGATAAGCGTCTACGTTGGAAAGTAGCAGCAAGAGGGTCGTCTCAAGCTCTCAATGCTGCGGCCAGCGACGCACGCTGGTCGCAAAAAATGTCCGGAGTCGTGTGCTGACAGTCATATTGTTCCTGCGTAAGCGCGACCTTCGGGCTCGTTACCATCAGCCAAAAATAAAGTTCTGATTCCACCGTCAAAGTTACCTCTTCGTTGTACCTTATTTAATATCATCAGTCTGAGCGTGAACTGCCGCAAACTAATGTATTGATTTCACGAGAAAAAGAAAAAGCCTTGCCACAAGGAGTTTAAGTGTTACCGAGTTCGCTGTGACGTTTCCTCCTCGCGAAACTTCTAGAATGTTCTGGAGGGCGCAAGAAACAGCTGGCCTTCCTCTGCAGATCTTTTGAGCATTGCGGATGCAACAAAGGGTGCACCTAAATTGACACGAATCGATATATTTCCACAGTGCAGATTGAACGAGGACACTTGAAAGGACACAACACAGGCGCTGGCTTCAACTACATTTTATTAGCGAAAACGCTAGAAATATATATACACATGATAACAACAGCACACATCAGCACAAACGCACAACCTATTGAATCACAGCCAGATACGCGATTTCCTTTTCGGTTAGGGCAACAGAAGGCATGCTTACACATGTCCTTTCATGTGTCCTCGTTCATTTAGCGCTGTGCAAATATGTCGATTCTAAATCGCCAACTAGCCCAAGCTGCCGTTCTATCAAGTTAATTGACATCCTGCATTTAGTTGAGGTGATCTTGGCTGTTTCCGTTTTTTTTCTTTTGGGAAAAAGAAAGGCATATTTGTCCGAGACCAACTAGGCCCTCATGGTCGTTGTTTTGTTTACGTTAGAATAGAAAAATGAAACTTTTTTTTTTTTCAGGAACGTGAACGCTGGTCAGTCGCATGAACGCAAGAAAATGCGAACAAAACGGGCAATAGTTTTGAAGACCGACATGTGTAATCTACCTCAAATGCGATGAAGCAAACTGATACATGTTTGTTTGTTCAAGTTCAATAAACAACTGTGCAGGATATCTCATACCCTGAGAGGAATCTCTACACAAGGCCGCGCGATGTCTCGCCAAGCCACACCAGTATTTCTTTTCTTCTTTCGTTAACCTTAAAAAATCTGGTTCGCCCATACAAGTACCACAGGCTAATTCTCTATTCTTAAACGACGAAAGAAGAAAGAAATCAGAAGAGAGAAGGCAGGGGGTTAACCACAAACATGTCCGGTTGGCCTCCTTACGCTGGGGGAAGGTAAAGGGGAATAGAAAGATGAGATTATGAAATACATATTATAAGTAAAAAAAATGTCAGGGTAGATTCAGTAATTATTTAGCGATAATGAAAATGCAACTCAAATCGGTTTAAATGTAGCCACATGCTACCTCCACAAGTGAGCTGGCTTTTAATACTGTTCTCGGCGCAACTACGCGATGAAACAACAAAACCGACATATGCTTACCACAACAAATATACGCGATGAAGAGTATCAACCGAGCCCCGTCACGGTGCTCTAGTGGTTATGGCGCTCGACTGCTGACCCGAAGGTCGCGGGATCGAATCCCGGCCGCGGCGGCTGCATTTTCGATGGAGGCGAAAATGCTTGAGGCCCGTGTACTTGGATTAAGGTGCACGTTAAAGAACCCCAGGTGGCCGAAATTTCCGGAGCCCTCCACTACGGCGTCTCTCATAATCATATGGTGGTTTAGGGAAGCTAAACCCCAACAATTATTATACAGCACCGAGCCCCATCTATGGCTGCATTCTCGGGGCTAAGTGGTCTGGCCATTCGACTGCTTCATCTGTCTCTCACTAGTCAAGTGCAGTTATTGTTTTACGATCGGTCCGCCTTTGCGGCCACACGAAACCTACCGTTCCACGAACAGATAATGGTATGCGTCCGGACATCGTGCGATGGTAGAATGATAACGCCCAGAACTTCCACTCCATCTACCCACTGAACAATTCCACGCATGCGCGTCGGTGTCTTATGCTACAACGATTCGCGTAGTGCTTCGCACCACGATAATTTCCCCGAATTACGGCCGCATTTTCTTATTCTTTACCTAATGGGTTCAGTGTCAATAAGCGAGACTGTCGACAAGCTGTCGCAATTTAAATATTGAGCTATTAGGTAATCTCGACAGCGAAATCGTGGACTACATGCCTTGATGTAGTCTTTGGGATCCCCTCTTTATCGAGGGGCTGCCGCTGCAAGCGCTCTTTTAATCTGCGGGATATCTCGCAGCCTTCCTTCTAATTCTATAGAGCGGCGAGGCACCACGCCTACAGAGGAGTAGACTGCGCAGAGTTCGTTGGGCAGCTCTTGCGTTTCCAAGTCATTTATTCGCTTTTGAGCAATCTGGTATATAGGCTATCTGGCAACACTCGCCGTCGGCGGCTAAATGGACAGCAAAGCTGATAGCGGTCATCTTAACCCTCGTTCCAATTCTGACGAAGCCGGAGGCATGGAAGGCATCAAAAGCAAAAACAACACAGGCTACATTGCTGTCCAAACAAGATGGCGGCTGTGCAGAAGTCCTATCGGTAAGCCGTCTGTAGACAGACAGACAGACAGACAGACAGACAGACAGACAATGAACTTTATTAAGATAGTCCTGAGGAGCACCGCAGCCGTTCAGGGCAGCAGCGCCGCGGGCCGCTCCCACATATAAAAATTTAGCCGCGCTTTTTTACGCTCCACGTGTTTTTTTACAGGCTGGAACGTGAAAGAAATTTTACGAATAGTGATAATACGTTTCCGTTTTCTCTTAGATTTCTTCTGGTCGATGCTTGGTGGAGTCGGATAGCAGAGGCGCTTCCAGGTCGCATTCAGTTTGTTGTGCGACTCAGACTCAAAACTGTATCTTTGTCAATGCAGACTGCTTTCAACGCTGGTGAAACTGGAACACACACACGCAGTCCAACAATTGCATTGACACAGTCTTCCGAATAAATCCGGTGATATAAGAACTGTTTGGGGTTGCCTTTCTCTTTTATAGCTTGTCACGAGCGCAATAAAGTAACTTCGAGGACGCTTGAGCTTCGCCTTCAAGAGTAGAACCCGATAGCGTAATCGTGCCCCGTGCGCATCGCCTTCTCAATATCTAGCCTACCTTCGGTTCTCGGTGCATGCCTCAGCCATGCCGTGGGGAAACGAACGACTGTGCGCTTAACATTGGCCGGTTCAAACTATCCTAGAATGCCTACTGAAAGTACAGTTGTTAAGTGCCCACTACGGCATAATTATTCCCTTTGCGAATCAGCGAAGGGCCCATTACGCGCCCGTAAGGCAACACACGAACCTGTGCAGCTGCTCACTTTGTTCATGTTTTTGCAGCTGATGATTAAATATCTCTGAGCGCTTCGTAATGGGTGGGCCTTTAAAACACCCACTCTTTGCGCAATTCACATGTTTTGACGCCTGGCGCGATTCTACACTTCTGCCACGCAATATTGCTTGCGTTAAGGAGACTCCTTCCGCTACATGACATTCATATAGTGTTTTTTTTTTTTTTTTCAAGCAGTTTCAAGCAATATCGTGGCTTTGTGGTAGAACACGTGCTTGCCAAGCAGACGGACTGGGTTTTATTCTCACTCGAACCAACGTTTTTTTTTTATTATTTATTTCATTTGCATCTTTCTCGATTTTTCGATCACGGACAAGATGATGATTGTTCGCACAAAACCAACGACGCCGACACCGACAACGGAATTTCTGCGAAACGAGAGCTCTTTAACGCTATCGCGTTAAAATACTTAGTGTCGAATAAAGAACGTCTCCGAACATTCAAGTTAATTCCCAACTGTGCGTCAACCCACGTATGCGATAAGGCGAGGTCTTGCTGGCTGTAAATTAGCCGGCTAATCAATGTGAATTCTTCGTGGCACAATCATTAAAGTACAAAGCATTACCATAGTTCGCGACACACTCAAACATCTCAAAAAGGAAAACTTAGCGCAGCGCCACGTTTATTTTTTAGAGGATACCGGTATATTTTCGTATTGAAACACGTCTGCAGCTCCAACGGAGAGACGTAGTACACCTTCTTCTAAAACTACCACATCAAAATACACTCTAACGTGTGCGTACTAAAATCGTCACCAATGTTCATTGGCCCATGGCCAACAATATCCATTTAAAAGGGCTCTTTGGCAACACTGAAAGGAAATTATTGAAAACGACGGCATTTCTCAGTGAGTGCTGCTGTAGTTCGTGCGGACTTTGACCAAACGGTGGTTATCGAGTTCAGAGAATCGCCCTCCATGGAAGCTGAGCGATTAAGTTGTTGCGATGCTAAGCTCCCATTTCACCCCAATTTCAATGGGTGCGAAATACGAGAACACATGCAGGCTTGATTTGGGTGCACGTTAAGGAACTCCAGGCGGTCAAAATTAATTAGAAGCCACCCGCTACGGCTCACGTCATAACTAGGGGTGTGCGAATATCAAATTTTTCGAATACGAATCGAATACGAATATCTACCTTCGAATATCAAATCGAATATCGAATATCAAAGGAAAAATGCTTACACCGTAACAATATTTTATTTAACATGTATCGATTTGAAAAAAAAAAAAAAACATTAACAGCCTGACTGGCAACACGACATACACTGCTATCTCCAGAACACAATGTCCAGGCTAGCACAATGTACATCACAACACAAGCAAATATCACGGCACAATGAAAGTAATGACTAGATGTTATGATGAAGAAATATGAGTTGCTCCACATGATCAGGCAGCAGGCGCTCCCTTCTAACAGAGACAACCCCCCCCCCCCCCTGCCACTGAAAAGGCATGCTCGCTTGGAACAGAAGTGGCTGGTATAGGGAGGTACACGGGGCAAAGCTTTGCAAGACTGGGGTATCTCAAGGTGCCTAGATTCCGCCACCAGTCACATGGGTCACTGTCTTTCTTCAGAAGTGGTCCCGCATAGTGAACGAGTGGTAGTGCGGCACGTTACGGCCGCATAATATTGAAAATGTATGGTTACATGATCGCCAACAGCGCTGCACGTCGGAGATGCACCAGCAATAAATCATACGTATTGGGGCGCTCGTCGCAGGCAGATATCGTGCCTCCGTGTACTTACGATGCTTATCACTCTTCTCGGCAACGTTTTTAGCTATACGAACGCAGCAGAAATGTAGAAGACGAGTTATTTTATGCAAGATAATCGAATGGCATATTCGAATTTTTCGTATATTCGAAGTTATCGAATATTCGAAACTTTTCGAATACAAGATTTTCGAATCGAATACGAATATTTCGAATGTAATGTTCGACGAATATTCGAAACTTTCGAATATTCGCACACCCCTAGTCATAACCATATTGTGGCTTTGACACTTAAAACACTAGTATCTATTTAAGTTCAGAAAATCTAGTAATGCCAGTATTTACACAAATCTTACTAGCAATACCATCTGTATGTGCAATTTCGGAAATAACACACATACTATAGTGGATCACGTGAACTGAAAGAGCAGATGAATGTTTGAACTGCAGTTAAGGTACGTTTCCCGCCGTGGTAGCTTAGCAGGTAACGTGCCTCACTGCTGAGCTCGAGGACGTGGGTTCGATTCCAGGCAACGGCGTAGGGGCAAAGCGCAAGAACATCCGTCTACTTGTATTTATAAAGCACGTTAAATAAACCCAGGTGGTCGAAATTAACCTGCAGTCCCCCACTACGACGTGCTTCAGCTTCGGCACGTAAAACCCCGCGTTGCATAGCATAAGAAGGGACTAAAAGTCATCAGACGAATTGCCTGATTTTGTAGGCCCGGAAGGTTGCTTAGGTGCGTAGATTATGTGTTGCCCCAAGCTGGTATACAAGTAAGATTAGTTACTGTGAATGTGTGCGTGATAAAGCGAAGGGGTTATGTGCGCATGAAAATGCGAGCGTGTGTTGACGGATTCCAAAAGAACTCTTTCGAATAAGTGATTGCAAGGGAAGATTGAACCTGCAGACGCCAAAAAACATCGGGTTGTCAGAAAGAGTCGTACGTTGTTGTCAAGGCAAACCGATGTCGAAGTTGGGGTTGGGCGGAAGTGAACAAAATAAATAAATAAATAAATGAAGACTGTTTTTATACTTCCCATGTGATTTTGACACCAAGAAGTTACGTCATATAGACCAGCGCGGTTCCTTTTTCCTGCAGCTCGTCAGTATCGTCAGCGCAAGTGAAAATATTCGTGTCATATGCAAATAATAAAAACAAAACTTACCTCAGTTCCACCCAGCCGGAAATCTGCAGGAGCAGTGGAGCTGCGGTTCTCCTGTGTTTCACGTGTGATTTTCTGCGATGTATTGTGATTTCGTGTGCGTGCCTGTGATGACGTTATTTGTAAAGTAGAGGTGCAAGGGAACGGACGAGTGGCAGCCCCTGCCACACCTGCCGCTGCTACATTGACTTAAGGTGACCCTACTCACGCTCCAGCCGCGCTTCCCATTTTCCCTGTACGACTACCGCATCGTCCGCGACCGAGGCAGTTACGCCATCTCTGGGTGTATCTGGGAACCGCTTTTTGCGGAAGGATCTTAGGAAAGACCAATTCGCTACCCTCCTACACCTTAGGCCCTACTCACGCTCGAGCCGCCCTACCCGTGTCACTGCGCGGCTACCGCGTCGTCCGCGACCGAGGCGGTAAACGTTTTTTAGTCTGTCCGGTATTCCGCTATACGGTACCACCCAAAGGTGGTTGCCGTCCACCTTGAATCTATCAAGTGGCCATCGTGCAGTCCGTAGCTCGTTAGCTCCGAACTGATGCTTTCATTTCTTTTACATTCATCTCATAAGCTTCGGCAGCACAGTATTCGCGTCGATTCGGCACCGTTTTCGAGAGCCATACTCAAATAACCAATCCTGTAAATTTAGCGAGTGGCGAGGGGCGCTTCCAAAATCTTGGAGGACATAGATTACGCGTTTGTTAAGTTTTTTTTTTTTTTTTATCCTCAGTAAGTGGCGCCACTTGACGTGACGGCAGCTATGACACACGTTATCCGGTATTACGCTACACCTTTGCGATAGCGGAATACCGGACAGACTAAAACGCTCTAATTGCGCCGTCTATGGGTGTATCTGGGAACAGGTTTCTGCGGGACGACTTTAGGCCCTACTCGCGTTCGACCCGCCCTTCCCCGTTTCAGTGTGCAGCGACCGCTTCGTCCACGACCGAGGCATTTCCGCCATCTCTAGGTGTATCTGGGAACTGGAGCGTGAGAACCGCGGGCTATCATCTGTCGTCAGGCCCAGCCCTAGAACAGCTCCGCTCTTAAAATTGTGAGCCATTCCATTCATTGAAAGTGGATGGCTAGCGAAGCTGTTTAGCACATGACTCAGAGGTGACAGAATTTCGAACCATAGCTAAATCCGATATGCCTTTCCAGAAAGTCACTCTTTCTATGCTCCTTTAAAGTTTTCCGGTCGCATTTCGATGGGGCGAAGCGAGGAGGGAGGGAGGAAGAGAAAGCCGGAAGGACAGGGTGGTTAGCCGGTTCTCAGACCGACTGGCTACCCTGTGCTGGGGATGAGGGATGAGGGTAAGGCGAAATGCAAAGAATACACGTGGGAAAGTATACTTTCCCAGGCGGGCAAAATTGCCGGAGCCCCCCACTACGCTGTCTCTCGTAATCATATCGTGGTTTTGCGACATAAAACCCCAACCAGTATTAATTATATTTAAAGTTTTCCGTTTGAGCGGCATTGTGTACTTGCGTTTTTCTTTCCGAATTCTCGTTTTCGTGACATGCGTCGCCTTGTCTGGCTTGCCGCGTGCGCTTGGCGTTTCGTGCACGATATTAAATGGCGTTTGCCGCCTGTGTGTTCCCTTCTTCATTTTCAGCGGACCGGTGGTGTGTGGCTGGGTTGGCCGGATTTTTGTTTTGCACACGTTTTTGTTGACGCACAGGAAGAAATACTTGGAACCCTAGCCATATGCAGCCTCGCTGTGATATAACTGGCACTATGATTGGCCGCTGTAATTAATGTGTCGCACGTCATCTAATTTATTTATACTGTTATTATGTTTAGTGCGCACTAAGTAATCAAGTTTACACATGCACATGGGTTCGTGAAACGTGCGTGCCTGCTCCATCATAACGGAGAAGTATAAGCACTACATACCAGCTTACCACGTCTGGTGTTTGTAATACCGATGTTGTTGTTGGCATCGTTGCGCAACTGTAAACAGTTGGTTATGTAACACATGTGCGACTCTTCAACATGTGTGTGTGCGTATACTATTTGCACATATCTTTAGCGTCATTTCGTAACGTTTCGCTCAATGTAAAAAATTACGCCGCAGTCACCTTCCCGCCGCATGCTTCGCATAACATCGATTCCCACGGTACGTGGGATCTGCCGAATTTTTAAAGTTCCGTTACATACAAAAAGGTGCTGTCTTGGTTGGCGTAGCTGAAACTAAAGGACTTTTTGTTAGTAAACATCAACACTTTTTTTACAGCGAAAGCTGTTATGAGATCATTTCACCGGCCGTTTTTGGGGCCGTAGTTGTCCGCCGCCGCCGCCGCCGCCGCCGCTGCCGCCGCCGCCGCCGGTGTCCGTAACCAGTATCGCTCGAAATAAGGAAAAAAAACTAAATAAGAAAAAACTCCAGGATGGAACGAGGTTCGAACATGGGCCCTCTGCATGGGAGTCCAGTATTCAACCTCTGAGCCATGCCGGTGCTTGAAACTGCTTTGAAAAAAGGTCCTATACAGGCTTCCTGTCGGGAAGGAACCACATTAGTATATGCAATATAGCGTGGTAAAATAGTAGAATAAGCACCAAGCGTCGCACAACGCGAATTCTGTAACCAGGCGTCACACAATGCGAATTGTGCAACGAGTAGGTTGTTGAATGCTTCCAACCCATTACAAAGAGCTCTGCCATAATTCTTCATCGTCATCACGCACAGCATCAACAAAGTGCGCATAATGTCTTACATGCGTTTAGCAGGTACCACGGCTGTCTAGAATGACGAAAAACGGCACAGTGCCTACTGCCCTACTTCTCAAAAATTACAATGATTTATAGCGTAGTGGTTTCCTCGCAAGTGCACTTCTATTGGTTGCCAAGGAAGCCCATAAGGCTCCCATGATCCATTTCCTCAGGGTCTCAATAAAGTCAATTCTCTCTCTCTCTCTCGCTCTACGTTTCTCCGGTTAGTGTGTTATGAAGCGTGGTGGGACAGTTAAATAACGACCGGGCGTCACACAATATGCATTACGTAACTAGTGGGTCGTTTAAAGCTTCCAACCCATTACAAAGGGCGCAACCATAATTATTCATCGTCATCAACCGCCGCATCAACAAACTGCACATAATCGCTTACATATGGTACCTCGCTTCTCCGCAGAACAACGAATAATGTCGTGCTGGGTGCTTCCCAACTTCCCAAAAATTACGCTTTGTTGCGTAGTGGGTACGTTGCTAATGTACCTGTATTAGTAGCCACAGGAGAGTTTATAACGGGCTCTAGAAATGCCGCTCTTCCAGCTTTCGCTGTGACTGTGCTGCGCTTTCCGCGCAGGCCTGTTGTTTTTTTTTTACGGAAACGAGCATCTACGATGTTCTGCTCCGGTTGTAGTACCTTGAAGAAGAAAAAAACGTTTTTCTGTTCCTAACGAAGATTAGCAACGCTCCATCAAAGTACGCAATCATCTGTTTGTGGTCGTCATTTTACCACCGCTACATTACTTATATTTATAATGTGATTACTATTCATACTGGGAAGAAGCGATCCCACAACAAACTCTTGTGGAACGCCGATAGCTACCTGAAGTAAGCTTAATTTTGCGTTAGTTGAACAAACCTAACGATTTCATTCTCGTAGGCATGCTCAAATACTACACTAGCATATGTATACGACGAGAGACGTATAAGACCATCGCGTCGCGGAAAATTTTGAAGGTGTTTCCCGTCAACATATCAGCTCTCGTGAGCCAACGAGAGTGTAAGAGTATGGTGTAAGGAAATATTTAATATATTTTGTTTACTCAATTTTACTCCATGTTAGTCGCTGGAACGTCGCTTTGCGCTCTCTCAATTAGATCTACAACTTAATGAAGTTAGTAGCGTTTTGCATGAAATGGCGTATATTTATCCAGGAAGTCTCATTGTGGTGTTTCTTTGAGACGCAGTAAGTTATAAAAGATCGGCAACAACCTGGGGTAATGAGAACTGAAGCCAAGGTTTGTGCGCAACTGAGGCAACTGTAGGCCTGTTGACTCTGAGTGTGCAAATGCAACAAAACAGCGGAGTGACCTCTTCGTCTACCTCGTAATGCCAACGAAACGTGGCCTTGCGAAGCTGCAGCTCGGTGGCAACGGCCGATCGGAAGGAGGAAAAATCCATGTGCGTGGGAGGGGGGGGGGGGGCTCAAAAGCTGATTTTACTTTCCTGCCCAACAGTAATCGTGCGTTATTCCTTTCGTCGGCTGATTCTATTTTCTCTTTATTCCGTTGCAGTGTCCCGCGGCAAGTCCTATGAGAACCGGTGAACGAATCCGGCTGACGAATGACGTTCGCCGGTGCACTTGGCGTCTTCGTCACATTAGCGTCGGTGACCGCCAACGCACAATCTATTGGCTGGCACACGGACGCCGTGCAGTGAGACGTTCGTCATACAAATACGGCATAGTAATAATCAAAGCGAAGAGAATGCATGACGGCTACCACATCCTCCTCTAGTTGGATCGAGCCTGAAGTAACTTCGAGCAATAGATACGCATAGGCAAAGTTGGCTGTCTTTAATGTTAGCTCCCCGAGTCTCTCTGAAGGGTCCTTTCGCGAAGTCGAACGCGCGCAAGAAATAATTGATCGATATGGTACCACAAAGGCGCCCGTCGAACTTCCCGAGACCGAACCGTCCGTGTAAACATGAATTCGGTTAGCATATGACATATGCAAAAGGTCCAATGAGATCTGCTTGAAGGCTGCAGATTACAGGCTAGCCTTTTGCGAGATGTGAGCACACCACGAAGGATCTCTGTCGATAATGACGCCCAAGATTCGGTGTCACCTCGTATAAGAAATCCTCACGTGGTCGATTGAAACGGGATACCAGATGATGGGATTGCGGGTAAAAGGGACTAAGGCGCACTTCTCGGTGGAAATTCTGAGGCCTCGAGCACGGATGTACATACATTGACGTTATGCTCACTGCTTTTTGGAGCCATGCACGTACTTGGGGTCGTGTCACTGCTTAAGGCCAGATGCATATATCATCAGCACATACATACAGGTTGACTGATCGGGTAGAATTTGGACAAGTCCAATGATCGTGTGGTTAAACAAAGTAGGGCTCAGAATCCCACCTTGTGGAACACCATGAGTGGTGTAATGGTCAACCGTGCGGCCTTCCGCAGTATGCACGAAGAAGGATCTCCTCAACAGGTAGCTACGAATCCATCGAAACATTTCTCCACTGATTCCAATATTCTCCAAGGTATCGAGAATGGCATCGTGCGTTACGTTGTCGTATGCACCTTTCATTTCGAGGAACATTGCAACTGAGATGCGCTTGAGGTATTTCTGTTGTTGCACATAGGTCACAAGAGAGAGAGAGATAAGATTCTTTAATGAAATGCCCGGAGAGGTTAGCCTGGTTTGTCGCCTGGCTTGCTACTCCAGGTGTCGGGTGATTATGGTATATACAATGATCACATTTACACCATATACACACAAATAGTACATACAGACACAAACACACATATTTACATAAGAAGAGTCCTTCACAGGCTTTGGTTAAGCTGAGTGGTCCTCAAAAACGCCAACAGCGCTTTTGTGCTGCGCATCGCACAACTGCTGTCTTGCCACGGGCCGAGAAGGTGCCGCAGCTCCAAGTTCGAGCCACGTTGCAAATGAAGTGCCTCCTTCAGAATCTGTCGTTCTGCGTCGTAATGGGAACAGTCGCAGAGTACGTGCTTTAGGTCTTCCCGAGTGTTACATGTGGTGCACGTGGGTAAGTCCGACTGCTTGATCTTGTGCTTGAAGTATTTCGTGTAGGCAACGT
Organism: Rhipicephalus sanguineus; assembly: GCF_013339695.2. Taxonomy (NCBI): domain Eukaryota; kingdom Metazoa; phylum Arthropoda; class Arachnida; order Ixodida; family Ixodidae; genus Rhipicephalus; species Rhipicephalus sanguineus. The sequence goes on from NC_051176.1 coordinate 176,998,654, forward strand.
CGAGTCTCAGCCGGTGAATGCAAGTTTCATCTTGTCTGGTTAATCCCTGTGGCATATGAAAGCTACACGTCGGGTCTATTCTGTGCAGCGGTCTGTACTGGTTGTTGGCATCGCTCCATATTGTTCTCTGCAGATTACGCGCGAACGCAGACACCAGAATCGCTGCGTCTTTTCTTGAAAAAGGAATTTCAATTTCCTCAGATGCTGTGTCATGGGCAGCTCTGGCAGCGGAGTCAGCTCGAACATTCCCTTCGATGCCGCAGTGAGCGGGCAGCCACTGCAGTACTACATCGTGGTGTAGTTCATGAGCATTATTGCCTAGGCGCCTGATGTCCAGGACTAGTTGGTCTTGCGTACGTGGAGATTTCAGGGACTGCAGTGCGGCTCGTGAGTCGGAGAATATCACCCAAGAGTCGGGTCTCTGATCTTTAATATATGCAAGCGCCCTCCGCAATGCAGCCAGCTCAGTGGCAGCGGCGGATGTACGGTGGCTGAGAGTGGCTGTGATGGTGACATTCGCCGACGGTATCCACACGCCTATAGCAGATGATCCATCTGTGACAGACCCATCTGTATAAAAGTGACGGCGGGTTCTATAGTTGGCGTTGATGTGTTCTAGAGCGAAGTATGTCAACGCTGGCCCAGGTGTGTTTCTCTTGCTCTTGAACCCCGGCACTGTCGTGACTATCGTCCAGGAAGGAAGCTGTCATGGAGGCCCCGTCAATATCGGCGGCTTTTCATACGTCGGGGGGAGTAACATTCGCACCTCAGAAATGCTGACTGAAGCAAGTGGATGATCTTGTACCCTTGCCGCAAAACGCAGACAGACTCGGAGGAACTCTTGCTTCATTAGCAGGGCAGCCGAAAGACGTTTGCTTTCTGTCAAGGTCCCTACTGTCGATGTATTTTTCGGTAAACCTAGGCATACCCTCAAGGCTTTGGCTTGCATGCTCGTGAGCACCTGAATATTTGATTTGGTGAGGCCCTGTAGTGCAGGAAGACTGTACCGCAGGAGACCTTCACATAATGCTGTGTACATTCGCAGTAGTGCACTCACGGAGCAGCCTTCAGATTTACTTAACATCATGCGGAAGATGTTCGCGTATGATGCGAGCTTCTCTTTTAGTGATCGAATGTGAGGAGACCACGTCATGGATCTATCGAAGATCACTCCCAAGAATTTGTGACTTGACACGTATCGGATGTGAGAGCCCGCAATCTTTAACTTGTAGCGCGACATATCCCGTTTGGTAAAGGCAATGGCGGCACACTTGTCGGTTGACATGGATAGTCCACATGTTCGTAAAAAAGCCTCAATTGATTTAATGGCCTTCTGCAGTCTTCCGCGTAGTACTGGACGGTTGCGGCCACTGCTCCATATGCAGATGTCATCTGCATATAAGGATATCTCAACCGATGCAGGGACACATTTTTCCAGACCAAGGAGCGAAATAATAAATAAAGTCGGGCTTAATACACCACCCTGAGGGACCCCACGAGGCACTGTATGAAAAGTGGTGTCGCCGTCTTTCGTAGTCATGTACACCGACCGGTCAGTGAGATAGTCAGAAATCCAGCTGTAGATACAGCCACTGACTCCTGCAGACCTCAGAGTGTGTAAGATCGCCTCGTGTGTCACGTTATCAAATGCGCCCTTGATGTCGAGGAACACGGCAATGGTAATGTTATGTGCAAGTTTGTTAAGCCTAATGCAGTTAGCAAGACTGATGACGTTATCTATGCTATTGCGGCCCTTTCTGAATCCCGACATCTGTGGGGGATAGGCGTTAGCGCTCACCAAAACCCAATCCAGACGCATCAGCACCATCTTCTCCACAATCTTCCCCACACAGCTGAGAAGAGCTATCGGACGATAGAAGTTTATATCTGTTGGAGTCTTGCCAGGTTTGAGGACAGGGATGATTCGAGCCCGTTGCCAACTAGGTTCGAGGCGGCCTCTCTTCCAGCTGGCATTGAAGATAGCAAGAAGGTGCATCTTCGCCTTGTCACCCAGATGCGACAGCTCAGCATAGCTGATGGAGTCAGGTCCAGGAGATGATGTTTTGTTTACTGAAGCCAGGGCGCCGAGCAGTTCCTGGAACGAGAACGGCTCGTCCGTCACACTAGTGTCTACTGTCACAGCAGCAGAGAGAGAGGGAGAGAGAACAAAACCTTTTTAATGAAAACCAATGGTTTCCTCGATTGTGGGAGGCGACGACGGCTAGTCGGCCAGGAGCCCCTGCTCCTTGGCGGCTGCCTCTGCCCGCCCCGTGATCCAGACCTGCACGGCAGGGTCGGAGCTGAGCAGTGTGGCCTCCCACTGCTGCGTAGTGGTAATTTGCAAGCCCTGTGGGCACGATGCACAGGTTTACTGGGACAGCCCCAAAGCATGTGAAAAAGGTCGGCCCGGGGGGCCCGGCACAGCTTGCACTCAGGTGTAAATATAGTAGGAGAAATATATGAGTAGAGAATTGGCGTCGGAAACGAGCCCGTCTGGAGTTGCCTCCATAGAAGCTCCTGTCGTTTTGTTAGTGATTCGTTCCCTGGGGGATACTGAAGTCTGGCCAATCGATAATACTGCGTAATTTCGTGATACGTCACCATACGGTCGCGTGTCGACCACCCAATTTCCTCTATCTCATTCCCCGATCCGACCTGGGTTGGGCCATGGGCTCGGGAGGCGAAAGCTCGAGCCTGTCGGTGGGCGGCCTCATTACCAGGGAGTGAGGAGTGGGCTGGGCCCTATATAATTTGGACAGTGCGATGTTTAGTGTTCTGGTTCAAAATTTTGTTAGCTATTGCGGAAATGCGCCCTTTGGTATAATTGCGAATAGCGGATTTCGAATCACTGATTATGTATGTTGCAGCAATGTTGGCTATGGCCAAGGCGATGGCCGCCTCCTCTGCCTCCTCTGGATTCGTCGTTTTGATTGATCCTCCCGATATGACTTGCCCCGCATAGTTCACCACGGCGACCGAAAAACCCTGGTGTCCAGTGAGCTCGGCCGCGTCAACATACGCCGTTTTCGTATTTGTCTCAAAGCGGCTGTGCAGGGCCTTGGCCCGTTCGATCCGCCGTTCAGTGTGATAGGTGGGGTTCATATTCCGAGGTATGGGGAGAATTTTGAGATGTGCTCTCTGATCGGAGGATATATTGACTTTAGGGGATAAAGCAGGTGTGAAACGGATGCCAGCGTCTGCGAGAGTATAGCGACCAGCAGCACAGACATTCTGTGCCAATCGTGGTATGGTTGCGATTGCCGTTGCTGTAGTTATCTGGTAGCAAAAAGCCTCCGCCATGTCCAACTCACTGACGTTGCGGGATAGTGCAACAGAACTAAAAGGATGCAGTTGTGTCGGCGGGATCCTCAAGCTTCGCGCTATATTCCATATTCTAGACAGAGGTTTTCTGGGATCAAGCTTCGAGCAGAAAGTGCGCCACTGTCGCTGTCCAGCTTGTCTAGATAACGTTGAATGCGTTTCTGCGTTCGCCTGGCTTTGCGAATGTCGTCTATAGATAGTGTTCTACGAGCACGCCTCTCAGATCTGCGGCGTATTGCTCGAAGTCTCTCGTACTCAATGTCAGCCGTTTTGCGATTCCCAGGCGACTTGAGATGCTTAGTGCTACTGTGCTTTGTTTGACATATAGCATCCACAAATTCGTTGTAGGTCATCTCAGATGAGTATGAATCTTCGAGAGTCGCGCTATACACTTCCCAGTCAGTGCAGCGAAGAATCTTGCATTTTATATGCTGCAGAGGGCAGCCCAAAGAGATGTACGTTGGCACGTGGTCGCTGCCGTGACTTTCAATATCTGGGAACCAGGTTGCCGCCCGCGTGAGGGCAAGAGGAAATCATGGTGATGTCTAGCGCACTGGATCGATCTCCCTGGTAGAAGGTTGGCCGACCGTCGTTGAGAACTAACAGGTCATTTTTGTGAGCTACTTCGAGAAGACGCCGACCTCGTGCAGACGATCTTCTGCCACCCCAGGCTGGGTGATGTGCGTTGAAATCCCCTGTTAAAATGTGCGGTCCAGGTGTCGCATCTAGTACTTCTTGCAGTCTGTCCACGTCAAATCTTGCTCGAGGAGGTATATATGCCGCAATCACCGTAAATGTCAAATTGTTCCACTTTACTGTCGCTGCCAGATATTCGTTTGACGTGTCAACTGGCAGGTAATGAGCATTAAAAGTCAGATCGTTGCGGACCGCCAACATGACCCTATTGGTATCCACTCCAGTCGACGAAAAAATGAAATGCCGGTGCGCACTCGGGATTCCGAAATTGCGATTACCGGGAAGCGGTGCTTGTGTACAAATTGCCTGAAGTCCGAGAGACGACAGCGGAGGCTGCAGGCGTTCCATTGAAATATGGTGGCGTTGTTTCGGATGTTGTTCAAGCTGAGTTGTTGCGTTGCTAGCGCCATTTTTCCAGAATAGGCAAAATAAGGTCCAGCAGTGTCAAGATGGCTTTTGCGACCGGAGAAGACATGGGTGCAAGGAAGCTGCGAGCAGCGTCGACAAGAGCAGATAGCAATAAGAATGTGGTTTCGTTGCCTTGCCGAGTGCTGCGCTCTCGCGGTCCACTCCATGGATATGAGGACCGTGGTCTTGTCGACGGACCAGCTGTGCTCTGCTGAACTCCAACAGTCGGAACATTAGTCGGTGCTACAGCAGTTGTAGTCAAAGTCGATGATTGTGCCGTTGGGCGAGGTGGCAGAGATGGGAATTCATCCGTGTTGTCAATTCGTGGTGCCGTTTCAAATGCTTTTTCCGATGCACCTGTGTAGTTCACAGGCGTCTTTTCATCACTACCCCTGCTGGAAGCGGTCCGTTGCTTGCACACGACCGCCTTTGCAGAAGAGTATCCAACATTGTTATTCTTCTTGTAGTTGTGTATTTCCTTCTCTTTGTGCAATACACGACAACGAGGTGACGTAGACTCATGCTTTTTCTTGCAGTTTGGGCACTGTGGTTCTTCAGTTTCGCAGGAGGATCGCTCGTGGTTACCTCCGCAGCGCGAGCACCGCGCTTGCAGCCGACAGGTACCAGCCACGTGTCCAAAACGTTGGCACTTGGAGCATTGTCTCGGTGACTCAATGTACTTGTACACGCGATAACGTGTGTATCCCAATATAACATGCTCAGGAGCACTTTCTGCGGCAAACACAATGCGAACATTTTCCGACGCTCCAAGTCGCCGTACTGACTTGACAGGAGCCCTTTGAAGGAGTGCCGAGAAAATATCCTGTTGATCAAGGTCTGTAGGTACTCCCTTGATGACGCCGACTCCACAGTTGTTGGGCCGCGGCTCGTAAACCTGAAGCGCGATTTCCCCAATATTTTTGATTTTCAGAAGACGTTCGGAGACTTCTGCACTGCGTGTGTCCACAGCGCGAAGATTTAAACGTTCATTAGGTCGCACTTGTAGCACGCCATCTGGTACTACCGCTTCAAAGGCTGCTTTCAATGTGAGTGGGTTGATGCGCGTTATGATTTGCTCAGGATTTTGTGGCTTGAAAATAACAGTGAGGTTTGGTTTCGGCATATTTTCAACAGGCGCTGTACTTAGTGGCATGCGAGATCTCTTCGATCCACGACATCGCTTAGGTGGCAGTATTACACTGCCTTTATCTGAGTCATCAGAGGAGTTTACGGAAGCGTCCATGTAGGTAATAGTGGCAGAGGAATCGGGCATGTCCGAAAAATCATCCTGACCTTCAGGTAGCCCGGCGTCAAGACAGGAGATGTTCTTGCTCGGAGCACCTTGGGCCGGTGGAAGTGAGAAGTTATCGGCAGATGACTTCGAGCTGTGGCCCGAAGTTGCGCCAGGCTGCATTCCAGAGGCAGAGCATGTCCCGAGGCTCGTTGCCGGCGCATGCATCTTCAGAAGTTGATCTGGCTGGATCTCAGGAGTTTTGACAGGGTGCGGCCCCGAAGGCACCGCACCCGTTGCCGGAAGCATACCTGATGCCCCGAAGTTCAGCGTGTAGGTGGTGAAGTGACTTTAGGTAGATATATCGAAAGATTTATGAGAGACAAGCGAAGCAGCACAGCCGCCGCGCAACTTCTTCTTCCTCTTCCTAGGTCACAAGGTCGATGACATTATCAATAGAGGAACGGCCTCTTCGAAAACCAGTCATAGCCTCTGGACATATATTGTAGCGCTCAAGGTACCACTCGAGGCGTGTGAGGACCATTCGTTCCATTACTTTCCCCACGCAGCTGGACAGCGCAGTGGGTCAGTATGATGCCAGGTCAAGCGGCGACTTTCCAGGCCAGCAGCCCGACATGTGATAACTGTACCTGCGAGGAGACAATCACCCATCTTCTCTGTGAGTGTCCTCGCTTCAGTACACAAAGAGAAGAACTGTCCAAAGTGTTAAACAGACTTGACAATCGTCCACTGTCGGAGGAAAAGATCTTAGGACACTGGCCGAAACCATCCTCGGCACAGAAAACTTTAAAAGCGTTACTGCGCTTTTTGCGCAAAACTAGTCTTACAGACAGACTTTAAGCAGTGTCGTTTATCGTGCTATTGTTCTTTTTTCTTCTTTTTGTAACATCTCTTTTCTATCATCTTTCACTCCCCCTTCCCCTTCCCCCAGCACAGGGTAGCCAGCCGGTCTGAGAACTGGCTAACCTCCCTGTCTTTCTTCTCCTCCTCCTCCTCCTCCTCCTCCAGGTTTGAAGAGCGGTACCAAGCGGCTCGACTTCCACCTTTCAGAAAGGACGCCATCGTTCCATGACTGCTTGTAGCATTTCAGTAGTTGGTCTGGGCCGCGTCCTCCAAGATAGCATAAAGCAGCGTATGTAATGCCGTCCGGCCCACGGAGGTGACGACGAACGCCAACAGGTGGCTAGAGCCGCATCCAATTCCACGAGTGAGAAAAGCACATTCAGTTCAGGGACGCGCCCTACAGGAACATCACCGAGAACTTCGTCACTCATGGTGACCACATTGACCGCAATCCTCACGCAGAAATCTTCGGCAATATCAACCTGCAGGCGACCTTGTTGTCGAGCCAGTGTGCTGAATGGATGTCGTTATTGTGGAGTCGAGCCAAGGCCACGCGTCGTCCTCCATATAAGGGACATAGGCTTGCGAGGATGGAGTGATTCGCAAAATTTATTCCACCGTTGGTCCTCCAGCATATCCATTCGAAGTTGGATTTTCTTTTGCAGACGTCGAGCGTCTCTGAGGTCTTGAGTTGAATTAGTGCGCATGTACGGTCCTCTCAGCCTGCCTACGAGTCGTTCATAATCGCTCAAGTTCCACATCAAATTCTGTACGCTTTGATGCGTACGTAAAGACGCACGTAACCGCTTCCATCACATTTACAATTACCTCCTCGAGGCCGCACGCGATATCTTCGCATGCCTCTTCCATCTTTGTCTTATACATTGTCCCATTAACTTTTCTGTAACTTGAAGAAGAGGAAGCTGCAAAACCTGTGACCTTCAAATATATTGGCATATGGTCACTGCCGTGAGTCTCAACATCAGTGAACCAGCACACTTGTTGAGTGAATCGGCGTCACACCAACGCCAGATCCAAGCAAGTGCTATATCTCGAACCACGTAAATACGTTGGACTGCCGTCACTCATAATGTTAAGTTCGTGGCGTGAGGCAAATTCAGCAAATTTCAGGCCTCTGGAATAAATTTTGGTGCTTCCCCAAAGCAAGTGATGAGCATTGAAATCACCAATGATAATCCAGGATACAGGTGTCTCCGTCAAGATGTCATGCAGTCTTTCACCGTCGAACCGACCAGATGGTGAGATGTAGGCGCCGATAAGCGTGAAGGATATCTCCTGCGGATAAACTGGAACGCGCACCGGTAGTACCACGCTCCGCATCTCGCCCAGATGAGCTGACAGAGTGTTACCGTGAAATTTACGGTGATCAAGTCTCTCATCGATGCTGTTCGCACACTTGTAGGCAATACGAACACGCCTACAGCACGATGCGCTGGGCAAGTATTGGATGTCCCGAGTCCAGCGCTTGCCAACTTTGCGTGTACACATTGGCTCGTCCACTGCCTTCATTCCGTGAAGTGTATAGTGGAATGGCAGAGGACTGCCATTCCACTATACTGCCATTTTCCAGTGGAATGGCAGAGGACTTCAATCACAGATCTCATGTTTTCACAAGCACCTTTTCTCAACAGATTTCCTATATTAGTAATATATGAACTGAATTTGTAAAGACTGAGAAAGCTCTCTGGCTACGAAGCCGTCACATCTTCGACTTTTGGTGAGCCCAGCAAAGTAATTGTGCATATCCGCACATACCTAACCTACATTCCAATTTGGTGCAACCCCATAACGGAAACCAGTACGTGTGCCTCCGCGTTGCAAAGAAGAAGGTAGTCCCAAGACAGAATCCTGCCTACACTTATGGGCACGGGTAAACGAATGTTTGGTTGAGCTCTGATTTTACTGACACCTTAAAGGCTTGCAGCTGCAAAGTGAAATACATTTTTTTGTGATTTTAGCGTGTGTTATATCATAATAAAATACAACAAATGCAATGCGAGTCGTCCCCCTTCGTACGTTGCTTCCCATGTCAAAAAGGGCGCCGTGTTTACTCACTTCGCTGTCGGCTTAACTTCATAGACGTCTTACTCACGGCTTTGCTGCGACCCAGTAAACGAGGAACCGGAGAAAATTACTTTATTGCTTTTTTGCCCTATATAAGTGCCACTCTGGATCAGATCTCTGATTATAGCGCAGATATCGTGGTAGCGAGGATCGTGCGCCACAAAGTCAATTGCTTTGCGAGATCAGGCTAAGTTTTCATTCTTTTTCTCACGCTTCAGTCGCAGAAGTCTCTGCTCTGACACACTTCGAATATTTCTTTTTCTTTTTATTCTCTGCTGTTGCACCTGTGCCTGCTTTTGCGGAGAAGGCAGCCTAGTACTTTTGTAATGCAAACGGTAGAAATTACCGAATACATTAAAAGGCCTTTGCACGTAACATCTCTCTCTCTCTCTCTCTCTCTCTATGACATTCCTTTATTATTGATCTTTTTCTCCTCCTCTCAATTTCATCGGATCAACGACCGCCGGAGCACGCACAATGACCGCGATACACAGCAGTCACGCAAAGCCTGTGCTTTCATTGCGCTCTCCTTGTATCCTATATGCGTCTGTGGACGTACCCTTTTTTAACGACGTTGGCTGCTATTTGCAGCAAGAAGCTAGTGACAGCGATTGAAAGGCAGGACACAAACAAGCTGCGGTTAAACAAAACTGCGGTTTCTATCCTTAATTGCTGTTTTGTTAGTAAAGGAAGATGTCCGATCGTGGCTCACCCTTAAGATCTCAATTATCTTATATCCAGCCATTATTGTAGTGTTTTAACCCTGCCCATACTGTTGCAGCTAATGTCGGGATCTGTTGCCAGGTGCAGACTGAGTGGCGCGAAGTGTTTATGGGTGATCGGCCAGAAATGATTTCGCACGCGCCCTACACACTATTTTCCGTATGGCTTTCGGTGCCGCCATATTGATCTGCAGTGAATTCACTGCATCTCTTCTCTCTTTCTCTTTTTACTCTTCCCTCCTCTCTATTTCTCGTCTTTCTATTCCCCTTCCCCGATCCCCCAGTGTAGGGTAGCCAACCGGAAGTGTTTCTGGTTAACCTCCCTGCCTTCTCCTTTTCTGTTTCCTTCCTTCCTACTAAAGCAGTTAATTGAACGCTATACAGATTGAAATGATATAAGTGCTCATTAGTTAGTTAGTTTGTTAGTTTGTTTGTTTGTTTGTTTGTTTGTTTGTTTGTTTGTTTGTTTGTTTGTTTGTTTGTTTGTTTGTTTGTTTGTTTGTTTGTTTGTTTGTTTGTTTGTTTGTTTGTTTGTTCTTCACATCATGATGCCGCTTCTTAGGACGCATAAAAGAAGATTACATAACAAGTAGGAATTTAGAAGCTGCTGAATCAGGCGTGTTCTAGGAAACGCTAAATCTTTCGATGTTTCCTTTTGAAGTTCACATCTGTTAACTGTTAACTTTGTTCATCATTCTTGACACTAATGCATTTATGCAAAATACAGCGTGCAGTGTGAGTTGCTTCGTGTAAATGTCAATAACGGGTATATTCTCGCTACCTGCTCAAATTCTTCGGCACATTTTGAAACATTCGCTAAAGTTGGCTGGGAAACCCTATGCAATACGAGGGTTACTCAAAAAGTAAGCGCCGTTTGGTCCCCAAAAAATAAATATTCGTTAGTAAAAGTTTTTATTGAATGGTTTAGTTTAGCACAAGACTACTTCACATGTCTACATAGTCACCATTAAATTCTAAGCACTTTTCCTACCGCAGCAACAGTTTCTTTAATGCCTTCGCATAGAAATTTGCCGCCTGAGAATTCTTTGCTGTTTGAGTTGGTCGGTAAGCAGTTTTAGTACCCACCTTGCACACAGTGTGATAGCTGGGCTTTTCCGTTACAATCGTGCAAATTGCAGTGCGGCTGACAAGAGGAAATTCATCCGACAGACGACTAATTGTCAGTCGTCGAACTAATCGCAATGCCCGGTCCACTTGTGGAACAGTTTCATTGGCCTGGATTTTGGCTCTTCCACTCCGCTCTTAATCGTGCACATTTGTGCGGCCATCTGTGAAGTCTCGACGCAATTTTATTACCTTTCCTTGACTCATCACTTTATGTCCATAAACTAGGCTAAATTCCGCATAAATTTGAGAAGCATGATGATCCTTTTGCGAGCAAAAATGAAATCACAGCTCGCACTTCACAACAGGCGGGAGCAATGATTTTCGCAGACATTGTCGTTTGCATTCCCCGACAAGCAGACGACTACTGAGTCAGAACAGTAACTTCAGTACATTCGCGAAAAATTAACACATGACGCTGCAGAAATAAATCTTCATTCTAATGTGTACATATTTAAATATTAGGAAACGGCCCTTACTTTTTGAATAGCCCTCGTACATTCAATAATTCGTCTATTCAGAGAAAAACCGACCCACGCCAAATGGCAGGTAAACGACGAAGCAGGTTTACCGATAGGCCCGGAATAAGGATGCACTCACTTTTAATGCGATAGCGTTAAAGAGCTCGTTTCGCAGAAATTCCGGCGTCGGTGTCGGCGTCGTTGGTTGTGAGCAAAAAATCGTCATCTTGTCCGTGACCGAAAAATTGAGAAAGACGCAAATAAAATAAACAATAAAATAACTTGAGAGAATCGAAACCAGGCCATCTGAGAGGCAAACAGGTGTTCGACCCCAGGGCCACGCTGTTGCGTAAAAACTGCTTCGGAAAAAAAACACTACATGAATGTCATGTAGTGGAAGGAGTCTCCTTAACGCATGTAATATTGCCTGGCAGAAGCGTAGAATCGCGCCAGGCGTCAAAACATGTAAATTTCGCAACGAGTGGGTGTTTTAAAGGTCCACCCATTACGAAGCGCTCAGACATTACGAAGCGCTCAGCTGCAGAAGCATCAACAAAGTGAGCAGATGCGTAGGTTCGCGTGTTGCCTCACGGACGCGTAGAGGGGCCCTTCGCCGATTCGCAAAAGGAAGAATTATGGCGTAGTGGTCACTTTACCATTGTACTTGCAGTAGGCATTCTAGGACAGTTTCAAACGGCCAATGTTGGGCGCAGAGTCCTTCCTTTCCTTACGGCACGGTTGAAGCATGCGCCGAGAACCTAATCTATGCTGGCAGTTGAGAATGCGATGCGCATGGTAACCGATCACGCTATAGCGGCCTATACTCTTGAAGGCAAAGCTCAACCGTCCTCCAAGTTTTTTACAAAACGTTTCTTTCTGCCTTGATGCCTAAAAATTAATGAAACTCGAATGACTTTCTTCGTAGACTGTGGCGGCGCATATATTCGATCTAGTGCCATCCTCGAAGTCTTTTACATACTTTGAATTCGCCGGCTACAATTCGTGACCTGCTATGTGTTGTTAATATAATGAACATAAAAACAAAGTTAGCGGAACTTTCCTAACTATACGACAATATTCATCCTGATTTTTCGTCCAAATAATGCCCGCCTATGATAGTAGTCTGCTTAAGGAGATAACATTTAGCTACGTCCCACAGGTTTTATTATTTTTTTATTGTAGTTGTTGTGGTTGCTGTTGTTGGATAATTAAGCAGTTTACACGAAACGCCTTCATGTTACAGAGACATAAGTAATAAAATTACAATGAACAGTAAACAAACAAGGATCTATGAGAATCTGGCCAACTTTTCAGTCGAATTTTCGGAACTTTTTGGGTGAAAGTGATCTGAATGTATTGTGCTGGCGAGAAGGAAGGTCTGCTTTTTGCATGTCCTAGGGAATGATCGAACTTAAAGTGCTATGAATCAAGCGTATAACTCTTTTCGTTCATAAATTACCTAGGGTAACACTTATAATTAATTTTCTGGTTTCTTACTCGAATAATTCGAACAGGCAGGCATCTGCTCTAGAATGCAGTCCCGAGTAAATTGTTTATTTATCGCGTATCGTGTAGCCTAAAATTGTTAACTCTTTATTTTCCTGCTTTTTCTTTCTACATCAGCGTGCGGGTCTAAGTGGCGACACCTTGAGTGTCAAATGCTCTAAAAAAGAATGCAATAAAAACGCGCCAATAGTACATTGAAAAAAGGCCATTTATTGCAGCCTTTCCTTCACATAGATTTGATCAATTTAGTGTGATGATGTTTGCATGACACGTGCAGATAAAAGTGGGGTGGTTACAATGTTGCGAAGTTGTATCTACCAGTACTTTCCGTAACCACCGCCATAGCCTCCGTAGCCGCCGTAGCCTCCGTAGCCGCCGTAACCTCCGTAGCCTCCGTAGCCGCCGTATCCACCGTATCCTCCGTACCCAATACTAATGACCTTGCCGTAACCGCCGTATCCGCCGTAGCCTCCATATCCATGGCCGTAGCCTCCACCATAGCCGCCGTAACCACCGTAACCACCGTAGCCTCCGTAGCCTCCGTAGCCTCCGTAGCCACCAAAGAAGCCGGCGTTAACAGCCGTGGCGAGGACTACAATGCTTGCGAGGAATCCCTGGAACGAAACCAAACTTGATGCACCAAACCTTATTTCACATGATGCCTCCAATACGCCTTATTATTTGCATATTTCTCGTGCAGCCATTCGGCTAACGCTATAACATACACGCTTCACAATTCCACGAATCATTGTGAAACTCCGCGTTGCTCACGGAATCGATCTACTTAGTATGAAACCAGACAGAAAATCGTGATAAAAATACGGCAAGAAACTTTAAAACCAGTCTTACGGCGTTTATTTGACGGCACTCAGCGACAACACGCAATGGCGGCAGTCAGGTCAAAGTACGGACTCAGTGCGAGCGGCGTTCTTTCAGGAGGAGCCGAAGAGGACGACCGACTAGAAGGCGCTGGAGAGCATTACTAAGTTCCAAGGCTTCGCTACACCAGCTACTTAATCTGGGACGAAACCTTCTATTCACTTTTCACATTATACACATACAATACTCCTATCGACAGCATGGAATTCTTTAACCGGCACCAAGTGCACGGTAAGCGAGCGCGCTTTTGAGTTCCGCCCTAAATGCAATGCGGCAGCTGGTCTTAGTGCCACGGTGGTGTGGCAGCTGGTGAGATTAGTCTGGCACGCTTAGCCGGCAATGATTTCCACCTATGCATAGCATACGTTGTTAGAAAGGGTGTGTCACCAGCCGTTAAATAACACTGCGCCCCGAAGAAAGGCAATCGGGTGTTGTAGAACTATTTTCCTGCCTACCGTGGGTCCTCCAGGAAACATAACGTCTTCGAATACCATTCTCTTCGTGGTCCTAAAATCACGCCTTTCTGCACGCGTCAAATTGTGAGCATAACCAGATGAAGGGCTCTACGCCACCGATAATGCCACTTAAGGCATAAAACGGGAAGTGCATCGTCCTGTTTTAAATAACCGAGCCTGATGAGTAAGGGGAGCTCTAACGGAATAGTATTCGCCGCGAGATCGGGCGATAGGTGGCAGCACCGTCGGCGCGTTTGTGTGGATAGGCGGTCGGCGGCGCGTATACAAATGTACGCAGCGGCGCTTCGCCGTAGGCGGTTTGAGTCGATTGTCGGCGAATAAATCGCGTTGACTGCAACCTAATGTTGAAGTATACGCCCTCCATTGCCAAATTAATGCAGGAAACCGGCCTAACGTTAATATTACGTGTGAGAGAAGCACGATCTGCCGATCAGTGGGGTACTGACCTTCGGTCACATTCGTGTATTGCACTGTGCTCGATCTTTTTTCTTGCTTTATTTGCACGCGTTTAAATTGTGTTTTGCCTATACCACAATATAAATAGCGTTGCGCGACTGAGCCAATTAAGTATTTACTTCTTGCTCTATAGCGCTACAAAAAAGAGAGCCTGTATTTCTGCGTAATTAGATGAAGTAGAACTTTGTGCACTCTGGTTTTCTGTTGGCATAAATATGTAGAAATGCGTGGCTTCCGGTCTTTTTTACCGCTAGCCGGCCTCTGCAGACGTTAGTTCATGCTTTGCGTTTTCACAAGGATTTCCAAATCGCCAACACTGCACTAGATTGTGTCGCTAAAGTTCAGCATTCACACCTTCACATTTAGTACCTTTTTTTCGTTTAGGACGACGCCAAGTGCACTATGTGATGTGCTTGAACGACAAAGTGGTACTCACATTGAGATGATTTTGGCGAATGGACGGTACGATGGTTATACCTAGCGCCATACCGACACGTGCATGCACTCGCTTATTAGAGTGCATACAAGTCTCGTAAGGAGAAATGCTTATATGTATGTCTTGTAGGCATACGTACAAGCATTTGATACTGTGCTAGCACAACGGAACAAGCTGTTTTCTGAGGACGTGAATGACGTATACGCGCACGTGCGAACACGGTGTGGCTAGCGGACGACGCAAGGAGCCATCCACACCACGGGGTTTCGTCCGCTCGCCGCTAGGTGCCGACTCTGCTCGATCTCGCGGCCACTAGGATAGCTTCTTAGCGAATGAGAGCTTGGGCTGCACAGGCTTGGTGTATAATTTTGTGGAGCGCGCGAAATTATTTGTGGGTTTAGTACCTAATTATATATTTAAAAAAATACTAAATCCTAGTATTTTACGTTGAAAACCGCGGCATGGTCGTGAAGCACGCAGTACTGAGGGATTCCGGAATAATTTCGACCACCTGGGGTTCTTTAATGTGCACGTAAACCAAAGTATGCGGGTGCACCTGCATTACGACCTCACCGAAATGTGACCGCCGTGGCGGGGAATCGAACCTGCACCCTCGAGATATAGCAGCGCTGCACCTCAGCCGTTAAGGTACCACGGCGGGTAAGCGGTCCTTTGTTGGCTGCATATTTTGGGAGGCTCCCGATTTTGTGACACATGATGGCGCTTCGCCTGCAAGAACGTCCGCTTTCTCATCTCTTGTAATTTGCTAAAGATAAGCGGAAACTGACTAAAGTTTAAAAAACTGTCGCATTTATCTACTCGTATAAATAAACAGAAATCAAAACAGGCTTAGGCGTTGATTATAAAACGGACATGTGAGACCACTTCACTTTCTTCATCTTATTGTGAGCTGGATTTTCAATGTACCGGCCACGATAGAGAAGTGTAACATTCAGAAGGTGTAAATGAGTCATATTAGAACGGTGCTGTGGGCGTGGTGTTGTTAAGTGTCATCGAGTCGCCGACGACTTCTGGTGACACTAGGAGTATATGAACGCCACAGGAATAAATATATTCAAATTATTTAAGCTCCTCCAGACGTCTCTCCCTGGCATGAAGAAAACCATACAACCATCTCGTGTATTACAGCACTTATTCGCAAAATTCTTGCGGAAGCTTGTTCACATCGTACAAGTGCGCAGTTACCTCTTCATCACAAATGTGGGACCTCGGGTTTGTATACTGACCCTTTAATGTGACCAGAAATAGTAGCTACAAACGGGGAACGGTCAAGGGCGCAACCTTCAAAGCCACGGGGCATGAGGAGCAGGAGAAAGGAAGGAAAGGCACGGTGCAGGAAAGACGCGAATAAATGTATGGGTTCGCAAGCGTGAGCGTTAGCCGCTTGTGTTGAGGCTCCACAAAGCGACATCGCTGCTGCTTTTCCCAAACTCGGCCTGCACTGCTACTTTATGGGCGTCATTCAAAGGAACACAATTAAGTGAACTATTTTTACACTGGCCATTACGTATATGAACTGAAGTGGAGAAAGAGAGATGATAAAAAGAAAAGCAGTGAGGCTGAACTCCCACTGGCAACACTTAACTGGAGGAGGAGGGATTGAAATAAGAGAAGCAACAGGGAAAAAAGGGTTCACTGTACTCGCACACATGGCACGGGCGTTTATCGTTCAAGAAGTCATAAGCGGTCACAGGTTGGGGCGTCTTAATAAACGCAACAATGATTTGTGGCTTTGTGCTTCGCAGTTGCACGAGGTCACAGTGCCAAGATCTCGCTTTCCGTGAAAGGCCTGTCCTCTAATTTCCTATAATGCAGTCCGAAGGGCGGGCCTCGGATCTAGATACAGTGAACAAGGTTGTGAATGCGCTATGTGTTTAGTAAAGAAACGTGATGCCTCAAGTTTGTGAAACGACGCAACTATTCCATCTCTTGGGAACTTCCTATCAAAGCATATACTGCCCCTTCTATCTGAAATTTACAACGGCTGCGCCTTCTACAGTCAAGAAGCACGAATATGCGCCGTGCGATCCACACTGTATGCACTATGCCGACATTTGTGCACTATACTTACCAGTGCGTTCATGGTGCTGCTGTGCTCTTTGTTCGCTACTGAACTCGCAGCAATCTGGCTTCCTGCTTTTATAGCCAAGTGTCGTCCAGTTTTCTGACACGCTTCCGTTATCACCAATCCGCTCACGGTGGGCGCGGCGTCAGTAACTTTGAATGTCGCGTTCTCTTTTAGAGAGGGGTATACGGGCCTCGATGGTCGAAAAGGAGGCCTACAATGCGCTCTATTTCTCTTCTTTCGCCCCCACCCCTCTTTCGCCAGTTCCTGCCCCCCGGGTCGCGGAACAGCCTCGGGTGCTGCAGCGCCCGTGCGACACAGGCGGGCCAGCGCTCACATAATTGGTCCACGTGGCCGCCACGCGGAGGTTATGCTCCCCGGTTACGCGCAAGCGTAAGAGATATTTTGTAACGGGTCGACCGCTAGTGCGCGCGCCCGATGCAGGGTCGCGTGCGGTGAGAGATGAATGACTGCAGCACCATCGAACAGCCGAAAGGGAGGCTTATCTCGATACACAGATCTTGCGATGCAAAGTGGCTTCTCGAGATCACCTGTGCGGGTGCTTGGCCATTTCTGCTTCAGTGGCGCTCCTCTTATTCCCTCATTCATTATCGGTGACCGCCGAGTTGCCGCTTTGTTTGTGTGTGTGCGCGTGCGTGCGTGAGTGCGTGTGTGTGTGTGTGTGTGTGTGCGTGCGTGCGTGCGTGCGTGCGCGCGCGCGCGCGCGCTTGTTCTGTTTCTTCTCTAGCCCTGCAAATGTTACACGCACTTAAAGTCATTCAATCAAGTTGCACAGGTTTCTCCCTTAACTACACTAAACCTATTTATCTAAGTAACAATAGGTTAGCCCTCTCTGTGGCTCAGTATCTTTGACGTTTATGCTGCTTAAAACGAGGCCGACATCCTGCGTGGTGCACGGACGTTCATGGGGCGACACAGGCACGTAGCCAGAATTTCTTTTCGGGGGGGGGGGGGGGGGGGGGGGGGGCAAGGCCTAATTATTCTAAAGAAAGCCTTTTCATGGCAAAAAGAAAAAAAGTTGCCCGGGAATATAAAAGGCTGGACGTTCTACAGAAAGTTATGACTTTCTGTAGAACTTCATTCGCGTAGACAAAGTTATCAGGTGCTAAAATAATTTATGGATTTGTTACTATTGCACAGATCTGAATCGGCTAAAGCGCCATTGAGTTTTACTCTCTTTATTTGACTGTTTTTGGTGCTCTATACAAAGGTATCATAACACACAACCGACATTCAATAACATGGGTTCAAAAGTTATCGCTGAGTGGTATAGAACGGACGAAAACACCCTTTATCCACGCCTTTATTCATTTTCTTATATTACTTGAGTCCGTAGCCATATCCAGGCCCGTAACCATACACAGGCCCGTAGCCGTAGCCAGGACCTGAAGCGCCGTAGCCGAGACCATAGGCGCTATATCTAAGTCCATTGCCAAGTCCATAGCCGAGGCCATAACCGAGGCCATAGCCAATGTGATCCAACCCGTAGGTTGGAAGCGTGGGGACGTAGCCACCATAGCCAACGCCGTAGCCCCCAATGAAACCTGAATTTGCGAGGGTGACCAGAAGAGCAAGGGTAGCGAGGATACCCTGTAAAAACAGAAGCACATATGAGTGGCTGCGACGTACACTTTACAGGTGTTCGGCGTCTTTTTTACTCAACCATTTATGCATAAAGCGTCGAAGATAGAGGAAGTATAATAAGGGTTGCTACCTGCGCCACAATGCGTAGACGCAGACGCAATGTTTGACTGTTGCTATGCCAGTGCGTGTTAATGAAGCTTCCCGAATGGCATTAATATGACTTGGAAGTAATAACGCTCTTTATGTGGATTGAAGGAAGAGGACTCATCAGACGCCATCATCCTGAGCAAATGAAAGATTTGATCTCATTAGGCAGAATTTTCGCGCCAGAAACAAATTTAGTCCTTCGGAGAGCTCCTTCATTCCGCGAATGAGTAATAAGGAATGCCTTGCTGCAACCCGCCTCGCTAGAATCTTCGTATCGTTAATACATTCCAGCATGCAGGCGCCCGCAGCGCACATGGCCTAAATTGTCTATTAAACGTCTATAAGCAAAACGTCATTGGCGAATAATTAAACTATCGTTTCGCACTAAGCACCACAAGTCATTAGTTTTTATCTAAAAATCATCTTTCCTCGTAGAAATACTTAAGAGAGTTGATGCGTACTAATGATCCAGAACCAATGCAACATTTCAATAATAATCGAAATTCAGACGAGACGGAACCGTGGCTTGAAATTTGTGTCTACGTATCCATTCAGCAGTATGGAAGTCGCAATATGCACACTCCAGTTCACGAACTACAAGCAGCTAATTATGACGACGAGTTCCAACGACCAGCTTTTTCCTGAAGGGCTGCGTGCATTTCTCAATCATAATAGGATATATTTACATAAATCGGGCATAGAAATAATGACTTCATTTAAGGAACTCGGTATCAAGCTTCAGCATTAATTTCTTGTCGATAAGTTCAAATCTTTATTAAGTAATAATACAGCAACAGGGTCAGCCGCTTGGATAATGAGATACGTAAAATGCTTGCAGAACTAGGTAGCTTTCTGCAGAAAGCTGCGTAGGGTTAGAGGCCTTTTAGTGAGGACTGGATATCGTTTTTCTACATTGCGATTATTATAAAAACGATATGCAAGGTAATCAACAGGCTATACTCGCCAAAGCAGAAAGCAATAGGTGCCAAAAACAGTGAGAGAGAGAGACAACTTTATTCAAATAAAAACTGCTATGCGGGTGGGGTCTCTCTTTCAGGGCCCCAGAAGGACGATGTGCCTCAGGCACCTTCTCTATGTTCATTAACTATCGCTGTTTGTGTACTTCCCAGACGGAAAAAGGGCAACACAAAAAAGTATCAAAAGCAAGGAAAGCTTAGCGCTAAGGCGTTAAAAAAAAGCTCGTTTGACACCTATACCACGGCTTGAAGCTGATCATTCGCAAATGATGCACACGACGCGAGTAATTTGCGGTACTTACCAGGGTCTTCATGATTGCACTGTCCGAGTCGTAGTTGATCTCTCGCACCAGGTGGATGGATGCGGCGCTCCTCCGGAGAATGTGTTCGCTTATATATGCAGCTTGGACCAACTGGCTTGACAAGAGCTATGGCCGTGTCAGCTGTCAAGAGCGGCGACAAAGCGGTCGAGATCTACTGCTGCGGCAAGGGCGTCAGCTATCGCTTCTTGAATAGCGCCAAAAATCCCACTGGGATACAACCGTTCTAAATACAACCGTTCTATGCAACCGTTCTATCAAGCTTGAAATTATACTTTTTTATTGACTCACTGTAATGAAAGGCAACAGCGCAGATACCTAAGGGGATAGAGAGAGGCGCGCAATGCTGATTTTTCAGTTTAAAAAAATATTTGCGTGGTCGCCCTTCGCTATGTGAATCAACAAGCCCAATTGAACACCCTGCTCAGACTCACTATGCGTTACTTTTGACCCCATCTGAAATGCGAAGAACGCTAGCTTAATATAGGGGGATTCTTTTAGAACTGACCTATGCTATTGGGCTGTAGTTTTGTTAAAACGTATCCGATTTTATTGTGGTTTGCTGCAAAACATTCAGAAGGATGAAAACTTGATGGCCCGTCCCGTTTTTGATGTGCAACGCCGAAAAAACAGAAGAATGAAGAAATAACAAAAACTGCGAAATGCTATGCAAGGAGGGATAACATATGCCTGTAAAACGTGGTTAAAAACGCTGCTTGTCACGCGGCATACCAAACATGACCAGTAAATGTTTGTAAAGGTTATAGAGGTTATGAAGGTTTATAATCACTTAACCTACAGCAAGTGTTGAAAATGGCCACACTCCTGGCGTAGGCATAACCGAACTCGCCGTACAATGACTTAAACAGTACGCAGTCCCTCTTGTATGGAATTTCGCGGAATGTCGTGGTTTTCGTTATTTCTTATTTATTCTTTTCTTTTTCGGCGTTTCAGATTTTCATCTTTTCATCTTTCCTGAATCTTTTACCGCAAACCGCATTAAAATCGGATAATTTGTAACGAAACTACTGCCCAATGAAATGAATCAATTCTAAAAGAATCAGCTATCTTTCGTATGAACAATTGGGTCAAAGAACAGATCGCCACAAGAGGGAGTTTTAATAGTTAGGTATACAGGACGCAGCAGAAATAATTTGGTACTGTTATAGAGAAGCCAAAACGGTCGGCTTCAATTGGACACTGCGGAGAAGACGTAGGAGGAATGCAGCCAGCATTACGCAAAGCAATAATGAAAACAAAAGTATGAATGCCGGCCTAGCTGTCGGCCCCCATTTTACTGCCTCCTGGTTATTCTAATGTGCAAAAGCGCAAATAGTATATGCAAGTTGCGTAACGCTCTAGTAATGTCGCTAGAATTGGTAACACAATTTACAAAATTCTATGACGGGAAGTTTGCAGAAGAGTGATAAAAAAAAACGACAGGAAAAGAAGGGCAGCAGCGAGCAAACAAAAGAAGAAAATGTAAACGTACGCATAGTTCTTATCACAGTCGGGTGAAGTTTGGTATAACAATAATAAAACTGAAAAGCAGGGCTCTTTAAAATGTTCCAGTGTTTATAGATGATCTAAGCATACTAATTCCGAGTATTGCGTGGGGTTACAGATAGCGATAAGGCTTCTTTTTATGAGTATACTCCTTTATAACTAAATAGTACGGAGAAATAACTGTTTCTTACACTTACGGCGGGGGTGCGCCTTCCGCCTCGTGACAAAATTACCGTTCCTAGTAACGCAACTGTTCGGGCGAGAATAACGCTGCATGATCTGCCTCCCCTCTCGGCTGCAGAAAAATACTTACACAATATAAAATATGCCTGAGCACTGAGAAGCTTTCCTTCCTTATCCTTCCTCCTTAATCTTTCTCTTGATCGCGTGCACGCGTTTCTTTGTGAGCAAGAAAAGGCAAATAAAATAGGTGAAGCGAATCAATATTGAGATTAGCATATCCTCATTTGCTACGGCTATCACGTATGCATCCTTCGTGGGAACGAAGCTGCAGAAAGATGCTTGATTAACTAGAAAACTCTTATGGTGTGCTTTAGTCATATAGACGCAATCAATGGCTCACAGCTTATTTATTGCAAAGAGTAAAAGGTATCATGGCAGATTAGGAGCTTTTTTTACATTGTCACGTGGTTTATTCACGTACAAACGTGAAGGAACGATGAGGAACGTCGAGGGTCCAAAATCCAAGCAAGCGCAAGCTCGGGTCGCGTGGCTACCACCCACGATGTGGCTTGCTTTCTTGGCTGCTTCGTCGTCGTCTCGTACTCTTCACTACATTGGCCCCTGGTGAATAGCGGAGCCATCCTGGCGACCTAAGGCGTTGTCGGTATAGCGGGGTCGTAATACGGCTTCAGGCGGCTGACATGGACGATTTCCCGACCACGACGACGTAAATCGTGGGATGCTGTCAGAGGCTCAACCTCATAAATGACAGGAGACGTGCGAGAAAGAATGCGGTAGGACCCCTGATATCGGGCACGCAATTTCGAGGAAAGGCCAGGAGTGCTCGATGGGATCCAGAGCCAAACGAGGTCACCAGTCGTGAAAGTAGAGAGAGGTCGGTCGGTGTCGTGCCGTAGCTTTTGGTGGCCTTGGTCCTCGGTGGTCAGCGAACGGGCTAATTGTCTGCAATCTTCGGCGTATCTGGCAACGTCAGAAATCGCAGTATATTCAGACGAGTCCGGCGTATAGGGAAGCATAGTGTCCAGCGTGCAGGACGGGTCGCGTCCGTATAAAAGAAAGAAAGGTGAGAAACCGGTGGTCGCGTGCGTTGCGGTGTTGTACGCGTACGTGACGAACGGCAGGACGGTGTCCCAGTTGGTCTGGTCTGATGCCGTGTACATTGTCAACATATCACCGAGTGTGCGATTAAATCGTTCCGTGAGGCCATTCGTCTGCGGATGATATGCGGTGGTCATTCGATGAACGATGTTGCACTGGACGAGCAAGGCCTGAAAAGCGTCAGACAGGAAAACACGCCCTCTGTCGCTCAAAAGTTCACGGGGAGCACCGTGGCGAAGGACAAAGTTGCGTAAGATAAAAAACGCAACCTCTCTTGCGGTAGCCGTTGGAAGTGCTGCAGTCTCTGCGTAACGGGTGAGGTGGTCCACGCCAACAATGATCCACCGATTCCCAGAAGAAGTTGGGAGAAGCGGGCCATATAAGTCGATGCCGACGCGGTCGAATGGACGTCCCGGACAAGGTAGAGGCTGAAGTGGACTGGCTGGGCGTTGAGGTGGAGCTTTACGCTGCTGACAAGCAGTACAAGCACGTACGTACTTGCGCACGAACGTGTACATGCCGCGCCAGTAGTATCGCTGACGCAAGCGGTTGTAAGTCTTCAGAGCGCCAGCGTGAGCGCTTTGCAGGTCGTTCTGAAAAGCAGTGCAGACTTCTGTGCGCATGTGGCGCGGGATCACTAGCAACCACCTCCGACCGTCAGGTGCGTAATTACGCCGATAGAGGAGGCCGTCGCGGAGTGCGAAATGCGTGGCTTGACGACGGAGAGTTCTTGACGCTGGATGAACCAATGAACCAGTCAGAAAGTCGACGAGTTCGGAGATCCACGCATCCTTGCGTTGCTCCGACGGCATGTCTGCGAAGTCAAGGGGCGTCAAGACAGCTGACGTGGCTGACGGCGAAGCTGTGTCAGGCGGTAACGGTGAGCGGGATAGCGCATCAGCGTCCGAGTGCTTCCGGCCGGATCTGTACACAACACGAATGTCGTATTCCTGCAGCCGAAGCGCCCAAGGACCGAGGCGGCCTGAAGGATCTTTCAGAGATGAGAGCCAACAGAGCGCGTGATGGTCCGTGACTACTTCGAAGGGGCGACCATAAAGGTACGGACGGAACTTGGTCAAAGCCCAGATTATGGCGAGGCACTCTTTTTCAGTGACTGAGTAGTTGCACTCCGCTTTCTTCAGGGTTCGACTCGCGTAAGCAACAACGTACTCGTCGTATCCTGGTTTCCGTTGAGCCAGTACAGCACCAAGACCGACACCGCTGGCGTCAGTATGGACCTCCGTAGGCGCATTAGGGTCAAAGTGACGGAGTATCGGAGGTGACGTTAATAAGCGCCGTAGCGTCATGAAAGCTTCATCGCACTCTGGTGACCAAGCCGACAGGCCGTTAGAGGCTGTCAGTAGGTTGGTAAGAGGGGCGATGATAGAAGCGAAGTCGCGCACAAATCGACGAAAATATGAGCACAGCCCAATAAAGCTTCGGAGCGTCTTGATGGAATTGGGCTTGGGGTACTCGGCCACGGCACGAAGTTTAGCGGGATCCGGAAGAACGCCTTCCTTGCAGACGACGTGACCTAGTATGGTGAGTTGGCGCGCAGCAAAATGGCACTTCTTGATGTTAAGTTGAAGGCCAGCAGAGGCGAGGCACGTGAGAATAGCGCGAAGACGAACAAGATGAGTCGGAAAATCGCGGGAAAATACAACAATGTCGTCAAGGTAGCACAGGCAGGTATTCCACTTGTGGCCACGAAGGATGTTATCCATCATTCGTTCGAAGGTAGCTGGGGCGCTGCAGAGTCCGAAGGGCATCACCTTGAACTCATAAAGCCCATCGGGAGTAACGAACGCAGTCTTCGGGCGGTCAGGGTCAGCGAGTGGAACTTGCCAATAGCCCGATCGTAAATCCAAGGACGAGAAATATTCTGCTCCTTGCAAGCAATCGAGGGCATCGTCGATGCGTGGCAATGGGTATACATCCTTCCGAGTTATCTTATTCAGGCGGCGGTAGTCGACGCAGAATCTGATAGAGCCATCCTTTTTGCGCACAAGCACGACAGGGGACGACCAGGGGCTCTCAGATGGCTGAATGACTCCGCGCGTGAGCATATCATCGACTTGTTCATTGATAACACGGCGCTCTTCCGCCGAAACGCGATATGGTCGTTGGCGTAAAGGGGCATGACCACCGGTGTCGATGTGGTGCGTGACGCTCGTTGTGCGACCCAGAGATGGCTGACCGCAGTCGAAGGATGAGCGGAACTCTTCTAGAAGGGCCAATAGTTCGCGTCGATGGTCCAATGATAGATCCGGGGGCACAGAAGGGTGAAAAATGTCTGACTTCGGAGGTGCCGCAACAGGGGCTGTCATGGCATTCAGCTGGTGGTGAAGTGGGGCTTCAGCGAACTCCAGAAAGCGAAGCAGGTCAACGGCATGTATGCTTCCCAAACATTCCCCGCGAAGTAGACGAACGGGCGAGGTGCGCAAGTTGGCAATCGGCATGATGGTAGCGCCGGATTCGACGGTGAGTACGGCAAACGGCAGTCGTAGGGCGTGGCGGCGGAGAAACAGCTCTGACGGGGCGAACAGGACAGCGCCGTCAGGAGCGGCCGGACAAGTCAAGGCGACAAGGGTGGACGTGTTTGGGGCTACGTCAGCGTCGGCAGCAATGACAAGTTTACATGCGTCAGATATGGTAGGCCCCGAAACAGAAGATTGCAGCGGCGTAAGAGCGACTTCTGCTCGGGCGCAATTTATGATGGCGCGATGACGTGAAAGGAAGTCCCAGCCGAGGATAACGTCGTGAGAGCAGGACGGCAGCACGAAAAACTCAATGACGTAAAGTTCGCCTTGAATATTAACGCGCGCGGTGCACACGGCTGAAGGTGCTATGAACTGCGAGTTCGCAGTGCGGAGCATGAGTCCTGAGAGCGACGTGGTCACTTTTTTTAACTGGCGGCAGAGGCTCTCGCAGATTACGGAAACGGCGGCCCCGGTATCAATTAGCGCTTGGGCCGTGGTCCCTTCAACATTGACGTCGATAACGTCTTGCGGCGAAAAAGACGGAGGCCTTGGGCAGTTCGCTTCGCATGCAGTTCTTGCCTCCGGAACTGCAGCGATCAGTTTCCCTCTTGCGCAGCAGGTCGGCGACGCATAGGTGACAGGGAGCGTCGTCGAGGGGACGGTGACCGGTGGGTGTCGTTGGGTCGTTGATCACGGGCATACTCCGGTGGCGACCGGGACGACGACGCGACCGGCCTGCCGTCGGCGTCGAAGTGAGGAGGGGCGTAGTTTGGGGGCGACCTGGACGACGACGCAACTGGCATGCCCAGGGCGTCGAATGTTGGAGGAACCAGGCGACAATGGCGAGCGACGTGGCCGGCGAGGCCACAGGAGAAACAGGTGGGCCGATTGTCCGCGGTTCGCCACGCGTCGGAGCGGCGGAAAGACGGAGCCGAGGGGTTTGGGATGGGCGGCGACGAAGCATACGCGGATGTTGGCAAGACACGGGGCGGCGTAAGTGGCCGAGGTGGAGCGTAAGGCATAGATTGGTGATACGCGGTGGTCGCCAAGGCATGGGACGGCATCAGTGGTCGAGGTGGAGCAGAGGGCATAGGCTGTTGAGGGGGCCGCGCAGCAACGGCGGCGTAGGTAAGCGGCGCAGTGACGGGCGGTTGTTGGAACATGGGTGGGAGAGCCTCAGCAACTTGCGTCCGAATGGCTTGTTGAATGCCCGGAGCCAGAGGATGCGCCGGCTCGTGAGTGAGCGGCAGTAAGGACAGCTGGCGTGCGACTTCTTCACGGATGAAGTCTTTGATCGTGGGCTGGAGAGTCGGCTGAGTGGCCAGAGGGACAGCGAGCTGCAAGCTGGAGAGCGTGTCTGGGGCCGGGAGGGCCTGACGGGCGATCGCGCGCTGCCTGCGCAATTCGTCGAAACTCTGACAGAGGGAAACTAGCGCAGCGACTGTGGTGGGATTCCGCGCGAGCAGCAGCTGGAAGGCGCCGTCCTCGATGCCCTTCAAGATGTGGTTGATTTTGGCCTCCTCAGGCATAGCGGGGTCGACGCGGGTGCACAGATGGAGGACATCCTCGATGTAACCCGTGTAGGTCTCACCCGGTTGTTGTGCACGCTGACGCAAGCGCTGCTCGGCGAGAAGCTTGCGAGCCGCAGGCCGTCCAAAGACGTCCTTGATAGCAGTCTTGAAAGCTGACCAAGATGGAAGCTCGGCCTCGTGGTTGTGATACCACAGTTGGGCTATGTCGGCAAGGTAGAATTGCACATACCCAAGCTTCATTGGATCGTCCCATCTGTTGCTGGCGCCGACTTTGTCATACCTCGACAGCCACTCGTCCACGTCCGATTCACCGGAGCCCGAGAAGATGGGGTGGTCCCGCTGAGGATACACGGCGCCACAAGTGACGTGGACAGCCGAAGGGCCAGTCTGGGAAGGAGTCTCGGTGGCCATGTTGGTATCACGAAGGGGGGGAAGCTTACGGGAGCGAAGATCCAGGGTCGTAGGGGAAACCCACGTACCTCCACCAAATGTCACGTGGTTTATTCACGTACAAACGTGAAGGAACGATGAGGAACGTCGAGGAACGTCGAGGGTCCAAAATCCAAGCAAGCGCAAGCTCGGGTCGCGTGGCTACCACCCACGATGTGGCTTGCTTTCTTGGCTGCTTCGTCGTCGTCTCGTACTCTTCACTACAACATATTTACTTCGACAAATTGTACGTCTGAAAAGTTACTGCGCGCTTTTATTGTCATGCCGCGCACCGCTCATGTAACAATCTAGCCATGTCTTTCATTAGCACATGTCAATCAAGGCTCACCAATAATATTTTCCTTTTCTACCGCGTATCGAGGCATGACATAAAGTCCATGCAAGCAATCCTGTCGTGTCGCAATTCAACTTGAAAGTAGTCCCTGCCTTGCCCTGCCTTGCCCCTTGTTTTATATATTTTATGGGACACTCATGAGTCCATTTTCAAACGAATTTCCTTTACTTCGGGTAAATGAGTCAAGCTAGTAGTGCTGTTACTCGAGAAACAAAGCTGAGTCGACGGAAGAAACGGAAAGGCAACATAGTCATGTTGAGGCTGAGTATCGTGACGACTGCACAGAACATGACTAAATAATGAGCGTATGCCATTGCGCTGTAGAACACGCAAAGAAGCAACAACGACGAGTAAACGCCCATTGAACTGGAAATAGATTAAGAGTCGGAGCAGCGGAGTTGGCGACTTTTTCAGGTCACACGCAGGGTCGGGTACTGCGCGCGTGAAACCTTGGCACGTTAGTGACCTGAGCGGGGTATGGTGTCACCGGTGCGTGAAAGAAGCCTCGAATAAAAGCCACGACTTCTCGGCCTGCCTTGACTAGCCACATAAAATTGCTCAGTCGAATTGTCATTCCCCTTCGGTTTAACGTTCTCTTTCTTTTCTTTCCTTCAAGCATAAAATGAGCAAGATGTTGGCGGGATCGGAAAATGAAGCACCCGTCTTGCCTGTTTGAAAGGTCGGGAAGGGAAAGCTATCGAAGGTGGGCCGTGCTTTGCTCAGTGCTCGCAAGTATGTTAGGAGCTCGAGTTCGCTTAAAACTCGTCGCGATAAACATTCCGCAGGAACGCGCAAGTCAGTGAATCACACCGCACTTTCGACGCTCACCATGCGAGATATGTAGCCGATGTGGCCAAAAAGGACATAACGCATCTACATTCACGTGGTCGGCGCGTACTCGCGTGCGAATGTTCGCCAGGAAAAACAAACAAACGAAGAGGAGTTTGATGGAGATGGTACAACTTCCCGCACATTTGCTATCTGATCAAACTGCAAGGCAGCCTGTAGACAAGCAGCCAAGGATGTCGAAGGAGCTGCATGCTTACACTGTGCCTCTGACCCTGCTTGGTTTTCTTTTCTTGTTACACTTCGTGAAACATAAATCTGCATATTCCAGTACAATGTTTTGAGGACACACGGCTGCGGTCTTACGAAAGCGTTGCTTTGCGCCGGATTCAAAACGTTACACGAGCATGGATAGCAGAGATTACGTCAAAGAAATTACGTAATTCAACAGTTTTTTTTTCTTTTTATGATGGGTTCTTCGCTCTTTTGACGTGGCGTAATCATCCTGGCCTTGAGGAGGCACTGTGCCCGTACAATGGGGAAACGTTTGATAAATGTGAATAATTTTGTATACTCCTTGTTTTACAGCGGAATCTGTTATAACAGCAACAGCCGGTTTTGGTGCCGTAGTTGTCCGCCGCCGCCGCCGTTATTCATAACCGATATCGCGCGACTTGATGCAAATATATATATATATATATATATATATATATATATATATATATATATATATATATATATATATATATATATATATTTGCATCAAGTCGCGCGATATATATATATATATATATATATATATATATATATATATATATATATATATATATATATATATACATATATATATATATATATATATATATATATATATATATATATATATATATATATATATATATATATATATATATATATACGGGAACGAGCGGGATTCGAATCCAGCCCCTTTGCACGACAGGCGACTATTCTACCACAGAGCCACACCATTTTTTTTAATGGGAATCATTTCTTAGCGAACATCTGCGACTTTCAGCGTATCTATCTATCCAGCCGCCTACGACTTGGTGCTCTCGTGGCCGTTTCCTTAATGGGATGTATACCAAAATTGGTATCGCATCACGTGACTGTATGACTAACATAAATGACAGGTCATAACATGAAATCATGATATGCATATCATGAATGACATGATTTGCATTCCACGCTCTTGGGGCTCGGCGGCCGTTTTGTTAACTCGATATATACCAGAATTGGTATGGCGTGAAAATAGTTTATGACGAACATAAGTGACAGGTCTTAACGAGCAAATCATGACACGCATGTCATGTACGGCATGATTTACATGACAGGATCTCGGGTGCTCGCGGCCGTTTAACTTAATGGATGTATACCAAAAGTGGTATGGCGAGACATTTCTGTATGACGAACATAAGTGACAGCTGTTAACATGAAAATCATGACATGCATGTCATCTACGGCATGACTTACATGCCATGCTCATGGTGTGCTCGTGGCCGTTTCGCTAGCTTGTTATTGTGTGACGTGACCACATGACGAACATGACTGATAGGTAGTATCATGAAAATAATGACATGCATGTCATGTGCAGCATGATTTACATGCCACGCTCATGGTGCGTTCGCGGCCGGTTCGCTAGCTTGATATACACCAAAATTGGCATTGTGTGACATGCCTGTATGACGAACATAAATGACAGGTGGTAACATGAAAATCGTGACATACACGTCACGTACAGCAGCATTTACGTGCCACGCTCATGGTTCGCTCGCGGCCGTTTCGCTAGCTTGATATACACCATAATTGGTATTGCGCGACGTGACTGTATGACGAACATAAATTACAGGTGGTAACATGAAAATAATTACATACATGTCATGTACGGCATGACTTACATGCCCCGCCCATGGTGCGCTCGCGGCCGTTTCACTAGCTTGATATACGCCACAATTGGTAATGTGTGACATGCCTGTATGACGAACATAAATGAAAGGTGGTAACACGAAAATCGTGACATGCACGTCATGTACGGCATGATTTACATGACACTGTCTTGGTGCGCTTCCGGCCGTTTTAACGCAATAGCGTTAAAGAGCTCGTTTCGCAGAAATTCCGGTGTCGCCGTCGGTGTCGGCGTCGTTGGTTGTGAGCGACAAATCATCATCTTGTCCGTGACCGAAATATCGACCACGGACAAGATGAATAGGCACGGCAAGTAAATAAATAATAAAAAAACTTCGGTACGAGTGCGAATCAAACCCAGGACATCTGCATGGCAAGCAGGTGTTCTACCACAGAGCCACGGTGTTGCTTGAAACTGCTCCGGAAAAAAACACTATATGAATGTCATGTAGTGGAAGGAGTCTCCTTAACGCATTTAATATTGCGTGGTAGAAGCGTAGAATTGCGCCAAGCGTCAAAACATGTGAATTGCGCAACGAGTGAGTGTTTGAAAGGCCCATTCATTCCAAAATGCTCATATTTAATCATCATCAGCTGCAAAAGCATCAGCAAAGTCAGCAGCTGCGTAGGTTCGCGTGTTGCCTTACGAACGCGTAGTGGGCCCTTCGCTGATTCGCAAAAGGAAGCATTATGGTGTGGTGGGCACTGCACAACTGTAGTTGCAGTAGGCATTCTAGGGTAGTTTGAAACGGCCATTGTTACGCGCACAGACGTTCGTTTATTTACGGCACGGTTGAGGCATGCACCGAGAACCGAAGGCAGGCCAGCAATTGCGCAGGCGATGCGCACGGGGCCCGATTACGCCATCGCGTTCTACTCTTGAAGGCGAAGCTCAAGCGTCCTCCAAGTTTTTTGTTAACTAGGTATATACCCAAATTAGTATGGCGTGACATGAGCGCGTGACGAACATAAATGACAGGTCATGCATTGTATAGCATGGTATATACCATGGCATATACCAGATTGTAGATACCAGATTGTACATGCATGCATGCATGACAAACATGCGATAACAAACTACATGTCATGACATGAATGACTTCAGTTGCATCAAAGACAAACAAGGCGATGTATGCAGATCGTTGCTGGCTGCTTCGCATTACATTGATATCTGCCGGATTTTTTCCAGGCTTCTTTTTTTATTTCCGGTTGTATGTCATGCAACCGAGGACAACACAATTACATTACAATATACAACAAAAATTGCCAGCACACGTCCACCGTCAATCACTGCGGAAATAACATTATCATTTAAAATTCCTTCATAGTAACCAGGGGTTCTACCCTCGCCAACCATGAAGGAGCACGTTCTTTTGTTTTTTCAACTTCGATAAAACGGACCATACTTTCCTGAAAATACAGTCTTGCTGGTCTTCTGTCTGGGTCACAGTATAATCCAGCCATTCGTGAGCGCCATATACTGTGCAAGCCAGTCATCATGATTCAGTAAAGTGGTAATCCGTCTTCATTGTCTATTGCTAGGTACCTGATTCCATGAAGGTCTAATGGAAATTCTTTTTCACTTGTCCTTTGCAACACGTCCCAAAAGTATACCCCCTCCCAACAATCTAGAAAAAAGTGATCGATGGTTTCAGCTTGGTTACAGATTAAGCAGTCGTAGTCCCACGGTATAAAAAAAAACTCGCTCCTCTAAAAAGGTTCTTACTGGAGGTGTCCCTGTGTATAATTTAAAAAAGAAAGATTTTGCATTTGGAGCTGTTTGCATTTTTTAAACTCGTTTAAGTACATTCTGACCCTTGCTTGCCGTATATAGCGCTCTGTACATTGGGATAGGCAACACAATATCACATACATCCTTATAATTTTTTTCTTCCCAACAGAAAACAGATACTCGATAGAAAAGCGGACACTCAAGAAAACGAACGCTTGCCACCGCTTTCTTCATATAGCCTTGTACTGCGCCTGTCAGCACTTGAGTGCTGACAATAAACTCGGGCAGCAGCCGACCTAGTCTTATTTGGCACACTGTTAGCAGGAAAGGGTCATTGCCTCTCGGAAAAAGAAAAATCCATTTACCAACTGTTTTATGAACAGATGTATCAGCCCAAGCCCACCTTCCAATAGTCATCAGCACTTTTGTGTGACTCCAGCGGAACTCCAAGGTACTTTACTGGCGTTTTTGGCCACTTAACGTTGGCAAAAAAAAAAAAAGTCGGGGGTGGAGGACCACGCTCCATGCCAAAACCCCAAACACTTTCCCCAGTTTATGTGGCCTCCTGTAACTTCAGCGAAACATTTAGACATTCTAAGTGATTCTTTAATGCCTTCATAGGAAGTACTACGGATCGAGTCATCGTCAGCATACACGAGTAGTTTGACCTCTGAGGATTGTAATCTTAACCAACTAACAACATTGCTCTGAAGTATTAACAGACAATGTTTCGATGTAGATGCAAAGCGACAGAGTAACGCCAGTGCTTAGGACTCCTGCGCAAAAAGACCCTATACAGGCGTCATGCCGGGCAAGGAATCATGTTAACAGATGTAATATAGCGTTGTAGAAGTGTAGAATAACAACCAGGCGTCACACAATGCGAATTGCGTAACGAGTGGGTCGTTCAATGCTTCCAACCCATTACAAAGGGCTAAGCCATAAATCTTCATCGTCATCAGCCACAGCATCAACGAAGTCCACGTAATGTCTTACAGATGTGAGCGGGTACCTCGCTTCTCCGCCGAATGAGGAATAATAGCATAGTGGGTGCTTTCATACTTCGCAAAAATTATGATTTATGGCGTAGTGGGTAACTTAATAATGTAATATCTGGGGTTTAACGTCCCAAAACCACACTATGATTATGAGAGACGCCGTAGGGGAGGGCTTCGGAAATTTCGACCACCTGGGGTTCTTTAACGTGCGCCTAAATCTAAGTACACGGGCATTAAACATTTTCGCCTCCACCG
The DNA here is from genome assembly GCF_013339695.2 of Rhipicephalus sanguineus. NCBI lineage: Eukaryota > Metazoa > Arthropoda > Arachnida > Ixodida > Ixodidae > Rhipicephalus > Rhipicephalus sanguineus. The sequence goes on from NC_051176.1 coordinate 177,031,753, forward strand.
AAAATGCAGCCGCTGCGGCCGGGATTCGATCCCGTGACCTTCGGGTTAGTGGGTACCTTGCAAGTGTACCTGTAGCACACTCTTTAAAAAAGTTAGCAAAAAGGTAGTAACTGCAAGCAAATAGGTAGTAACTGCAGCGGTTACTAACTATCTTGGACCGTTACTAATATTTTGCTACCTGTTTAATACCTACGTTAGTAAAAAGTTGTAACCTGCAACGGTTGCTAACGTTTTCTATCTGTTTACTACCTACGTTAGTAACCAGTTAGTAACTGGAAGCAAACAGGTAGTAACTGCAGCCGTTACTAACTTTCTAGGACCGTTACTGCCTCTTTGCTACCCGGCCGTTAACTACATAATCTAAAATTGTAGTTGATACCTATTATATATATATATATATATAACTGAAATCGACTCGACATATCACTCTTAACCAGAAACTGGCGAAGAAAATGTGCATAGATCAAGAAAAAAAAACAAATTTTTCTTTTAGAATTACGCAACCGCGATTTCTGAGCATCATTCTGCTGTTGTGAAAACGGAGGAGCAAAAGTTAATGAACCATAAGCGAGTACGTGCTACAATATCAATTCCAACAAACTAACATAACAGGCAGATGTGCGAGAAACCCAGGTGGTCAAAACTTGTCTCGGCCACTGTACATAACGCTTTTTTGCGGCAGTTTTTTAACGAATAGCCATTGCATATTGTTTATTTTTAATACGGTTGATTAAAAGTCTTATGCAACGTACCCAGGCACACATAATAAGGTAGCAGAGTATAGCCCTTAAGTATCACATTTTTTATAATTCATACTGAAACACAGGTGCTCGCTGGTACCAGACATGCATCTCCAACGTATGGGCTATAAATACTCCGGGAGTCGCTTACTCAGTGGTGTCGCGTAGTGAACTTGTTGTTACGTCTGTGTATTCTTCTCGTTCATGGCACTCCACACAAGATTACCCAAAGTTGTGTTGTAATGTGACATTGTGAATTTGACCACTAATAGGCAGATATTGTGGCAAAATGAACGCGCTAGTATCGCTTACTTTTTTTTATTTTATTACCTGTGGTTAGTAACGGCTAGGGTAGTAACAGTTACCAACCTTGCCGTTACCAACTGCACTTACAAAGAGGGTAGCAACATATGCGGAAAGCAGTTACTACCCCTAAGTTAGCAAGTACTACTACCTTTTTTTTTAGGGTGTAGTTGCCCAATAGAGTTTACAACGGGATCTAGAAAGTCCGCTCTTCCAGCTTTCGCTGTGACTGTGTTGCGTGTACCACGCAGGCCTGGCGTTTTCACTGTGTTCTTCAATGGGTGCTATGCCTTTATCATTTTTTTTAAATGCGAATGCATTTCTTAGTCGGGGCATGTCAGGCGTCTGTCGGTGTCCGCGCGCCGGCAGGTGTTATCTCCGCTCTCACTCCCTCTCCCATAGCAACAGCTGCGGGCGCGCGCGCTTATCCTCGCCCCTAGCAACCGGAGCAAATGCTCGTCTTGTGGTGTTCGTTTCTCCTTTGTCCTCGTTTCTTTGGCGCTGTAACTACCGTGGCTAAGCGCTCGTCCTGTGGTGTTCGTTTCTCTTTTGTCCTTGTTTCTTTGGCGCTGTAACTATCGTGGCTAAGCGCTCGTCCTGTGGTGTTCGTTTCTCCTTTGTCCTCGTTTCTTTGGCGCTGTAACTATCGTGGCTAAGCGCTCGTCCTGTGGTGTTCGTTTCTCCTTTGTCCTCGTTTCTTTGGCGCTGTAACTTTCGTAGCCCTAAATTATGAACCAACTAGCCCTCATCAAGGTGTTACTAAGATCAATCCAGATTAATCCACCAACTGGTCAAAGAAAACGAGCTCGGCGAACGCTGTTCGTAAACCGATTTCCTGTTGGCGCTTTCCCGTTCCAAAAGGCCGGTGACGCCATAGCGTCGTGCGTTCAGGAGCTTCCGAAGCACTACGCCTGGCCCATGCGCTTTTAATACGTACGCGACAGCTGGCCAGTGGTACATTCTGTTCCCCGGATTGAAGCCCGCCGGCAAAATTTGTGCAATAAAGCGCTGCTGGTCCCGCCGAAAGTTTTCATTTTCATCTGCCTGTCAATGAGGCTCCTGGTACTCGTGTGAGAGGCACGAGGACTTCGTTAAATCCGGAGTGCAGTATAGATTCGCTTCGCTAAATCGCGAAAACAGATACCTGGTTTTCAATGGGGCATACATTGGGAAATAAAAAAAAAGCCTTACTTCGAGAGTTTCGTTAAATCGAGGTTCGTTATACTGAGGGGGATTGTATTCATGTCCCTGGTCATAAAATTGAACTATCCTTGATGTTTCATCGGCCAATGCGATGGTCGCATTTCCTCCTTCAAGCTTTGCCTTGATTCATATGATTTAACTGCCCTACCCAAACGCTACGGAGTATTCTGTTTTTTTCTTATTCCTACTTATACGTGGTAAAGTAATTATAAAACGTACTTTTCCTACAGCCATGCAGCTATTAACTGTCATTTGCAGTGTAAACGGTCACGTATTGCATACCTATGCAATTATTTGCCTCTGGATCCAGGTGTCACGGCATTAGCATTGCACCTTTCTCGGTAACTATAGAAGTGAAGAAAAATGCCGAAGGAGTCATAATTTCCCACGTGCAATAAATTTTGCATTGACACCCGGATAAAGGTGCAGTTGCCCTACTGCAGCTTTGAAAAAGGATGACGCAGATATGCGCTCACCCAAGTTTGTATTCGACGCCGTTTCCAGTCGTTGGCTACAAGCGAAATCAGGAAAAGCAGACTGCATAACTTTACTTGTTTCGAGAACTTTATTACCCGTCTTGTAGCCTCAGTGGCTTCCTTGGTATTTTTGTGCGACTTTGTAGCAAGCCCCTGAACTGTCCTTCTTTCGATCCACTCTCTTTTCTTCAGTCATCAACCCTTGTAGCCATAGCCACCGTAGCCGCCGTAGCCGCCGTAGCCGCCGTAGCCGCCGTAGCCACCGTAGCCGCCGTAGCCCAATCCGTAGCCCAATCCGTAGCCCAATCCGTAGCCGCCGTAGCCGCCATAGCCCAGCCCATAGCCTCCGTAGCCCAAGCCGTAGCCCAGACCGTAGCCCAGACCATAGCCGCCGTAGCCCAAGCCATAGCCGCCACCGTATCCTCCGAGATAGCCTGCGCTTGCGAAGGCGAGAACGACTGCGAGGGTAGCGAGGACAGCCTGGAGAAGAGAAATGACAGCACAAATAAATGGTAGGTACGCAAATTTCAGTACACCGACGGGCTGCATCCTTGTTACGCACTCGAGTTTCACGTGTTACTTTCAGCTGATTTCGAACGCAGAAATCAGAGTGGTAAGTGATGATGTAGCCATTTAGTTTTTGTGTTTTATTTGGATCTACTTTTCCTGCAGATGGGCCAAAGGTTGTTTAAGCGAACAACAAGCTACTCGAGAAAAAGGAAAATCCGTGTTGGATCCACCTCGCATATGTGCAGCCAGGGAATTCTTCGAAGTTAACGTAGATGAAAACACGTGCAGGCGGTTTACTTGAGAACGTGACATTCCACGCTGATATTCATATCTCCCCAACCCCTCCCCTCCCCTTTTTTAAGCGTGGGGGAAGGGGGGAGGGGAGGGAAATGTGTATTCGTTCTTTACTGCATGCGCTTGGCTTCCAGGTTTGAAACACGTTTTATAAAAAATTCGCAAATAAAAAGTGCAGCACAAGGACGTCGCTTGCTGCGCCCACCGACCGTACCATCGGCCTTTGTATGACTGAGAGCAATGAAGCACAAAACAAGCTGGCTTTGAGCCATCCTGCTACAATGAACCAACTTCGAACATTTAGTATATTATAGTATAAAGACTGTCGTTTCTTTATGGAACATTTTCATTCATCCTCACATTCGCACCTGCCCGTATTCGGCAACATTTCACTTCGCTGCAAAAGCTAGGGCGCATACACGGTTATGCTTAGTTTCTGAAAAAACACCATTCCTCATAACACTCAAGCAACGGTGGACAAGTCTATAACAAGTGCCAGAATGTATCCGCCTTGCACTTGCTCTTACTCCAGTTTTCTCTTGGGTGTGGGCGTCGTCCTTAGCGCCGTCGTCGCCCTAGCGTTAATTTTTGATGAAGACCCAGAATTGATCAGAGTGTTCTCTAGTGTGTAAAGGAAAAATAAGGTCCTGTAACGCTAAAAGAACTCGGGTTGAATTTAGACAGCTTTTCATTCGCATGTTCTATTTATCATTTGCCTTTGCTAGTGATTTGTCCGTAAGAGGATGATTTGTTCGTAAGAGAATACTGTAGCAAATCAAGATTCGCTGAAGTATTTTCTTGCGAACTATTCCAGCTTGAGAGCTCTTTCTTTAACACCGGCCCTGAAGATTCACGAACTAATATTTTCCTTTAATATTTAGCCATCGATTAACTCTTCATTATTCGTGTCATCAGATGACTACTGGTAGTGGGGTAACTATGGAAGTATCATATTCTTCTTTAAGTATTTTGCCTTTTTATCCTTCTCTCTCTTCAAACAACTCCAACAAAATACAACACCCGAATAGCAATTTCTTGGTATATGTAATACTACCAGCGTTTTCTTTTTTACTTATATTTAATTTTTTTAACCCGTCAGGGTGTCACAAAGCTTCTAGGATATTAAGAAGTTTAAGTGCCATCTGCCACACTATAATCCTCTTCTCTGGCTTGCCGCGTTAGCCAATGCTGCTCACTTACAGTGGTCTTCATGGTGAGTGGAAGTTTGCGCTGGTTGCTGAGAGTTCTCAGTGAATCCTGTCTGCAGTGGATGCTCTCTGCAGTGTTGAGTCGCTGCTTATATACTGTCGCTGACGCCTTTGTACGTTATCTCCATCCAACAAGACGTCTCGGGCTTGTCACACAACGACAGAGCCTTTGTTATCAGCCGCGTACGCTGAGCGAGGATATCATCCGACGAATGACAACTAGGTGAGATGGCTTACCGATAAGTGGAAGTGGCGAAAGCGTTAAGGCGGACACTCGCGTGCTGCCGTTCCCTTTCTCTTTATGTGAGCTGACGCCCACTCTAGGAAATGCAGTCAACCACGTGAGCAGCTTAGCACCTGATAAAGCACCGACCGGTGGCAGTAGGTCACCGGAGATTGCGCACGAACGGGATTACGACAGGTGATGCAGACCAGAGGGGCAGGTTAAGTGGTGTGAAACAAGAAAAGGAAGCAGAGACCCGGGCACTCTGGATTAGTATTAAATGAAATAGCCGACTCACTAACGCGAGCTTCACTGAATGGTCCGATGATTTCGGTCCTTCCTGTAGTGGCCAGTATAAATGCGATTAGATATAGAAATTTTTCACTTCTTGGAGACGCCATAGAAACAGTCACATCATGTACACAATTTCGTCGTTTAAAATTTCAGTGGAAAATCCAGTGGGGGTAAAATAGACATTCTGAAGTCTTAATAATTAGATTACGATTCCGTGCCCCCCCCCCCAACTCCCACCTGCACCCCCGATAAATCTATATTCACACATGGCTGGTTTGGCGATATCGCCCTTATGCCAATTCCCCGCCACGGTGGTCTAGTGGTTATGGCACTCGACTGCTGACCCGAAGGTCGCGGGATCGAATCCCGGCCGCGGCGGCTGCATTTTCGATAGAGGCAAAAATGTTTGAGGCCCGTGTACTTAGATTTAGGTGCACGTTAAAGAACCCCAGGTGGTCGAAATTTCCGGAGCCCTCCACTACGGCGTCTCTCATAATCATATCGTGGTTTTGGGACGTTAAACCCCAGATATTATTATATATTATATGCCAATTCTGTTTAGAAATAGAATCAATAGAGCATCACTTGTCATGTCGCCGCTCTTTATTATAGAGAAAAAGACTTCTTGATATTCCATTCGCTAATACGGGGTGGAACTTGACAATTGACGGCTCTGGGCTTCAGCCACAGGGACATTTTTTGATGCGTCGAAAAGACTGCGAACTGCGGATATTTGATGAACCTGAGTTGGGATTTAATTATCAGTTTTGAGCATATTGTGGTCCCGTCTATCTTGCACCTTGCTTCTTTTGAGGAGCACGTTAATCACCAGACATTCGTCTTTCGCGGTCTGTGTCCTTCATTTATTTTTTGTCAGGAACTACGTTGCGTCATATAATATTAGGAAACGTCTCTGCCCGCATTATATTTCAGTTTTTATGACATACATAATCTATCTCTCTTTCTCCCGCTATGTCGTTGGAGCTCGCAACTTTTGAACCAGAATGTCGAAATGATAAAGAGCCTCTTAATATAATTGATAGTTCCGTGCTCAGCCTTTATTGAGCCATACTTACACGAAAATGCTTTCAACTTGGAGGGTTGCGTCACAATAGTAAGGTGCTTTATTCATCATGCCTGCTTGGAAACTAAGGAATCCGAAAAATCCGAGTCTTCCCAAGCCCACCGCGAGGCTTAAATTTCAAAGCTCCATGTGCCTGCTAGAAAATGGTCGAACTGCAGTGCTTCAACGATAAGCCTTAATACTTTGCCCTGAAGCAACCGGGACGTTACTGATGAGTGAGGAACGTGCGCAGCTATTCCATTTCCATCCGATCAATAATAATCAGATATTCTTCTTCTCAACCTACGTTGGTTCAGAAAAATCAATCGCAGGACGTTGTATAGCTTCAAGAGGCATCCGTATTTTGCGGCGAAACGAAAGGATCATAGTTGCGCAGCAAGAGAGGGTGGCGAAGGATAGCGATTGCGTCGCGTCATATGTCGCCAGATTGATTAACAACAAGAGGAAACGACAACTGCAACAACAACAACAACAACGACAACAATAATAATAATAATAATAATAATAATAATAATAATAATAATAATAATAATAATAATAATAATAATAATGTCAAGATGTTTATTAGCGGGCACTCGGCGACGGCGACAGTCAAAAGCGGGGCCGACTCTCTGCACGAGGAACGTGCTCTCAGAGAAGGGGCGACCCACTAGAAGGCGCTCGAGAGGACGACCCACTACCGACTACGAACGCTTCGCTACAATTACCCCGGTTACGAAAAGGGAGCCGCCTGGCGACCTAGCAGCTTGTCACAATGAGCGGGTCATGGTAGGGCTTCAAGCGCTCCACGTTGACAATGTCGCGCCCTCGACGGCGCATGTCCGAAGATGGTTCGATGGGTTCGATCAGGTAGTTGACCGGGGATGTGCGTTCCACGACACGGTAGGGGCCTTCGTATTTGGGCAGGAGTTTGGAAGAGAGGCCAGTTGCAGTGGTCGGGACCGAGAGCCACACGAGCGCTCCAGGGAGGAACGTGGACTCAGAAGTGGTGGTGTCACCGCGAATGCTCTTCTGCCGCTCTTGTTCGTGCGTTGTAAAGGTCTTCGCAAGCTCGCGACATTCTTCAGCAAGCCTGGCTGTGTCCGAAATAGGCGCACATTCAGATTGATCTGGCTTGTAGGGAAGGATGGTGTCGATTGTGTGCGACGGGTGCCTGCCGTACAATAAGAAAAATGGCGAGAAACCAGTAGTGCTCTGAGAGGCGGTATTGTAGGCGTACGTGACGAAGGGCAGAATGGCATCCCAATTTGTGTGGTCGGCGGCGACGTACATCGAGAGCATGTCGCCGAGCGTGCGGTTAAAGCGTTCGGTGAGGCCGTTCGTCTGCGGATGGTAAGCAGTAGTTTTGCGGTGAACAACGTTGCACTCTTTGAGAATGGCTTCCACGACTTCCGACAAGAAGACACGGCCTCGATCACTGAGCAGCTCCTGGGGCGGACCGTGACGCAGCATGAATCGGTGGAGCAGGAAGGAGGCCACATCGCGCGCTGTAGCCGCAGGGAGGGCGGCAGTTTCAGCGTATCGCGTGAGGTGGTCTACAGCGACGATGACCCAGCGGTTACCAGCGGATGTCAGAGGAAGTGGCCCATACAGATCGATGCCAACGCGCCCAAACGGTCGGTCAGGGCAAGGTAGAGGGTGCAGACCTGCCGGCGACAGGTGCGTTGAAGTTTTGCGGCGCTGACAGTCGATGCAGGAGCGAACGAACTTCTGCACGTAGCGGTACATCCCTCGCCAAAAGTACCGTTGTCGAATGCGGTGGTAGGTTTTCGCTACGCCAGAGTGTGCACACTGCGGATCAGAGTGGAACGACTCGCATATGTCAGAACGCAGACTGCGGGGTATTACTAGTAGCCACCGGCGGCCGTCGCCGTTGTAATTGCGTCGATGGAGCAGGTCGTCGCGAACGGCGAAATGGTGGGCTTGACGACGCAACGCGCGAGTAGATGGTGTGGCCGACGGACCAGTCAGTAAGTCTATCAGTGAGGCAATCCATTGGTCCTTGCGCTGTTCGGTAGCAATGGTGTGAATGTCGATGGAAGAAACGGCAAAGTGAGACACTGAGCTGTGGGCATTTTCGTCAGGCAAGGGAGAGCGCGACAGGGCGTCGGCGTCAGCATGCTGGCGTCCGTTGCGGTACAGCACGCGGATGTCGTAGTCTTGCAGGCGAAGTGCCCAACGGGCGAGACGGCCTGAGGGATCCTTCAACGACGACAACCAGCACAGTGCATGATGGTCGGTGACAACATCAAATGGGCGACCATACAAATAAGGCCGAAACTTCGCAAGGGCCCAGATGATTGCCAGGCATTCTTTCTCTGTGACGGTGTAGTTGGTCTCGGCTTTAGTAAGCGTACGGCTTGCATATGCCACGACATATTCTGGGAACCCAGGTTTGCGCTGCGCAAGGACAGCGCCGAGGCCAACACCGCTGGCGTCCGTGTGTACCTCTGTAGGGGCCGTTGGGTCGTAGTGGCGTAGTATGGGAGGAGACGTCAACAATCGACGGAGCTTTGCGAAAGCGTCGTCGCACTGTGACGACCACGAATTGAGGGGCCCGTTGCTGCCAAGGAGCTTCGTCAGCGGCGATATGATAGTCGCGAAGTTTCGGATAAAGCGCCGAAAGTAGGAGCATAATCCTACGAAACTGCGCAGTTCCTTGACGGACGTAGGCTTGGGGAACTCTGTCACGGCCCGAAGCTTGGCTGGATCAGGGAGAATTCCGTCCTTGGACACGACGTATCCTAGTATCGTCAGTTGCCGTGCTGCAAACCGGCACTTCTTTAGATTCAGTTGTAGCCCGGCCTCGCTCAAACGCGTCAAAACATGCCGCAGGCGTTGAAGATGCGTGGAGAAGTCCGGGGCGAAAACAACGACGTCGTCGAGGTAGCACAGGCACGTGTGCCATTTCAAGTTGCGCAGAACGGTATCCATCATGCGCTCAAAGGTCGCGGGCGCATTGCACAGCCCAAACGGCATGACGTTAAACTCGTACAAGCCGTCGGGTGTGACAAACGCTGTCTTCGGTCGAGCGTCATCAGCCATGGGGACTTGCCAGTACCCTGAGCGCAAATCGAGCGATGAAAAAAATTCTGCTCCTTGCAGGCTGTCAATGGCGTCGTCTATTCGAGGTAGGGGATAAACGTCCTTACGGGTAATCTTATTGAGTCGTCGGTAGTCCACACAGAACCGCACAGAGCCGTCCTTCTTCGCAACGAGAACGACAGGAGAAGCCCACGGGCTGTTGGAGGGTCGAATAACATCGCGGCGAAGCATGTCTTCGACTTGCTCGTTAATTACATGACGCTCTGCTGGCGATACGCGATATGGACGTTGCCGCAGTGGTGGTTGGGTGCCAGTGTCGATGTGATGCGTGACAGCAGACGTGCGGCCGAGAGAAGTTTGCGCGACATCGAACGAAGAACGAAATTCTTCCAACAGGCATAGAAGCTGGGAACGCTCGACCGATGTAAGGTTGTCAGCAATCGAGGAACCAAACACATCAGCGGGCGACGAATCAGATGTGGAAACAGCACTGAGCGAACGGGAGCTGGCGCAGTGCGTGTCACCCGGTGCGTCCATAACTTGTGCGTCTTCGAGGGCTTCCGCTCTGCCGAGACATTCCCCTCGCATCAATGTAACAATGTACGGGGATGGGTTCGTAACAAAAATATCGGTGTCGCCCTGAGTGACTTGCACGGTCGCAAATGGCACCAGCAAGCCTTTCCTGTTGAAAACGCGGTCAGATGGAGAAAGGAGTGCAACGGTGTCAGCGAGACCGGTGCAATAGACTGATACAGCCGTTGACGAGTTCGCAGGAAGTGTGGTGTCGTCTTTGACGAGTACCTTGGTCGCAGCCGGTAGACTGTCCGCCGGCGTCAAATCTGGGAATGGTGAGAGCTCTATTTCGGCTGGTGCGCACCGAATTACGGCGTCGTGACGTGCGAGAAAATCCCATCCCAGGATGACGTCGTGGGAGCATGAACAAATTATGATGAATTCGACGGCGTACAGAGCGTCCTGAATCATGACACGGGCAGTGCACACCGCTGTCGGGTGAATACTTTGGGCGCTGGCTGTACGGAGGGAGAGCCCGGAAAGTGGCGTCGTCACTTTTCGTAGTAGTCGGCTAAATTTAGCGTCCATAACGGATACAGCAGCTCCAGTGTCTACAAGGGCCGATGTGCGCACACCATCTACAAACACGTCTACTACGTTTGATGGGCTTTGCTGAGGGCTTTGGCAGTTCGATAGCGTCGCAGCCCTTGCCTCTTGGACTGCGACGACTAGTTTTCCTGTTCTCGTGCGACCGGACGAGGCCGCATCGGCGACAGTGATCGGCGTCGTGGGGACGGTGAACGGCGGGTAGATGAAGCTGGGCGTGACGTCGGCGACATAGGCGGCGGCGGGTCGTAATACGGGCGGCTGGACTGGTTGGTGACGGTTGATCCGACTCGAGGCGGCTGCACGCGGTTGCAATAGCGGGCGACGTGACCGGCCCAACCGCACGCAAAGCAGATGGGGCGGTTGTCGGCAGTGCGCCATCGGCTTGCCGGGCTAGGTCCCATCCATGTCGCAGGACGCAAGGGACGGGGCGGCGGCTGATACGACTGCATGGTGGTCTGCAGTCGAGGCGTATGAATGACGTCGGCGTACGCAGCCGGCACACTTGCTTCGAAGGCCTGAGGCCTGGCGACGGCTCCGGCGTAAGTTAGCGGGGGCACCACAGGGAGCGCTGGGGGCGGCCTGGCTACAACTTGCGCGTAACTGAGAGGCGCAGGCGCTGGAGGGGGCTGGTGGTATTCCGGCATGACCTCCGCGATTTCCTGCTCGATTGCCCGGCGTAGGGGAGGCAGCAGTGTGGTCGACGGCTGCTCAACATGCTGCGGGTTAGCGAAGGCCAGTAGAGAAAACTGGCGGGCAATTTCCTCGCGCACGAAGGACTTGATCTCGGCGAGTAAGACGGAGTGGTCCGACGTGGCCGACAAGCCAGCGAGATCGGCGTCGCGTGATGGAGGTCGACGCGTCATCAGCCGCTGCCGGCGCAGCTCCTCGTAGCTTTGGCACAGTGTGATGACCTCTGCCACAGTGCGAGGGTTTTTGGCGAGCAGCATGGTGAAGGCATCGTCGTCGATGCCTTTCATAACGTTCCGGATCTTGTCGGACTCAGACATTGTCGCATTGGCTTTCTTGCACAAGTCGAGCACGTCTTCAATGTAGCTCGTGAAAGACTCGCCGGCGTGCTGGGCTCGTTCACGTAAACGCTGTTCGGCTTGCAGCTTGCGAACGGCAGGGCGGCCAAACACGTCGATGATGGCGGTCTTGAAAGCCGACCACGTAGCGAAATCGGATGCGTGGTTGTTGTACCATAGGCCGGCAACACCCGCGAGGTAGAAAACGAGGTTGCTCAGTTTGCCTGCCTCGTCCCATTTATTGGGGACGCTCACACGCTCGTAGATCGCGAGCCAGTCCTCGACGTCGGTGCCATCCGCGCCGGTGAAGACAGGAGGGTCGCGGATGCGGGGGACACCTGGACATGGCGTCGGTGCAAGAGGAGGCGTTTGCTGGGCGGCGTCTTGAGTCATGGTAGCAGGCACGGTACGGGATCGAAGCTCCAAGGGCATCGAATGCGGACCGTAGTTGTTGAAAGGGCACAGCACTCTCCACCAAATTGTCAAGATGTTTATTAGCGGGCACTCGGCGACGGCGACAGTCAAAAGCGGGGCCGACTCTCTGCACGAGGAACGTGCTCTCAGAGAAGGGGCGACCCACTAGAAGGCGCTCGAGAGGACGACCCACTACCGACTACGAACGCTTCGCTACAATAATAATAATAATAATATTCTTCGTTACACGTTCGTATCCTAAATGCTCAATCCGTATTGTAAATAGTGCATCTGTAGGGGGTTGGAATGACAGTCAGCCGGCGGGAGCTTGAAGTGGTTAAACAACAACATTCCAAAAAACGATAACACTGTTGTTAACGAATAGGCTTAATACTTCATCAGTAGCAGCAGCCGCAGCCTCTATTTCGCCCACTTCAGGACGAAGGCCTTTCTCAATGATCTCCACTTGGCCCTGGCTCGCGCGAGCTGATTCCATTTTGCTCTTGCGAACTTCTGGATTGCATCGCTCCTCTTAGCGATTGCATAGACATATGCGGCGTTTTTTTTTTTTCTAAAAGAGCCAAATGCACTTTTTTGCTACTGCAAATATGGTCAGGCCTGCTCGAACAATTTTTTGCCATTGTGTTCCTGTCCCCTAAATAAGTCAAATCTATATTGTGGCTAAAATCTATATATCCCACTATCGTCGGTATTCAGGAGTAAACTTTGTATTTGGCTCTTAGAGACTGGAACATTTCTTTTGACCTTGAATTAACCGTAAAAGAAGTCTAAAACGATGCGAATATACGATATAACAATATTTTGCGATAAAATTAACATCCTACTTGTGCTTCCGTCTGTGCCGTCCTTCGTCGCATGGGCGTAATGGCGATAACTAGACTTGAAGAGCGAGTGGTGGTTATGGCAAAAGGCACCCTATTCTGGACTGGTGGCATCGTTTTCTTGTTGTTCGCATCTATTGAAGGCCTTGAAAAGTGCTCCAGCTCTTCTTCTTCTGAGCTCGTTTTATGCCGTGCCGTTTCGGATCACTTCTTCTTCTTCAAGGAATAGATCGGTGCCCAATATCTTCATTTCATATGCTTTTATTTCAAATATACCGTCTTGAAGCGCAAGAACGACATGATACTGTAGCGCTAAACTCGAAAAGAAACACTAAGAGGCAAAAAGAAGCAGTAAATTCGGCCTCTTACTCTTTATATTCGAGTCTTGCCCTACAACATCATGTCCCTCAGTAAGTGCGAACTCGACCTTAAAAAAACTAATTGTGAAACGTAAACACGATAGCAAAACAACGAGGACACAAATGGAACAGATTGGATGAGACCATGTTGGTTGTTTTGGTCACGATTGTTGACGCAGCACTGGTTTAATGAATGTGGCTCAGTTTGATTGAAACAGATGCAGCATTTGGCTCATTTTTGCTTAGAAACTGCCTTTTTGAGTTCACGTTACAATAAGGAATTGCCCCATTTTGATTGCAACTGTTTTAGAAGTTAAAGATACTTAGGCGCGCTTTACGCTCCCGTGAAATTTGGCACAGTTTCGGTTTCTGCATTTGGCTCTTTTTGAAGAAAAAAAGAACGCCACATATATAAATAAGGGAGCTAATGAAAAGAAACTACCCCGATGCTTGGATGCTTATTCTATCCCTTAATGTTCGCGAGGGATTGGTAACACTATTATGAATTTGTTATTCTTTCTGTATTTCACCTTGGTTTTTATTTTGTTTACATTTTGTTAAGTTCGTTTCTATGACCTACCAGTCGATGCAGCCAGGGTTGCCACTGACTTTCGAGCAAATGTCGCCAAACGACGAGCAAAAAGTCGCCAAAAGTCGCCATTTTTTTACACATTTCGCCAAAAAAGTCGCCGTTCTAGATATGTGCGTCATACCTATAGTAATAAAAGTTTCCTCTCACGTATAACCCCGTAGAATACAGTACCATACAAGACCCTTAAATTATATTGACGTTTATCAATGCCAGTCGTATCGCCCGCTTCACCATGGGAGTGCACGATGCTGCTTCTCCGACTAGCCGCAAGATGTGCGTGGTAGCGCAATGGTGAATGAATGAAACGCTCATGATATCCTTCCATCCCTGTCCGCTCGTTTCAGAGGTAAAAGTGGGATAAACCTTGGGCGAAAACCGTGAAAGCGTTGTTTGTAGACAGCTTTACGTACCCTTGTATGAATTAAAAAGATTAAAAGGTTTATTGAAGATAACACGACAGAAGTCTTACAGGAACCGATCATTAGTGAGTCTTACACCTTGTCAGTGTGAACTCATATGATACCGGATGCTACCGACCCTTTCTTATAGTCACTTATATTTACACGCGTCAATCCGATGCGTTATAAATGAACAGGTAGGCAATGTAAAATGTTATATAGCAATTGTTTTCATTGCGCACGCTCACCGAGAACAGTGGAAAATGCCTCAATAAATATTTTTTATTGCACAAATAGCCGCGTATCCGCCTCTCTTCGCTATTCCGAAACAGTCTTTACCAGCTAAATTGGGAGTAATGCAACAGTGAATAAGTCGCCAAGCTATTCAGAACAGTTGGAGCTTTGGCGGAACAAATGGTCGGAACACGCGGCCAACCCGACGTCTAGCCCCTTCAGAAGCGAAACTTTAGAGAAGCTTAAAGCGCCGAAAGCCATTAACTTATAGTCAAACACTGCCCCCTCGCGGTTTACATTTTGCTAGAATGTCTCTGGGGGACGTTCGCGTACCTCCTGCCTCTAGATGAATTGAGGAGATACACACGAGTTACCGGACGGACATACAGAATGACGCGTAATGTGCACATTCTACTCTTGGGTCTAAAACAAAGAAAGATACAGAGAATGCTGCCGCTCATTCGTTGGGAAGACACTGAGCTTAGGATGTATAACTCAGTGAAGACCTAAGCCGAAAATCGCCAAAAATTCGCCATGTCGCCATTCATAATTTTAGGTCGCCACGGGCCCCTCAAATTCGCCAATTTGGCGAAAAGTAGCCACCATTGGCAACCCTGGATGCAGCTTATCTTGAAAGGGAAACTACCCTCTTGGCTTTCGTTTTAAATATTATGTACATATTTTCATTTCTGCTATTATTAAAGCTAAAAAAGAAACGAAGTCAATGGAAGGAAAGTCTGCTTGACCAACGCGCAATGAACATAGGTCCACAAAATAAACAATAGTTCGAGTTTTCTATAAAACATAGGGTGTTTCTGGAAGCTTACGATCACTCATGCGAACTTGAAGGGACACTGAATAAAAAGAAAAAAAAAGCGATTTCTATCGCAGTAACCAAATGTCACTTCAAATGGAAAGGTCTATGCGAGATTAAAGAACTTCTACTGAATAAATCTCAAGGGCGTTCATGTTGACTTAAAATAGCAAGTTTCAGGGACTTTCACTGAGCCAATATGGCGGTATTACGAAAAAAAAAAAAACCCTTGAAATTCGTCACACTGACATTCAGGTGCTGAGGTTAAAGCTGCGAAATCTTAGCAATCTGGCCTTCATATTAACGCGATAGCGTTAAATGAAGTGCTAATGAAGGCCGAAGTGCAAAGGCCAAAGAGCCCGCTTCACAGAAATTTCGGTATCGGTGTCGGCGTCGGCGGCATTGTCCGTGAGCAAAAAATCAAGATTGATGAAAGGAATAAAAAAATGTCTCCCGCATCTTCCCACGGGGGGAACTCGAGTAAATGCGTTATATAGTGGTGGGGGTATCGCGTGAATGATGCGTAATTGGGTTTCGCAGAAGCGTCGCGCTGCCCGAGTGATGGATCCGCTGCTCGACGTTCACGAACGGTTGCTGCTTCTCGAGCACGACGTTCAGGATCCACAGCCCGTCGTTGCCGTTTCGCAGCTGCTTCTCGTGCACGAAGTTCCGGGTCCACAGCTCGCTTCAAACGCTTGCGTTCAGCGTCGTATGCTCGTCTCTTCGCAGCCTTGTCTTCTGCGTTGCTTGCTGTTGTTGACGCCGACGACGGTGAGGGTGGGGTAACGTTGCCTTCAACGAGTGGTGGGACGCTGATTGAAGGTACTGTTGCTTCCATCGCATCTACTCGAGTCAAGCAAAGCGTCAAATCAAGCAAAAGCCAAGTAAAGACGCCCTTGACTGAATTCCGAACGCGCGCTCCGCCGCTTATATACACACCGCCCGCGTTCGATAGAGAGGAGGGAGGGACGGAGAGGGGGGGAGGGAGGGAGGGAGGGAGGGAGGGAGGGAGGGAGGGAGAGGAGAGGCCTGCTGCCGGCACGAGACGAGCCGAGCATGCGAGGGAGGGAGAGGAGAGGCTTGCTGCCGGCACGAGACGAGCCGAGCATACGCAGTGGGGGTGTGGACGGCGGCCGACGCTGCAGGTGCGACTAAGAAATGCTCCCCATTTAAAAGGAGGGGTTCGAGCCCGAATCGAACCGAGGCATTCGAACCCAGGCTTGAAGCATAGAACACTCAAGTGTTCTACCACAGTGACGCCAGTGCTTGAAATTGCTTCGGGAGAAAACTCTGTAGAGGCGTCATTTAAAGCGCGAAGCCTCGTTACCGGATATATAGCTACGTGGCAGACGTACATAATAGAGCCAGGCGTCATACCATGTGAATATGAATTGCGCAAAGAGTGAGTTGTTTAAAGGGGCCCTGAGACACTTTTGCAACTGCCTTATTCAGCACCGCAAATGCGTGTATAAATGCCGAGACGAACGCAAAAAGAATTATGCAAATTGGTGCCCGAAAAGTGAAGGTATTAGTCCTCAAAGTTCAAAACTCAAGCAGACAACGACGAGAAACGTTCTTTTTTTTTCGCATTTCACTCTCCCGCTGACGTCAAAGGCCGGTTCCAATCACAGCGTGCGTCTTATAAAGACATACCGGAAATGTCACCTTATGGTGGCCTTCACGCAGTACA
This sequence comes from Rhipicephalus sanguineus, assembly GCF_013339695.2. NCBI lineage: Eukaryota > Metazoa > Arthropoda > Arachnida > Ixodida > Ixodidae > Rhipicephalus > Rhipicephalus sanguineus. The sequence goes on from NC_051176.1 coordinate 177,048,623, forward strand.
TTGCTACCCCTCTTTTTGACGGCGTTGTTACTATGCTTACGACAAAGCACGTGCGTCAGCTAGCAGACGCTCCCATGATTTGTCGTGTATTGCATAAAATGAGTCTGAAAGACCTAACAGACCTCGAGCGCGAGCTCTTGCGACGCAGCGATTGCTTGCATGTCGTGCACGCCATTGCAAATTGTAAGTGCGTCGCTGAGCCCCGCGCAACGCGAGGATGGCTCCATGGGCCCAGACGAAACGCTAACGCCCGATGACGCGGAAGGCGTCGGCCGGTAAGCGTTTAGAACTTTTTTTTCGTTGACAGCATCGTGCCGAACTGAGCGTTGCGTGTTTCGCAGGTGCCGGTGTGGCCGGTGTCGCTCGATGCCGCAAAAGGCAAAACGCGGAAGAGTATCGTTTGATTACCATTCCAGCGCACCTAGCGCACCTAGCGTCGTGTTCGTTGTTTTGCAAATATATCAGTTAGAAACAGGAATCATTTGTTTCTGAGAAAGCATAAAAAGGAGTTTTGCTCCTCTTAGGCCTCCGTAATATGTCCTAGCTACCACCACATGGAGGAAGAAAAGATAAGGAGAGGCCCTGACGTCACATTCGTGAAGCCTCCACATCGCAAACACCCGCATCGCCTCCTAGCGAAGGAGCCTCGAAGCATTTCGCGATTTCCGCCGTGTCGCTTGCAAGCGCATGCGCGATTCGAGCGTTTTTTTTTTTTTTTTTTTTTTTTTTTTTCGCCGTGCAAGGCGCCGCGGCCGCGGCGCAGTCGATTCACGCATGCTGCTCCCTGTGCGTGTTCTTTAGGAAAGCTACGCAATGCCCAGCTGTTTCGTATGGTGCGGAAAGTACCGGGTGTCACTTTTCATGTGTACGTACACGTTCGCTTCATTGCTGATCACTAATGCATGGTATTTGCATGCGAAGCTCTCAGATGTGCGCTCTGTTGCTTCTTACTCATTGTGTCAACTCAGAACACACGTGAACTTTTGTTTTTGGCGTCTGACGCGCCGTACATAACATGCGCCGAAGGCATCGTACGTTTTTAGAGGCTGTGTCGTTCAACGAAAGGGCAATAAACTTATGTTATTGTTATCGGACTACGTGATGTATGTATTGTGCGGTGTGCGCTCGCTGCGTGCTTGTTGTTGTGTGCGTACTGGAATTACAAACTTTACGTGCACGATCGCGTATACAATACAGCGGTGTCCTCTTTTCGACGTGAAGTTACGTCAACTATAGGTTGGCGTTGCGCCGAATAGCTACTACGCTCACATCATATACACGAACAAAGAACCGCTAATCCGGCAACAGATCGGGAAATCGGGCTACGAGAAAGGGAAGGCCTGACGCCCAGCAGAATGCGTAAGTCACTGCTAGGTGAGTTCGAATACGATGATGCAGGGGCTGAACGTTTTTGATCACGGCACGTACCGGTATTCTGTACTGTTGCACAAAAATGCTCCACGAAGAATTTCAGCACGCAGCGCTCGGGCCTGCCACGCACGAACAGCTTGATAAACGTCTGCTTGCAACATTTTACTGCGTGCGAACCGCACAATACGCGCCAAGTTTACGCCGGGACTACAAATCTGCGCAGAAGCTAACCACCGCTCCACCGCGGAGAGCACGCCGCGGGGCGTCTGCTGTTTTGTTTGCCCCATACCGGTTTGTTTGCCCCATAAATCTGACGTCACTTCCGCCACACTTTTCGCAATGCATTGAAATACGATAGGGCCTCTCCTTAGTATTCCTTCCTCCATGTACCACCATATGAATATTGCACGTCACGTGTCGCGTCAAGCCAATCAAAAACGAACGGTCTTTGTCGTCACTGTCACATGACATCACGTCACTTCCTGTAACAGAAATAGCCGATGTGTGTCGCCATAGTCCGAAATCAAGGTAGTTTATCCCGTGAATTAAAATTATAGCCACTTCGATTTCGGCATTGCCACTTGCGCAACAATATCGGTGCATTAAACGGTACCAGTAGAACCGATGGAAAAGACATGCTGAAATTGTGTCGCAGGGCCCCTTTAAAGAAATCGTACGCATTGTCAGGCCGCATGTCTCCTCTTTTCTTCGTTCACTGACGTAATGTAGCGCTGCCAATGGAATGAGCTTGAAGCACTTACGCTGCCGAAGTTTGCACTCCATGGTTGCCTACGCTCGAAAGCCGTAGGCGTAACAGCAGCCAGCGTCTCTACCGTGTTTTGCAGTGATGTAATGATCATTTCGTTGCGACCGCGTCTGTTTGGCGTTCAATGCAAAAGTGCAAAAGAGAAAAACGAAACCAAATGTTATTCCCGTATTTGTTGTAATGCTGTAATTACCTCTACCGTTACTTTTAGTGAAGCACAGGCCAGCGCTTGGTGTCGTTATTTCTACGGCAAAATGTTTTGGTGAGCTCCACTGCGTATTGATGCGGCCGGCAGCGGTGCAGTGATCTCTTCGCATGATTAAAATATTAAATCTATTGATATCAGTGCTTTTAACAATGCTGAAAGTACCTCCGGCCCTCATTCTATGCATCGCGCAAAAACAAGAAAAGAAAACAGGTGCATGAACAGTGCTGGAGGGCCGATTTAAGACCACGGCCCTATGAGTGCTTGTGAACTGTTTACGAACCTGCTTAGATAAATGTACGAGCGATACCGGAAGAAAATTAAAATACACAGATTAAAAAAATTCTGTGAAATCACGCCCAATAATATAGCTTTGCTATTCCAAGAGACGCTTTCCTTAAAGAAGTGTCAACATAAATTTCAGGATGCTTTCGCAACAGACGTTGTGCTTTTGGGGGCGACGGCTACTCAGTTTCACTCGATTAATAAAGTTTAAATTATGCTTTCCTGCCAGCTGTTACGTAAGCTTATTTATGTAGTGCAACATAATGGACGGGCTCAAAAGAACCCAAGGTTTCGGGGGTGTTCTGATATAGATCAGCTAACGCTATAAAGTGCTACCCTATGCTGCGTTACGTTTTAAATGAAACACTAGAAACAGGGCACGTTAGTTATATTATGACACTATTATAAGGCGTTTTCTTAAAAATGTATCCAGAAAAGACAATGAAAATACTCAACAGCGTTGGTACCTTGTTCTTTATCGAACAGAACACACTGCAACAAGACAAGCATGGTAATGTGACCTAATTTACTAGTGAAATGTTTACAGTCAGTTTGATTTTGGCTACGGAAGGAGGTACTGTGAGCCTGTTAAAAGACTTTCAGGTAGTGATGCACAGAACTATCGATGGCACTATCGATACTATCGATAGCTGAGTCACTATCGAACTATCGATAGTAAAAAATACTATCGATAGCGCTATCGATAGCAAAAATTCAATGGTACTATCGATAGTATAAAACCAACAGCACGAACTCATTGCAGAATAAACTTGGTTCCCCGCGCGCGCAGTACAAAGGGGAGCCGTAGGAGCAGGCTGAAGGGCAAGAAAGTTGACACACTTGTGTTCTTCACCTGAGTGCTGTGCTGACGCATGATCATAAAGTCAAACCATACAGTTGTAGCGGAAAGGAAGGTGGTACATATAGTGGAACTGCGCAGCTTCAAATTTATATTGCACTTTATGATTTCAAAATACAAAAAAAATATCATGAACTAAGTTTGTTAATTGTAAGGTGTAACTGGCGGCTTTTGTATGTGAATTTATTGATTTATTGATGGACATATTCCGCCCTTTTCGCTGCGGAAATAATTTATTTATTTTGCCAAGAATTGCTCGAGTTAAACGAAGCTGATAGTAGGCTATCACAAATATTTTGGCAATATGGCCAACCCGTAACAACATCATTATTCTCACCACTATCGATAGTATTGTCACGTGGTTGTGACTGTGAAGAATGCTGAAACAAGACTGGGAAATATGGAGCTCTTTATTTGGGCGATCTTGTGACCAGAAAATCAAAACTCAAAATACAAGCGATGCAGGCTGCGCACTGAGAGCGGCGAGGACAGTCGTCGGCCGTCGAGTAATCTGATCATCGGTGGAAAGCGTCGTCTTTTATGCATCAGTCATCGAGAGAGAGAGAGAGAAAACTTTTATTTGTGGAGGCCTCAAGGATTATCCTCGTTGGGTGGAGCCCTTAGTTCAGGGCCCCATTGGCTCGCGCCACACCACGTGCCCGCTGGATCAGCCGACGCTGCAGCTCCTGCACCTCTGAGCTACCTTACAGCGTTATCCCTGGTGCTCGCGTAAGCTCTCGAATAAACTTGACTATTCGCGTCCGGCGCGTAACCTTAACAGAATGATATCTCAAACAATCGTGAAGCTTCTAAAACATTACGGCGCGGTCTGTGTCAAACGTTGCTAACAGTCTTTGTGGGTGAAACCCGAATACATCAAAACAAAGCAATAAACACGCGTGGCAGTAATATCGGTAGTAATATTTACCATGGTACTACCGAGTGCACTATCGATAGTTTGTCGATAGTAGTACTATGGATAGTTTGTCTACACTATCGATAGTTTCAAAAAAACTATCGATACTATCGATAGTCAATTTACCGATAGTTCTGCACCACTACTTTCAGGGCGATATGCGAAGTAAAATTGATAAAAATGATATTTTACTGACAGTTGTGACTTCAAACAATCACGTTATTAATTTTTTTTTGTTCATTGTTTTGCTTTTTGTTACAGTGGCTATTGCAGCCAAGCGTGCAGTCGAAATTCACGGCTCGTCCGGCGGCCACATTTCAGTAAAGGGGAAATGCAATGACGCCCCTGTTGCTGCATTCAAACGCAGGTTAGAATAACCGCAGGTGGTCAAATACGAATTCGCAGCCCTCCAATACAGCGTTTCTCTTCGCTGTTTCTGGAGACTCGCCAAGCCATTCAATAGTGGTAATCGTTACTACGACTTAGCAGAACGCTAATATTAAAGAGACAAAAATTTATGAGCTGATTACACGTTTGCAGTTTCATCATGCACACTGTGAAATGAATACGCTGTGATGGTGCAGCAAAACGCAGCTATTAGTTTTCGTCGGTCCAAATTTGTATCTATTAATAAATGACACTCGGAGAACAACCACTAGACGACAATAAGACTTCATGTACATACATTTCCGCACAACTTAAATAAACGAAAGGCCGCGGAAACAGTGTGTTTTTCAAAGGAAAAAAAAACACTTAATATTGCGCTAAAAGGGTCAGCATCAGGGGCCGAATTCGCAAAGCGTTTGGTTCGTAAGCGCTCTTTCCTATTGACCAGCCGCCTTCGGTAACGATATGCCCAGCATTACGATTGGCTGAAATTAGCCTTAAGTTACCGTTAAAATTGCCGGAAGAATCACTTCTCGACCTACAGCGGCTCACCGAAATTGTTAAATAATAGGCTGCTCTAGGCTCAGCTATCAATACAAGCATTTACTTTCACATGCGTGTTTTGAACACGCATTCTTATTTTGATTGATTGATTGATTGATTGATTGATTGATTGATTGATTGATTGATTGATTGATTGATTGATTGATTGATTGATTGATTGATTGATTGATTGATTGATTGATTGCATAACATCAGCGTTATTGCACTTAGCATATATGCCGGAATCAGTCAGCCGCGCAGGATAAAGGGTGTCGTAACCTCGTACTTGGATATAGTGTCACATCTGCGTAGCCATCACGGCCGATATGAATGCGCGGTATCGTTCAAACATAAAAAAAGAAACGTGTATAGTCGATCAGATAGTCTTCCCTTAATGGATCCATTCGTATTGCAGTAAATTCTGCCACAGTGTAGGTATGGTCACCCGACAGTTTCTCAGAGATGCCGGATTGAACGACATATTGTTACTGTTCGCTGACAATGTTGGTCTGTATAGTACTTGGACAGTGCTATTCTCATGCCTTTGTAGTGTCGTCACAGACTCTTCTCATTCTTTCACACCCCCTTTCCCCTTCCCAAGTACAAGGTAGCCAACCGGAGGTTAACCACCCTGTCTTTCCTTTACCTTTCTCTCTCTCTCTCTCAATATATATCAAAAGAGCTGTTTGTTCAGCAAGCTGCTACCTTGTTACACGCAAAGAAAGCCACGAAAACGCGGAAATACGGACAAAACGCGGGAAGTTTACGCTAAGTCGCGCAAAGCTTGGCACAGCGAAGCACGGGCCCGTCGCAACTCGTACTCCCAGTCGACCGGCACGTCTAGCTACGCACTTTCTTAGGACGCCCCATGACTGTCTGGGCACGATCGGGCGCAGCCAGGCTATGCACTGCAGAGCAGAGGTTGCACGCGATGTCTCCATCGGCGGGCGTGGCTTAGCTACTGCGCATGCGCGGCTTGGCAAGGTCGTGCGGTATCTGGTTGCTAGACGACGCGATGCTTGCTTCCTCTTTCTTTCAACCTTTCTTTTTCCTTTCTCCATTTATTTCTCTCTTTTTCGTTGATCTTCTCTCTCTCTCTTTCTTTTTCTGCACTCATTTCTCTCTATTTCTCTCTTTCTCATTCTTTCTGTGCTATGCTTTACTCTCACTCCTCCTCCTTTCCCTCCTCCTCGCCATCACATCTCTCCTCGTCACGCTCATTTCCCTTTCCCACCCCCTTGCTACACTATACTATACTATACAAGGTTATGCTACGCTCTGTTAGCGTGCCTAGATAACCGAGTGGTTAGGACGCTCGCCTTCGGGTCGAGGGTGCGCGGGTTCGAATCCCGCCTCGTGAAGAATTTTTCTCTCTTTCTTTATATCTTTCTTTTGGTCTCTCTCTTTCTTTCTTTCTCTTTTTCTGTGCTCGTTCTCTCGCCCATCAGGCTTATTACAGGCCACGCCGGAGAAATCGGCGCACGTATTCTGCGAGCGAAGCAGAAGATGACGAAGAGCACGAAGAGGATGAAGAGAGCGCATGCCGGTTCATGATGATGATAGTTTTGGGTCACGACCGACATTTTACGCCGAGCTAGAATACCTTCACTGTTTAAAAAAAAGAAAACAAAGAGGCAGACAACAGAGACAGTGGCTCAAAGATGGCTACCAACAACTGCCGTTTATTATCGAAAAAAATTCCTCCTCTCAAGTCCGTACTGAACATGCGCAGCAGTGCCCTATAACTAAACCCCTCAGCACACATGTTATCTACATATCTACTCTGTATAGGAGTGCTTTGCTCCACGTGAAAGCAATCACGCCGTCTACAAACTGCGTCCGCGACAGCATCTTCGGTGCGAGAAAACAGCCCAGCAGCGCGCTGTCGATAATGACGCCTTTATAAGCGCGTCGCTACGCGATTGACGCCCAAGAATATTTCGGCTTTCCTTCGGCCGCAAATCTAACCTTCGTGTACAAGATCAACGCCCTGCGTCGTCTTTCAGTCGCGAGTAACTTCACTTTTACCCGATATTTCGCGCCTGCACGTATACCGCGGTTGCGGCACTGTTTTGTTTTGGTTTTGTTTTTCAGCCCGCGCATGGCAAGTGATAAGGCCTGCACTATGGGCATCATCATTGAGCAAGAGGCCGAATAACAAACAGCAGAGAAGGAGGCGCAGCTTCATTCCTCGAGCTGTTGCTCCCCCCGTATTTGATGACCTCGGTGTATTGATTCCTTCCGGCGGTAGCGTGTGTTTACGCATTCGTGGGAAATGAGATCACGGATGTTTGCACGGAGCATTATTACCAACCCCTCCATGAGGTCGGAGTAAAGAAGGGCAATAATGCGGCTGCTCACTTTTAACGGGCAGACAGGTGAGCTCGCGCGGTGCTCGGCATACTGAGGACCGACCACGGTTGTGTAGGCAGGCCTGAGTTGCTTGTTCATTTTAATTGGACCGGATTTCAGGGCATGTATCGGCTCACTGGTTCAAGGTTAGCGTCAATGCTTAACTCAGCTTATTGCCGCGGCGAAAGCATTTATACTCTATATGAAGGCTGGTCTTTTAGAATAAAGAAGCCGATCCAGATTCCCTCCTTGACCCGCTTGTGAAGCCAAGCTTTCCGCTTGCCGTTTCACGGAGCTTCGTTACAGGAAGAGTGATGTGCCGAGTGCTGTTTCATAAGGTGCGTCGCAAGAGCTGGCAGGAGCCATTGCCGTCAAGTTGGTTTTTCATGACAAAGAACAAATTGGTGCTACCCTTTGTATGCAAGTGCGTTGTCATTGTTGCAGTAACTCATCTCATCCACAGAGCTCATTAATGGTGTTCTAAGGGTGAATATTGCGATACAGTGCAGAGAAAAGAATGAGCGGTACTTTAGCGATCGATCATAGCCTGGAATGATTTACGTTAACGGCAGTATAGTCTATTACTGCTTCCACCGCATTCTTCTCATGAAGGATCTCACTGTGGTGCGCACCCCACCTCTTTCCGCTAGAGACGCCTATTGTGGCCTCCGAGGTCCATGCAGATCCTCCACCGCTTCGAAGGGCGTGAGACACCGCACAGATTGCGGACTGTATACAGGTAGATTACAGATAGAGACTGTATACGACGGTCGTTGGCGTAACGTAAATGACGTACGAGCGGACACAGGAAAGCCAGCTTTAATATCATTAAATATACTTCCCCCTCGAGGAAGTGAGTGTCCCTTTTCCGCTTGGGCGTCCGTAACACGCCGCCACATACGGTAGACGCAAGTGGGGAATACCTTTGCCAAAGATTAGCGCTGGAGCCTTCTTATTGAAGCAGGCAGAGAAGATGACGCTTAAACAAGAACAAGTTATATTTGCCAGACTTTGTTTACAGAAGAGGTTATATATGTAGATAGGACGTGGAACTGAGTACCATAGAAAAGACTGCTTTAGTTTGGGCAAGTTTGTTTGACATCTGCAAGTTAAACAGCGTGAAAGACTAGGACACACGAAAGCATTGGTCCTGTGTGTGCGTGTTTATATTGTGTCTCATATTTCGTGCTGCGCCCCTATAGGGAGACCCTTTTTCGGCAATGCAAAGCTCCGCAAGCCTGATTCAGAACAACCGTTCGGGGGGATCACAGCCATGTATTCTAGTTATCGATGCCCCGCGTCAAACACTTTCGGTCCAGTTACCATACGAGTGGGCTGTTCGTGCACCAGTCCTCCAATGGGTATGAGATCCGTCGTGTGAGTGCTCCGCTGTTCATTCAAACATTGAACTTTACGGCCATTCCCGTTAAGCACACACGAGTGTTCTATTTTCTCTAGAAAAACTCATAAAAGTACAACGATATATAAAAGGTCACGACCTCATGATAATCGTTCCGTGAGAAGGCGGGAAAATGTCGCTGAGCACTAACTCCGCGGGCGTGGAAACACTTGCAAGTCACAAATCAGCATTGTTTAAATGCCGCGGCCGACTAGGGTTTCTAGATAATGTCAACGAAAATGCGCCAAACAGGCTCTAAATGCAGCGTAAACCAACCAAACGAAAAATGTCGCGTGACAAATGATGCAGCCAAAAAGACAGCTAAAGACATTTCAGTTTGTGTAGGGCTTGCTAAACTTTATTTTGTTAATAACGCTTTACGTGATCCATTGTTTCCCTGGTGCCGTTGTCCTCAGCAATCACTCACTCCGTATAGGGGGTCTAATTTGTGTTAGATCTGTAGCCATAGTGAGCCTCCAAGTGTACTAGCACACTCCATCTAATTCTTCCGAGTAGATTTCAGAGTTGGCTTGCATGAAGAAAAGGGGGATCCGGTGTTTCTTCGCTTCGCCTTGCGGCTTCGTACGAGCTGAAAGTCGTCATCGGACCAGTCCTCACTGCTGAGCGAGTGGACACTGGTTTCATCGCTGTCCGCAGCACTATGGAGCCCAGTGCGCTTCCTGGAGACCGCCGCCGCTGACGCCGCCGACCGCTACCGACAACCTGAGACAACTCAACAGACAGTCGGTCTCGGTGCTTCTCGAAGCGGCGGTGCCAAATGAAGTAAGGCACGTGAGAGTCAACTCACGAAAAAATGTCCCGGCTGTCGACGTTGCACATGAAACTGCACAGAGCAGATTGAGTAAAATAACGGAACTTGGTGGCATAAAAGTTCGCTCCTACATCCCACTGGGCAGTGGTACCACTACTGGTGTCATCTATGATGTGGACGTCTCTCTTTCCAGCACAGACTTGCCAAGTCTGGTGAAACCAGCAGTAGATGGTATCCCTATAATACATATGTGGCGCATGGGCTCATCTCGCTGTTTAAAACTAACATTCAAGGGTGAATCTCTGCCCTCGCATGTCAAGGTAGGCCACTTTCGGCATCCTGTACGACCGTTCATTCCAAGGCCACTGCAATGCCACAAATGTATGAGGTTCGGACACGTAAGCGCCGTGTGTCAGAGCACGATAATTTGCTCGCGCTGCGCCGAACCACACGCTGCAGACTCCTGCGATGCCATGGTCCTCAAGTGCCGCAATTGCCTCGGGTCCCATGACGCTTCGTCAAATGAGTGCCCCAAGAAACAAAGGAAAACGAGATCCTAAAGCAGATGGTGCGAGACCGTTCGTCTCGTCGGGAAGCTGTTGCTGTCGTCAGAAAGCGACGCTCCCGACGCCGTAGAGGTTCAAGGAACTCTGTGAATTGCAGTTCACAGGTGACACCTCCTCCTCTGCTTCCTAGACCAGACACGTCCGAGTCGATTTCTCAGGACAAGACCGCACCAGAACACACGGACTCTGAAGCATGGCCGACATTACCAAAGCTGCAGCCAAAGCCACAGCCAGAACCACAGCAACAGCCAAAGCCACAGCACAATCCACAGCGACTCCAATGGTCGCAGCAGACATTGACAGAGTCAACGACAGCACTGGTTCCCCACAACATGCCCGAGAAAGACCAGGACATTGCTGCGATGCTTCGCTCTCTTCTGGACACCATACTCATGCTTTTGAACAAGCTAAACACTCCGACAGGCCGAACTGCCCTGCAACTGCTGGAGATTGTCGATCCAGTGTTTTCAGCGCTTCATTAATCACCACAGCTCGCCCATGGCCCTTTCAAATGCCGCGATTCCCCAATGGAATGTCAGAGCGCTGAGGTCACGCAGGTCAGAGAAGCTCCAGCCTCAGTGACTGATTGTACTCCTTTGCACGTGCAGTGCTCTCCTTCTCTCTCTCTTCCTCTTTCTATTCCCCATTCCCTTATCCCCAGCGCAGGGTAGCAAACCGGACTTTCGTCTGGTTAACCTCCCTGCCTTTCCTCTTCTCGCTTTCTCTCTCTCTCTCCATCTAATAATAATATGCATATATTTAGTGTTGACACTTCCTGTATGAAATATGCGCGGTATATTCATACTGCTGTTATATATATATATATATATATATATATATATATATATATATATATATATATATATATTCGAGGACGAAGGCCGGGCCCACGGCCGAAACGTCAAATAAAGCTTCTTTTCACTTGTGCGTCAACACCTTGCTTCTGCTATATATATATATATATATATATATATATATATATATATATATATATATATATATATATATATATATATATATATATATATATATATATATATATATATATATATATATATATATATATATATATATATATATATATATATATATATTGTAGCGAAGCGTTGGAAGTCTGTAATCGGTCGCCCTCTCGAGCGCTTTCTAGTGGGTCATCCCCTTCGGCTCTTCTCGGACAGCACGCTCCTCGCGCTCAGAGTCCGCGCTCTGTCTTGACTGTCGCCGTGCTTCGTCGACTAGTGCCGTCAATAAACGCCTTTATAATTTGGTGGAGAGTGCTGCGCCGTCCAACCAGCTTCGGTCCGTTCGATGCCCCTGGCGCTTCGATCCCGTACCGTGCCCTCTACCATGCCTCAAGACGCCGCCCAGCAAACGCTTCCCCCTGTACCGACACCATGCCCCGGTTCCCCCCGCATCCGCGACCCTCCTATATTCACCGGCGCGGATGGCACTGACGTGGAGGACTGGCTCGCGATATACGAGCGCGTGAGCGTACCCAACAAATGGGACGAGGCAGGAAAGCTGAGCAACCTGGTTTTCTACCTCGCGGGTGTGGCCAGCCTGTGGTACAACAACCACGCAACCGACTTCCTCACGTGGTCTGATTTCAAGACCGCCATCATCAACGTGTTTGGCCGACCTGCCGTACGTGAACTGCAAGCCGAACAGCGTTTACGTGAACGAGCTCAGCAGACCGGTGAGTCGTTTACCAGCTACATCGAGGACGTCCTCGACTTGTGCAAGAAGGCCGACGTAACCATGTCTGAGTCTGACAAGATCCGACACGTTATGAAAGGCATCGACGACGATGCCTTCACCATGCTGCTCGCCAAGAACCCTCGTACCATGACAGAGGTGATCACGCTCTGCCAAAGCTACGAGGAGCTGCGCCGGCAGCGGTTGCTGACCCGTCGACCTCCATCACGCGACGCCGACCTCGCTGGCTTGTCGGCCATTTCTGATCACTCGGGCTTGCTCGCCGAGGTCAAGTCATTTGTGCGCGAGGAAATTGCCCGCCAGTTTTCTCTACTGACCTTGCCTCAGTCGCAGCATGTTGAACAGCCGTCGACCACACTGCTGCCTCCCTTACGCCGCGCTATTCAACAGGAAATCGCGGAGGTTATGCCGGAATACCACCAGCCACCTCCGGCGCTTGCGCCACTCAGTTACGCGCAAGTTGTAGCCAGGTCACCCCCAGCGATCCCTGTGTCTGCCCCACATCCTTACGCTGAAGTCGTCGCCAGACCACAGGCCTTCCAGGCGAGTGTGCCGGCTGCGTACGCCGACGTCATTCCTAGGCCACGACTGCAGCCCACCATGCAGTCCTATCAGCCGCCGCCCCGTCCACCGCGTCTTGGGCCATGGATGGGACCCACCCCGGCGAACCGATGGCGCACTTCCGACAACCGCCCCATCTGCTTTGCGTGCGGTTGCGCCGGTCACGTCGCCCGCTATTGCAATCGCGTGCAGTCGCCTCCAGTCGCCTCAACCATGCCAAGCCAGTCGAGCCGCCCGTATTACGATTCACCGCCGCCTATGTCACCGCCGTCTCGCCCAGCGCCCTCTACCCGCCGTTCACCGTCACCACGACGCCGCTCACTGTCCCCGATGCGGCCACGTCTGGTCCCACGCGACCAGGAAAACTAGTCGTCGCAGTCCACGAGGCAAGGGCTGCGACGCGATCGAACTGCGAAAGCCCTCAGCGAAGCCCATCGAACGTGATAGACATGTTTGTCGACGGTGTTCGTGCATCTGCCCTTATCGACACTGGAGCCGCTGTATCCGTTATGGACGCAAAGCTTAGCGGAATACTGCGCAAAGAGACGACGCCACTTTCCGGGCTCTCGCTCCGTACAGCCAGCGCCCAACGTATTCACCCTACAGCGGTGTGCACAGCCCGCGTCATGATTAAGGACGCTATGTACGCCGTCGAAATGATCATAATTCCTGCCTGCTCTCACGACGTCATCCTCGGATGGGATTTTCTCTCCCGCCACGACGCCGTCATTCATTGCGCACCAGCCGAAATAGAGCTGTCACCATTCTCTAATTTGACGCCGGAAGACAGTCCATCGGCTGCGAGCAAGGTACTCGTCAAAGACGACATCAAATTGCCTGCAAACTCGTCAACGGCGGTGTCCGTCTACTGCGCCAGTCTATCCGACACCGTTGCACTCCTCTCGCCATATGACCGTATTTGCATGAGGAAAGGCTTGCTGGTGCCTTTCGCGACCGTTCAAGTCACTCAGGGAAGCACCTCTATTTTTGTAATCAACCCCTCCCCGTACAGTGTTACGTTGGTGCGAGGGGAATGCCTCGGCAGCGTGGAACCCCTCGAAGACGCACAAGTTATGGACGAACCTGATGACACGCACGGCCGCAGTTCCTGTACGCTCAGTGCAGTTTCGATGTCTGGTTCATCACCCGCTGACGTGTTTGGTTCCACCATAGCTGACAACCTTACGCAGGTCCAGCGTTCCCAGCTTCTGGACCTGTTGGAAGAATTTCGCTCTTCTTTCGATGTCACTCAAACCTCTCTCGGCCGCACGTCGGCCGTTACACGCACGGCATCGATACTGGCGCCCACCTGCCACTGCGGCAACGTCCATATCGCGTATCTCCCACAGAACGCCGTGTAATCACCGAGCAAGTCGACGACATGCTTCGACGCAATGTTATTCGACCCTCCAACAGCCCCTCGGCGTCTCCTGTCGTTCTTGTTGCAAAGAAGGACGGTTCTGTGCGGTTCTGTGTCGACTACAGACGACTCAACAAGATCGCTCGTAAGGACGTGTATCCACTGCCGCGAATAGACGATGCGATTGACAGCCTGCAAGGCGCCGAATTCTTTTCATCTCTCGATTTGCGCTCAGGGTACTGGCAAGTACCTATGGCTGACGACGCTCGACCGAAGACCGCCTTTGTCACGCCCGACGGCCTGTACGAATTCAACGTCATGCCGTTTGGGCTGTGTAATGCGCCAGCCACCTTTGAGCGCATGATGGATACCGTTCTGCGCAACCTGAAATGGCACACGTGCTTGTGCTACCTCGACGACGTCGTCGTTTTTGCTCCGGACTTTTCCACCCATCTTCAACGCCTACGGCATGTTTTGACGCGTTTGAGCGACGCCGGTCTGCAACTGAATCTAAAGAAGTGCCGATTTGCAGCACGGCAGCTGACAATCCTCGGCTACGTCGTGTCCAAGGACGGAATTCTCCCCGATCCAGGCAAACTTCGCGCCGTGACCGAGTTCCCGAAACCTACGTCCGTCAAAGAACTGCGCAGTTTCGTAGGACTGTGTTCCTACTTTCGGCGCTTCATTCGAAATTTCGCGACTATCATATCGCCTCTGACGAAGCTCCTCGGAAGTAACGGGCCCCTCCATTCATGGTCGTCCGAGTGCGACGACGCTTTCGAAAAGCTCCGCCGTTTGTTGACGTCGCCTGCCATACGCCACTACGACCCTACGGCTCCTACAGAGATACACACAGACGCTAGCGGTGTTGGCCTTGGCGCTGTCCTTGCGCAGCGCAAACCAGGGTCCCCTGACTATGTCGTGGCATATGCAAGTCGTACGCTTACTAAAGCCGAGACCAATTACACCGTCACCGAAAAGGAATGCCTGGCGATCATCTGGGCCCTTACGAAATTCCGACCTTATTTGTATGGTCGCCCATTTGATGTGATCACCGACCATCATGCACTATGCTGGTTGTCGTCACTGAAGGATCCCTCGGGTCGCCTCGCCCGCTGGGCACTTCGCCTACAGGACTACGATATCCGCGTGCTGTACCGCAATGGACGCCAGCATGCTGACGCCGACGCACTCTCGCGCTCCCCCTTGCCTGACGACAGTACCCATAGCTCAGTGTCTCACAATGCCGTTTCTTCTATCGACATTCACACCATCGCTACTGAACAGCGCAAGGATCACTGGATCGCCTCATTGATAGACTTGCTGACTGATCCATCGGCAACACCATCCACTCGCGCGTTGCGTCGTCAAGTCCACCATTTCGCCGTTCGCGACGACCTCCTCCACCGACGCAATTACGGCGACGGCCGCCAGTGGCTACTCGTAATACCCCGCAGTCTGCGTTCTGACATATGCGAATCGTTCCACTCTGATCCGCAGTGCGCACAGTCTGGGGTATCGAAAACCTACCACCGCATTCGCCAACGGTACTTTTGGCGAGGGATATACCGCTACGTGCAGAAGTTCGTTCGCTCCTGCATCGATTGTCAGCGCCGCAAAACATCAACGCACCTGTCGTCGGCAGGTCTGCAACCTCTTCCTTGCCCTGAGCGGCCGTTCGGGCGCGTTGGCATAGACTTGTACGGACCACTTCCTCTAACGTCGGCTGGTAACCGCTGGGCCATCGTCGCTGTTGACCACCTTACGCGATACGCCGAAACTGCCGCCCTCCCAGCGGCTACAGCGCGCGATGTTGCTTCCTTCCTGCTGCACCGATTCATGCTGCGCCACGGTCCACCCCAGGAGCTGCTCAGCGATCGAGGTCGTGTCTTCTTGTCGGAAGTCGTCGAAGCCATCCTGAAAGAGTGCAACGTTGTTCACCGGAAAACTACTGCTTACCACCCGCAGACGAATGGCCTCACCGAACGCTTTAACCGCACGCTCGGCGACATGCTCTCGATGTACGTCGCCGCCGATCACACCAATTGGGATGCCATTCTGCCTTTCGTCCCCTACGCCTATAATACCGCCCCTCAGAGCACTACTGGTTTCTCCCCCTTTTTCTTATTGTACGGCAGACACCCGTCGCACACAATCGACACAATCCTTCCATACAAGCCGGATCCGTCTGAGTGTGCGCCTATTTCTGCCACAGCCAGACTTGCTGAGGAGTGTCGGGAGCTTGCCAAGACGTTTACTACGCATGACCAAGAGCGGCAAAAGAGCATTCGCGGTGACACCACCACTTCTGCGCCCACGTTCCGCCCTGGAGCACTCGTATGGCTCTCAGTTCCTACCACTGCAACTGGCCTCTCTTCCAAACTGCTGCCCAAGTACGACGGCCCCTACCGTGTCGTCGAACGCACATCCCCGGTCAACTACCTGATCGAGCCCATCGAACCATCTTCGGACATGCGCCGTCGAGGGCGCGACATTGTCAACGTGGAGCGCCTGAAGCCCTATCATGACCCGCTCATAGTGACAAGCAGTTAGGTCGCCAGGCGGCTCCCTTTTTCGTACCCGGGGTAATTGTAGCGAAGCGTTGGAAGTCTGTAATGGGTCGCCCTCTCGAGCGCTTTCTAGTGGGTCATCCCCTTCGGCTCTTCTCGGACAGCACGCTCCTCGCGCTCAGAGTCCGCGCTCTGTCTTGACTGTCGCCGTTGTGCTTCGTCGACTAGTGCCGTCAATAAACGCCTTTATAATTTATAAACGCTCCTCGCGCTCAGAGTCCGCGCTCTGTCTTGACTGTCGCCGTTGTGCTTCGTCGACTAGTGCCGTCAATAAACGCCTTTATAATTTATAAATTATAAATTATAAAGGCGTTTATTGACGGCACTAGTCGACGAAGCACAACGGCGACAGTCAAGACAGAGCGCGGACTCTGAGCGCGAGGAGCGTGCTGTCCGAGAAGAGCCGAAGGGGATGACCCACTAGAAAGCGCTCGAGAGGGCGACCCATTACAGACTTCCAACGCTTCGCTACAATATATATATATATATATATATATATATATATATATATATATATATATATATATATATATATATATATGTGTAACGTTACAAAACAGAGACGCGTCGTGGTTCAGTTGCCATGCATTTATTCTAATGCACGCGCACTTCTTCTTCGTCACCTTCTCCTACCATCGCCTTGTTCATACGTTACACTTTTCCCCCTCCCCCCGAGAAAGTCGCAGTTCAGAAGGTACAAAATAACGCCGCAGTTTGCTAACATGAACAATATCAGAGTTTCTACCTAAAGGAAACACAGAGCGGTTGATCTCGTAGTTCACTGGTGAGACCTTGCGTAGAATGTTGTAAGGACCTTCCATGATGGAACTCCGTTTGCCGTTGTTGGGATGCCATGGTGTCTTGTAAAGGACAAAGTCACCGACTTGGAACTCAATCGGGAGAAATTTCCTATCATAGATGACTTTGTTCTTATTGTGGTAGGCGATGGAATTGTTAACCGCCGCTTTCCGCGCTTCTTCAACAGTTTCTTCTCGTTGTTCCAGAATAGTTGGATACGATGGAATTCCATACATAAGGAATGAAGGTGCGTAGCCGGTAACTTCGTGGGGCGTTCTGTTGTACTCGTCTATTACTTCCGGGAGCAGTTTTGTCCAACACTTCTGTGGCTCGTCATTGATCTTACATTTAAGTCTGGTTACAATGGTCTGGTTTGTCCGCTCATTCATACCATTGCATTGCGGATGATGAGATGAAGTGAAGAGTTGATGTATTCGGTTGTGCTTTAGGAACTGCTTAAATTTTCCTGCAGTGAATCCCGTTCCACGATCTGAAAGGAACTTCCTTGGTTTTCCCGCAGCAAAAATGGTTTTCAGGCATGAGATGTAGGCGTCACTGTTTTCACTTTTATGAGCGAACGCCCATACGTAGCGAGTAGCATGATCAATAACCAAATGGATAAACCTTTTTGATGAGCCGTATCCAGAAAATCCTCCAATGGTGTCCATTGCGAAGAGGTCAAAAGGCTCTTCAGCTGGAGGCAGTGATTCAAGTGTCCCATACTTCTTTGTTTTCGTCTTCTTGCATCTCTGGCATGTATCGCAATGCCGAATATAGGTGGCGACATCGGTTACCATATCCGGCCAATAGTATTGTGGAGACAGGAGTGACAGTGTCTTCTTCACTCCGACATGCCCGAAATGTTGATGTGCGTTCTTAAGAATGGTAGGGCGCAGTTCACGTGGCACATATATCTTCCTTAGTCCTTTTCTTTTGACGATGACTATGTTGTTTTCCAATGAATACGGTCCTCTTGGGTGCTCACTGGTGCATCGTTGAAGTTCGTCGTGTGACAGAAGTTGAACTATGGGGGCTCTGGAGAGTGTATCCGCTTCTACGTTGCTTACGCCTTTTTGATGTTTGATGTTGACTTCATACATTGACAGCTTTAAAGACCACCGGAAGAGGCGACCTTGAGGATTCTTAACATTCTTCAACCACTGAAGTGCAGAGTGATCCGTTACGACAGTGAATGGCTTTCCGTGAAGGTAGCAATGCCATTTATCAATGGCATCTATAATGGCAAGGCATTCTCTCTCTGTAATAGCATAGTTCATCTCATGCTTCAGTAGTTTGCGGGAATAATAGGCAGTGGGATGTTCCTTGCCCTTGTCGTCAGGCTGCTTCAGCACTGCACCAATGCCTTCGGCAGACGCGTCACAGTACACAGTACATGGTATAGAAGGATCGTATATGCGAAGCACCGGTTCTTCAGTCATTCGCTCCTTCAGTTCCCGAAAGGCATGCTCGCATGCTTCTGTCCACGACCACTTGCTGCCTTTGCAGAGTAGCTTCGTGAGGGGAAGAGCGATATCGCTGAAATGAGGGATGTACTGTCTGTAAGTGTTTACAGTGCCCTGGAAACGCTGGAGATCTTTCTCTCGTTTAGGTGTCGGAAATCTGAGTATTGCAGCCACGTTACTTTGCTTAGGTGTCACTATTCCACGTGACATCTTGTGGCCCAAGTATTCAATGCTGGATCTTGCAAACTGGCACTTTTTTCGTTTTAGTCTTACGTTCTCGGCTTTAAGAGCTTTCAATAAAGCCTCAAGGTGTCGTATATGATCGTCAAATGTCTCCGGGTATACGACCACATCGTCAAAGTAGTTGTTAACATTAGTGAGCTGATGTTTGGCTATTATTGATTTCATGGCTCTTTCAAATGTAGCCGGAGCGTTCTTTAACCCGAACGGCATTACCAACCACTCATAATGACCATTAGCCGTGACAAACGCAGTTTTCTGAACGTCATCGGGATGCATTCGGACATGCCAGTATCCGGACGTTACATCCAACGTAATGAAAAACTCCGCCTTTCCCAAGTGGTCAAGAATATCATCTATACGTGGATTTGGTTGATAGTCGGGTACCGTTATGGCGTTGAGCTTGCGGTAGTCAATACATAGACGAGTACGTCCTTCGCCCTTCTTTTCCGCTAAGATGACCGGTGCGGCGTAGGGGGACAACGAAGGCCTCACAACCCCTTTCTTAATGAGGGCGTCAACTTGTTTGTTAATCTCCGCTTTGTCTGCCTGTGAACATCTGTATGGTGCTCGATGAATTGGGACAACATTGGTAAGTGCGATCCTATGTTGCTCAGTAGTGATGCATCCAATATCTGTTTGGGATTTCGAAAAGATCTCGTCATACTTGTTTAAAAGAGAGTCGAGCACTGCAGATTCACGCTCTGATAAGTTTTCCGAAGTCAGGGTGTTCATCAGCGGGGCTTCAATGGTTTGCTTTTCATTATGATCCGGTAGGTTCAAATTTTGATGTCCTTGCGTCACTGACTTGCTTTCCAAATTTACAGAAAGATTGAAGTACGAAGCGCTGTCTAGGCCAAGAATTAATTGCGTTCTCATGCCTCGCAGAACGTGTACATAAACTTTCTTTGTTACATTCCCAATTTGCAAGTGAATGTTTACGCGACCCAAAGTTCGAATGCTTGAAGTAACTTGCTGGACAGCGATGCTGGAGTCTCTCATCAACTGAAGTTTGAGCTGTTTGTACACATCCTCACTGATACAAGTAATGGTTGCTCCTGTATCAAGAATTGCAGTTACTGACCTTCCGTTGATGAGAGCTTTGAAGCGTATTAATGAAACTCTGGGTCGCTCTCCTCGTTTCCCGGTCTAGTCTCAATAGCGGACACGTTGCCGCGGCGCGGACATTCGTTGTGCCAATGAAACTGCCGTGGGAAGCCAGCAGCTGAGCAATATCTACATTCGTTTTGTGGGGCACGCGGTCGAGAAGTCAACGTTGGCTGCTGCGGTTTGCTGAAGAGACGTGAAGCTCCTGATGTAGTGCCAGGATTACGAGCAAAAGAAACTCCTCTCACCCGTTTTAAGGATGTCTCGACCCGTTGAGCAGCGGCGAGCCACTCTGATGACGAGGTGAAAAACAGTCCGGCGAGCGCTAGTTCCACATCAGGAGGAACACCGTCAGTCAGTCCAGAAATGATGTGGCACTCTTTAAGGTCGGCCAAGGAGCCCAGTCGTTTTTTCTCGTCGTAGTAGTTGACTCGTTGTTTTGAAATATGTGTGTGAGGTAAAATCGGAATGCCTCACCGGTGACGTAGTCATTGAAGTTGGTGACCATCTCCCGTTCCGACCATGATGCAGCGGTAGCGTGGAGCTCGAAAAGGTGGAACCACTCCTGTACGGGTCCATCGTCCGCTGATCCGGTGTACTTGGGGATGTCAAGGTCAGTTGATGGTTTTGTCATGATACTGGTCGCTGTGTGCAGCAGGCTCTGCTTCGGTGGTCTGCAAGTGGTCAAGGTGTATTGCTGATGGCTTTGCTGGTGATGTGCGGCTGATGAGTCGGCTGCCAGGTCTCCATCCTGTCGACTTGTGTAACGTTACAAAACAGAGACGCGTCGTGGTTCAGTTGCCATGCATTTATTCTAATGCACGCGCACTTCTTCTTCGTCACCTTCTCCTACCATAGCCTTGTTCATACGTTACATATATATATATATATATATATATATATATATATATATATATATATATATATATATATATATATATATATATATATGTGTGTGTGTGTGTGTGTGTGTGTGTGTTTGTGTTTGTGTGTGTGTGTGTGTGTGTGTGTGTGTGTGTGTGTGTGTGTGTGTGTGTGTGTGTGTGTGTGTGGTCAGAAGAAGTACTTCTCGCTGAACCTGAAGAGATATTAGCAAATGAAGATACAGACGTTCAACTTAATTTATTCACTTAAAGTTACTCAATTATCTAAATTATCACTTGTTTATGTTTGGTCAACGTGCGCCCCTTCATTTGCATATATATATATATATATATATATATGCGCTGCGCAAAACCACTGACTGCACGGTGGTGGTACCAGGAATGCTGTACTTCTCGCTCGCATTCTTTCCTCAGCCCAGACAGCGTTTTTCAGTTGGAGATGCTGCAGTCTTCAGGATAAAGTATATAACTCATACACCCAATTCAGTCCCCCTCCTCGCTCCGGAAGATACTGTCTTTCGTCGACGCCAACTACAGGTCGAATCGCCCATCCAACTATTTCTTTTATTTATTATTGAAACAAAAATAAATGAAGGAGTTGTTGTCGCCATTTCTTGGTGACGGCTGCTCCTTCTTTCTTTTCCTCCTTTAACAGAGGTGGCTGTATACATCCAGCGAGAAGTACCATTGGGCTTGCGGGTTTTCCCTTTCTTTGTTTTCTTTTCTTTTTACATTGGAGTCGTGGTTTGCGATAGCCGGTTCCGTAGCCAAATCTCCCGCATGATTGTCGCAGCCAATATATAACAAGTACACCTAACGAATGCGTGCACTTATCCCGCAGCCATGGCTTAGTAAAATGCGGCATGGGCGTTGGGCGACAATTTATTGAAGGGGCGCGATTCCGTTGCCAGTAGTAGCGCTACACACGTCGACGCTTCCGCTACCGAACGTGTTTTACGACTGTCGTGAAAGCATATGCGTGTGCGCAGTGCACGGAAGTGCGGCGGTGGCGCGGTAACGGCCTGGCGTAACAGCCGCCGCCCCTCGGGAGGCTCTAATCGCGTAATCGAAGCGCGAGTAGCATGAGCGCTCGCTGTGATAGGAAGCTCTTATTCGGCGACCCTATTTGCATTCGGCACAACCACGTGTTAGCACGCGCCCTTTCTGGCGGCAGCCTCTGTGGAGTCGCAAAAAGAGCATAAGAGCGCGTGTCGGCTGTGCACTTGCGTAACCAGGAAGCTAACGTATAGAGTACAGCGAAAGCTCGAGGCATTCCTTTGCAGCCGTGGCTTAGCTTTCTCATTCGCACCCTACCATATAAGGCGTAGTTCACTGAACCTGCCCGTTTTCTGGTATACTTAAGTGATGGTGCGCAGAAAACTAAAGCAGCACGCCGCGTTTTTTCCTGTCGGTTTCACGTTAGCAAACGTAGCTCCGACCCCGAAAAATCTACGCGCCCAAGAACGTGCGTTTCTCAAAATGCATCGACAGACGCGGGAGGAGAGAGAAACGGAAATTCGGGTTTAGAATAGAACTACGTTTGTTAGCCTGTCTACCGGACTAATTATGCTACTTCAGATGAATCGATGTAACGCGAATCAGCCCACATGCATGCAGTGTTAGAGGCTTCGCTATTTTAAGCGAATGTCGCTTGTGCATTCACCGAGCAGCGAACCTGGGTTGCGTGTTCTCAAAGGTTTAAAAAACGCCCCTTAGCGTAAATACCTTTCGGCGGGAAACTTTCGGAAATGAAAACCCGCCTTGAGACGCTGTCTGCAGCCTGTAAGACGAGTATCGTCGGCAGTCATCGTGGACGTGGCATGTTTCAAGCCCTTCGGAACATTTACAGTGCATAGAGAGAGGGGGAGTAAAGCGAATGTCCCTGCTTCCCTATGAGGATAAACTTCTTTTTTAAATCACAGCTTGCGCTGAGTCGCGCTAGGCTGGGGCACAGCAGAGCTGGTCGGCACTCGGCTGGTCCTGGCTCGACCAGGCACACGTACATTTACACCCCGATGCACGAAGTGTTCCCGTGATGACATTGTAAATCACGAGTATTTTCTAGGTACATAGGTCGGCGAAAAATGTGGAGCTCACTCAGACTCACTCACGAAATATATTCTACCCTTAGGGCTCACTAGGACTCGCAGACCAAAATATCCCTCAACCTGATTCACTCGTACTCAGACTCATTAAAACTTTTCTCAACCATACACATTCGGACTCAAGCTCACCCGGACTCACTCAGACTCAGACACACTGCTCGATCTGAGTCTGAGTGAGTCGACTGACGAGTCCGCTAGCGTATAATTGCCTTTTTTTCTACCTCGGTGTCAATGCTCTTCAACACCAATATATCGCATGATCGGTGCTCTGCTTGGAGCCTTTCGATCTTGTACCTTCAAATGCGAGTTATCCGAGGTTGTAATTCAGTAAGGACAGTTTTTATTGAACGAGATGACTCACGCGAGATATTTTTATCGAGAACTGCCCGTGTAAGAGTTTTCGGGGTGAGGTCAAGGCACCTCCCCCCCTCACCCCCGGCTCGCAACTCACGCCTCTGATAAATAAATATTCAGCTGACGTATCAACGGTTTCTTCTTTCAATCTTTCTCTCCCTATCTATTTCTTTATCTCTCTTTCTATCTTCTTTTTCTATTTCTTCCTTTTATTTTTCTCTCTCCTCATTTCTCGTTTTCTCTCTATTTCTATCTCTCCCTCTATTTCTTTCTTTGTTCTATGTTTTTCTATGCCCTCTCCGTGTCTGTCTCTTGTTATGTCTTTTTTCTCTTTATTTCTTTCTCTGTCTTCCTATATACGAGGGTTATTCAAAAAGTAAGGGCCGTTTGGTCCCCAAAAAATAAATATTCGTTTGTAAAAGTTTTTATTGGCTGGATTAGTTTAGCACAAGACTACGTCACTTGTCGACGAGGTTATCGTTGAATTCTAAGTACTTTTCGTACCGCTGCACCAGTTTCTTTAGTCCCTCTGCATAGAAGTTCGCCGCCCGGGAATTATTTGCTGTTTGAATTGGTCGGCAAGCATTTTCAATACCCACCTGGCACACACTGTGATATCTGGGGTTTTCCGTTACAATCAGGCAAATTGCAGTGCGGCTGACAAGAGCAAATTCATCCTATAGACGACTAACTGTCAGTCGTCGATCTAATCGAAATGCCCGGTCCACTTGTTGAACAGTTTCATCGGTCTGGATTCCGGCCTTTGCACTCCGCTCTTAGTCGTGCACATTTGTGGGGCCATTGGTGAAGTCTCGACACGACTTTATTACCTTTCCTTGACTCATCACTTCATGTCCATAAACTAGGCACGATTCCGCATAAATTTGAGAAGCTGATGATTCTATTGCGAGCAAAAATTGAATTACAGCTCGCACTTCACAACAGGCGCGAGCAACGATTTTCGCAGACATTGTCGTTTGCATTCCCCGACAAGCAGACGACTACTGAGTCAGAACAGTAACTTCAGTACATTCGCGAAGAATGAACACATGGCGCTGCACAAATAAGGCTTCATTCTAATGTGTACATATTTAAATATTAGCAAAAACGGGCCTTACTTTTTGAATAGCCCTCATATTTCTCTCTTTCTCCCTCTTTATATTATTTATTTCTCTCTCTCTCTCTGTCCTCGTTCTCTCGCCCATCCGAGTTATTGCATCGCACGCCGGGCAAATCGGCGCAACGGGAGGGCGCGCGCCGGACCCACGTGTTCGGGGAGCGAAGCGATGACGACGCGAGCGAGCGCCGGCATGATGATGATAGGTTCTGGTCTACGTCACGAACCGGACAAACGGCGAGCATAACAGCTCTGCTGCAAAACGCGTGGTTATACCTGTGATTTTCACCAGGGTGGTCAATGTGGGATAGTTGTTCAGTCCTGCTGAGTTGGCATGAAGTTCAGCGCGACATGAGACAAGAAGGATACATATGCAGTGGTTGCTTTCAAGAACAAAATTTTATTTCGGGCCCAATAGACCGACCTCACCGTGAGTTGCACTAAACCACCGCTGCCACAGTGCATGTCGGTACTTGGAGTACTCGGTACGTTCAGCCGATGGTTGTATGGGTGTTCTGTGGTTCAGCTATATAGCTGGTGCATCGGCGAGCTGCGTTAACGAGCCTTAGCGGCCGTATTGGATGAATCGCGATGGTTGGGTTACCATGCTGCGTGTTGGGACGCTACAAGAGCAGCCTGAAGCAAAAGGACGGTAATTTTACGTGTTTTCATAGGATGTCAAGCTCCGACAGGAATGTGTGCGACAGACAACGAAGTCGGACAGAGCGGCAACTACCGCGCACTTTCAACGTGTTTGTGAATTCATTATGTACGCGTATAACGTATGGTAGTTCAGCAGTCCCTATTGCGTCATAACAAGCTTTCTGTGCGACCGATGGGCCGATCATCTACAGCAAAACTTGATGCAACGTGTGCTCGGTCCCCTTGCCGGGGCGATCGCCGCCAGCGGGGGCAGATTGGATACAACGTGCCTTCCGGGCAGAACAGAGATCGCTTAATAAATCTATCACCAAAAGGGATGACGACTGTAAAGTGTATTGCTTGAACGAGATCTGTGATAGAAACCAAGCTTATAACTGCATGCTGTACTACGTGTACAGCTCACGCTATGGAGTGCCCGGCGAAAACTCGGCCACGTCAGCATCATAGCCAACGATGCCGCCGGGATTTCCCCATTCCTTTCAATATGCGATACTATCACGAACGCAACGTAAAGCGGCAACAGCGGTAGCAAAGCTTAGCTTCTTATATGAGCGTAGGCGGCTTTTAACGTACCGTAAACTGCAGTTTCAAAGCGGTATAGGCCTATAGGGACGATATCGGCGCCCAGCCATCCGTCGAGGCCGCCACCGGTGGCCGGAGTACTGTTCAGTAGCGCACCCAGGAATTCTCTCAGGGGGGGGGTTGAAATTCTGAGAAGCCTACAGGAGTGTGGGATGGGGGGGGGGGGGTTGCAGGCACATTGCATAATACGCCATTTCGTTGCTTAGGCTGGAGGATTGCAACGACAAAGAAAATATGAGATACCAAATAGTAATAACAATACTACTACTACTGCTAATAATAATAATAATAATAATAATAATAATATTAATAATAATAATAATAATAATAATAATAATAATAATAATAATAATAATAATATCAAATGCGATGATGATGATGATCTTTCAGCATTTTACAGCAAGATCTTGAAAAACTTGAGAGGGCCAAGAAACTGTTCAGTGAAGCAGCGCACGGAGAAAATAAATGGCAAATTGAATAAACCAACGCGTAATATAGTTCCAACAAAGATGCCTGGCAAATACTTATTTTTGCTAGTTCTTCAGCTCCAGGTAGTGATAAGGGTGCTGACGTGCCGGCCTGCTGGCGGTCGCGCATTGCTGTTAAAAAAATTATTACTATGTTAGCGCAAACAAATGGGACGCAAGAAAGGCACACGAGGACACCCAGCGCCGTGTGCCTTTCTTGTGTCCCATTTATTGTGTCTTGTGCCTGATTACCACAGTAATCAGGAAATGTCATACAAACAAGCCCCATTGGCAACTTTAGCAGTTAAAGAACTCTGCAACTGAGAATTTTGTGCACAATGTGAGCAGAACATCCTATATTATACTTCCTTCAGGCTTCGCCAAACTACAAATCTGGAAGTACATCGTAAATATTTGCTATAAGCTTTGTGACATTGATTATAAACATTATATACGTACAGCTCAATGCAGCACACGTACAGTACAATTCTCAGCTCACGGATAAACTGCACTGTAGCCACGCTTACCGATTTGCCATGTCATTCGGGTGCACAGGTTCGGCGACTGAAGTATCCTCGGTGATAAGTGACTGATCGATTGACGCATCTGAAGGCGATAAGTGCTGAGTCATCGCTTCCTTTTTGGCCGCAATCGGGCATTCCGGTGCTGTCGCTGCATCTCTTGAATCTGAACACGGAATCTTTTTCGGGAAGTAGTTGAGGATCGTGTTCGACTGGCGCTTCAGCGAAATCCCTGTGATGTGGTAGCTCATTCGACGCAGATTCGCGCAGCAGATACAGAAGCAAGTACTAGCGAGCGAACTGAACGTGTGCATGGGGGCACATCAAACTTCGTAGCTTCCGTCCGATGTAGAACATACAAAAAAGAAGTGGTGAAAAGAGAGAGAGCGAGAGTTGTCTGAAAAAAAAGAGAAAGAAAACGTGGCACCCCAATATAACTCTCGCACTTTCCAAAGCCCTTTTTTCTTGTCACGCGTCCTTGAAAACAATTACTCATTCTGCCCCGTCGTCTTACTCCTCCCATCTTCGCAACGTATGGATTTTCGCATAGCATTCGTGCTTGCTTGGTGTCCCTGCGTGCGCGCGGTACTGCGGCATGGCTGTCGACGCACACACTAGTTGCGCCAAGGCTTGCTCATAAATGCAGGAACCACAGTGTATGTGCTTAAACGAATATCGCCATGTGCTCGAGCTGTACGGTCTCCCGGGTTTGCTGTCGCTTTGACGAACGAGCCGCGTACGAGGTCGCCTTTCTTCTCGCCGCTCCAATACAGCTCGTCCGTCCTCTGTCAACAAAGTTAAAAAAAAAAGTGCGCGGCCACCCCGCTGGCGACACCATTTGCCAGTAGAAAACGCAAGCCCCGAAAAAAACAAAAAACACTCTTTTCGAAGCGCCGCCGACGCCCTCTTATCTTTGGAACTTTGAGTGAACATTTTCCCCTACTTTTCGGAATACATACGGTTCCTTCTTGAGCGGTCGAGGGAGGGATGAACAGGGCTTCTTTTCTTGTTTGGTGGGTATGAAAGGGTGAGGCAGGCGGCGGCAGTGCTCTTCGGTCGAAGAACAGAGGAGTGCGAGGGATTGACCGGTGGGAATGAGTTGAAGAGTAAAAAGTGGTGGGGAGCACCTTTGCCGTGTGGATGTGTCGAGGTGCACTGTTAGATGAGAGACAGGGAAAGGGGGATACTTGGAGTGCCGGACTGTGAGGCTGTACGTGTACATCTTTTTTTCCTTTTCTTTTTCTTGCGCTTTGCTCGGGGAAAAGCGAAGTCCTGCCAGCATTCATTTCCGGTAATTGGCTTCAGCTGCGATGGATTGGGGACGTCTTTTCCGTCTCTCTCAGTTCCGCTGATGCAGCTCGCGTCGCAGCCAGTACAATCAGTTTTGTTGAAGATGGCTTGGGTACGCTCTTCCGGTGGCCGGTTTTTGGGAGAAGGCATAGAACGCGCTATTGTGTTCGTAATGCTGCAAACATTTTCACGAACCGCCGGTCCCCATCGTCGGCTATGGGCCACGCGCTCAGAGGAGTGGGGTGTCAACAAGACCGTTTTTTTTTCTTCTTTTTTCGGCAGCCTAGTACGCCGGCGGCTTTTCGAACATGTGGTTTCGCTTTGAAGTCGCGCGCGCCACCGTTAGCGGTTTCGAACTGGCTTCGGTCAGGTCTTTATCCCTCCCATTTCGGACTGCACGTGTGTATGGCACAAAGGCGGCAAAGCGCAAGAGCCGACGGGCCATTCGCGTTCTTACTGTCACGTTACTCAGCCGGCCGCGGAAACGGGCGATGGTTTTGCTGGCGCCACGGATAGCGGAGATATGTATTTCTGTCGTGATGTTGATTGGGGGACACCTGTTACTGGATTTCTCAGCTTGCGTCGTTGTGTTTTTGGAAGCGAAATGCTTCCTGAATAAAAGATTTTGGGTAGCCGTTCCTGGCGCGTTTCCTGAATATATCGCGTTTTTCTTGTTTTTTTTTCTAAAGTTGTGTGCTGCAGTGCGTTCCGGCTCTTCTTTACTACTGATGTATTGCGGATTTTTGTGGGGTTCTAAAGTGAACTGGAAATATCGACTTGTGTAGGTGTGTTTGCACAGTTTCATTTGCAAGTTACAAGGGCATCTAAAAACGACAGGGAGTCTTCTGTTTCAAGGGTGAACTGAATACTCGTTGGATAAATTTAGATGAGAGAATAATTGTGACTTATGACCTCTTGACACTCGAATGACAGTCGTTGAGACGTATCTGTGAAAGATTTTTGACTGCGGCTGCAATGAATTAAGAGCTTGTTCCTCGATGTGTTTCATTGTTATATTTGCTATGGCGACAGACATGGGCACAGGGTTCCAACTAGTGAAACGTTTATGAGAAAGTTTGCATATTTAGCAAAATTAATGCATTGTGATAAGGCAGAAAAAGAAGATTCGCACCATATGTCTCTGGAAGGGCCCAAGTGCTTCAAATGCTTTTCTCCTTTTTTTTTCGTTTTGGAGGATCGATAGTTACCTTGGTTCGGTCCTGCCAATTAGAATTACGTTAGAGCTCGTCTGCACGTAAAAAGTGGCGCTAATTGGTAACACCGTGAATATAAAGGGCATTTTAGCGGTGACACGTGGCTATATACTTTAGAGCTTGCCGTTGAATGAGTGCCTTCATTTTCATTTTGTGTTTTGTCACGGCCGCCAGATGAAAAAGCTTCATCCAGAGGGCGTGGTTTTGTAGAGCCCATCTATATGATGAAAAAAGAATGTTTGTCGGGAAGGAGAGCGTACATTATTGACTATTTAAAGGAAAACAAAGGTGCTCCGTGACGGACACAATTCGTGTTCACTATAATATCAAGCATTTAAGAAAAAGTAACGAGAATGCCACCGGCATCGCAACAGGAAATGTTCATCACGCTTAAGCGAGTTTCGTTTCCATAGCGAGTAAGGCATTGAATGTACATGAAAGCGCTTGTTATTTCTATAAAATGAGTTTTATGACGTAGAATTTGAAAGAAGTTGCACATTCAAGACAAAACCAGCATATATTCATTGCGCAATTTCGTCGTCGCGCCATTAGTGCCAATAAATCAAGCCATGTGACACCGACAATTTAATGGTATTTAGGCACTTGATATCTTAATCTCTAATTACATTAGAAGCGTCCCAGTGAACCAGGTATAATTTGCATGTGCGCAGGTAAGTGCATTAGATTTGCCCGTGTGAACCGGATAATAACGTTACAAACGGTAAACAACACTGCGAACTCTTGTTCTGGACAAACATGTATGTAGCACTGCGTACACAGCTGGATGAGCTGCTATACGTAATATTTTTCATGTCACATGCACTCTGCACCGACGTCTGTGGTCAAGTCACGCGGCGCATTGTCATTGTACACAGCCCCTTTTAGACTTCCCCCGAGAATCAAACAAATAAAAAAAAACAATAGCTTGTTTTGAAGATTCTGAAATATCTCCTTGCTCTATTGCAATAATCAGAGGGGGCAAGAAAAGAAGAGGGGTCAAACTGACGACCCGTGAAAGCATCTTTTCTTTCGTCCAAAGCCGCTTCACTGGAAGTGAACGCAGAGCCACAGAGCACGCGGTTTGTGCTCTTTCAGTTTAGGAGTAGATGGGTGAATACCACGTATTTCTGGAGTAAATGAGAGAAAATCGACCTCAGACCACCTCTTGAATTGAAATAACAACGTCTGAAAGGCCCGTGAACGTGTACGCTGGATTCTCGGCGACAATGACCGTGAAGCAGTTACGGGGGGGGGGGAGGTCAGGTCGGCCTCAGGGGGGGGGGGGGTTATAACCCCCAAACCCCCCCCCCCCCCCGTCGGTGCGCCACTGGTACTGTTCATCCGCCGCATTGTGTGTGTCGTCAAAACCTCTTTCTGACTTATCCATCCCTTGCGCAGCAGGAAATGTTTTGCTGTTCACAAGATTTCCGTGACGTTAAACTTTTGCAAACGGCATGCGGCCAGTCGCCGTCCCGCGGACGCGCTTCTAACCTGCTTCACGGCGACAGTTTCATATTCATACAAGTTTAATGAATCAGTGTGATCGAAGTCCTGTTTTGACAACAAAGTGTATACATTTGAAGTGTTGCTTGGACAAAAAAGAAGCGCGAAAAGCTTCCTTATTTTTTCCTCCCATAGGTTTTTTTTTTTTTCGTCTTCGTAGTCGCGGAGTGCTCTACGCAGTTTGGGAAAGTTATTTTCTGCATACTGCAACTTGTATCGCTCGCGTGCTGCCGTCAGCTAAAGAAGTTTTTTGCTCTCATGACGACAGGAACGTGATTTCTCGTTTTATTTATTACTAATATGTATTCAGCGAAGCGACGCAAGCGCATCAACATGCCGAGACGACGTGGCCACATGTAAGCACTGTCGACTGTTCTTTTTTTCTTATATGCAGTGCAACCTGAAATAAAATGGCAGGCGTTGGAGGTCCGTACACAGTTTTCCACCGCTTTCCATCGTCTTATGTGCCGAGCATTCGTGCCAAACGCCAATATACCTGAATCTTAGCAACGTAGCGTTTTGGGTGTGTTGGCATGTCATACTAAAGCTTATAGCGCACGAAAAAACACGGTGCACGAAAGAACACTTTTTCCGTGTTTTTTTCTTACGTTATAAACTTCAATACCTGAAGCACGCAGCAAGCAGCCGCACTAGCAGCGCTCAGAGTACTCCAACTAAGATGGCGGCAGCGCCGCCGTCGGAAACCCGCGCATGCGCAGATCATCTGGTGAGATCGGTCTATTGTGCTTATGCCCTAACAAGTGCATTACAAATGACGTCTCATCACTCATCTTGTGAGAGCATACTAGAGGCAAAGAAAGAAAGAAAGAAAGAAGAAAGAAGGAAGGAAGAAAGAAAGAGGAAGGAGAAAGGAAGGAAGGAAGAAAGGAAGAAGGAAGTAAGGAAGGAAGGAAGGAAGGAGGTAAGGAAGGAAGGAAGGAATGAAGTAAAGGAGGAAGGAAGAAGGAAGGAATGAAGGAAGGAAAGGAAAGGAATATAATAATAATATCTGGCGTTAGCGTCCCAGAACCACGATATGATACGAGAGACGCCGTATGGAGTCTCCGGAAATTTCGACAACCTGGGGTTCTTTAACGCGCACCTAAACCTAAGTACAAACATTTTCGCCTCCATCGAAAATGCAGCCGCCGCGGCCGGGATTCGATCCCACGACCTGTGGGAAAAGAAGAAAGAACGAAAGAAGAAAGAAGAAAGAAAGAAAGAAAGAAAGAAAGAAAGAAAGAAAGAAAGAAAGAAAGAAAGAAAGAAAGAAAGAAAGATGAGGTAAAGTAATGTGAAGTAAAGTGAAAGGAAAGTAAAGGAAGTAAGTAATTAAGTAGAGTAAGAAATGAAGAGACTATGTTCCATAGGAGACAATTATCCGAAGGTTTGATGGCGTATCGGTCCACGAAAGAGCAGGTATATTCTGCATTTACGTTAGCATTATCCAACAGAGTTGCTTTTACCCTTTACTCGCGCATATTTGAACAAAAGAGACCCGCCAATGTAATGCGCCACATTGTGATCTGTCATCCCCCCCCCCCCGTGAAAGGTGTCTAGGCTACGCCGCTCCAGCGCAGTCTGCCTGTGGTGAGCCTCGTATCGCGCAATCAATGAATTTCGGCGTTTATGACTAACCAGCTTCCGATGACGTTCACTTTTTTTCGCTGCTTCCGTGAACGAGGGCCGTGAGAGTGGAACGTGATCGTTGCACCCCATAGACTACAACTTTGTCTGTACGGAACCTTTCACACAGATCCGTTCGAAGCTCAGACAGGCCCTCCGAAACAATTAGCTCTAAAAGAATTAGGGAAATGTGCACAAGTACGAAACATTGCGCAGTACACAATACGATTCGTTACGTGTATATGGGCATCTTCGTAAACGTCTGTGTGTAAGTGGCTAAGTGAGCGAAGCAGGGCTAGGATGCCCAAAGGTTAATAACGTCACAGTATGGTCTCTTCGAGGCACTCCTCTTGCACCCCCACCTTTTGGCACCCTTTGGCAGTCACCTAATCTTAGAAACAAACTACAAAAACAAGATTAGGATGAAAGGAACCGCCTTGTTCATCTCGAGATATCAGCCATGATATTTAGCGGCTTCTCAAAACACAAAAGGGTGTTCGTTATCCACCTTGTCCGCTGCATACTTGATGCGGCATACCATGGCAATTGCTGCACACGGCTTAAACTGGTCTACGAAAACAACGCAACGTTCCGTTTGTCGAAGACAGAACAATGCTCACTAATTAAGCAAAGGGTCCGCCATGCAGACACGAAATTGGGAGAGGCTCATTCACGGCTACGGGCACCGATGACCCCAATAACGCAATTCGACGATGCGACTGATACGCGACGCGGCCGCCTGGCGTTCCAAGAGGCGCCGATGAACAGCATCGTAATCCTTCTCGGCGACATGATCAGAAAACCAAAGGACCCCGCCGCCAGCAAAAACATTCGTGGCGGGCTCTGTCGCAGAAACTAAGTATAGCACCGCCGCGCCTCCCTTTTCGGGATAATAGAAAGACAGCCGCGCATAATGCCGCATTCATTCGAAAGCGGCTTTCGGCCTGTCGGCACACTTTGCGCGGAATCGCTCGTAAACGCGCCGCGTTCATATCGATGAAATGCGGCGCTGGCGTTAAGCGACCGAATTTCGTCATTTGCTCGCGTAAACTTAAGGGAGTGTGGCGGCACGCAGTAAGTTTGGGCGATCAGCCTCTCTTTGAACAGCTTCTGTAGTGATTCCTGAGCTCTGAAAGCCGCAATTTCAATGCGCCATTCAAGGCACGCTAATTTGCACTGCGGGATATATTTTCACCGATGCTGCCTCCGTTCACGATTACCACACGCCTGACTGTGGAGTGAACGATCACTTATACTGACTTTTTAACACACCCGTTGAGAATGTAATGACCTTTAATTAAATGCTACGTTATATCTGCCCAAACGAGATGATCCATCCGTGTAATTCTGCACAGGAGTCCTGGGATGGGGAACCCACCCTTGACATTCCCTCAACTAAAGATAATTGAATTCTATAAACGTTCATCCATCCATCCATCCATACAAAACTATCACAACAGTATTTTTTTTTTTTTTGCTGATATAAATAGCATCAGGGAAAAATCGCGTCAGGTTCGCGTCAAGTATCTGCAGGGAAGCGAACTTCTTCTAGCATGTCTAATTAACCACGACAAATTTGCTTCTCTGCAATAAGTTCTCGTATGCAGCTCTCGCACACGCGCAATTCGTGTTTATTTCTATACATACGATTAGCTAGTTCTTTCACGAGCGTGCTGAAGTGGTGCCAGTTAGGCTTTCTCGTAGCGAGTGTACAGCTTGTCTTGATGCGAAAATAAAAAGAAAAAAGTGCTTGTAGCATCTGTTCGTCATCAGGTTGGGAAAGGCAACGAGAACGTTAGCAGTGGTTTAGAAGCATTCCGTCTGTGATGAAAAGATGAAATCAAATCTGTAGGTTTCACGTGCTAAAGCTTTAGATATGAAAATGAGGCACGCCGCACAAGGGAACTCCGAGTTAATTTTGACCACCTGGAGTTACTTAGCGGTCACCAAAGTGTAAGCACACGGATGTGTTGGCACGCCAGACGCCTTTCACCTCAACCGAAATGCGTCTGGCGTGGCAGGGAATCGAAACCACGGTTGAGCTTAGCAGCTCAACACGTTCCCCGCTAAGCTACCAAAGTTGGTTGCGTTCGATAAGCTAATCGGCATGCAAACGTGCAATTCACACAACAAACGACTTTGGCAGTAGATATTGCGTCATCGTTACAAGCGATTGTACGACAATTCCAAGCTTATCCGGGGACAGCTAAGCGCTCGTAATTTCCTGCTTAATTGCATTTTCTTGGCGTCCAAACAAAAATTATTTTCCATTCCATACTATAATACCATAAATAAAGTACTAATCTGAACTATTGTTCAAGAAATACGGCACATTCAGGAAACGGAGCAAAAATACAATGATATCATTTTGAAGTTTAGAGGAGTGAGGAGAAAGTCGCTCCACTAAATAAATCACGTTACGTTACACTACGTAGCCAACCGTTGCTGAATATAACTTCAGCTGCAATCAAATCATGAAATATGTCTGTTGCTACAGCGAGTCATTAGACTTGGGTCTCTGTGTCTGCCTCATTATGCTTAGGCTATAGCACTCACTCTCTCTCTCTTTCTCTTTCTCTTTCTGTCTCTCTCAATTGCGATCGCATTAATTCAGATAACAAAACATACATAACGTACCAATTTACACAGTAATAATGACAGTTCTAATGCCGAAATATTACCAAATCTACCAGGTTTTCCGCACGAGGAGACGTTGCGCAGAGACCCTCGAGAAGACAAAGCGAAAACATATGTTGACGTACATTTCGTTTGGCATATGCGGTATGCTATTTCAGTGCGGTGTATCGATGGAAAGGAAGAGAATGGGCACACATCATCAGTTTTGGTATGCCAGCCTGACCTGAACGGCGCGGATTGGATCCCGGCCGCGGCAGCCGCGTTTCCAACGGAGGAGAAAATGCTCGAGGCCCGTGTGCTTAGATTTAGGCGCACGTTAAAGAACCCCAGGTGGTCGAAATTTCCGGAGACCTCCACTACGGCGTGCCTCATAAACATATCGTAGTTTTGGCATGTAAAACCCCAGCAATTAGTATTATTAGGTCTACGAGCAATGGTCATATTCTGTTCATTCAGTTTTCTAGTATTTGATAAATCAGCGATAGTGCGAAATTCAATCAACACGTCTTGGTCAACACGTCAAAACATCGCAACTGATACCCGATGCAAGGACGATCAAAGAATGTGACACTCCGACATGGCAATGGGTGGACGAAATAACGGAGAGAGCTTCGAGGGAAATGGGGTCACGTAAAAAAAAGTTATATTTCATAAGAGTTAAAGATGCCTCAATAGGCTCTACAAATGGGGCACTGCATGATGGTTAGTGCGACAGCAAAAACGTTTTGAAAATGTTAATAAAAAGAAAAGTTGGTTGCGGGTAGGCTTACGCGCCTTGTAATAGCGTGTACACGAAGTGAACGACTTTGGGGAACCAATATTCTTCAAGACAATTTGTGCTTAATAACACTAGTTCCGCCTGCAGGGCAGCTTCTTCTTCGTTTGTTTTAACGGGAACTTTGTGATTCGGAAAACACGTTCTCCCAAGAAGTACGGATGCACCTCATGGCCAGAGTGGCACGTCGTGAGCGCGGTGAAATTGAATGCGAGACATCGTAGCCACGTGATGATATGACCTGTAGTTCTTCGTGCGTATGTGCATAGTCTGTGTGATTAAGCTTATAGATTAATCGTGCCGCTCGCTGGCGTTGCGGCGTGAGCACTGCTCCTCGGCAAGAGCAAACCCGGTGGGCGGACCTGATCTTCACCGCGGGCGTCTGTCAATCAAACTGATTGACGCGCGAACTCGGGCACAGACTCGTTGGCTCTGAAAAGGCCCCAGTTCAACTCGTGATTGCCATAGTGCCGGTGTGACTGTCAAGCGTTTAATGCGGTGGACGCTGAGCAGCAGCTTCTTTGCATATAAAATAATTTGGTCAGCTTGCTCTACTTGTGCAAGGCTGGGGCCATTGGAGGAGCTTGTGATCACCTAGCTTCTTCCAGCTTTTTACGTGGCTCGTCTACTCAGTCTGCTCGGTCTGCTTCGGAGTGAAGACCGCGCGTCAGTTCGGTCTCAATTTTTATGGCATTAATTCGCGAGCTCTTAATTGGTAATGTTTAACTAACACGACCTTAATTACCCAGGTGTTAGTTAGCACGTCCTTAATTATCATAACGCTAATTAGCATAATCATAACTAGCACGACCCTGATTAGCACGATCTTCGTGACTGAGGTCCTATTAGCCCGCCATTAATTTGCGCGCTCCTTATTAGTATCGTGTTAATTAGCATGGCTCGGTCTTGGCTTTACACGGCCTCATTAGCATGGTCTTAGTAAGATGTGGCTTAATTAGCCCGGCCTTAACATGACCTAGTTTAATTAGCTTGATCATAGCATGTCCTGACTTAGGTAAGTATACCGCCCAGCCAATCAGCTAATCAGCCGGGCGCACGTTCTCGGGGAGCGAGCAGACGATGATGAAGAGGACGCGCGCCGGCCGCGCAACGCGCTAGCGTATACAGGCCGACCATGATGATTTATACACATGACCTCGGCGATTAGCTCCGACCGCGGTGTTGTAAGGCGCTCGGCCAGAGCTAATCTCAGAGGCCACGGTGTTGAATATTCTAAATATTTAGTGCAGACATTAAACGCTTTAAAACGAATTCAAAAATATCGTTAGTAAAGGTTTCTGACACTTTTCTTACATGGGTGCACGTCTGTACTCGGTGGAACGACAAACAAATGAAAGAAGATGCTTCTGGTTAGAAGACATCACCCAACATTGTCGACAGCCCTTGACGTGCCTCCGCGTTCCATCCTAACCAATAGATAGCAGCGCGCGCTGAGGGATGGATTTGACCTTTTCGTACTGTTTAGCTCGTTCAAAGGGGGGTGTCGCCAGAGCTCGGAAAGATTCCGAGTTTCGCCAAACTCGGGCCGCCCTCCATAGCACCCTCTGTCTTGTATTGAAGGTTAGTGAATGTTGTTATCAAATGGGTGGCCCATTAATGGCAATCACGTAGTGGAAGAGCGTCACTGATCTGCTCTTTGACATGAAAAAGGAACGAATGGAAGCCGACTGGTGGTTTAGCGTCAGTAAAGTCACAGTACCATGCGAATGGCCAGCACTTTTAATGAATGCGCTTAAGTTGCATCAGTTAGAAACTAACATAAATAAAAGCTCCTGATTAACATTTCATAAATGACAATCTCTTCAACATGCAGATTTGCCTCGGCTTCGGTTTCCAACGAGCGACGGCTATCGCCTCCGGCGTGTAATGCGGGAGATGTAAATGACCCAGGCCGGTTCCTCTCTGCGTTTCTATCAGCACCATCGATAGGAAACCGGCAGCGCCTCGGACTAATGCCAAACGTCGTCGCCTTTACCAACAAGAGCCGCCGCTGCGCCTGTGCTGCTTATCGCACTAACGGCGCTGATTTGCCTCCGCTGTCCAAAATACGCGTACGACAGCAGCGAAACGCAGCGCAAGAGCGAACGAGACGGGCGAGCAGCGATAGAGCCGCCGATCAGTCCGGTCGTCGCGCAACCCCCTTGCTCAGATTAGAGCGTCTCGGGTTCTCGTCTCCGCTAGACAGCTTGGCACCGCGACACGATAAAGAACGAATAAATATTCCCGCGCAAGAAAAAGGCCGCCTCGGGTGTGCTCTCGCGTCGAAGGACGCGAAACAGCGGCGGCTCTGGCCGATGATCGCGGCGGAGATAAAGGCCCCGGCCAACGCGGCGACGAGCGCGATTGCCGCGGCCGTTCCTGGCCCGCGGTGAGATGGAACTTCGCTCGGCCGCCACCGCAACTTGTCGAGCAGCGGCGATTCGCTCGGGGCGAGCCGCTGTCGCCGCTGCCGCACGCTCCAGATCTGCGCTCCTCGCGAACGTGAGAGGGAAAAGGCGCTTGTGTATTGCGCGCGCTTTCGAACGCGGTTACGCGAAATTGTGGCTTTTGAATACACTGAAGCCAGCCTTCGGGGCGGAGCGTTGTTTCGCGCGGAAACGGTGTCTTATCGACGATTTCTATCGGTCGAAGGAGAAAAGTCAAGTGGTCTCCGCTGAAACCGAAAGTGCGCAACCGGAAGACATACACTTGCCGCGGAGCGGGAAAAAGAGAAATGGCGCACAGTTTTCGAAGGAAAGCGTATAAAACAGTAAAGCGCCCACCTTAAACAGTGAGCCAGCACAGTTCGCCTGCTGTGGCACAGCAAGTGACATCGAAACAATTATATAGTGCCTCGGGACAAGTCGATTTTACGAGGAAGTCCAGCTTTTCTGAAAAAGGTCAACAGATATCGAATCTTTCTTGGTTTTTTTTATTTGTGGGGGAAGAGCGCCCTGTGTCGACTTCCTTTCCCTACCAATCTACTATCTCGCATGCCCGCTACTTAGGGCTTATTCTCGTTCTTTCTTGTTTTTTTTTTCGGGTAAATTGACTACATTCTACCGCAAGGTGCCAAATCCAAGGTAGCCACTTGTCATCTTCCTTTTTGTATTCTGACTACAACTCGTGATCTATGCATATTGCCCATGTCTCCCGTTATTTGGCTATTTCCTTCCTCTTTATGTAATTCCCTTTTTCATATCTTCTGTTTCTATTCCCTTCACACTAAAAAGTGGGTAGGCGTTGCGCCCCTCTCGCTCGCAGTTGCCAGCTTGCTCCATCCCTAATTACTCTTTCTCCTTTGTTTCCGTGCATATGTTTCCATACTAAATAATAATGATAATCATACATTGAAATGCCTTTTGACAAATGTGCGATAGTGTTTAGAAATGACTGAAGCAAAATATGTGTGACGTACGGACATATTGGAGAATAAATTTCTGTTGAAAATCATCTGATAAGAACTGCTGTTTATCTTTGAAAACAAAGTTATACAGTCACCAGCGTTCTAAAGCTTCTAACTCCTAAGTTGGAAATTCGGACAATTTATGGAATCTTGGCAAGAAGCGGTGGGCATGTTGCTAAGAAAGTAATGAAACGGCGGCGTATTTTATAGAGCGCGAACGCATGTAGTTGATTTTGTAGCAGAAATCAAGAGAGAGGGGAGGAGTCAGCCCAGTCGTAATAACCGGACATCTGTAACCGCGACAAAGTACTTGCAGAGAAACGCGGTCGGAAGGTGGTATGAGGATTAAATAACGTGGGAAAAACGCATTTGAAAAAAATAAGATTGAGTCACCTGGCGCTTGGCTGGGAATCCCTTTAAGGGTCCTTCGTCGTGCAGGGGTCAAGAAATAGTACGCAGTATGGAAAGAAAGATCCCGGGAAATTGTGCTTGGCATAGGGAGGAGGCATTTCCGACTCGTTTATGCGGAAACCCCAACATATGTCGCATAAGTTGTGTGAGGTGCCTCTCCAACGCCATTTTTATTTCAAAAGCCATTCCCCGTGTCATTCGTATATACTTCACGTATTGCCTCAGGGGTAAAAGTACTGAAGTCATCGTATAGCAGCAACCAAACACCACGACCTTGTTGTTGCACGGTCCTGTTTCCTGTTACAGTTGTGCCCGAAACTTTCCGTCCCGCTCGACAAGGAAGTAACGAGATCACCGATCGAAATGACAATTTTCAAGTTTTCAAGTCTGTCTAGAGCGATTGAAAATTATCTTCTGGGCCCATTGAGGATACATTGACAATGAAGACAGGCGAATCCTCGCCGCTACAACTATAGCATCTTGCGTTGTTGTCCATTCTGATCCGAAGTGAGTATACGCATTCGTAACGGACACGCCAAGCCATAGGCGGCATAGAAGTGTCTCCTCAGCTCGACATATTCCAAGCGGAAGTAAGAGCTGAATACTACGATTCGCGCTATCAAGACGAGGGTCGTAGAATTCTGTCAAGTTCAATTGTGCAAGAGTAACCTCACTCGCTAGCGAACGGAGCCTTGTAGCCGAGTCGGTTCTGTGTGATGGTATAGCTACTTATTTATCTATTTTAAAATACCTTGCAAACCTCAGACGAGCCATTGAGCAAATGGGGCAGCACATAAAGTGAGTGTCTAATATACACTGAGTATACGGCATACATATGTGAAACAGTGTACATCATATACTGTAACGACAACTGAAATGCGAAAGAATTATTTAGTTCAGCAGCCCTAGTCAGGATTCAGCACTGGTAGAGATAAAACATATAATAGGGTATTAGTCACACCAAGTATATTGAGCTCGCGGAATCAAACAAGGCCGGAGTGTTATACAATATTAAGGTTTACAGAAGAAAAAAAAAAGACACGAAGATACGGTGCCAACACGACAATACAGTGCAAAGCATGGTGCAAATAACACGGAAAGCACGGCGTAGTAATGGTAAAACTTCACGGTTTATTAGCCAGATTATAGGCCAATGTGTCAGATAATGTAACATAGTTCGAAAGGTATGCGATGCTATCGGGGAGAGAATTCTGAAACCGGAGAACACGTGGAAGCGCCGAGTAATATAATGCATGCGTACGTACATCCGTAAATGTGGGCTCTAATCATTAAGCTGTAATCATTATGAAGCCTGCGAATGAGCAGATCGGGCGGCCTCAGCCAGGACGTTCCTGCAAAAACCACCACCGTAGAGATTAGGCTATTTCACCAGACGACATCGACAGCCGCGGAACTTGCTGCTCTGCGTAGCGCACTTCGCGTAGTGTAATATGAGCCGCCCAAGAAATGGAGCGTGTTCTTGTGCTTCAAGGTAGCCCTTCAGTGTTTCATGTTTGCCTTATGCCATGGACTCCTCGAAAAACTAGTCCTCTAAATTAGGGGGCTTCTCCATCACCTCGTCGAGCAAGGAAACGAAATCATGTGTCAGTGACTATCAAGCACTGCATTCCATCCCATACAACATTCCATCCCATACTCAAGAACAGATGCTGCAATGAAAATTCGCGAGCTTGCAAATGAAGACATAAAATCCTAACCAAGTTTACAGCGCACACGACTGCACCGACTGGACCCGTTTCGTCGACTTCGGCCCCCTTCCGGACACTCTCGACTCGAGACAACGGTAATGTGCAGACTGTGGCTCAATTGTCGCTTCCACAAAGTCTTTTTGCCTTCCGAATCGGTACGGATGGCAGTGCTGTTTGCAATCACTGCGGCAGCGAGCAAACTGTCGAACATGTTCTCTGCCGCTGCCCTCACAACCACGCGCACAGGCTGTTTCTAGCGGCCGTGTTGGCCCGCCTTGACGACAGACCCCTGTCGAAACAGACCGTCTTACAATGGCGACCCAAACCGGTCGTCGCACTGGAAGTCTACTGTTATGACTGGGGTAGGGCCCTTCGGGTGCGCGGCGTAGGATCCGAGGTCGTTGCATCCCACCGCTGCCACCACTGTTAGGAATGAGGTTGCGTGGCCCATCGCTATCGTGCTCGGAGTAGTCAGTAATGGCAAGGTGAAGAAGGAAAAGATTTTATGTACAACTATTTACATATTTTTGCTACCAGGCAACATGACTGCCAGCCCGACCACGTCGGCTGGTTCGACTCCGTTCGAGTCGTTCTCCTTCTCCGATCTCCCTCTCGTTCCACGGACCGGCACGGCCTTAAATCGTCTAGCCGTCCATTGTCCTGTTGACTGTCCACCGGTCGCAGGTGTTGGCTCCTATTCAAGTTCTCCAAATTGCGGCGCGCTGCTAGAAGTCTCAATTGCGACGCGCTGCCAGAAGCCGCACGCAGGTGTTGGCTCCTATTCAAGTTCTCTAAATTGCGGCGCGCTGCTAGAAGTCTCAATTGCGACGCGCTGCCAGAAGCCGCACGCAGGTGTTGGCTCCTATTCAAGTTCTCTAAATTGCGGCGCGCTGCTAGAAGTCTCAATTGCGACGCGCTGCCAGAAGCCGCACGCAGGTGTTGGCTCCTATTCAAGTTCTCTAAATTGCGGCGCGCTGCTAGAAGTCTCAATTGCGACGCGCTGCCAGAAGCCGCACGCAGGTGTTGGCTCCTATTCAAGTTCTCTAAATTGCGGCGCGCTGCTAGAAGTCTCAATTGCGACGCGCTGCCAGAAGCCGCACGCAGGTGTTGGCTCCTATTCAAGTTCTCTAAATTGCGGCGCGCTGCTAGAAGTCTCAATTGCGACGCGCTGCCAGAAGCCGCACGCAGGTGTTGGCTCCTATTCAAGTTCTCTAAATTGCGGCGCGCTGCTAGAAGTCTCAATTGCGACGCGCTGCCAGAAGCCGCACGCAGGTGTTGGCTCCTATTCAAGTTCTCCAAATTGCGGCGCGCTGCTAGAAGTCTCAATTGCGACGCGCTGCCAGAAGCCGCACGCAGGTGTTGGCTCCTATTCAAGTTCTCTAAATTGCGGCGCGCTGCTAGAAGTCTCAATTGCGACGCGCTGCCAGAAGCCGCACGCAGGTGTTGGCTCCTATTCAAGTTCTCTAAATTGCGGCGCGCTGCTAGAAGTCTCAATTGCGACGCGCTGCCAGAAGCCGCACGCAGGTGTTGGCGTCCTCTTCGTATTTTGACCGTCCGCCGGCCGCAGGTGTTGAACCTCCTTTACCCCGCAGGAGTTGAGCAGCCTTTCCATAGCTGGGCTGCTTTGAAGAACGACTGGCGTCAGTTGACGGGGCCGGCCGGGTGAAGACGCCGTTTTCCCCGGATTGCAGACAAAGCAAGCAGGGGTTGATCCCTGCTTCGACGTTCGGTCACCTGCTCTGGCACAACAGCACCCCCGCCGCCAAACAATGCATCAGGAGGACGAGCTGCTCCACGTAGCTCGGCTGAATTGATGCGGCCGGACACCAGGCTCATCCACGGCTCGAGGCGAAGCTCCCAAGATCACCGCTCTCGTGACATTCCACACGAACACTCGGCTGGCACGGACTCGATGCTCCTGTGGATAAGACGAACTCGACAGGGCAACCATTGTCAAACTACACCCAACGCTGCAAGTGCCCTCCGCACTCCCTCCAATTGCCAGACATGAATGAAACAAATCTTACTGACAACTAACGTTCCCGCTTTAAATAAAACGAGGAGAAGTGCGTATCGCATGACGACGAGTTCAACAACAGACCTCCATTTCAGGTGTTGTTAAAGAAACAACTCCGAGGAAATACAAGAATTGTAATTGTACTAAAGCTGCTTAGGCATGGAAGATAAACAACCAAGGAAGCCAACGGAAGCTCAAAGGCTTCGTTAAATTCTCACTAAACGCTCTCGGCGTAAGCGTAACAGAGTAAGAACACAACATGGTTCTACTCACTAGGATCTGAAATTGAAAATAAAGCTTACACGCTTCACATAAAACAATGTTTAACTACCTTTCGCTCCAAATGCTCATGCTAACTAGTACAAAACCAAACAAAAACTCAACCTACAGCTAGCTCTGTTGAAACAATTTTCAACTACAACGCTAGAAGATTACCCTCCAAAATATAGACACTACATAGGTCAAAATTACAGCCTCTACAGTAAACACAAACAAGTAAAATTCGGTTACGCTCGATCAACGCTACCACTCTTTCACAATTAGCGGTCACATAAATCTTTACTCACGGCTAACGTGCCTCTTTTTACGCCGTCAGCTCACTCCCATGCGGGTCACTGCTTCCGCATGTTATTCTTAATATTGTGCCACTAAAGCTAGACATGTTCCCGTGAGCACTCTGTCACGCTGCACGCACATCAGGAACTGAATTCGCAAACGACATCCGTAATTGCACGTACTAGTGCCACTGCGAGCTTCTACTCCGCGGATGTACCACTAACCTAGCTCTACTCTTGCGGTCACAATTTTTACAAACAACCGAGCGACTCGCTATAACCTCTACTCATTCGCTCCTACACAGAACGCACGCGAAATGAACAACAAACAAACAAAAATAAATTTT
This sequence comes from Rhipicephalus sanguineus, assembly GCF_013339695.2. Lineage (NCBI taxonomy): Eukaryota > Metazoa > Arthropoda > Arachnida > Ixodida > Ixodidae > Rhipicephalus > Rhipicephalus sanguineus. Next base: position 177,093,041 of record NC_051176.1, read on the forward strand.
TGCGTGGCTCTACCAAAACTCGCACAAAGCCTAGCCTTGCCTATCCTTCTCGCAAGCTCTCAGCTTAACGCCTAAGGTTCCGCTAACAACTCGTGGGACACCTTGACTTACTAGGGAGCTCCCGAACGGCACACGCAAAGCCCTGCGCCGGCCTTTCGTGCAACTGCGCACGTGTCATACACCAACCGCTTGCGGGCTCCCGCTAAGTGACGGAAACAGCAGGCCTCAAACGCCAACGCTAACTCAGCGCACGCCACCCGAAAACTGCCCAATGTTTCCTTGCGTCCACGCATGACACGCAACGGAAACGCCACAAACTCTTTTCGTAGTCAGCTGTCGTAACACTATTCAAGGCGCTCATCTCTTAAAGCGCTCGACTCGCTCTGATGCGTGTCACTTAACCTTCCGACAGCTAACTACACAACGCATATCGGCTAACAAACAAAACCAAAGAGCGGCAAAGGAAACAAGGTTCAATAACAGCTAACTCAGCTATCAACACTTGCGCAAATAACAAGGAATACCAAATACTAACTAAAATTAACCGTCAAAATTCCTTTCAACAAATCCTGAATCGATATTCCGTAACAAGCTAACAGCCGTCTTCAACAACTTTTCAGGCGCACTCGCGGTGGTCGCGCCCAGAAGGCTTTTCTCGTCAAGCGGGGTGTACGATACGCATGAAAGTTAATCACCCCCTCGTCGAGCCTCACTACTTTCCCTGTAGCGGACTTTTCTTTGTCGCCTCCTCACTCTAAGAAAAAAAAGAGTATGCGTGACTCTTTTCGGAGAGTTCTGACTTGCCACGTATACGACTCTCTTTAAATAGTCACGGTGACTCTCTTCGTGGGTCAGGGTCGGCTCGCTCTAGGAGAGTCTCCTGACCCTCTAGGAAGAGTGCAAAGACTCTTATCGGGAGGATCACGTTACCACTTATAGGGAGTCAGACGACGCTTGCCGGTAACGCTTCTAGGGTGGTCAAGGGACCCACACCGAAGCATCAAGCGACTCCACAAGTATTTTAAGCTACTCATTTGATCCTTGCTCTACTTTTGCGCGACTACTATTGAAAATAGTGGAGTATTCATTTTAAGCAAGTCCAATAATACTTGCCGTTCTGCCCAGCGACTGTAAAAAAAGAATAGTTCAGTTTTAGCATTATTTTATTCAAACTCGTCAAAACAACACATATTTTCCAGCAAAGTTATATAGAAAGCGCGAAATGATGGTCTGTGATTTCCAATTAAGAAGTTTGGGTATTCCTCATTTACATGCTTCTATGAGTATAGCCAACCAAAATGTGTGACTGTGATGTGTACAGTGTCATATGGTGATAAATGAACAGCAGAAATCGCCATCATGTTTCCATATTTATTCCTTCTGATTAAAAATAAATCAAAAAGTGGTGGCGGCTTGAGGCATCAGACTTGTGGCTTGCTAGTTTGTCGCTCCTGTCCAGCGTGAGCACCATGAAAAACGGTATCTGAAAAGCAGAACGTGATATTATGATGAGAAAATGAAATTGCAGTAAAGGTTTGCAAAACCTACACAATAAGTGTTTAACACAGACATAATAAAGGCTAACAACAAAACAACAAATGCAAACAGGCATGCTCAGGAACCAAGTTTTTTGACGTCGAGATCAGATATGTCACATTTTAGAATTACCGCACATAGCTCCCACAATCACGCACACTCACTCGATTCTGTAATAACGCCCAACGTCATCGCAGTGTATGCAAATCACGAAAACAGCAAACAGAAACGAGGGAAGAGTGCACGGCCGCGGCTGCACCAACGCGCGCCGTCGAAAGTCTAGAGCTTTTTCACTTTACCGGTGAAGCGTGTCCAACTTGAATGACTACCGCGTACGTTCTGGAAGCACCGTACTATATCTGCACCTCAAACTACCGTCTTTAAGCCAACAAAAACCATTATATATAGTGCGTCTGAGCGTTCTGTACAGAGGCATTTTTTTTTCACGTTCCCACGCGCCGAAGCACGCTACACACTCAAGGTCGATGGAAATGTTATGAAGTAGACTAAAGTGCATCTCAAACGACATCTTGCACATTCAGTAGCGCAGACACAACGTGCGATCAGCAAAAAATGACCCTTGATAATTTTTTGCATCGCTCACTATAAGGGAGCTTGCACAGCAACGCGCATGCGGTGGCAACTCGTTAACTGACAGCTTTAGTTGGGCATCCGCAACAGCCCTGCGGACACAGGCTGCTGTTGGAAATGGCTGGCAGATAACTTCCGCAGAGCTGCTGCAGACGCCCAGCTAAAGCTGTATAATTAGTACCTACGAAGCAGTACACTCACCGTTAACTGGCGCCCGTTGTTCCTGTCCGCAGCTCCAGGAATATTCCGTCCTCCAAGCGTCACCGCGTCACTTCGTGCACGGAGCCGGCGTCAACACCAACACCACCGAAGACGCGCATGAACAGACACACAACCCGCGCAACCAACACGCAACGCATTCCAATAGACGAGGAGACAGAGAGGAAAACAGAAGCGGCACGCCGCCCCGGCGCCGTTGTGGCGCGTTGCCTCGCCTCCGTCGTCGAGCCAACGCGCCACAACGGCGCCAAAGGGCAAGCGCGCGATATGTATGGCGTATACGGCGCCGCCGCCAATCGAAACGCGCTTCAGGAGAGTCCCGTGACTCCAGCCGAATTGCGAACTCTCTTTCTCTGCCTGTACCTTCCAAAAGGGGTCAAATGGACACCCGAAGAGAGTCACGCGGCCGTGACCCTCTTTTGACTCTTTTTTTTCTTAGAGTGCTGCCACCTCGCGAAGGTCACCGACCTCGCGGTGTCGCACCTGTTTCAACGTTCCTCGAAAGGAACAACGGGGAGTTCTTTTACCCACTGACCCTTTCCGCGAATCATGCGCTTCTCTTTTCTTTTTCTTTCGGCTGCTTGGACGCCTGCGATCTCGCACCTGATCCGACGCTCTTCGAAAAGAACAACAGGAAGTTCCTTTGCCCGCCGACTCTTTCCGCGAATCATGCGCTTCTCTTTTCTTTTTCTTTCTGCGGTACGGGCACATGCGGTAGAAACCTGTCCCTGACGGCAATCGCACTTGTCTTGCAATTTCGCGCCGACTTTTGAACTTCTTTCTCAACCGCGTCGCGACCTTTGTCGCATTTCTATCTTTCGGACGCTTTCTCCCTTTCGCACGCTTCTTGGTGCAGACTTTGGAGCATTCCGTCCGCCTCCGATGCTCATCAGCATCAACATGCTCCTCAGCTGTCTCGCGCTTACTGTCTTGATGATTGCGCATCAATTCATCCTCTGACCGATTCCGCGAACCATGCGCTACTCTCCTGTTCTCTTGGTGGTTCAGACGCATGCTGTAGAAACCAGTCAATAATGACAATCGCGCCCCTCTCGCAATTTCGCGCCGACGTCCGAACTTCTTCCTCAAACGCGTCGCGACCTTTGCCGCATTTCTGTCTTGCGGACGCTTTCTTTTTGCACGACTCTTTGTGCATACTTTGGGGCCTTTGTCACGATACCTATGTGCGCGACACCTCATTGCGCTCCTGCCTCTACACGGCAGTGAAAAAGATGAGAACAGACGGAAACCTCGGCGCCTGAATCTCATCGACATTCGATTCCTCGCGATGCGCTTAGCGCACAATCTAGATACCCGCGGGACTCTCAACTTGGGGCGTTTCCTAGCACGCCTTTTTGGAAATTCTGGCCAAGACTTGGCGTCTCGAGAGATGCGGTCCTCGCGTTCTGCTAGCTCATTAGCACGCTTACCGCTACTAGTCTCTTTTGCGTTCCCCTTTTTCTTTCGCCGGCGCCTTTTCCTCACTGAACGGCTCGGAATGCTGGCAGCTTCGACGCACGCGCGCGCAAGTACGCTGCCTTCGATATTCATCGCCAAAACCTCAGGCGGCTCAACTAGCCTATCCTCGGTGTCGTCGCTAGGTGTCTGTACTTCTGACATAGCGACAGTCTCGACACTCTCTAACTCAGTTAGCTCGCCCTGAGATGTCTCTCTAGCTTCGGGTTTTCTATCACTATCCTGGATAGCCCCTTTTCTCAGGCCTTCGAAGTCGACCTCTGCGTCCTGCGCTTCGCGACGTATCTTGACCTCTTGGTCTCCGCGGCGCGCCTCGTCTTGCGCCTTACAAAGTGCTTCATCCTCACGCGCCTCAGCTTCTCGCGCTATGTGAAGTGCCTCTTGTTCTCGCGCCTCTTTCGCTTTTCGAAGCGCCTCGTCCGCTCTCGCCCATCGAAGCGCCTCAGCCTCTCGTTCTCTCTGATGCGCCTCCTCTTCTAGGGCCTTGTGACGCGCCTCTCCTTCCTGAAGCGCCTCGCGACGGGCCTCAGCCTCCTGTGCCTCGCGACGCTTCTCGACCTCTTGGTCTCTGCGGCGCGCCTCATCCTTTTGCGCCTCGGAGCGGCTCACAATACTAGACGCCTCGTCCCTCGTACTCGCATGTACGGAACTCTGTGGAGTCAAAGCTCCAAACGGCTGAACTGAGCTACTCTCGCGGTCTTCGTCAGTTATGTCCTGTGACTGAACGACAGCCGCGACGCTCTCTAAGCTAGTCAGCTTGCTCTGAGGAGTCTCTTCCATTACTGGGGCTTTATCACTGCCCTGCAAAGACCTCTCTCTTGGGCCTTTGCATTCGGCCGAACCTACATTACCCCACTGGCTGAACAACGTATCCTTAACCTCAGTTACTTCCTGCAGGCCGTCTGACACTAAGGCTAAAACTGAGCCTTTCCCACGTCCGAGGCACTCTGCGTGCCTGTTGGCCATCTTTCCTCTTCCCCCATGCGTGCCCTCGTCCGATGTCCTAGCTTTGCGCGCGTGACTCAAACGCTGTCTGAATGCTTTTGCTGACAAGCGACATTTTCGCAACAGCGCCTCTTTGACCTTGTCATACGTTACAGCGTCCTTCCTATTGAGTCTAGCTATAACATCGGCGGCCTCGCACGGAAGAAGAGTTAGCAACTCTTGCGGCCAACTTTCGAGGGAGAATCCTGCCTTCTCGCACGTTCGCTCAAAATTAACAAGAAAGAGTGCGATGTCCTGGCCCATTTTGAACGGCTGCAAAAGGTCTTCCATTTTTACCGCCTCCCTCACTATGGGAACCTGTCTTGCGGCGGATATACGAAGTTCTAGCTCCCTTAGGTTCAACTCATGTTCCTGCTCGGCAGCTTTCTCTTTATCCTTTTCCTCCTTTCTAGCTCGAATCTCCTCATGAGCTTCCTGGGCCTCCTCGACAGACACCTTCTCTGCCTCCATAATCGGGAGGATCTGTCGTTTCCGCTTGGCCGAGCAAACGGAAATGCCCAATTCCTTGCAGATTTCAAGGAGGTCCTGCACAGTGGACTTGTCCATACTGATACTTCACTCCGCCTCGTTTACCCTCGACTGAAACTAAGCGGTCAGACCATCCAATTCTTGGCTGACCAAACAAAGTTACAAGTCTACACAAAATGTCAAAACCTGCTAACAATGACTTAGGCTAGCTAGGTCTGGCTATAAGAGAGGTAAACTTCAGGCACTCACCACACCAGGGTAGCTGACGCTGGCCGATCCCACCGAGCTGCCATCCACTGTTATGATTGAGGTTGCGTGGCCCATCGCTATCGTGCTCGGAGTAGTCAGTAATGGCAAGGTGAAGAAGGAAAAGATTTTATGTACAACTATTTACATATTTTTGCTACCAGGCAACATGACTGCCAGCCCGACCACGTCGGCTGGTACCGTTGTCAGATGGGAGGAGACGCGGCACCCGGAGGCGCTTTGTCCCAGAGTTCTACGACACTCATCAACCCATCATCATCCGTACGTCTATCCCGGTACCGCCTCCCCCCCGGGTTGAGGAGGGGAAGATTTGTTTCGGAAAGACGGTCCCTGCCCGGACAAGGGGGCTACCGCTCGGCGCAAAGCGCCAAACAGACGTAGCCAGTCTCACGGCCCCACGCCAGAGAGACTCGGCCATGGGGCTACAGTTTGGTGCTGCAACTTCAGTCGCCGCACACAAAACAGACGTGCCCGAGAAATACCGCACGGCCGGACGGGGGGGCCGCAGTTCGGCTCGACGAGTCCAATCGTCGCGCACTGAACTGCGACCGCATAGGGGCTACCGTTTGGCGCGGCAACCTTAGTCGCCGCACACAGACTAGACATACCCAGGGAGTACCGCGTGGCCGAAAGCCAGCGGTGTCCTACTCGGACAAGGGGGCCGCCGTTCGTCGCAGCGAACAGAGTCGCCGAGCACAGAACGGAAACGACCGACATGGACCTCGTGGGCGGAGCCCAGCAAGGCGACTGGATTACCCAGGCGCATGCAGAGTCCGGGTAAGCAACAGCGGAAACCTCGACCGTCATCACCGCGGTGTAGCAACAGAAGCCGCATGCACCCAGACCGGCTCGTTCTCCTTCTCCGATCTCCCTCTCGTTCCACGGACCGGCACGGCCTTAAATCGTCTAGCCGTCCATTGTCCTGTTGACTGTCCGCTGGTCGCAGGTGTTGGCTCCTATTCAAGTTCTCCAAATTGCGGCGCGCTGCTAGAAGTCTCAATTGCGACGCGCTGCCAGAAGCCGCACGCAGGTGTTGGCTCCTATTCAAGTTCTCTAAATTGCGGCGCGCTGCTAGAAGTCTCACTTGCGACGCGCTGCCAGAAGCCGCACGCAGGTGTTGGCTCCTATTCAAGTTCTCTAAATTGCGGCGCGCTGCTAGAAGTCTCAATTGCGACGCGCTGCCAGAAGCCGCACGCAGGTGTTGGCGTCCTCTTCGTATTTTGACCGTCCGCCGGCCGCAGGTGTTGAACCTCCTTTACCCCGCAGGAGTTGAGCAGCCTTTCCATAGCTGGGCAGCTTTGAAGAACGACTGGCGTCAGTTGACGGGGCCGGCCGGGTGAAGACGCCGTTTTCCCCGGATTGCAGACAAAGCAAGCAGGGGTTGATCCCTGCTTCGACGTTCGGTCACCTGCTCTGGCACAACACTACCTAGGTTTTATTAAGCTTTTAAGAGTGGAGTTCTTTAAGCTTTTCGTTGCACGGGGTAGTGCGAACAGTAATTATCATCCTCATGAACCGGTACGCGCTCGCTTCGTGCTCTTCACCTTCTGCTTCGCGCCCAAAACACGTGCGCCGATTTCTTGTGCGTGACCTGTAATAACCCTGATGGATGAGAGGAGAGAACGAGTACAGAGAGAGAGAGATAGAAATAGAGATAGAGAGAAACAGAGAGACAAAAAGAAAGATATAAAGAAATAGAAAATCGTGGCGAAAAAAATGTCTGATGAGGCGGTGGGATTCAAACCTTCGTACCCACGATCTGAAGGCGAACGTCCTAAGCACTCGGCTATCCAGGCACGCTAGCAGAGCACAGCATAAACTTTAGCAATGCTTCAATTTGGTCTAGTTGGTACGGCATTGTAATGTAGATGCGCTGAGCGAACAGTTGAAAGTCTGTGCACCACTAATCCTGTGCTCTTGTTACGTTACTCGTTTGTGCATTTCGCTCAGCGCATCTACATTACAAGGCACAGACTTGTGTAGTGTAGTTGGTGGCGGGAAAGGAGAGTGATGGTGAGTAGGAGAAAAAGGAGGAGAGAGAGAGAGTAAAGCATGGCGTAGAGAGAAAGAGGGAAATAGAGAAAAAGAGGGGGAAAAAGACAGAAAGTAAGACAGGCACAGATATAAAGAGCGAGAAAGAAAAAGGAAGCAACAAATAGCGAGAGAGAGAGCAAGAAGGAGAAAGATAGAAAGAGCGAGAAAGACAAAGAAATACATAGAAAGAGAAAGAAATAGAAATAAACGGAGACAAAAGAGACATAGAATATACAGAGCGATGACAGAAAAAGAAAGAACGATAGGGAGAAAGAAATAGAAAAATAAAGAGAAACAAAAGAAGGCCGCCCAGCTCCGCACTCCCTTCAGGCTTGGCACCACTAGTGCGAAGTATCACGTAACAACTGGTCACGTGACGAAAATCACGTAACATCACGCAACATCCAGTCACGTGACTAAAAACCACGTAACACACACGTGACTAAAATTACGTAACGTGACGTAACTAGCCACGTGACTAAAATCATCTAACATCATGTAACTACTCGCGTGACTAAAACTCACGTAACATACTAGCAAAACTTAGCTAGGTCGAACACTAGCTCCGCTCATGGTTCCAGCCTTGCGCCAGTAGTGCAAGCTGCGCATTTGTTTTTTAAGCGGCAATAGCCTATTACTCCTCTTCCTCAACTTTTTCGTTTCTAGGCGCCAGCTTTTTCTCTCCCCTCTTCTTTCAAGCTTTGTTTACCTTTCACCTAGTGCATGGTGGAAAATCAGATGTTTCAATTCCCGTTAACCTCCTTGCTATTTCCCAATTGGTATATCTTCCTCTTTCTCAGAGTTTGGGCTTGGAGGACTGTAGAACATGGATGTTCATTTTATGGATCCTGCCAAGCACAGGCAAGATGTAGAGCAAGAATCCGAGGAGCAGTACTGTGCAAAGAAAGTTGAGAGAGAGAGAATGAGGCATGGAGGTTAACCAGAAGGTAGTATCCGGCATGCTATCCTGCACTGGAGTTGGGGAATAGGGGGTTGAAAGAGACAGAGATAAAAAATAAATAATAAGGAAAAAACCACACACGCACACACACACACACACACACACACACACACACACACACACACACACACACACACACACACACACACACACACACACACACACACACACACACACACCTCGTATACGAGGTTGATAAATAAACTTATGCTCTAAAACTAACACTCTTATCTTTACTTAATTGAACTTAATTGGCTATGTAATTGTACTGCAATAAAGTCTGACTTACTGAGGGCATTACCTTAGATTGCCTAAGATGTACTACTCTGTTTTCAAAGTCTCATTGAAGTCAGGTGACGATAATAGTTTCTGGGGGTTTACGTGCCAAAACTACGATATGATTATGAGGCACGTCGTTAGGGGAGGGGGGGGGGGGGCTCAGGGGGTTCTTTAACGTGAGCCTAAATCTAAGTACACGGGGTGTGTTTGCCCCCACCGAAATGTGGACGCCGTGGCCGGGAATCGAAGTTATAGAGTGAGCGCAGAGACACCCAGCGAGGTTATTTTTTATGACGTTATCTTTCAGGCGGTTATTTATTGTGGGCTTTGAAGAAAGTCCCCGAAATACAAAAAAAAAAAAATACGACGTCGCTGCATGATGATTGCGCGCCTTATTTTCTGCGCGCTCAAGTATGGTCCTAAATTAAGGCAACATGTTGTGCATGTACAAAGGCCCTGACGTCCAGGAAATCCCGTCAGCACGGTCCAAGAAGATAAGCGATATGGCTAGGATGGCGCTGAAATCAGATCAATCGTCGGTTGTTTTTACGACTACAGCACCCAGGTTTCGTTTTGAAGGCACAGTTAAGAGCGCTACAAAACCGCACACTCAGGCGCGCAGTGACGGTTTTTTTTTTCTTTTCGCATTTCCAGTTTTCCCTTTATGGCCCGGAGGAAACGCGCAGGACAAAATAACACAAACAACTTCATAGAGTTTTCTTCAGCACGCTCAGAAATTTAAAAATCATACGTGTAGCCCATTAATGTAGCCAGGGAAAAGGGGGGGGGGGGTTCAACCCCTTCCCCCCAGAAATATTTAAGTTTTTCATGTGCATATATACCCGCACACATACAAACCCAAGCACGAATACGTAAAGGGTGGTTGAACCCCCACCCACCCACCTCGAAAAAAATTTTGGCTACTCCTATACTTCTAGCTTTAATCTCAACTTAAAATTTTGCATGAATGAATTAAGACAATTTGCGAGCTGATCGCTCTTCAAACATTTTGTAAAATGAACTAAAAATTTTCGCGTTTTGCGTCCCAAAACCCCGATATGATCATCAGGCAAGCCATAGTAGGGGACTCTGGAATAATTTAGACCATCTGAGATTATAATAATATCTGGGGTTTAACGCCCCAAAACCACGATATGATTATGAGAGACGCCGTAATTTCGGCCACCTGGGGTTCTTTAACGTGCACCTAAATCTAAGTACACGGGCCTCAAACATTTTCGCCTCCATCGAAAATGCAGCCGCCGCGGCCGGGATTCGATCCCGCGACCTTCGGGTCAGCAGTCGAGTGTCATAACCACTTGACCACCGTGGCGGGGCGACCATCTGAGATTCTCTAACGTGAACTTAAATCTATGCACTCGGGTGTTTTCGAATTTTGCCCCTATCGAAATGCCGTCGCTGCGGTCAGGGATCGTACCCGCATATTCGAGCTTAGGAGCGTAGCCCTTTATAGCTGCTATTCTAGCACAGCTGGCGGAAGGGAAAAAAAAGGAAGTTTGAGCAGCTCAAATTGACTGTGGACGACACGCCGTGATCTGAATCGACTAATATGTATCACCTTGTTTTAAAGCTTGGTTGAAATTACGTGAAGCTCTTGGTATGTTGCATTTTTCTTGTTTTCTTCGTAAAGAAGATTTAATAGTCTGAAGTTCAACGTAAATAAACTTCATCCTTCGGTAACGGGGCTGCGTAAGTTTTCTAACAAAACGGTGAGAATTTTGTTCTAGAATGTTAAAACTTGACATGTTGTCACAAACATAGGCGTGCGCAAGGGGGGGGGGGAGCGCAAAGTCTGCCCCATGCATTGACTTAATAGGGGGGGGGGGGGGGCACTGCGATGACCTTCACCCCCTCCCCCCGCCCCCACTGATGAGGAACCCTGCGCACGCCTATGGTCATAAATGCGCCACAGGTATACTAAGAAGATATCATCTCACAAAGGTCACGCACTTCGACGGGCTTAAAATTTTCTACAAAGCGTTCACTTTCGTGGAAGTGGAGTTGATAACTCGAAATCAACGGGCAGCACGAGTCGCAAGACATACAAATTGACCTCGGCCACAATGATGCCCTTGGTATGCACCGTACGATCTCAGCAAACCAACTTCACGCCACTAGTTTCATGGAAATATGGCGCACGCAGCCTGTAGAAGTAGCTTAATATTTGTTTATTTATTTATTCATATTGCCCTACAGTCCCCAGAGGAGCATTCAGTATGTGCTGTCACAGTAAAGACTTGGAGGACGCCCGAGCTTCGCCTTCAAGAATAGAACGCAATATCGTAATCGGGCCCCGTGCGCATCGCCTACAACCATGCTGCAAGCAAAGGAACGTTTGTGCGCGTAACATTGGCCGTTTCAAACTACCATAGAATGCCTACTGCAAGTACAGTTGTGAATTGCCCACTACGTCATAATTCATCCTTTTGCAAATTGGCGATGTACCCACTACGCGTCCGTGAGGTGCCACGCGCACGTGCGCGCACCTGCACACTTTGTTATGGTGGATAGCTTTAAACCACTCACTCTTTGCGCATTTAACATGTTTTGACGCCTGGTGTGATTCTACAATTCTGCCACGCAATATTACATGCGTTAAGGAGACTCCTCACTACATGGCATACTTTTAGCGTCTTTTAACGAAACAGTTTCAGGCATTGGCGTTGCTGTGTGATAGAACACTTGCTTGCCACGCAGAATGCCTGGGTTCGATTTTCACTCGGACCGAGTATTATTTATTTAATTGCATCCATCTCGAATTTTCGCTCACGGACAACGCCGATTTTTCGCTCACAACCAACGACGCCGACGCCTGAATTTCTACGAAACGACCTCTTTAACGCTATTGCGTTAAAAATGTCAATCGATAAGTCACAAAGGGAACTACATAGAAGGCGAATATGAACAGGTTCAGTCGAAAAAGGTTGAAAAAAGGATTACAGGCATAAAAGCGTATGCCTAAGCATTATCTCAGTTTATTAGGGCGCGTTGCTATAACGTCCTACCGCAGGTTTTGCGGCTACAACGTTAGCATTCAGCAGCTCAGAGGAGCCGTTGGCGGAAAGCCGTATCAACCATGGCTGGTAGTCGCGGCATACCCCGTACAAATGCGGGGGCCCTTCACACTCAAACAGGGTCTCATTGAGCTGCGGCACATAAACCTGCGATACTCACAGCATTCGCTTCTCGTTGTCAAGGCAATCAAACGTGGAAAATGATTTGCAAAATAGAACAGCACGAAGGAGGAGAGGAAAGACACACTAACCACATGACGAGTGCAGCACTCGTCCTGTGATTATAATGTGTCTTTCGTCTCGTCCTTCGTGCTGTTCTATTCTGCAAATGTCGCACCAACTCGCCCAGACAAAGCCTCTGGAAAATGATATTTCGCATTTTGGTTTTGGTTTCTTTCTGCTATCATATACACCAAAGAAACGGCTCATGAAGGTAGTTAATTCTAAACTGTGTCAATAATGCGTGAGCTTAAGTATAGCCATCCTATTTTTAAATACGGTATAGTGAGCGTATTGCTGAGGAAGGAGACGTATGCGTCACGCCTGAAGAAACAAGCAACTTTCCTTCACGTACGGGGTCGTAGAGTATGGTCTACCCTTGGCCGGCCATCGGCTGACGCGCAGTGACCCCCGCCCCAGTTTACAGTGTTAGAAGAGCGCTCTACTCGAAACACAGTGGCGCCACCCACCGATCACTAGCGGAAGTATAAAAAAAAGTGGGGCATCTGCGACGGACGAGAGGTAAGCCGCAAGGGTCAAACGCTCGCCTTTTTTACAAGGCGGAGGCAGATATGTAGGGCACCACCGTTAGAATCTTCTGTGAAGTCGCAGCAACTTCACTAGAGGTCCTTTTTTTTCGCATACAGGCGAGTGCTCAGAAACATCATAAGTGGTTTCAGCAATGTTAAAGGAGTACTGACACGAATTTTAAATATTTTCGGATTGTTGCCCTAAATAAAAACACTGGTGTCGAGAACCCTAAAAAGGCTATTGTGGTGCCTGGGAATGTTTCGAATACGTTTTTAATACCGCTACCTTAGAAAAACGCTTTTGGTTTCGATATCGAGGGGGCAGCTTCTCAGTGACGTGTCATCGCAGTGTGATGTCACGGGGAGACAGCAACTCGCGACGTACAAGCTACAGATAGGTCATCTGCTCGTGGTGCACGTAAACGATGGATGAATTGTCGTCCAGCGACCGCGACAGCGATTTCGGCGATTTAGGCTTTATGCATGACGCAGAGTTCGCAAACTCGGGGGAACTGTCTTGACTCGTCGGGATAATGTCCATTGCGGCGGGGCTGGCTTGCAGTTCTTCAGTGACAAAAACTTTAAAATCAAAGTAATATATTTTATAGGTGTTGTCTGACTCCGGTGTGTGGAGAGGGTTGACACTGCATACGAAGGAAACAAAAAATGTCCCTGCTGCGATGTCTCAAAATCGTGTCAGTATACTCCTTTAAGCAAATATATCTAACAATGTCTATGCATTACCAGTCAGAGCACAAACAACATTACTGCCGTGCATTGGTCGCGGTCAACTGATCGATTTGTTTATTACGATACCGAAACATGTTGGCAACCAATGTCAGGGACGCGTCTCTCCGCAACGATGAATTTTTCAATTATTGGGTGCGAGCGTATGCCAAAGTATATAAACCTAAGGACAACACAGGCAATTTTGTTTTCTTACGACACGATGTCAGGCAATGATTTTTCGTATATGTTCTCCTGTCACATTTACGAATGGTCGGTTTGCTTAGAAACTCTGAAATTATATTAAATGAGAAAAACTAAGAAGCAAATACGTGAACACGAAGATCGTCACCACAGCGTCCTCCTTCAAGTGTATTCCGTAGTTTTACTTTGCGAGGCCAAAAACTTTTCTCGGTATGACAAAGCAAAAAATAAATAAGCAGTTTGACATCGCGTGCTATTTTATTAAAAGGTATACAGGTTGAAGAATGGCTCCTGGAAAAGGCAACCATTTGTATAGATCGGCTGCTTGGCAAAGACCCATGCATCGGTCACCATCGCCTGCTACCTTACGACAGCTTACGTATATCGCTGTCGCTTACGTCAGCAAACAGATTTAGGTGCACGTTAAAGAACCCCAGGTGGTCGAAATTTCCGGAGCCCTCCACTACGGCGTCTCTCATAACCATATCGTGGTTTTTGGGACGTTAAACCCCAGATATTATTATTATTACGTCAGCAAACAGAGGGTGGTCAGTAAATATGTATTCGTAGGGTTGTATATTCGTGGGGTCATATATTCGGTTGATTAAGGCTAGGATAGTCGGACGTAGATAGGTTTAGCATGTACACAGAGCACAGTTTCGAAGCTTGCACTCACATTTCTCCCTCTCCCCCTCCCTCCTCTCTCTATGTCTGTCTCTCTCGCTTTTTTTTTTTCCTACGGCGGAGATCGACAGTGTACTAAGGCTACTACGCTTTCGCTGTGTTATTGAGCCCCATGGTGCAACTGTGTGAAGAAATTTTTCGATAGCTGGCCTCATCGACATCTGCCAACTCTCCCCATCAAATTTGCTTGTAAACTGACTTGCAATTCGTTATAATCAAGCTCTTTCAGCATCATATGTGACGGGTAAGTACACGTATTTTGTCTTTGCCTTCTCTGGTACTGCGGCTCCAAGAGCCTGACGAACTTGTCTTAACTACTTAAACTTTGCTCCAACAGCAATAATATTTATTATTTTCGAAAAAGTTGCGCTTATTAAACAATTTAGTTGCCTGCAAAAGCTTGCTCGTTCCTTATTAACACATGACTTATGGGTCTTCTACGGAGATTGGCAAGGCCTGAAAAAAAAAGGGGGCGGGGGACCGAAGGGCTTTTGTTCGCTTATTTGTTTGTTTGTTTGTTCGTTCGTTCGTTCGTTCGTTCGTTCGTTCGTTCGTTCGTTCGTTCGTTCGTTCGTTCGTTCGTTCGTTCGTTCGTTTGTTTCGGAGTTCATACAATCAGACAAGCACATATCTATGATCCGTAGGAAAGTCTGACGTCTAGTAATTTTACAACATGAATTTCCGGCAGCTGTCAAAATATTTCCAATGGATACTCTTTAATTAAAAGCGACTGAACTATATCGGTCAAGTTCCTCTCGCGTTTTCTCGGCTACGAAATAATAATCAACACAGAAAGAAAAAAATCAGCATTAGAGTTCTACGGACGAGTTTCACCATTTCTTTGTTTATATATCCGTTTTCATAAGGAAGTATTTTTAGGAATTTATGTCAGCAAACGTAGACCGCAGGTAGAACGAGGGAACCACAAGGACTCCAACACAGACTCAGCACCCTATCCTGGAAATCAATGACTTCTCTCAAACCTTGCACGTAATTCATCGTGCGGTAGAAAGTAATACAGCTACCCCACATCAAACGCAAGAACTTCAAATGTTCTGCCGTAATACAAACTGCAAAAATGAAAGACCTTATCAGAATGTTCGGTTTTACGGGTGATAATCAGTTTGCAGTAAGTTCAATATGTCTGGATGAAATTGCATCAGAAATTTATTTCTGGTACCATGACCAGGTTTATGAATGGCCTGTCAGGTTTTTTTTTTTTTTTAACTATAACAATCTTTCAAAACTGCACGCTTTGATGTTGCTTTGTTGGACAGCCGTACCGCTGCTGTTGAAGTGTGGGCTTCCAAGTAATTCGACGCTGTGGTCTATGAGCGCAGGGGTTTCGCACCACACCTTCCCCTTGGACTTCAGAGAAAGACGCTCGTTCGCAATAGCACTAGCTCGCCTTGATCAATGGCCACTATCAGAGGAAACCACTTTAGGACGTCGCAATCATAAGTAACTGCAGCTGATGGCAATGAAAACACTGCTGCAGTTTTATGTTTCGGTTTGTTTGTTTGTTTGTTTGTTTGTTTGTTTTGTTTGTTTGTTTGTTTGTTTGTTTGTTTGTTTGTTTGTTTGTTTGCTTGTTTGTTTGTTTGTTTGTTTGTTTGTTTGTTTGTTTGTTTGTTTGTTTGTTTGTTTGTTTGTTTGTTTGTTTGTTTGTTTGTTTGTTTGTCTTTTAACGACGACAGACCTGCACATGCATTTGTAGCCTGAATTTGTGTTCTTTGTGATAGACTAATGAAATCGCGCAGTGGCAGTCAGCGGCAACAGTGATATTCTGCGAAACTGCTTCTGTGGTCCCTGTTTCTCTTTCTACCTACGCCTACGCCACCCCGGTTTCTCAGTGTAGGTTGGCGTACAGGGTTGTTTGTTTTTTTTTTTATTGTTAGCATCCCTGCATTTCTCCTCTCCTCGGTTTCTCTTTCTTTCTCTCTCTTGGATTTTTTCTTGAAGCTGCACTTCGGCTTACTCACTGTCCTTGTAGAGGCGAGCTGGCCTCTGTAATCTCAACCTTACAATATTGAGCTATCTTCGGCTGTGTGCGACAGAGGATTCGATCACCTTGAAGAGACATTGCCCGTCAGGCAACAATTGGCTGTTTCTTAGTTCCCCACTCCAAACAATCCCATATTACGCGGAGCATATCTCATTCCTCGACATCCATTAGGTTAGTATAACAATAAGACCGTCGATTATCTGCCGTGCTCACAGTACGGCTTACGAGAACATATCATCCACCTGCAGTTGTTTTCTAATCAATATGTGCCACTGTATTCTTTTGTCTTAACTTTACGCCACTATTATTCTTGTTTCTTCGCATGTTGCTCTCTTTCTATCACTTGCTATCTGCCAAGCGTGGCAGAAAGCGCTTATTATATAACTTTTCTTTTTCCGATTGTACCGGCAATGTATATAGAATAGCCTCTAACTGAAATGTCCGTCATACTACCGTACTCGTTCTTTACTTTTTGTGTGCCAGATTTTATCGTCGAAGGGGTCCCGAGGTGTTGGACCAACTGATTCGGCATCTTCGCAGCCACCTTCTCCGTTATTTCAAACATATCACGCTTTACTTGTAGATATTTCATTAGAGAATGTATGCTCATTGACTATGCCTGCAGTTGCTAATCGTAACGTAGAGATAAAATAAAAGGAGGTGAATGCATGCACGTGAACACAGATCATGTAGGGCAACGTTCACAACTGATTCACGAGCGTGCAAAAATATCCAACATTCGGGCTATAATTCATGTACACTCACGCACCAACTGAATGCTCCACGAAAATGCCTATGGAAATAGCAGTATTAGACATGAGGATTGCACTAGTCTGTGCTAATTACTGACTTGAGACATATATCTACATAGCGCAAAAAAAATGACAAGGCAAAAGAAACAGACAGGAAGCAGCGCTAATTGTTGCTGAGGGCAGAAGAGAGAACCCGCGCACGACACCTACTGAGGTTGACTAGAGTTACAGATGAATCAACATGCAAAGAAGGGGGCAGAACAGGGCCCAAAGTAGCAATGTTAAACATGAGAGTAGGGCTACTTGGTGCGAATAACTACTTTGAAACACATCTACATATCAACTATACGCATTGGCGCTGCGTCCTGTGCGTTTCTTTTGCCTTGCCCTTCGTCCTTTTTTGCGATGAGTAGATTCCCCTTTAGCAACTGCAAGCACGCCGCCTTTTAAGCGCCAGTCACGCAAGAAACAGAACCAAGAGTGGTCAGGGGCCTTTGTTTATGGCCTGCGAGCACCTGCCAACCAAGTCACGGCCTAGCGCTGCGGGCCGTCAGATCGGGCTCGGTAATTAGGCCTAATGCGTCCGCGCATCCGTTCGCAGACGGATATCACAAGAAGGGAAATCGTTGCGCCTACATCGCTCATTCAGCCGATCAGGCACAGGCTTAACGGAATCCGAACTGCAAATAAGGGTTAAGAGAACCGACAACGCTGCGAAAGATGTGGGATTTGCTCGCTCACATCATGGTCTCAACATTTAATGAAATCCGGACAAGTTTGCCCGCAGTGATTCGGGATAATCAACGGCAGCAACGTCTGTTTTAATATGTACGGCGCTCTGCTCACCGTTATAGGGTCAAAGGGTTGGCGTGTGTATGTCCTGTAACCCTGCGAGCACAATTACCACAAGAATGTAGTTTTTTTTACTTTAATAAGATGATGCGAAATGTGGTGTCTATACTAACTAAATCGACCGCCATTAAACACTTGTCTTACTACACTGCGGTTTCGTCGGATATTTGCGCCGGGGGCAGGGGCTAATATCGATTCGCGCCCCCTCGACTTTTGGCTCCCTGGCTATACTGGATAATATGGCAATGGAGCGTGATGGCTAGTAATCATTGTCCGATTCCCCCATTTCCCTCTTACCCACGATGAACAGAAATCTACGTGATTGTTACTAAGCCTCAGAGAACTGTGTTGCCAAGAAATGAGAAGCTCTGTGAAATATGCACCTAACCATATGCATACTTTCGCCCAACAACACTCTAGAAACGATGAGCTTGCAGCAAATTAAGAACGTTCTGCGTATATTGCTGGGCTGCATTACACTTTAAAAAATGTGGAGCTAGGTAGGCAGTTGAACTCGCAGTATATACGCTGCAGGAGGATGCTCTCGTGGCCCGTTCTCATCTATGTATTCGTGATTATTGTGAGCAAACACACCTAGTTCGTCGCTGCTATTTCGTATAGGCAACGTTTCAGCTTTCACGAAAAAGAAGCAGCAAAATAAGCAGAGGCAAAATGAAATTGAACATGACATAACGAAGCTGTAGCTCTCTTCCCTTTCGTAGGATGTAGTATGGGCTCATATACCATTTGGTGTTGGGCAAAAGATTGCGTCTAAGCCGATACAATAACTGCGCACTCTCTGAGACAACAGTTGGGACCAACTCACTCCTTTCCGTACTGCAACACGGCTGCTGAAAACATTCCTGCATGACGATAGCAAAAGCCGATTAGACTTCTTAAGCGTGCTTGGCTGCTTCAGTTCGCGACGAGTGTTAATGCAGAGTTACGTTCGCTCGGATTCGCTGCCACTTCGCCGCTCACGGCCGGCTGCGTGGTGGACGCGAGGGCCAGGCGCTGAGTTGAAAGCTCGACGTAGGCCCAACTTGGCCGCGCTCTGCAGTTAAAAGCCCGCGCCGCAGACCCGGGCTGCTCGCACTGTGCGCGCTTCAATGGCGTCTCTGCTCCCGCTCGCGGTAGGCCTAGCCCTACTGGCATTCGCGGAGTCCTGCGGCAAGACGCTGACTCGTAGCGGCCGGCTCACGTCACCCGGATACCCCATGTCGTACCCACCGAACGTCCGCTGTTCGTATACGCTGCGGCCACAGGTGGGTGACGACTGAACAGAGGCTGCTATCGCTTCGCGAACCGCGGGGCGCGCCGCTCCCTTCCTGTTTCACTCACTTCGAGCTAACGTGAGTGGAGAAATGAAACACGCACAGCGAAAATTAGAGTTATGCGAAGCACTTTTGAGGCAGCTGGCTGTCCGTTATCGTTTTCCCAGGTGGACCAACGTAGTTGTGTAAGGTTATAGCGGTCCTGTATGAAATATACTAACATGACACGGCGAGGTGAAATATCATTCAAAATATCATTCGCTTGATGATATAGCGTGGTTTCCTTGTGGCTCCGAGTGCTAGCGTTATGTGTTTGCTCAATCCTCACTGAAGAAGTGAACGTATGGCGTTAATCGCTGAGACCTGAATACTGCAAGCTGTGCAATTACGAGTCCGTTCAAGTTCACGATCCGTTTGTTTTCCGTATAGTCTGGCCAACCTTTCCATCAAGAGGTATAACAGCCGGCATCGGCCCCTAAATACTGTTTCTTGTGGCTGTCATTAGTTTGATCGTAATTACGTGGAGTGTTGTTATAACCTAGAAATATTGTCAATAGCGTGCTCCGAAAAGACTCATGACATTTATTTTCATATTAAGTTCAACCATAAAGTACTCTGCGCCGCTGAACTTAAGAGCCTAAAGAAAAATATTTCCCCTCTGGGCCCTTTTATCCGACCAGAAAAGCTCTACTTAATCATGGTCATGCAAAACCTTTCAGAACTACTCTTAAACACTTAGAAAGGAGAAAGATGTTCGTATCAGCGTGGCAGCTATGAGCTCAAAACAATCGTAGTTGGCTAGTTACTTGAAAGAACGTGAGTTTGGGCATACTGTCCGTGTCCGCGTCCTACCTCTGTGTCTTGTTCCTTTTGTGCGCTGTAGGCGTCCATATGACTAGTTACATTGTCGACTACCCGTTTTCTTTTTTCAGGTCGCTTCAGTGGCCCTGCAAATTTCGTGTAACGATAAGCATTAATGCAGACTAAGCCTGCTCCAATATAAAATTTAAGCTTGGCTGTTATTTTTACAGCCTGTTATTGCAGCTTGAATGCTTTCACCAATATTTCGTGGCGCCGGTGCACTAAAAAACGGCGTAGTCAAGAAACGTGAGAATGCACCACTAAAAGTAAAATATGACAAAGCTTTGTCAGTGTGAGCATCACAATAAATTTGTTCTATCTTTATATGCCGAAGTAACGCAGTGCAACTCGTTGAAATATTGTGACTGAATCAAATGCTTACTCGTAATTTATGAAGGCTTTATAGAGGGGCTGGTTATATTCCGCGTTGTTCTTTATCACCTAATCCATAAAAATATCGCACCTTGATAAAGACGATCCTTGTAATCAAAGTATAACGTCATTTATTGGCTTCTGCCGGAGGTGTGGCCAGTTACGTTCCTTTTATTCCATTTTACTTTCGTTTTCCTAGGTGAATTTGGCCTTAATTTATCACTCCTCAGGATATGACAGCTTCAACTTGGTGGAAGCCCGGAAGCTGTTGTGAACTTCTTAGACGACGGGTCTCGCATTATAGGTTCCATCGTCTGACTGTTTCTTTTAAAAAGTTAACTATAGCCTAAATTCGAAAGTTACTTGTCTGATTACTACCGTAGGTCACTCCAAAATGTATGCCGCGGTATATGAAGCAACATGGTGTTTACACCGCCGATGTGTGGCTTGGGCTCTGTCAAGCTGCAATTAGGCAGCTTTTTTCTCGGTCACCATTTTTCGCTGTTTTTGGTGAAAATCAGTTTTTTCAGCGAAAGCTGTTGTGAGATCACAAGAACAGCTGATTTTGGTGGCGTGTAGTTGTCCACCGCTGCCGCCGCCGGTATCCGTAACCGCTATCCCGCAAAATGAGAAAAAAGAAATAATCCGGGATCGGGCGGGATTTGAAGCCGGCCTCTCTGCGTGGCAGTCGAGTTTTCCGCCACGGAACCACGCCGGTGCTCGAAAATCCTTCGTAAAAAGACACAGGTATCATGTCGGGCAGGGAATCAAATTAAAAGATGTAATATAGCGTGGTAGGAGAGTAAAATAACACCAGGCGTCACACAATGCGAATTGCGGAATGAGTGAATGGTTTAAAGCTACCCATTCATTAGAAAGGGCTCAGCCATAATTCTTCATCGTTATCAGCCAGAGCATTAACAAAGAGCACATAATGCCTTAAGGACGCGTAGTGGGTACCTCGCTTCTCCGCAGAATGATCAGTAATGGCATAGTGCGTATCTCTTCCTACTTCGCAAAATTATAGCTGTTTGTGGCGCAGTGGGTACCTTGCAAATGTACTTGCCGTAGTCGCCCCAAGAGGTTTTACAAGGGGCTCTAGA
This sequence comes from Rhipicephalus sanguineus, assembly GCF_013339695.2. Lineage (NCBI taxonomy): Eukaryota > Metazoa > Arthropoda > Arachnida > Ixodida > Ixodidae > Rhipicephalus > Rhipicephalus sanguineus. Next base: position 177,114,494 of record NC_051176.1, read on the forward strand.
AAGGACGCTCCACCAGCTTTCGTTGTGACTGTACTGCGTGTTCCGCGCCGGCCTGGCACTTTTTGATTGATTGATTGATTGATTGATTGATTGATTGATTGATTGATTGATTGATTGATTGATTGATTGATTGATTGATTGATTGATTGATTGATTGATTGATTGATTGATTTTTGCAGAGATCCTACGTTTAAGTAATTTTAAGCTGAATTTTCTGAAGCACCTGTATGTCAAAAGAGCAGGTAAAAAATTACCTGCTGAAATTAATTGCCATCAGTTATCGTTGTGAATGCGAATAGCATATCGGCGACTCGACGACACTCCCTCCGCATTGTGAAAACGCGCTAAGCGTCTCTGACTTTTACGAAGGAAATTTTCACGCGGGACATTCTCAAAGAATGTGTTAAGCCACAGGCACGAAGAGAACGAAAGAAAGGGAATTTTAAGGGCTCGTTTTTGTTTGCTAGACACAACATGAATTAGAACTAACTTGCCGCCGGCAGGGACTGAACTTGCGGCCTTCGAACTGCGACCTTCGAATTCGAAGGTTGCTGATTCGGTCCCTGGCAGCGGCAAGTTATCTTTTCGTTCACTTTACCATTTTCACATTTACATCAGAGTTACTACAAATAACATCCCCTACACTTTCCTTGGCTTTCTTGTCTGCTAGTTGTAATTAATGTTGTGTCAAGCGCTAAGAGAGAGTGAGGGAGAAAGAAAGACGAGGAAAGGCAGGGAGGTTTTTCAGACGATCGCGTCCGGTTCGCTACACAACATTGGGAATAAGAGAGTCGGAATCAGAAAGAGAGGCAGAGAGCAGTGCATGCCTACAGGAGTACAATCGGTCACTGAGACCGGAGTTTATCTCAGCTACACCACTTTCAGCGCTCTGGAATTTATTGGGGAATCGCGGCCTTTAAGAGGGCCGTGGGCAAGCCGTGGGGATTGCTGAAGCGCTGAAAAGACTGGATTGAGAACCTCCAGCAGTTGCAGGGGTGTTTGACCTGTCGGAGTATTTAACTTGTTCAAGAGCATGAGTATGGCGTCCATAAGAGACCGAAGCATCGCAACAGTGTCCCGGTCTTTCGCGGGCAAATCGTGGGACACTAGCACTATGGCTGACAAGGCCAATGTCTGCTGCGACCATTGTAGTAGCTGCGGATTTTGCCGTGGCTTTGGCTGTGGCACGATCAGGCAAAATGCATATACAGACCATCACTTTCATAATATTTTACTCTGAACAATCGCAGCGCCGGCTTTCCCTCAAGTAATTTTGGTATGAAACTCAATGGTCTTAAAAATGAACTAAAAAAAAGAGAAGGGGCCGGTGCTATTTCGTGGCGGATTACATTTTTCTAGTTTCCATTTCTTTCCATTATTCACCATTCCCCACCAGTTCATTGTCATGAAACATATAGGCGGTACGTCACTCGGACCAATAACGAAGCGCTAAAGGCAAGAGCATTGGCATATAGATCCGTTACATAAATTACCCCAGCGAAGAAAGCAGACTCGATACAGATAGAACAGACGCTCATACCTGTTTTGTCCGTCTTTACCTTCTTTGTGTTCGTCTCGCTCTCCGTAGCGTCAACGGCGATGCCCATCATCGCATTTGCTGTTTCGCGGAACCGCTTTCGGCAAGTAACCCCAATACCAAGTAAAGAGAAAATGCGGGATTCGTCGAGGAGGCTGGGAGGCACCGGCAACATAAAAGACGGCCGCTACAATCAGTGTACAGAGAGAGCTTAGCTCCCTGCTCATTTATCCTAATTGTAACGCGTGAACCCAGTCTCCCAATTCACAAATGCGCGCCCGCTTTGATACCACGTCATACTTGCAACTATATACGACAAAAAAAAAAAAAAAAAAAAACGCCAGGTCTGCGCTGAAACCGCAGCACAGTCACAGCGAAAGCTGGAAGAGCGGCGTTTCTAGAGCCCGTTGTAAGCTCTCTTGCGGCTACAATACAAGTACACTAGAAAGGCACCCACTACGCCATAAATCACAATTTTTGTGAAGTTGCGAAGCACTTTCTAAGCCATTATTTGTCATTCTGCGGAGAAGCGAGGCACCAGCTACACGTCTGTAAGGCATTATGTGAACTTTGTTGACGCGACGACTAATGACGATGAAGAATTATGGCTCAGCTCTTTGTAATGGGTTGGAAGCTTTAAACCGCCCACCAGTTATGTAATTTGCATTGGGTGACGCCCAGTCGCTATTTCCCTCTCCCGTCATGCTGTATAACATACGTTGACGTGGGAGAGAGACGGGGGGGGGGGGGGTGCAGAATTTTCTGAGTCCCCGGGGAAATGATCATGCGCTTATGGGCTTCCTTGGCAACCAATACAAGTGCACTTGCGAGGAACCGACTACGCTATAAATCATTGTAATTTTACTGAGACCCCGAGGAAATGGATCATGCGCTTATGGGCTTCCTTGGCAACCAATACAAGTGCACTTGCGAGGAACCCACTACGCTATAAATCATTGTAATTTTTTAGATGTAGGGTAGCAGGCACTGTGCCATTTTTCGTCATTCTACGGAGAGCGTTGGTACCTGCTAAACGCATTAAGGCATTATGCGCACTTTATTGATGCTGTGCCTGATGACGATGAAGAATTATGGCAGAGCCCTTTGTAATGGGTTGGAAGCATTCAACAACTTACTCGTTGCGCAATTCGCATTGTGTGACGCCTGGTTACAGAATTCACGTTGTGCGACGCTTGGTGCTTATTTTACTCTTCTACCACGCTATATTGCATTTGCTAATGTGGTTCCTTCCCGACATGAAGCCTGTATAGGACATTTTTGCAAAGCAGTTTCAAGCACCGGCGTGGCTCAGAGGTTGAATACTGGGCTCCCACGCAGAGGGCCCAGGTTCGAACCTCGTTCCATCCTGGAATTTTTTTCTTAGTTTTTTTTTTTTTCTTATTTCGAGCGATACTGGTTACGGACACCGGCGGCGGCGGCAGCGGCGGCGGCGGCGGCTGCGGCGGCGGACAACTACGGCGCCAAAAACGGCCGGTGAAATGATCTCATAACAGCTTTCGCTGTAAAAGACGCACGAACGTCGTCGAGGCTGCGATGGGTTTCTAAGGCTGGGTAACTTCCTTTATCTTTTTTGTGCAAGTTGATCATCGATATAATATGCAACGTAATTTATATATCTGTGTGGCACTCATACTGTGAGAAGCAGATTTTATTTTTGCAAGAGAAAACCGCTCATAGTGTAGACTTTCTGCACAGCAAGGGTGACATGTCATAAGCATTCCAAACAGCGCGCACTCACGCCTAAAGTTCGAAACCATTCTTGGACGTGCGCGGAATGACAGCGCCAGTAATATACCACGCTAAATTTGATTAATAAAGTACACTTTCGTGATCAATTATCAGAAATTCGTGAAGGGTAACAACTATTATACATATAACAGCTCGATCCTGCAGTTATGCATTTCAATTAATGAACAGCGGCTAAGTCAAAACTTGGCAAACATGACCAATGAATAAGAGAAAGATTATCCGGTGTTTACTGTTTCCGCTGAGTGAGCATTAGTAAGTATCTATACGGTCCGTATATCGCGCAGTGTTCGTTTCTATGCTTCTAAGTATGTTTTCTTTCTTTTTAAATACAATCAAAAAGAATGGTGTGAAAAACCACATAATGATCTTGTTATACCCAATGAAACAGGTTTAACTTTTTCGTGAAAAAAAAAAAAGCTTAAGGCAAGAACCATACTATCCGCTATTCGCAACTGCAAGAAATCAGTTTTAAAAATTTCCAGCAAACTCTCCGCTTCCTTTTAAAGAAGATACTGTACATGTTGTTATGGGCCATGCCATATTATTTTCGACTAAATAAATAAATCACGAAAACGACGCGTCATAAAAGGCATTACAGACTTTGTTCAGTCGCACTTGTAGAAACCTAAAATACAAAATACCGTCATTTCGGGAAAGTTGGTCAACACATAAAAACGCCCTGAGGTTGTTTTGCTTTCCTTTTTTACACATGCGGTAGCTTGTTTCGAGCCTATATAATATATGCGATCTTCATCTTTAAAAAGGTTCTCAGACTCGCGTTTGTTTGATAACTTGCAATGGCGCGAATAATCACTCTTTTTCGTGACACATTAAATTTTCTTTTAAAGTAGAAAAAATACATATACATATCGTCGCTGTGCTAAACTATATTTTCCAGAAACATTCCGAATAGCTTTACAGTCATTTAATTACCCAGATTAAAATACAAACCACACGTCTCAGTTACATATATAAAGAAATGGGAATTGAAAGATGGGACGTATACTATCGGGATGCACCTGTCACCTGAAAAGTTGGAAATATCAATGAGGTAGCAGAGTTAATCAATGAGCATTCAACGGCGGAGGAACGATCAGTATTGTAATCACAATCGCTCGTTTCGTCCCATCGTATTCAAGAAGCACACGAACGCTTCAGTGGTCTTGTGCATACAAGAGTATGCGTGCCTCGGCCAATGGCACAGAATCCCTTTTTCCGAGAGCGGTCTGCCATGCAAGCGGTGAGGACTAGCACGTAGAGATTCTCTGTGAACCTGCAAAGAACGTCCGTGGCACGAATTGTGCCTACAGTGTCGTCACAGCCACAAGAATTGCTCACGGCGCTATGGGCCATTTCGATAAGGAATTGGCCTGATGTAGCGCCAGCGAAGAGAAAGGACGACGCTTTTGCGTGAAAGCACCGAAACACGCGAGATAAAGGCGGCTTGCCAGGATCCAGCTCTGTGTAGTTCTATCGTTGACGTTAAAGTTTACCTAAAGCTTGGTTTTCTTCTATGCGCTCGGCTTCCCTGAGATCGTAAATAAATTTTGTGCGTATATGCCACTTCTCGGCTGGCCTGCAGATGACCCGAAACCTTTCAGAGTCTGAGCCGAAGTCATGGTTTCTGTAGACGTTGCAAAGGACCACGCAGGAGCTCGCACTGCATGCACAATCACGCCTTCAGAAATGCCAAGTTTACACATATCCTGAAAAGACTTTCTTGGGGGCCTGGTTAGTGCATTATTGACAATATTACTGAGCTCAACAAGACAGAATAAAAGAAAGTTCCGTCTCTAACCTTCTTTTGTGCCATGTTCTTTTTTGCGCTCAATAATAGTCACATGTCCTCCACGGAAAGCCGACATGGTTGCCAGGTGATCTGCTTAGAAAATCATTGTACATGTAAATACGGAATCTTTTTTTTTTTCGTTTGCCTTCCCCCCCCCCCTTCCCCACCTTTTTTTTCTCTCTCTCTCTCTTTCTGAACCAACACAATTTGTGTTCGAGGCACGAGTCTGGCAAGGTCAACCAGACTCGAGCCTCTACGATTTCTCATAAAGCTTTCCAAGCTAAACGATGAGCCTAATAGTCACTCATAGTAATCCAGAGGCTGCGAATCATTGAAAGTTTGCCTGCGGTCAACACGATTTCAAAGGGAATGTAAAGGCACCTGTTTACGTAAACTAACCATTCTGCGGAGACTGTCGTCGTGAGGATGCATTGCTTAGGGAACATCCGCAAGTTTCTTGCGTGCATTTACAATGACTCGATTACGTTCAGGACATTATGAAGAAAAGAATTAATCATAACCCGATAATAAAATCACGTTCGAGGAATAAAGCAAAAAATAAGAACGTGGAGCTTGTTGACAAAAATAAGGGCAGAAATCCGAAATTCCATGGCTGAGAACCTCTGGCGTTATTGGATGAAAGTGCACCTAGCTTGCCCTTGGAGTGGCCGCTGAGGTCGCGGATTGCAAGCCGCCAAGTTAGTGTTGGCCTACAGGTGTACTTAAGCTACGCAGTTCATAACTTACAGTTCACATTTAGCATAAGTTATTTGTGCATTATTCGGGAACGCTCAGCTAACGCTCGTCAGGCGTCAGCACAGTGACGCATTTGTAGGCAGAAGAATTGACATTTGGACAAGTTGAAATTGGTTATGCATTTTTGAAATGGACAGTGCGAAAACGAGGACACAACAGTTGTGTCGGTACGGGAGATAAGAAATTACTACTATCAAACTCACGAAAGAACACGACGGGATATTACAGTGGCTATCGGAACTTGCCGGTGTTACTGGTAATGACTTCGCTGACGGGGCGACCTGATCCGCCCATGAGGGAATCCGAGTGGTTCTAATCCCACTGTCAAGAACCGACACCTCAAAATAGGGGACTCGCATCTACATGCGAGTCCACTGAGCACGGTATGCGCATTTGTCCTCAATATGACATCCAGCGCCTCATTCTCTGTATAGTACTCTCCGGACAACATTAACCCTTTCCCTCCAATTTACGAGTATAGCCGTCATGAGAGTTTGTACGAAAATGACCGATGATGACTTTATACTCTTCATCAACGAAAATTGGTCGCACATGGAACCAATGACGACTATACTCGTCATAGTTGTGTTTCTTGACGCTAGATGGTCACCCATGTCCGTGTTGTGCCATATGTGTCTCGGCTTTCATTGTATTGCCATCTTCCATTGTACCACCACGCGGTGCTAGCTATCTATTTACGCAATTAGTGAAATAAAGGAACCACATTGAATTGAAATAATGGTGCCATTTTGTTCGAAAAAAAAAAAGCTCTTCAATTTCACCGGAAAAAGTATCCGATAAATTTGGCCCACACCGTAAGGAAAGGGTTACACCCGCTTAACGCAAGAACGTTTTCTGAAGCCAATATTCTTGAATCGTGGCCATCTGGGTCGATGGCGCAGAAAAAGAAAAAATGTGGTTGATCCCTCCGTCATAGGAATCGGTAAAACACGAAAGTGAACCATGTCTTCACATGAGTATAGTAGATATTGTACATTGCTGTATGAGAGCTTGCAGAATGTCTATTGGTGTTTGGCAGCTATAACACCGTTTGACGTGGATGCACCCACGTTGATGCCTAGTGGCACATTTCCATCCCGACGACTAACGCTGAATATCATGATTTAATCATTGTGGTAGCTGAAGTAGTTAACATACACCTGGACGCAGCATATACTGAGTCCCGCTCAAATATGACATCAACAAGCACATAGCACTAGTACTCGGTATTCACTCATTCAAAGTATCGTCATTTGAGGAGAGAAACGCCAATAGACGTAGTTTAGCGTTAGCGTGAGAGCGGGGGTTAAGGGAATAGCGTTACCGTCCCGCAAACGTTCGTTGCGGACAGCGCGTTTTAGTTTAACGGGATAGCGTTTATGTGCCCAAGCTGTGACGGTGGCGTCATCTAGCGGAGGGTGAATGCGTTAAAAAAAAGTGAAAAGAAAAAGGCTGAGAATGCTCGCCTGTATCCCCGCACGCAGCAATGTTACTACTTTTTTTAGTAACAATAAAAGTAAATAAATGTCAACCACGCACCAAAAGCGAAAATTTTTATGTTGCAGATTTGTTTACACCGATCTTCTAGTCAGGTCTAGGGACGTTCAAAAATAGAAGCGATCTCAAAAACTACGCTAAGTTATCCGTAATACTCAGGCGTCGAAGCTACCTGAAGGCAAGCGAAGCAAACGACTACGCAGTCGTTTGCTGCGAAAGAAGTGGATCCGTCCACATCAACGCTAAATTCAGTTCGAAGCGGGCGTCCAAAACCGCCGCCATGTTTTACGTGCACTATACGTTAATAGGGAGCGTTCGAATAGCGTACGCAAAGCTTTGCGTTGGCTTTTCGCGCAACTGCGCATGCGTCGTACACTAACCACTTGCGGGCTCCCGTTAAGTGACGGAAATAGCGGGCCGCAAACGCTAACGCTAACTTAGCGTACGCTATTCGAGCGTACGCTCCATAATCACGCAAACACGGCAACGCTAAATCTGGAAAATAGCGTGCGTACGGTAAACGCTACGGGTCACGTTGCGTACTGCGCATGCGCATTTCGGTGCCGCTATTCCACTAAGCCCGCTATTCCGCTAAACCCGCTAAACTATGACTGTCTAATGTGTGCGCTCCCCAGTAACAGGGTAACCTATGCGTATACTACCACGGCCGCTGGATGAAAAAGCGTTTTTCACCCAGCGGCCGTGATTCTACACAGCACTTCAGGAACGCGGGAGGCAGAGTTCGTGGCTTGAGCTGTGAACGCGGGAAGGCGTTCCGCTTCGCACGCTGGCGTGTCTTTCGCTGCACCGAAAGCTGAAAATGTCGAAGCGCTCCCTGTCGGCGCTCGTTATTGTCATGATGCTGTAGCAGTACTTCACCGATCCCAGACGGCGACACCGCCCCCCGCCAACCAAGGTCCCCGTGAAAGGAAGAAGGTGTCAGAGATATAAGGCGCGTTCGTGAAGCCTCATACGTGAGCGTCGGTAGCGCAGTGGGTAGAGCGTTCGGCGCGTATCGTCGCGGACCGAGAGGTCGTAGGTTCGACTCGCAGGTCATTCAAATTTTTCTTTGTCATCTATCTGTTCGTGTGCATTTTAACGACGTCACGTTCGTGACAGAAATGTTGTCAGTGAGGTCTTGGTGGACCCCGGCATAAAAAACTTTCGTGTTCATAGTGTACCTGAAGTCGACAAGTCTCTACGACCCCTTGTAAACTTCATGTGCGCCCTCAAGAGCGCATGTGACTAGTGCTCCCTCTATTCCCTTATTTTTCTTTTATCACCCATTTATCTCTTTCCCCAGTGCAGGGTAACAAATAGAACGTGCGTCTAATTAACTTTCCTTTCTTTGCTTCTTTATCTCTCTCTCTTCGAATTAAAGAGCAAGAATCAGACCGCAGCTGTTCCAGTACGGTCATTTCCCTTTCAATGCTTCTTTACTGACTTGTAATATGGTTTGTGCATATATTTCATGCGCTAAATGTACTGTACTTGCGAAGGACCAGCCGCCGCGGTGGTGCGGTTATAGGTGCTCCGCTCCTGACCCGAAAGTCGCGGGTTCAATTCCGGCCGCGGCGGTTGTATTTTCGATGGAGGCGAGAATGCTAGAGGTCGAATACTTAGATTTGGGTTCAGCGTCGTTAAGGAACCCCAGGTGGTCCATATTTTCGGAGCCCTCCACTACGACGTCCTTCATAATCATATCGTGGTTTTGGCTCGTAAAACCCCCAAAATTATTAAATGCGAAGCATTTCTTAGCGAACCTCTACCACTTTGAGCGTTTCTATCTACGTATCTATCTATCTATCTATCTATCTATCTATCTATCTAGCCGCCTACATCTGAGTGCTCTCATGATCGCCTCCTTAACTTGGTGTAGACCAAAATTTGCATGGGAGGGTAAGAGGATTTGACGAATATGACTGCCGCGTCATGACATAAATAACGTTAAAATCCTGTCGCGTACGTTGTCAAACCCTTTCCACTAGACTCGTGTGGCCCATACCCGTTTACCACGGGCCGCGGTGTACGGGCATGCGCCACAGGTGATTGACAGTTTATGTCTACCCAGGAACGGCGAGAACAGACATTGGTAACTTAAATGCTAGAGAGTTAAGTAAAACCAACATCGGCAGCGTTGACTCAACGAATGGAAATAATATTAAATTAGGATCCCAGCAGGAATCGAACACAAGCATTATGCGTGGCAATCAGGTATTCTACCACTGAGCCACGCCAGGTCTATAAATTGGTTTGGAAAAACAACCTACGCAGGCGTAATATCGGTGCAACGTCAATTGTGGTTGTGGTTCTGGCTATCTAATTTTACAAGAAAGCAACAATAAACACTACATGATACTCCTACGATGTGTACTCCTACGATACGGGCGTCATATCAGATTGACATCTGTAGTTCCAGTGTTGGCTCCGATTTTATAGCAGTCTAATAAACAATACGTTTGTATTCCTATGATTCAGCAAGCTATATTGAAGAATTGCTCGACCCCGGAGGAATACATTAACGAAAGTTACATATGCTATCCACATCACCGCATCGTAAAGTGCACTTCGTCCACCAGAACGATGAAGTGTCCTCTTCATTTCTTAAGAGGCTGGGCGATGGCCTCATGCTGACCGAAGATGATGTCAGATTGATTGACAGCCATTTGTAGACTAGGCTACGTAGGCCACATATGCCCAGGTAGTCTACGAATAGGACAAACACCATCCACTGATGTTGGTCTACGTAGCACTATCCAGGCCTACCAGCCTCGACGGCCTATGCCTCACCAACGCGAAAGGTGGCTTCAGGTTCTGACATGTCGCCGGCTCTGTCGACAGACAATTTGTCGACGAAATGACCGAGGCATCCACGAATTCCAACAGCTCTACTATACTAAACACTTCAATACACATGGACCCCTCTTCACCACGATCACGACCGGATCCTATAACAAGTCATGACGAGCTGCTGGTACTCACTGATCACAGTGATGATGCCCTTGTTCAAGAACTGTCAAGAACTTCTTGCACACATGCACGCGGGTTCGTGAAACGCGCGTGCGTTCTCGGGACACGTATAAACACTACATATCAGCTTACCGCTTCTGGTGTTGGTAATACCCACGTTGTCATTGGCAGCGTTACCCAACCGTAAACAACTGCTTATATAACACATATGCAGCTCTTCAACATATATATGTGTGCGTATAAATATATGCAAATCTTTAGCGTCATTTTGTAACGTGTCGCTCAGTAAAAAAAGTTACGCCACAGTCACCTACCCGCCGCATGCTTCGCATAACATCGACTCCCACGGTACGTGGGGTCTTCCGAATTTTTATTGCTTGCGATGACCAGGTGCTCGTGTAGGGCGGACTGTGTCGTGGCTTCTGAACTGGTGTCCGCACACTGCAGGGTCCCGATGTATGCGCCGTCGAGCTGAAGTTCGACGATCTGGACGTCGACGGTCACATGCCTCGGTGCGAGGCCGGCGATGCTGTGCAGCTCAGCTCGATGGGAGAGCGTTTCTGCGGAGTCGAGCCGCCGCCACCCATCGGTTCGTGAGGAAAATCTTACGGAAACGCTCAAGTGTCGTACTTGTAACCTTAACAGTCACGGTGCAATGTTGCGGCCAATCTTCAACCAGCACCGTACTACACACAGTGTTTCGTAATTTCATTACGTCGTTGTTGACTAAAGTTTTCAGCGACCAAACTTGCATATTTTGGCAACCAACGAAGAAGATTAGTTTCTCAGCGCGTTTACTTAAGGTTACTCTGAGCATATCTTTGACAATATGATGATTTTTTACGAACGACTTACTTAATTGATCTCATGCAAACAAAATGACCACATATTCAGAGTGTCCCAGCTAAAATAGATTTAATTTAAAGATCGGTGCTTTCGCCCTAAGCAAAGCTAAGTGCCTATTGTTCATTGTCGAGGTTAGAAGCCAGCGGTTATTCAATGAAGCTCATTTAGGTGAATATGATGATTTTATATACCTTTTAATTTATGCTTGCCAGGATATTTATGAAGAAGTTGTACACATCTGTAAACGAAACAGGGGTGGGATCTTTTAGCAAGATGCAATTAGCGTACTTAACTCTCGCCGCTGAAAAAGAACCACGCGCTAACCAACATTGCAAATGCAGCGCTGACGTAGCTGTGAGATGTTCTTTTTTTTTATACTATAAGGTATGTTCGAAGACTTGATAGGTAGGTCTATAACGGACACCAGAACACTCAAGATGCAATATATGTCAACAAGAGATTCGAATATCAAGAAAAGCATCACACCCCGTTCGAAAAATGAGCATGTGCACTACTATTCGTGCTATTTTAAGCGTTTGTCAAAAAAGAAATAGAGAATATGTTACTATTTGTTGTTCTTGCTTTTGTATAGTCTATACACAAGAAGTGCAAATTGTGCCTGCCGACGAGGATTTGTACAGACATGTTCATCACATGACTTGCGAGCAGCTCGCCTTGTCATGATATACTCCCGTGAACAGGGGCGTAGCCAGAAATTTTTTTCGGGGGGGTTCAAACATACTTTATGTATGTTCGTGCGTGCGTTTGTATGTGCGCGTGTATATATAGGCAAGCAAAACTGAAAAATTTCGGGGGGGGGGGGGGGTTAGAACCCCCTTAACCCCCCCCCCCCCACCTGGCTACGTCCCTGCCCGTGAATGATTTTGCTTGTTTAAACACCTCTATGACTCTTATCTTTTCCAGTGAACATCGAGTTCGTCAGCGTCCGCCTAAAGTGGTGGAGTTTTACAATCAAACTATTATAGTCTGTACCTTTTTGCCGCTCAACTGAAACTGCGCTTTGTGCGTCTGCAAATGGCCACAGCTGCAGCTACAGAAACTATGGACGTAAAAATGCAACTTTGAAGTTAGTATGCAGTGTTTTATTGTTTCTGCATGTCGCCAACAATGGGTTAGCTTCGTCCCGTTTGCTCTAACCGCACGAACAAAAAAAAAACAATGGTAGAAGGGAAAGATGAGCTTATTGAAGTGACAACTTGTCGAAGCACTAATGTTGTGATTTCTAAAAGTTCTATCGTACGTGAGTGCTTCCTTCACCACTGCTTGCCTTGTGTCGTACAACAGTGATCCCGATCACCGCTGAGGGTCTTCGGATGGAATTCTACTCCAACGGTCAGAGAAGCGGTACAGGTTTCGCATTGCAACTGACCCAGATCGAAAACTCTTGTCCGAAAAAGGGTACGTATGAAGTGCACGTTTTAATAATGTGTGGTCCTAATAATAACACCAGTCAAAACAATGGTCGCCGGAGATACTTGATACGCTTGCAGGCACGTGGTCTGTTAATCCACATGCAATGAGTGTGTTTATTTGTTGTTCTAAAGGCCTAATTTACGTTAATGTCGAACGAGTAACAAGGGCGGGAAGCGTTCAAAGAACGCTAAAGAGCAAAGCAACGTGACCTTAGACAGGTAAAGTATTCCGTTAAAGCTCTCGCTTTATCATTCACCCTAATTTTTTTTTTTCATTCCCTATAATGCAGGATAGAAAAGCGAATGTTCGTTGATCTCCCTGCATTTACCTTTCTACTCTTTTTTAAAGAAGCTCGATAATAGCAGGTAAAACGAAGACCGAACTTTTAAATGCGAAGCATTTCTTAGCGAACTTCTGCGACTTTGAGCGTATCTATCTATCTATCTATCTATCTATCTATCTATCTATCTATCTATCTATCTATCTATCTATCTATCTATCTATCTATCTATCTATCTATCTATCTATCTATCTATCTAGCCGCCTACGACTTTGTGCTCTCCTGGCCGTTTCGTTAATCGGATGTATACCAAAATTGGTGTGTCATAACATGGCCTTATTACGAACATAAATGACAGGTCATATCATGAAAATCATGACACGCTTGTCATGAACAGCATGATTTACATTCCACGGCCTTTGGGCACCCTGGCCGTTCCGTTAATCGGATGTGTACCAAAATTGGTGTGTCATAACATGGCCTCATCACGAACATAAATGACAGGTCATATCATGAAAATCATGACACGCATGTCATGAACAGCATGATTTACATTCCACGGCCTTTCGGTTCTTGCGGCCGTTCCGTTAATTTCATATATACCAAAATTGGTACGGCGTGACAAGAGTTCATGACGAACATAATGACAGGTCCTAACATGCAAATCATGACGCGTATGTCATGTGCAGCATGATTTACATGACATGGTCTCGGGGCGCTCGCGGCCGTTTAAATTAAGGGATACATATGAAAACTGGTATGACGAGACATTTCTGTATGACGAACATAACTGACACGTGGTAACATGAAAATCATGATATGCATGTCATGTACGACATGATTTACATGCCACGCTCATGGCGCACTCGCGGCCGTTTCGCTAGATCGATATACACCAAAATTGGTACTGTGCGATGTGACTTTATGAAGAACATGAATAACAGGTGGTAGCATGAAAACCATGACATCCATGACATGTATGTCATGATTTACATGCCACGCTCATGGTGCATTCGCGTCCGTTTCGCTTGCGTGATGTACACCAAAATTGGTGTTACGCGACACGACAGTGTGACGAACGTAAGTGAGACGTGGTAGCATGAAAATCATGACATGCAAGTCATGTACGACCTGATTTACATGCCACGCTCATGATGCGCTAGCGGCAGTTTCAGTAGATTGATATACACCAAAATTGGTATTGCGCGATGTGACTGTATGAAGAACATGAATGACAGTTGGTAAGATGAAAACCATGACATGCATGTCATGTATGTCATGGCTTAATTGCCACGCTCATGATGCATTCGCGGCGGCTTCGCTAGCTCGATGTACACCAAAATTGGTATTGCGCGAAGCGACTGTATGACGAAGGTAAATGAGACGTGGTAACATGAAAATCATGACATGCATGACATGCACGACATTAGTTACATGACATGCTCATGACGCATTCGTGCCGTTCCGCTTGCTTGACATACACCAAAATTGGTATTGCGTGACGCGACTGCATGACGAACGTAAATGAGAGGTGGTAACATGGAAATCATGACACGCAGGTTATGTATGTCATGAGTTACATGCCGCGCTCATTGTGCATTCCCGGCCGTTTCGCTAGCTTGGTATACACCAAAATTGGTATTGCGCGACGCCACTGTATGACGAACGTAAATGAAAGGTGGTAACATGATAATCATGACATGCATGAAATGTACGACATGATTTACATGCCAAGCTCATGGCGCACTCGTGGCCGTTTCGCTAGATTGATATGCACCAAAATTGGTATTGCGCAATGTGACTGTATGAAGAACATGAACAGGTGGTAACATGAAAACAATGACATGCATGCCATGTGTGTCATGACTTACATGCCACGCTCATGGTGCATTCGCGGCAGTTTTGAAAGCTTGATATACACCAAAACTGGTATTGCGCGATGTGACTGTATGATGAACATTAGTGACAGGTGGTAACATGAAAAACCATAATATGCATGTCATGTATGGCATGATTTACATGCTCTACTCATGGTGCACTCGCGGCCATTTCGCTCCTTTGATATACACCAAAATTGGTATTGCGCGATGTGACTGTATGGCGAACATAAATGAGAGGTCTTAACATGCGAATCATGTTATGCATGTCATGTACGGTATGATTTACATGCCACTGTCATGGTGCGCTTCCGGCCGTTTTGTTAACGTGATATACACCAAAATTGGTATGGCATGACACGAGTGCGTGATGAACATAAGCGACAGGTCATGCATTGTATATACCAGAATATGCGTTTCATTGGCATGGTGTACACTAGATTGTGCATGCATGCGTGCATGGCAAACATGCGATATATGGTGGACTAGATGCCATGGCATGAATGATTTCATTTGGCTCAAAGACAAACAAGGCGATGTATGCAGCTCTTTGCTGGCTGCTTCGCATTACATCGATTCCCACAATGCGTGGGATCTGCCGAATTTTTTTAACTTGCGCACAACCCGCAATGCCGGCAACGTCAAGGGACATCGGGAGTCACGTATTTTCGCGCATTTTAGCTGTTTTTTGTCTCAGAACCATTAGCAAAAGGCAGATGAAGTAAACGCAGTCAAAATGCAAAATTGTTGTATGTATCTGGTTCGGAGATTTCAAAAAGGTGTTGCCACGTCAGCTGTCTTTCTTGTGTCTTATTCTTCTTGTGTTTGTTTGTTTTTTTCTTTTGGGGGAGGGGGGGGGGTAGGATTGGGTGTTGTGCGACTAGCGTACCTCCAACCACACTGAGACTCATTTATTTGACATTTCTCGAAGTGTAATCTACCAATTTGGCTGAGCTTAGAACATTCTTCTCGCCAATTCCTGGCACCCACAACCTCTGTCGTGGCGCAGCGTGGATTGGATTGTAAAATTCTTTGCTCTCCGGTTTAGCTGTAGGTGCGTCATGGCCCGTGACGATTCAGTGGCCTGCTCTGTTCCTGCGACTGGTGCAGATGCTGCACGCGAGAGAGGCAAGACATATGCATTGAGAAGTCCCTGTTGGGTTCGAAACGGGAACGGAGGTGCGCTGAGGCTAGTCCCGTAAAGCTCCCCTTCAGATGCAGGCCAGGCCTTCAACCGTTGTGGCGTCCTCCGCCAGCCGGACAGCCCAGTTGGTGTAAACAAGAGTCCCTTAGTGCAATCAGCTGAGGCTGCTTTGGAGCCGGCGACGATGCATAACAAGGCTGCCGTAGGGTGGATTTGAAAAGGAGCCAGAATTCAAGCCAAAAGTAGCCAAAGTAGCCATGGCATTTCACATTATCGCCAAATTTGTTGCCAAATAGAACAAAAGCAGTATTATGCGTTGAGTTTTCATTTTTGAATAATAAGTACCATTTTGGATATGCAAGACCATGCAAATGAAAGTACAGGTTTTTACATCTTGCTCGGGCTTCAAGTTACAGTGTAGATTAAGGGGTTTTGTGTCCGTGTCGTCTCTCTTGTGGGTGTGTGTTCGCGCTGTTACCCCCTTAAACTACAATATGAACCAACACGCCCAAGAAGAAGTATTAATAAAATTCAAGTCACAGATAAGTTGAAAATTGGGAGTTTTCGAATAGGGGCCCCAATCGTTTTGGGGCCCCAAAGAAATGGCGTCTAAGCATTCGCGAGACCCAAACAGCGATTGGGTTTTGCGTTGGGGACGCTTTTTCTTGAATTTAGCGGGAGCCCGAAAGCCTACCCAAAAGCTTTGCGTCAAACAAACATGACGGCACCTACTGAAGCGACGGCTCTTGGCCAAGACTAGAGTGACCTAGAATAGGGGGAGTGTCCAAAGCGCCCAAAGCGAGCACACGGAAAGCGCTTTGGGGCCCCAAACCTTTGGGGCCCCGATTGAAAAAGTCCCTAATAAATGAATGAATTGCAATAAGCTCAGCGCACCTGCATATTGTTTATACAGAATATATCTAGTTCTTGCCAGATACAGAGTAGCATCGGAAAATTCCAGCCAACAAGTCAGTAGGAACATCAAACGTTGAAGCAGTTTTCCTTGAAGCCGCAGACCAGATGTTATTAGTAGAGTTTACGTAATACCAGTCCAGTTTCAGATATTGAAATCTGGTATATGATGAACAGTCAAGCTTCAATTTGTTGAGGATCTTTGTTTTTGTCAAAGTCACACGAGAACACGCGCTGCGCATCAGAATCAGAAGCTTGCGCGCAGCATCTGCGTGAGCAGCGTGCTATTCACGCGTTTGCCAACATGCACGCAACTTCGCCACTCCGTATTTGAAGGCGTGCCGCGCGTTGCGCGCGCTGGGGTGCCTTAATGAGCTCTAGCCGGCTGCTGGTGGCGCGAGGATGCGCGCCCGCATTGGCTATCATGACAGAAAAGCCTGGGAGATGTGTATTTTATCTGCAAGAATTAAGAAAAATCACTATTTAACGCGCTAGAACAGAAGTTCAAAAGTAGCCAAAAGTAGCCATGGAGTCAACCTGAAATTTCCTTCTCCAGACGGGGTCAAAGTAATTTGGCGCAAAGTAGCCACCAACAGCAACCCTGATGCATGACGTGATACGTATCCTAAGCTATTGTAGCCTTTTCTGCTTCTTCTGGATACGTATGGAGCTAGTTGTTATGTCATCCATTTTTGTACTCGTAACAACTGCCATGGTCATGGCTGGTTGGGTCGGATACTTTGCAGCATCAGTATAGGTCACATGTTCGGTGTTTTAATTTGAGCACTTCGTTGAGTCTTTGCGCTCTTGGTTTCCGTCGCTCTGCATTGTGGTTTCGGTGGATGTTCCTTTGGGTGGGGGGTATTACGAAGGTGTTTCTGATGTTCGGTAGAATAGCTCGCTTTTCTTCAATTCGCGTCAGGTATCGTATTGTCAGCTTGTTTAGTATTGTCCGTCCTGTCTTCGTGTGTGTAACGCGTCCGTAGTGTGATGTTCTCTGTACCTCTATAATTTCGTCCATTGTAGTGTTTCATAGACCTGGTAGCTTTCTGTTTGCTGTGCTTGGACGATGGTGCAATGTTTGTTTGAATGTTTTGTTTTATGTCAACTCTGTGCTCTTTCCGACCCCTATTTACTTACCCCTGTGCAGGGTAGCAAACCGGTTACTACTAGTACCAGGTTGAGCTCCGTGTCTTTTCTTTTAGATGCGAAGCAGCTTTTGCGCTGGGCTTTGTCCGTAGTTCCATTGGGGACCGTCCGCTTTCTAAAACCTACCATAGCCATCTGTAACATATTGAGCGCGCGCGCGCGCCAAGAAGAAGTCTTCTTCGTCTTGTTCTTCGACCGCCTTGATGATGATACGTGCAGAGCACTTTAGGCGCCCGGGATGCCGTATGCTGTCCTAGCTTGGCGTAACGCAGACAAAACCACGTGTGCTGGCACGCGCTAGCGCGTTGGGGCCTGTGTCGGGTAAGACGTAGTGATGCAGAACTATCGATGGTACTATCGATACTATCGATAGCTGAGTCACTATCAAACCATCGATGGTGAAAAATACTATCGATAGCGCTATCGATAGTAAAAAATTCAATGGTACTATCGATAGTATAAAATCAACAGCGCGGACTCACTGCAGAATAAACTTGGTTTTCCGCGCGCGTGGTACATAGTGGAGCCAGAGGAGCAGGCTGAAGGGCAAGAAAGTTGACATCATTGCGTTCTACACCAGAGTGCTTTGCTGACACATGATCATAAAGTCAAACTGTTCAGCTGTAACGGAAAGGAAGGCGTAACATGTGGTGGAACTGCGCGGCTTCAAATTGATATTGCATTTTATGATTTCAAAATAAAAAAAAAATACCAAGTTAATTGTAAAGTGTAACTGGTTGCTTTTGGATACGAATTTATTTATGGACATATTCCGCCATTTTGACAGCGGAAATAATTAATTTCTCTGCCAAAAATTGCTCATAAATTAAGCGAAGCTGGTAGTAGGCTATCGCAAATATTTTGGCAATATGGCCTGCCAGCAACCGCATCATTATTCACACCACTATCGATAGTATTGTCACGTGGTTGTGACTGTGAAGAATGCTGCAGCAAGACTAGGAAATACAGAGCTCTTTATTTGGGCGAACTTGTGTCCAGAAAATCACAACTCAAAAATACAAGCGATACATGCTGCGCATTGATAGCAGCGGGAGCAGCCGTCAGCTGTTGAGTAATCTGATCATCGGTGGAACGCGTCGTCCGTTATACATCAGTCATCGAACCTTCCAGCGTTATCGCTGGTGCTCGCGTAAGCTGTCGAATAAACTTGACTATTCGCGTCTGGTTCGTAATCTTAACAGAATGATCTCAAACAATTGTGAAGCTTCTCACACATTAAGGCGCGGTCTGTGTCAAACGTTGCTAACAGTCTTTGTGGGTGAAACCCGAATACGTCAAAACAAAGCAATAAACACGCGTGGCAGTAATATAGTAATATCGCTATAGTAATATTAACGATGGTACTACCGATTGCACTATCGATAGTTTGTCGATAGTAGCACTATCGATAGTTTGTTTACACTATCGATAGTTTCAAAAAAACTATCGATAGTATCGATAGTCAATTTACCGATAGTTCTGCATCGCTCGTAAGACGCCGTGGCCTCTCCCCCTTACACACTCTCAGCAATCGCGTGATGGCGTCGGGGAACGAGATTCTGCAGACGCGCGATGAACCCGCGTGGCGGGCTGCAACAAGAGTTCGGGACGAGTAACAGCAACAGTAGCGAGTTTTAGTATAGCGGGAAACGCTTACGTTAGCGTTAGCGTGCGTCTCAACGCTAACGCTAAAACAGAACGCACTGCGTGCCAACTGGTGGTCTTTTAGTACATCGGAAGGCATTCCTGCTAACGCTAACGCAAGCACATACGGCGCCATCTAGACATAAAGACACTAAATGCACTGTAGAATCCACAAAAGCGCCACCAAGTCGAGCTGATCCAAAGTCACCACTGTTGCGTCTCCATGTCGCGTTTGCAGAAGTGTTGAGTTCTGACACACTGGTTTCTGTCGACATGCCGCGTTCGAGAATTCTTCAAGACCCCTATTACTTGGCCTTTTTAAGCTGGGACGCACCACGCGTCACATTCATGCACTGCCGCGAAAGGCATGAAGGGAAACGACGCCTGACATGTATCTGCTTGACTTGTGGCCGTATCTTAGAAAGAGGCGACTAAAGACAGCGTCGCCATCTCTGCGCTGCTACAGAAAACATGAGCGAACCTTGCAAACAACTCTTGCTAAGCCTTCTGCAGCGCAAATCCACTTTGTATCTCAAAAACGGAGCTATTTTATCGGCGGTACACGGTTGGCGAAGCCTCATTACTCAAATCTAAATCAAACACGAACATTATTAGGGAATGAATAAGTTTAATAATGCAGGACGACGGCTACAAAGATTCGAAGTGGACGGCTCTCGCTTCAACAGGCACCGCCATCATTCCTTACGTACGGGATCTCTTGCGTGCGTTAGCGTTGAACGCTATATTCCAGAAATAGCGTTCGTACGTAAGAGCTTGGGCTACGTTTACGTTCTGCTCATGCGCAGTTAGGAGCACGCAATGCTAACGCTAACGCTAAATCCTTGCGTTTGCTGTTTTCCGCTATACTAAAACTCCCTAGTAACTACAGTGAATTCACGGTGTGCTCCGCATGCAAGGACGCGTTAACATCGGGCAAGGCGCCCGCGATGAACGGAACTTTTATGTCGACCCATGCGCTTCTTCGCATCCCCACATGGTTCCCTTTAGTGGGAGATGGTGAAATTTTTTGTCTCTCTCTCTTCCTTATCATGATGTCAATCGTGTATTTCGTGAGAGTTAAGAATGGCGCACAAGACGCTATACAGGATATGATAATGGCTTGTAGCAGCCGAGCCGAATGATATTGATCTCTTTCATGCCAGTGTGTCTGGTAGCAGATCTGAAAATAAGGCGGCACACCTGCACAACCAAATAAGCCGTCTTGTCTACGTGTCTCTTTCTCTTGTGTTTGTTCGGCTGCGCTTGCTAAGATGCGCAAGTTCGGCACACCTGTGCCGTGTATGCCTTTAAGCGTTGGACTGTTGTTGTTTTGTTTTCTTTTTTTGTCACTTGGTATGTCCTATCCGAATACCCTCGGGCATGAGACCTTGGGTACGGGACACACGCAAGCGACGCCAAACGCACGTCGCAGTCTTATGTGCGTTCTTAGTGAGCAGTATACCAGCGGATGCCTAACCTTATTGCTAATCGAAGCTGAATATATAACGCGATAGAGTTAGAAAGCTCGTTTCGCAGAAGTTTTTGAGTCGGCGTCGGTGTCGTTGGTTGTGAGCGAAAAATCAGCGTTGTCCGTGAGCGAAAACCCGAGATAGATGCAAATAAATAATTAATAAAAAAACTTCGGTTCGAGTGGGAATCGAGCCCACGCCTTCTGCGCGGCAAGGAGGTGTCCTGCCACAGACCCACGCCAATGCTCGCAACTGCTTCCGAAAAAACCCTAAACGAATATCGCGTAGTGCGAGGAGTCTCCTTAACGCACGTAATGCGTGGCAGAAGCGTAGAATCGTGCCAGGCGTCAAGACATGTGAATTGCACAACGAGTGAGGGGTTTATAAGCCCACCCATTATAATAGCTCAGACATATTTAATTATCAGCAGCAGCAAACGCATCACAAATTCAGCAGCTGCGTAGGTTCGCATGTTGCCCTACGAGCGCGTAGTGGGTGCTTCGGTGATTCGCAAAAGGAAGAATTATGGCGTAGTGGGCACTTCCCAACTGTTTGGTAGGCATCGTAGGATAGATTGAAACGTCTAATGTTACGCGTACAGACGTTCCTTTCCTTGCGGCACGGTTGAGGTGTCCACCTAGAAGCGAGGCGAGGCTACCAATTGAGAAGGCGATGCGAACGGGGCCCGATTACGCTATCGCGTTCTACTCTTAAGTCGAAGCTCGAGCGTTCTCCAACATTTTTTCAACCGACATACTTGTAAAGCGTGGTCTAAGATGTGCAATAAGCACGTCAGAGTTTGTACGGAGGTCGCAAGTATATGTTACTACTGATACCACCCACGACCGAGCAAGCAAACTGGCTCGAAGCTGTCTGACAGAGTCGATTCAATTCGCTCTGTCACTGGGACCTTCAAAATCTTAAATATGGCCTTTTGCATACAAAAAAGACAACCATTTGATTGTTCCGATGAAAAGAGCATCAAACAGTGGCCGCTGTCCTTTGTCTACGATGTGGATGGCCGACCCTTCAATGTGGCGTTGGTGGCAGCTCTTGCTCCAACGTTTTCAAGGCGATAGTCTTTCTTGGGGAACTTAAACGCAGAAATTTTGGTCTGTCTTTCTGTTTGTCGGCACGTCACTCGATTCAGCGGCGACGTGTAAATAAGAGAGTTTGTGTAGAGTACTCGTTGAGTGCGGACGTTTCTTCTCCTTCGGCGCATCGCGCCAAACCGCGTGTTCGGGCTGGCCGGCGTCCCCGCCGGTCGCGTTGGTCACCGCCGGTCTTCACCTGCCGCTGCGCCGGGACTACCAGCCAGCAACACAGCACTCATGTTTCCCGACGTATTGCCAGATGGCGTCCATATCTCACGCATCGCCTCTTCTATCGTCTTTAGACGACATTTGCAGCGAAGCACGCAGATACGCGGCCAATTTTTTCTAAAGTGGCTCGATCAGCTCAGAAGTGGGAGTGGAGAAGTCATCTCGTGGTTGATGCAATTTGCTTGGAAAGCGAGCTGCACGATAGCGTTGCTCCCGCTTTTCCTGTCTAATTTCGGGTCGATCATATAACAGTAATGCATTAAGTACACGTCATTCACTGTCGACAGGCTCCGCTTGCGGTGGCACCATCAGCCAAGAGCGGTCCCGGCTGGAAGGACCGACAGCGGCAGGCGGTGCCTGCCTCTACCTGCTGCGAAAGTTTGACGAGGCCGTGTGCCAGGTGCAGGTGCGCTTTCAACGCTTCTCTGTGGGCCGCGATGGTGCGTGCAACAAGGGGCGCCTGCTGATCGCAGGACGCAGCCTTTGCGGAACCCGTGATCCCGATTCCGTAGGTACGGTGCACTCCGCATAACTCCTCTCTGAAAACAAGCCGGCATCTCGCGAAAGTGACGCCACGTGGTCGTACAAAATCTACACTTGTTATAAAGTAAAGGCCGTGTGAAGCGGGGTATACTTTTTTTTTAGTCAGCTGGATATAATCATATTTTTTTTAAATTATTGCTGCCCGTACAGTCATTTTAAGCGCAATGAGACTTTCCAGCTGCATTCTTTCCTCCCGTCAAAACTACATTGTACTTGTCGAATGAAGAAACTCCTTCGTCAAGATGGAGACAAAGACGTACTTTCAAGGACAAGTATTCTTGCACAGCGTAGATACACTTGACACGCGCCTTTCTCTCGATTTATCTTACTTTCCACATCTAGCGGAAACAAGATGGTTGTGTATCACTCGTGGCGTTTAAAAGCAGCGTCAACAACTGCCTTCACACCGGAAGCTGCAAAGATAAAAATGCTTATATTTGGTGCTCAACTCTCAGCACGGTAGCTCATAGTGCGACCTCATAATTATTTCCTATCTCTCTTCCTTTACTTTCAGAAACATTTGACTTTCCGTCACAGACGTTGGCATTTCTCTACCAACCAGGGGATAAAGCGCAACAAGACAAGTTTGTACTGGACATTTTTCAAGAAAAGTGCGACAAATAGAGCGCCTTTTCATAACTTATTAAATAAACGATGACTGGTGCTCGCGGTGATGTGTCGTTTATAACGGCGATAAATAGCGTTATAGGGCGCCCTGGAAGGAGCGCGTTCAAGAACATCGTTTTCGGGATCAAACAGCGCAAAATACGTGGCAAGATGTGCTTAAACGAGAAGGTATGGCACCCGCGAATAATCATTCTTTATGACATTGTGTCAACTGCAACATATGGAAGAAACAATCTTCTCAGAACACATAAAAACACCAATTCATCACATCCCGCTTCTCGCGAGAGGTTATCACGCATGCGATAAGTAGCGTATTTCACTACAATGTAGCGGTATAGATGAGAATAATTATCCTGTTAAATATATCTAAAATTATTCAATAACCACACAGTGAGAAGAGTGCGCGAGTTACCGGACTTTCTGTACGAACGAGTGATAGATCTAATTAATCACGCAGTTTTCATCTTAAAGCAACAAGCAGACCAAATACTGGTCATAATACTACGCGTTAACAATTGCCCATCGACCATAATTAACAGGGGCGTAGCCAGAAATATTTTTCGGGGAGGGGGTTCAACCATACTTTATGTATGTTTGTGTGTGCGTTTGTATGTATGTGTGTATATATACGCAAGCAAAACTGAAAAATTTCGGGGGGTTTGAACCCCCTCACCCCCCCCCCCTGGCTACGCCCCTGATAATTAAGGCACTTACTTGGCCATCACTGGCCCTTGTCAGTGGCGCATCAACTTTAGTTCGTATCGACAATTTTAGTTTAGTGTACGCAAGGCTGTACGTGCTTAACGTGCTGTGCGCTGCGTTCGTTACGTTTGAGGCTGTCTCCGACAGCATTGATTTACCGTGCGCAACATCCGAAACGTGGACTGCACCTGAGCGTCAACAGACTTGGCTTTGTGTGTTGCTTCGCGCCATCTAGTGGCGAAGCAATAAGCCGTAATAACCGATATTAGTCGACGCAACACACAAGTCAAGGCATGAGACAAGCCGAGCTTTTCCGACGACGAGTAGTGGTTTGGGGTTTTGAGCTAATTTAAATTTCATTTTTGTTAAAGCGCTGCAGCGCGAAGCAGCACGAGGGACACAGAGACGACGAAGACGGGCGCTTACCGCCAACAAAAAGTTTATTGTTTCCTACATACATTTCATAGGAAGAGAAGAAGAAAAAAACGAAGAACAAAGATTGCTAAAGGCTAAATACAAAACGACCTCCACTGTTGGCGCCGGCGTCTTCCAGGAATGCGAGCTCTCTCACGTATGCATGGGTATTCTTCACGAGCCATGCAAGCAGCTCCCACAGTGATAAGGGTTGTCCGTGTGCGAGAAAATCACCTAAGCTTGGTGAAACACGGAGATGCATCCACATGCGCTACAGTGAATGGCTAGAACAATACCTTTCATTTCTAACATTTGGCACGCTTTTGCAGGCGATCATTCAGGCATCTGCCGGTTTGACGCACGTAGTAACCACCAATCCTAGTAGCACCAAATGTTGACACAACGTTGCCGCAACATTGAAAAAGTTGCTTCAACGTTGTGGCAACGTTGCGTGCTACTATAGTTCAAAGGGATTATATTTATTTATTTATTTATTTATTTATTTATTTATTTATTTATTTATTTATTTATTTTACCCTCAGGGCCAAGTGGCATTACAGAGGAGTGTGGGTACAGAAAATTCATTGAACAAGAACAAAAAAAAACAAAAAACAAAAACAAAAAGCAGTGAATACAGTAGGATCATACAACTGAAACTGGTATAATACAGTGTTAGCTAATATATACAATACTAATACATCACAGAATATAATTATACATTGTTAGCTAATACAACAACAACAAAATAAAAGCCTAATCACACAATGTTGGCTAATGCAGTACGGAACAAGTGATTATCATTTATGGAAACAATGTCACCGGGGAGTCTGTTCCACTCCTTTGATGTACGTGGCAAGAATGAAGTGAAGAAAGTTTTCGTGTTACATGAAGGGATGCCTACTTTGTGATGGTGATCAATGCGGCGAGATATGTGCTGTGGGCGAAGAAGTAGCTGGTCGTGCAGGAATGAATGGTGATATATCTTGTGAAATAGGGTTAAACGAGAAACTTTTCTACGAGATGTTAGAGAAGGGAGCTCAAGGGAAGTTTTCATAGTTGTTATGCTCGCAGTTCTGTTGTAGTTAGACAATATAAAACGAATGGAATTATTCTGTACTAGTTCAAGGGAAGTTATTAAATTGTCGTAGCTGGGGTCCCACACGGCTGTTGCATATTCTAGTTTGGACCGTATTAGTGTTTTATAAAGCTGCAATTTTAGGCCACAGGGAGCATTAGAAAAGTTACGTCGTAAATAACCAAGCATGCGGTTAGCATTGTTAATAATGTATTCAATATGTGGTGACCAGTTTAGATTAGAGGTGATGTGAACACCAAGATATTTGTAAGAGTTAACAGAATCGAGAGGAATGTTATTGAGATAGCAAGGGGGCGGGGTTGTGGAAGTTCTGGACACACGCATAATTTTGCATTTTTTAATATTTAGGTCCATTAGCCAATTGTCACACCAGTTAGATGTAGCGTTAAGGTCAGATTGTAATACATTGACGACAAACTGCCTCACATAGGTTCAGTGCATGCGCAGTCTTGCTCCCTCTTGCGTGTTGTGTGCGCAAGGCCATTGCGCGCGCTATACACGATGCCCCGCGCACAATCCACAAATCCGACCCGGTGCTTCACGTCACGATCGGGTTCTTGTTTCTTCGTAGGAATGCTTCCCTGACAAAATTGCCGGCACGCTGAAGGAACTGACGGTGCCCGGTGGTTGTGCGTTGTGCTCCGGCTTAGCAGCGATCACAATCCACTGCAACTGTTCACCGATTCGGTTCCAAATCATAAGCTCCAAATCAAGGGCAACGCAGAAATTCACAGGGACTGCGTTCGCTGCCACGACCACCGTGCTGCTAGGGACCGTAGTGCTGCTGCAGCCTGTCTGTCGCCGCCATCTTGCCTGTTTTGCACTCAGAAGGTCCAGATCTCGTGAGAGAGCCGCCGGTAAGGTACGAAACGGCTGTAACGGGCGCAACGTAAGTGCCGAGAGGTAGAGTGCGCATCCCCTGCATACGCAAACGCATGCACCTCACATAGGTTCAGTGCATGCGCAGTCTTGCTCCCTCTTGCGTGTTGTGTGCGCAAGGCCATTGCGCGCGCTAAACTAAAACTGTCTATTAAGCAGACGATCTGGGACACTGAGCTGCAGTGTGATGGGGAACATGCGAGCTCAGACGACGCATAATCAATTGGCTTTATTGTAGCAATATATCCTATGGTTCGTGTATATCCTATTTGTTCTATATTAATTTCAGTGTTCTATATTAATCTAATTTAAAAATGCCAACTGCGCCTACACAGCCGGAATCGGGCCAAATGTTCTGCGTTCATAACGAGGCAACAATGAAATGTGGCAACATGAAATGACAGTCGGCCTCGATGAAAGATCATATTGCGATATCTGAAACGACTGATCCCCGACAAGCGCGCTATCGAGAGAGCATGAGTTATTGGGAAACGGCTCATACAAATACGCATGTGACCGCCGCACCTTCGATGGTCGCATTCAGTCTCTACGCTCAGAGAATCGATTCGCTAAGGCGCTACAACCCTTTATGGAAGTCCTACCACCCTTTATGTGTGTTCGTGCATGCGTTTGTATGTGTGCGTATATACAGACACATGTAAAACGGAAAAATTTCTTGGGGGTTTTGACCCCCTCCCCCGGCTACGCCAGTGGGGCGAACTCATCGGCCTATCATCGGCGAGAACCTTGCGCCATCTCGCGCACGTGCTATGGGTAAACAATTTTCTGCGGCGCTGAAGCAGCTCAGAGGATGACCTTGGCTGAGCTTGAAGGTCAGATTTACGTAACCAGGCGTACTCTGGATTTATACCTGGAGTAGTAGATATACATCGCTCTAAAAAGCAGAAAAACGTGGTCGGTGTGGCCGCGCGCGCCTCCTTGTGACTAGAAAATCGGCCGACGCAAGGCCTACAGCGCGACAAGACCCCATCGGAGTCTTCGACATAAGTCGGCAGACCATCGTTGCAGTGTAAATAGAATGCCGATACGACAAAAAAAAAAAATCGGCAGATCCCACGTACCGTGGGAATCGATGTTATGCGAAGCATGCACGGGGTGGCGACTGTGGCGTAATTTTTCACATTGAGCGAAACGTTACGGAATGACGCTAGAGAAATTTGGAAGTGGCATACGCACACTCATGTGTTGAAGAGTCGCATATGTACTTATAACCAGTTGTTTACATGCAGTTTCGTAACGATGCCAAATGCAGAATGGGGTTACCAATACCAGACGCGGTGAGCTGATATGTAGTGCTTATTTTTTTCAATACTGGATAGCGCAAATCCGAACAAGACAAAGAAGGAACACAGATACACATGACAGGCGTTACTCGCAACTAAGCATCATAAAGGAAGGTTTCCCTAGACATATACACAGCCGAGTGGCGCGCGCAGGCGCACTGCACGTACGTTACAGTCACAGTTGCAGTTGTTTTGTTATGCTTATACCCGTCCGTTATGACAGAGAACGCACCCACGTTTCACGAACCCGTGTGCATGTGTGAAAGGGGTTCTTGATGTTGAATCTGCCGCGGCAAAACGATGGCGGGAAACGCCATGCCGCGCACAAGACGCGCGAAGAAGCGGGCGTAAGGCGGGGCTGCTCGAGAGCACGCAATAAAAAGGGAAAAGAAGAAGTGTTCAACCAGGGCAACACGGGTGTCGGCCTCTTCTCTGTCGCTGCATTATTGGTGCCGAAACCCGGGAGAAGGCCGACATCCCCTGCACCGATGCCGTACCGAGGATGAACAAGTTACGCAGATATCGAGGCGTCCTTCGCGGTGCCACTACCCGACTCCTGTCCGATGCCAGCGAGATCCTCCTGCAAGGCACACTACCGTCTTCCGCCGACTTGCAGGAACTCATCAACGAGCTTCGCGACAAGGACTCCGCTCTCGCTGAACTGGACAGACAGATCGCCTACGCCCTTGACGGTGAGGAGTTTGACGAGGAAATCACGGGCGCGATTGAGTACCACGAGAAGATCGTGAAAGCCGTCAGCAGGCTTCGGTCCGCGCTTGGCGCGCGTGCATCGGTTGGTCCTACCGTCATCGAAGCCAACCAGTCGAGGCATGCGTGGACAAGAGATGGATCCAGCAATTCCATGGGAGCAGCCCACTCGGACGTGACCAGTCAAAACCTCAACGATCAGCGTAGGCCGCCAGCACCAGGCCTACAAGACGCCCTGCCGAACCTTCAAGTACCCGTCTTCAGCGGCGAGAGCAGTGAGTGGCCGGGGTTCCGGGAGCACTACGAGGCGACCATTAATACGCACCCCGATCTCACCGGCATCGAGAAGTTCGAGTACTTGAAGACTTACTTGGCCGACACTGCGAAGCGAGCCATCGAAGGTATACAGCTGAATGAAGCCAACAACAATATCGCCGTCAAGGTGCTCATCGAACGATATGGCCGAAAAGGCCTCCTCAACCAGGACAACACAGACAGCTTGCTTGCCATTGAATCGGTCCAGTCACCGTCACAAGTATCTAAGCTGCGCAACCTCTACGATAAAACACAGTTCAGGAATTGCTGTTTGGACAGCCTTTGCATGCCGTGTGCAGAGTACGCGGTTGTTTCGCATTGACTGCCGATGCGCTCATTGCCAGAGGACCAGGCAATCTTGTACCGTAAGCGCACGAACACCGACACAGACGTCGCAGACTCTGCGGGGCAATCAAACAAAGAGCAAGTAAAGGCAATCCTAAAGTTCATTAAAGCGGAAAGTCAACGGTAGAGACGAATGTCAGGTGAGGAAACTACTTCAGGGAAAGCGTCAGCAAACCGCAAGGCAACGGACACCTCAACATCGCCTCATCTACCGTCCACAATAACAGTGACAGCGCAGTCATCATCGCCAGGAGCTACTTCAAGGCCTAGACAGACCGTATGTCCTCTCTGCAGCATGCCAGAGGAGGAAAAGCGCAGACGGCAATTGAGGCAGGTCATCTACTGGGACGAGCCTCTTCCACCTGACGTCGAGGACTTGTGGAAGTGGGCATCGGAACTTCCTGTTCTTTCTGACCATCACTTTTCACGTTACCCGTCATTGACATATGAAGGCCCTAGAGGCGTGACAGTACATGACCGCCCTCTAACGCAACTCTGCGAGGACACCAAGTATGCACGGGCGCGGACACCCTGGTACCTCCTAACCGGCAAGCACTTCTTGCGGCATAGTTCCACCGCTCATGACCTTCGAAGGCTTGTGAAGTGTGACCACGAGCTTCTGAAACGGTTGTGGAAAAGCAGGAAGAAAGAATATTTCCTTCGCCTGCGCTCCGCTCATCAGTGCCATCCATCTTTGTTCCGACTGCACGTTGGCGACGTTGAATCTCCAGAATGACAGTGTGCCGGTACTGCAGTAAAACTCAGCAGAGTGGTTAAGGCGTATCCAGGCAGAAACGGCATCTAGAGAGATTTCGAACTCGCCTACCCAAACGGCCATCAAGTCCGGCGCACGGCTCATCGGCTGTATCTATTGGAAGCAAGCGACCACGCCGCGGCCCCGGGAGGATGTTGAATCTGCCGCGGCAAAACGATGGCGGGAAACGCCATGCCGCGCACAAGACGCGCAAAGAAGCGGGCGTAAGGCGGGGCTGCTCGAGAGCACGCAATAAAAAGGGAAAAGAAGAAGTGTTCAACCAAGGCAACACGGGTGTCGGCCTCTTCTCTGTCGCTACACTTGACAGTTCTTGAACGAGATCATCATCACCATGATCAGTGAGCACCAGCAGCTGGACCGGACTTGTTAATCGGATCCGTTCATGATCGCGGCTACGAGGGGTCTGAGTGCAGTGAAGTGCGAGGTATAGTACAGCTGGTGGAAATCCTGGATGCCTCTTACGATGAAATGATCTATGATGCCTCCTGTCCTGGATGTGGCAGCGAGGTCTTTTGATGCCCTGTCCACATCTAGGCCGTCTTTCACGCAGTATAAGGACCAGGCGTTGTTGGGTCTTGATAAATCAATGTTGAAGTCACAGGTAATGATGAGAGGCCTGGTTTTTCTCGGCAGATTTATTGTAGGAAGCATTGATCCCCGGTTTTTTTCGTAATCCACGTGGTCCACGTTGCGGACCACGTGGACGAGTGGATGCTAGTTGAGCGTCTTCCAGGGGTGTTCTGTCTTCAGCTTCCTCGCTTTCCTTCTGTCCGCTGCGGTGGTGTCGCGGTTGCGGTGCGTGGCTGCTGACACGAAGGTCGCGGGTTCGATCCCGGCTGTGGCCGGTCGAATTTCGATGGAGGCAAAATGCTAGATGCCCGTGTACCGTCCGATCTCGGTGCACGTTAAAGAATAGCAGGTGGTCAAAATTTCCGGAGCCCTTCGCTACGGCGTCTCTCATAATCATATCGTGGTTTAGGGACATAAAACCCCAACAATTATTATTGTTATTATCACTTGCCTTGCGTGTCAATGTGTGTGTCTTCGGGGTTACTGTGTTAGTTGAGACTCTGTATCACCTGTGGCACATACCCGCATGACATGAACTCTGGTATGCGGATATGTGCCACACATGACTGGGAGAAAGAGTTTTATGACGTACGCGACAGGCATAGGCGTGCGCAGGGTTCCCCATAAGTGCTCGTTCACACAGCCGTCAAACCACCCGTCGCGTCACCGTCACGTCAAAAAAACGTACAGCAGACGCGACGTAGTAGTGTACGAACAGACGACGGCGGTTGCAGCGTCGACAGCAGCACGTTTTTGTGCAGTGTTGACCGACTGATGCACCAAAATAGGAATTGTCCACGCAGCTCAAACGGTTCGCTGGCGCTCTCCCGACTCCGCTGGGCTCTCCTCCTCGCACCACAAACACACACACAAAAAAACAACCACTTGTCCCCCCCGTTTTATGGCCCATTCAGTCAGGCGCGCGTTCAGTGTTGCAAGGCCACGGACCTGGGGGCCGTATGCTAGACGCGTGGCTCTTCTCAGAACTCGGAACTCCAAACGTAAACTTCTGATCGGTCCGTTTTCTAGGGGCGGGGCTCCGTCCCCGTGCCGGCGACGGAAACGTAGAGCACTGCTCTACGTCGCCGTCAACCGGTTTTTCCGGAGAAAACGTCTCGGAAATCCTCTCCCCTTACGGAAATCGGTGCCGTGACGGTGACGTGACGGAGCGTTTGACGGCTGTGTGAACGAGCCCTAAGGGGGGGCATAGGTTCATCCCAGCGTCCCCCACCCTACTAAGTCAATGTATGGGGCAGATTTTGCGCCCCCCCCCCCTCATAGGTGACTAGAACGGTCAATGTACGGGGCACATTTTGCGCCCCCCCCCTCCGTCTTAGGTGATTAGGGGGGGCCGCCGCCCCCCTTGCCCCCCTGTGCGCACGCCTATGGCGACAGGTATTTTGACGTGATTCAGGTCATGACCAGTGAATCGTGTTCGTCATACACTGATCCCCTCCTGTGCCAATTTTGGTATATTACAAGTTATGGAGACGACCAGGAGAGCGCCCAGACGTAGGCGGCTAGATAGATGGATAGATACGTAGATAGAAACGGCCAAAGTGCCAGAGGTTCGCTAAGAAATGCTTCGCATTTAATATTAAAGCCAGTTCCACGCGTGTGAAATCTGAGTAAACAGCGAAGCTGGAGAGACCTTTACCTAAAGGTCTGGCATGCAAGCGCCGCCACCTGGCGTGCGCAGATTGAGTTCTTTTTCATTTTCTTTCTTTCATGCTTCTTTCTTTATTCTTTCTACATCTTCTTCTTTCGTTCCCCTTTCCTTATCTCTCTCTCTATATTGCCCTCTCTCATGCTCTCCCTCCTAACCCTCGCATCAGTCCTCCTCACCCATCCCCTTGCTAAGCTATACAAGGCTATGCCGTGCTTTACCCTCTACCCTCCTCCTTTCCTTCCTCCTCGTCTTCACATTCACTTGCATGCATGGCTATGCTATGCTAGGAGCCGCTTGGCACATACCTGCTTTCAGTGGCGCATACCCGCCCGAGTTTTTGCGTCCCACGCCGGAATTACCCAAAGCTCCACGATTAAAGTTTTCATGATGCTATGGTGGGGACGGGGTAGAAACAAGCAGTCAAATATGTTAGGATCGAGATATTTATTGGGGTGCTCAGGAAAGGGAACACTCGCAGTAAAAGCAAGTAACACTCGCAGAAGTGACAGCAGCGAGCACGCTCAGCGATCGTCGATAATTGATCGTCGGCGAAACACGTGTTTTATACATGCGTGGTCGTACATTTTAATGTTATCGCCGGTGCTCGCGCTAGCTCCAGAATAAACTGTACTACTTGCGTCGTGCTCGCAATCTTCTGAGAACAGTCTGAAACAATCGTGAAAGTTCCCAAACATTAACAGAGCAGATGCTGTCGCTTGGCGGCAACTGCAGACTAACTCATTTCCTTGCCTCTATACATCATCATCATCATCATCATCAGCCTGTCTACGCCCACTGCAGGGCAAAGGCCTCTCCCATGTTCCGCCAATCAACCCGGTCCTGTGCTTTCTGTTGCCACGTTATACCTACAAACTTCTTAATCTCATCTACCCACCTAATTTTCTGTCTTCCCCTCACGCGTTTGCCCTCTCTTGGAATCCAGTCAGTTACCCTTAATGACCACCGGTTATCCTGCCGACGTGCTACGTGGCCGGCCCATATCCATTTCTTCTTCTTAATTTCAACTATGATATCCTTAACCCCCGTTTGTTCCCTGACCCACCCTGCTCTCTTCCTGTCTCTTAAGGTTACACCTATCATTTTCCTTTCCATAAGAAGAAGCAGTAATATCCCAGAGGAATCTGACATCCCACCAGTATTAACAGGAGAAGTAAAGAAAGCCCTAAAGGGAATGCAAAGAGGCAAAGCCGCTGGTGAGGATCAGGTAACATCAGACCTGTTGAAAGACGGTGGAGAGATTATGTTAGAGAAACTGGCCACCCTGTATACGAAGTGTCTCTCGACAGGGAGGATACCAGAATCTTGGAAGAATGCCAACATCATCTTGATCCATAAGAAAGGGGACGTCAAGGACCTGAAAAATTACAGGCCCATCAGCTTACTGTCCGTTGTCTACAAGCTATTCACAAAAGTAATTGCTAACAGAATTAATACGACATTAGAGTTTAATCAACCAAGGGACCAGGCAGGATTTCGTACAGGCTTCTCAACAATAGACCATATTCATACTATCAATCAGGTGATAGGGAAACGCGCGGAATACAACCAACCCCTATACATAGCCTTCATAGATTACGAGAAGGCATTTGATTCGGTGGAGACATCAGCAGTCATGCAAGCACTGCGGAATCAGGGCATCGACGAAGCCTATATAAACATAATGGAAGAAATCTACAGCGCATCCACAGCCACTATAGTCCTTCATAAAGAAAGCGACAGAATCCCAATAAAGAAGGGCGTACGACAGGGAGACACGATCTCTCCAATGCTATTCACCGCGTGTTTACAGGAGGTTTTCAGGGCCCTAGATTGGGAAGAATTAGGGATAAGAGTTAATGGAGAGTATCTCAGTGACCTGCGCTTCGCTGATGACATTGCATTGATGAGTAACGCGGGAGACGAATTACAGCTCATGATTACTGAACTGGATACGGAAAGTAGAAGAGTAGGTCTGAAAATTAATATGCATA
This sequence comes from Rhipicephalus sanguineus, assembly GCF_013339695.2. Taxonomy (NCBI): domain Eukaryota; kingdom Metazoa; phylum Arthropoda; class Arachnida; order Ixodida; family Ixodidae; genus Rhipicephalus; species Rhipicephalus sanguineus. Next base: position 177,148,828 of record NC_051176.1, read on the forward strand.
AAACTAAAGTAATGTGGAACAATCTTGGCAGAGAACAGCGCTTCGCGATAGGTGGCGAGACGCTGGAAGTTGTAAAGGAGTACGTCTACTTAGGACAGGTAGTAACCGCGGAGCCGAACCATGAGAGTGAAATAACTAGAAGAATAAGGATGGGATGGGGCTCATTCGGCAAGCATTATCAAATCATGAATGGTAGTCTACCACTATCTCTCAAGAGGAAGGTATATAACAGCTGCATCTTACCGGTACTTACCTACGGAGCAGAAACCTGGAGACTTACAAAGAGGGTTCAACTTAAATTGAGGACGACGCAGCCTCTATACATGCTCCATCTTTTTCATCCAACTCTATACCCCTCCTACTGCCCCTCATGTGGGTCCGTACCAACAGTACCACTACACGTGGGTATGCCCTTGCCCACGGGGCGTTCCTCCCATCCCAATCCCACCCCTTCCTCTTGGGAGTCTGCACTGCTCAGCTTACGCCGGCAGGAACAGCAGCAGCTGGTCCAGCGGGCTCGCATGGTCGCGCAAGGCAATGGAGCCCTGGACTGAGGGCCCACCCAACGATGGTTTTCCGTAAATTCAATAATAATAAAAGTTTATTCTCTCTCTCCCAAACATTCCGGCACGGCCTGCGCCGAGCTGTGGTAACACCGGTAACAGTTTTTGTGAGTGAAGCCCGGCCACATGAAAATATAATAAAGAAACAAGCGCGCGTGGCAATACTAAGGCTCTTTGACTACGCGAATATATTGACTATACGAATCGAAACGTAAAGCAAATGGTAAGTTACAACTAAGCAACGCGATAATTAAGACAATGCTAAGGCTCGTTGAAAATTATACGTTCAACTAAGCATCCGCAAAAATTAGACGATACTAAGGCTCGTTGAAGCAGTGAATATATAAATTATAGAAATCAAAACAATAACGAATTTAGTCGCAATCAATTATCTGTGTTCTGGCTGTATCTACGCTGCGCAATCACATCGACAGCCGAGCCGCGTCGAATATAAGCGTGTTCGGGTGAGGGCATGCAAGCCTCTTCGACTCTTTCTTGGAAGAGGAAGAAGGGAGCGTCCGTCTCCAGCAGAAGCCAATCTGACGGGATCCTCGCGCGGTCTCAACCAGCGGTCACGCCTGCAACGTGTGGCCACTGCGAACTGCCTGCGAAACGTCGTCTGTGGCAGCTTCAGCTTCGGGCTCGTGATGTCGAGCTCGATCTCGTCCAGGCTTGCGGCGCTGCAGCGGTCGAGGGCACGACGAGATGCTGCACCACCTCGTTAGAGTGTACTAGACGGACTCTAACCTCGTCGATCGCGTGCCCTGCGACAGTTGCACCCAAAGCGGCCCCACGCACTTGCGTCGAGAGCACAGCCTTTCACGTGTGTCACTACGCGACCGTTGCATGCAGGCTCGTGACGGTTGCCGCGGTGAGCGAGACGGAAGTGCGTGAAAGACTTTGTGTGGCCGGTCTTGGTGGAGACGCAGTGGCGATGCGTGTCGATCAGGCCCACAATTTCGAGGCGGCATGGTGGAGCCAACTTCTCGAAACCTGTGACGACAAGAGATGTATCGATATTTAGCGGTTAACGAGATACTGGTTTTAGAAGAGCTGCAAGAAACACCGAGAAACAAACGACTTGCCAGTGTCGTCGAATCTGAAACGCCAGACATGGCACATATCCAGAACGAAGGATTGACCAGGAAGCTAATGGTAGAAAATAGAAAACGTGGTTGCTGCTAAGAATTTAATTCCGTGAAAAAAAAAAGGCTTCAGATGACCACAACTTCGACGACGTCTGCAAGATGTCTCTATTGCCCTGCAGAATAACATTCTGACTAGATAAAGAAAAGATATGCGCTGTTTCAAGCATACCATATCCTTATTTTTTGCATTATACATAATAATAATTGCTGGGGTTTAACCCCTGAAAGCACGATATGATTATGAGCGACGCCGAAGTAGACAGCTCCGGAAATTTCGAGCGCCTGGGGTTCTTTAACCTAAATCTAAATGCACGGGCCTCAAGCATTTTCGCCTCCATCTATAATACGGTCGCCGCGGCAGGGACTCGATCCCGCGACCTTCGGGTCAGCAGTCGAGCGCCATAACCACTAGACCAACATGGCGCGGTATCCTCAATTTTGTGTACGACTGGTCAGATATAGCGTTTTCTTCGCCGAAACCTCTACATGCACAAGTTTACATGCACAACGCCTAAAACAGCAAGTTTCCCCATTATGTCATCTGCAAAGTAAAAAAAATTGGGTGGCCTTCCTTACCATGTCTACAACCTCCAACTCGCCTCCGCTTAACTGTGCTCTATGTTCCCTCCTCCTTTCCCTCTTCCTCATCCTCACATCATTCCTCTTCACCCTCACTATCCTTTCCTACTCCTTGCTACACTATACTATGCATGGCTACGCTCGTCCTTTCCCTCTCCTCTTTGCCCTCCTCACCCTCACACCACTCCTCCTCACCCTTAGTTCTCTTTCCCGCCCCTTTGCTATACTATATATGGTCATGCTACGCTTCGCCCTCTCCCCTCCTCCTTTCCCTCCTTCTCACCATCACTTCCTACGCCCACTCTTGCTATACTGTACTATACAAGGCTATGCTATGATTTACCCTCCCCCTCCTCTTCACTCCTCCCCACCCCCTTGCTATACTATACATGGATATGCTATGCTTTACCCTCTCTCCCTCCTCCTTTCCATCCTCCTCACCCTCAGATCACTCCTCAACCTCACTTTCCTTTCTTACCGCTTGCTATACTGTACTACACATGGCTATGCTATGCTTCCACTTCGCTTTGTACAGCTGGGCAGTTTTCTGCAGTCGCCGGTTACGGCCCAACTCAAGCTTCAACAGCTCCACTGCTGAAATCAAGAGCTTTTTGGTGAAGTAACCTGGAATGTCTCAGCAAAGTGCTGTTAACAAAGTGTTGGTAACATGCGAGTAAATACCAGTGTTGCGGAGTTGCCACTCTGGAATTGGAATGACCCCGGAATCATTCCACATTTTCCCCACCACGGAATGGAATGGGAATGGAATTAAGCGCCTTTTGCACGGAATGGAATGGGAATGGAATTATGTCTTTTTCCGAAAATAGAGCACGTTCTCGTCTACGTGCTGTTTTTAAACTTCAAACAATAAGTCAGAGCCTCGACCTTAACAATAAAGCAGTATTTTTAAGATGGCTTGGCTGATTACAAGCACGGTCCATTTATAAGCAACGCGCCTATGACAATTCTGTCCTTATATAGACTGTGTTGCTCCGAAGTTTGCCTCTATTCTTCGCGTAACCAAGGTTCTATGCCGTTGGTATACGTCGTGCGGAACTACAGCAGCGGCATACTCCCCTTCCCCCCCTTACGCCTTGTGATTTTTTTCCCCTCGCCGGCGCCCCAGCCGCCTGCTGTCTCCCCACCCTTCAATTCTTTGTTTTTACTTCTGTCACCGTCGGCGACTCGGACGCATATTCGAAAAAGCGCTTCTCTAAGTTGCGAAAGCACAAGATGCAAAAGCACAAGGTGCGCGAGCGGTGCCCTGTTCCAACTAATACCAGGAGATCTAGACGGTTTTGTTCCCCATTAACCAAATTTTAGTTTTCTCCATATTCACGACTGCTCCAGACGCGTGGCAAAACTGCTTAGTCTTCTTGAATACTACTTTTGCCAGCACAAAAATACGCTATGTCGTCATTTTAGCATTAACACATTTAAGCTTAAGCAATATTAAAACATCACCACTCGTTAAAACATATATAATGACCATGCAAATACCGTAGGTAGCGGGAGAACTGCCCCTATGGGAATTAGTAGGGTGGTTGTATACTGCACGAGATATGTCACCAACCTACTATCCCTCGACATTGGTAACGTGTTTTGCGTACTTTTGCAGTTCTTAATGCATGTGATGACATCGGCTTTATGGGGCGTTCATTCTTAACTCGATAAAAGTATCAAGATGCCTTTCCTACGTTTAGGAATTACATGAATGGAATTGAACTGCCCGGTCATTCCCGGAGTGGGAATGGGCTAAGTTTTCTCATTCCGAGGAATTGAAAGGAATGGAATTGCGGCAAGTTCTAATTCCTTGGAATGGAATTGGAATGGAGGCGCCCATTCCGCAACACTGGTAAATACGGTTCGGAGCCTTTTTTTTTTCTTTTTAACGGGATTAAATTCTTAGCCGCAGCCACTTTTTCTATGTTCTACCATCAGCTTCATGGCCAATCGTTCGTTCTGAGCCGGCATTATCGCGGCGTTTACCTTCCCTTAGCCCGGCGCGTTCACGCAATACAAGAAATGGAAGTTATCCTGATCCATTGCTCCTTCATGACACATCGACAAACTAAGCCTCAAAGGTGTAAACGAAGCTCAGTACTGACGTAGACTAGCGTACAGCCATGTGCGTGCGAAGGGGGTGGGGGTAGGGGGCAGCCCCCCCCTACTCACCTAAGAGCGGGGGGGGGGGGGGGCAAAGTCTGCCCCATACACTGACATAATAGTGAGAGGGGACGCTGCGATGGACCTTCGCCCCCCTCCCCCCTGAAGGGAAACCCTGCGCATGCCTATGTGCTGCGATTGTTTAGTGCATGGACATTTCGCCTCGTTCGCCATCGAGCGGTGCGTCGCATAATTGTCACGGGGCCACAGACAGGGTTTTCGGGGTGCAATTTACGGTAAGAAGCAAAAAAAAAGCATAACTTGAACAAAGTACAACAACGCAAGTGTACCGTCTATATCCGATAAAAGGCTATATGATTTGCGTAACCGATTCGAGGGGGAGAAGGTCACAACGCCGCGGCGCTCACCCTTAGCTGACGTGGCCACGGCCAGGAAGAGGTGGTGTTGATGTGCTGGCCAGTGGACACTAGCGAGGGCGTGAAGCGGCAACGGTGGCAGGTGACGATGAGGGTGGCATGGGTAGCGATGACTCGTGCACGGTCGCCTGTCGGATTTGCCTGGCTGTTGTCCCAGGGACCCATCATGCCGGGGCCTCGCCTCCGCTGTCGCCTGAAGCCGCCCTCGATCTCGACCGCTGGTTCCCATTCCTCCTGGAATACCAGGCAGCCTCCGTCCTCGCTCCTGCCGCCGCCGCCGTCGGGGACCACCCGGAGAGTCTTGTGGTGTTGGCTTGGGCATAGCAGCCGCCTCTCTGCTGATCAGCCAGGCTCCTAAACCCAGTGGTTTTGGTCATGCGCTCCGTACACGTGGTCCAATCGCAGCGCACCACACTTTCAGAACACCACGAGGCCACCGCTCATAGGACCAACTAGCGCCCCACGTGGCCCAATAACGACTGACCGCGCGTCGCTACACTTAGTCGTTCCCTTCTTCTTCACTAACGTCTGTACGCTCTGTCAACCCCAACCTCGCACTTCTTTTTCTTCTTTTGGCACAGCCTCTTTATTTGTCCCCAACCTGGTTTCGTGCAAAAGGCTAACTATTGATGTTAATATAGTCGCATAATACGTATGAATACAATCTGTAATATAACGTCCTCTTTGACGCGGTTAAGTGGGACAGACAAAACCGTTCATAATATTAATGGAGATAGCCCGTCGACGGAAAGATCATGTCTGGTATCGACTGAAACTAGCATTGTTTTCCTCACTAAACGAGAATTTATACAAGTAATTCCTCAATGCCAGTCACGAAAACTAGTGTCCCTGTTGTCCCTGTTTCCTGCAGAGCAGAGTTGCGTTAGAGTGCGCTAGAATCAGGGGGAGAGCTCGGAACGAGCTTCGAAAAGGGAAGCTAAAACAGGGTCAAGCCGGCAGTGGCGCTGCAACCAGTAGTCTGCCGAAGTGGTGAAGAGGTAGAACGCCCGCTTGCAGATGGCGTTTTTTCAGTGGTTGCGGTTGTATTGGTTTTCTTTTTTTCGTTTCTTGAAACACTCTTCAGTCGGTACGCACTGTCACAAAAAGTAACGCGAAATGTCAAGGAAACTAAAAGAAACTTGACAGTGAACGTAAATATTTGTAGCACCCAAGAAGGTTACTATAAAACTTCTGGAGTGACGGGTCCCTATACAAGGCTATGGGAGCGAGTGAAACCAGCGGAACAGGCCGGCGGTCATCTTGCGAGGCCCTAGACGGAAAACTGTGCGCGCGCATACACCGTCATCGCAAGGTAGGATAAACCTTTGTCGGTTAGCTACCCCTTGACAGTTTTTTTCATTCTGATCATATTGTTAGCTCTGATCATATTGTTACGAAAGACGCAGCATAGGGGACAGGGGGTGGGATCAGTGAATATGGAAGACATGCGGAAAAGAGAGGCGGAAAGCAAGGCAATGTTAACTAATTTTTTGTTATTTACTAAACTTTACCCAAACGTGGGTAGTGGGATACTCTAAAGCAGGGGTCTCAAACTCGATGCCGCAGTCACGAAAGGGAGTCCCACAAGGGCCGGGACAGTGAAGAAGGTTGGAGCGGGGTGGGGGGGGGGGGGGTTGAACCAAATCTCGCCTAACGTTGCCATATGAAAGAACGCGCCTTTACCCTATGCGCCATATATGGGTCAATTCTGAAGGGGATGCGACGAGTCAGGTCTCGAAAAACATATCGATACTGATCTCCACAATGACTAACGTCAGGCCGGCGGTTCTGAAATATGGAGTTTTTGTTCCACGCTGATGTTTCAACTCGTAGTTACCGCATGGGGTGCCTCACGAAAAAATGCTCGATACCAGTCCCGTCTCTGTAGCTGACCTGAACGAAGCGTTCTTAATCGAAATAGGCGAGAAAATAATGGTCAAAGTCGCACAACTTTATTCCTTGGGAAGCCGCGAGCCGCTTGTTTGAGAGCCCAGCTCTAAAGAGAGGACAGGAAACCCAGATCAATAACGTGCACTCGACGAGGTGAAAGTGTACAATTATGTATCGGATGTTTCAAAAAATGTGTTCGAAAATCCTCAAAAATAAGGGAAATAGAATATTTACTCGCTGCCTTATTTTATCTGTAGCGTCAGCCATCACGGCATTACAAAAAAATCAATAATGCGGCAATAATGAAAGAAATGAAATTAACTTTTTAATTAGTGAAGACAGGCGGTCGGGTAAAATGGGAGAAATGAACTCCTTCCTCCGAAGTGCCCATTGCCGATTTGAGAATTCGAAAAAGTGGCTTCTGGCAATTATTGCGGAGCAACGAAATTCGTTCATATTCACTGGCGAAACCGAAACTGAAGAGCCCATGAGCGCAACTAGCAGGCGACCACAATTGCGTCATTGTTCACGACAACGATTACCGTGGTGTTAGTTCTGCATTCTTTAATGTGTGTGCCGTGTTATAATCGCAGGCGCAGGCCGCACACCCATGAAGTGAAGCCGATAGATGGCTCATATAACTACGCTCGCGCTACGTCTCAAAAAGATACGGTAGTTGCGCTCTTTTACGTTTCGGTTTCGATTTCCTCACTCTGTTAAAATTATCAGCGGCCGCTCTTTGGAAATCTCAAAGCAGGAACGGGCTCTTCGCAGGAAGGGCAGGAAAGTTTCAATTCTCTTATTTGATCCGACCCCCTATCACCACTGATGAAAAAGTTAACTTAATTCCGTAATCTTCAGATGTCTGCCGCCACAGAAAGTGTAATTATGAAGGCAGCGAGCAAATATCGCATTTCTCTCATTTATGAAGATTTTTGGACATGGTTCTGGTAACACCCCGTGTTCTAATACACTAGAACGAGGTGCGGCGCGTCCGGTTGGGACTTGGGTACTCGATCGAGTCATTGGCCTGGTACGAACGCTTGTTACTTCAGAATCACTCATGTCTTTCTGGGCACTAAAACACCGATTGTTCCGCGCAGGGGTTTTGGAAATAGTGCTCGCTAACATCTTTGCACACCAAAATCCACACGTTCTGCTTGCGTTCCGTTGGAGTTTCGTTTTGTGCAAGTTCGGGGAAACGAGGGATTTAGAAATGGCTTTGCATTGTTGCCATGTTTTGTTTGCAGTAGTAAAACAAGTTGTGACTTCATATTCAATCATATTTCTGTTGAGCGCTGTCCAACTTCGTAGCATTGAAACGTAGAAGTTTCAAGAGCTCGTCAAGTTTTGCATAGCCTCTGAGATTCCGGCGTCCATCCAGATTTTGTCTTTGATCTTAAAGGCCACATTTATGACGTGTGGCGATACTGTCAACGCTTACATACTGTCACCGTTGGTGTCACTCCCCGCACACAGAGGATTGCGTGCACATTCAAGCACTTCCGAACACCGTTTGGTGTCAGCTTGACCATGACGTCGAGCCTTTGATCAAAAATTTCCCCAGCATAGTTGGTGTCTACCCAGACCGACAGTACGGCAAAAGCATGACCTTCGAAAATGTGCATTACATTATTGAAGAAGAGCCAGAAGAGCTGTCGCCATCTGTTGCTGCAGCAGGCGTCGTACATCCAAGGAAACAGAAATAAAAAACATCAAACCATATCATGTTATTCACCTAAATTATTTGTGTTTATTCGCCTTCGTTCACATTGCACACCTTGCGAGAACTTCCTCGGAATAACAAAAAAAAGAAACATTATTGACGTCACAGCCGCCATGTTTTAGAAATTTTGCTTTTTTTTTTTTCCTGCTTGAAAACATCATTGGCTTTGCTTCGTAGGTTGGCTTGCTTCGGATAGCTTCAGGAAGTGCGGCTTTGCCTTTTAGTTTCGACGGCAAATACAAGGAGGATACACTGGGCTACTCAGCACTGGGCTGCCTTGGGAGGGCAAAGTTTTCCTTCGTGATATGTTCTTTTTGTTCACTGCCAATGGCTTTTATCGCGTGACTACCTTCATCTGAGCTGAGGTAAGAGCACTTAATGTCTCCTAGCGCTATTATCGAGCGAAGCAACGGCGGCGCCCATTGCTTCGCTGACTGGAATGGAACAGCAACCATTCAGGCCTTAAAAACAGTGTCTAGGAATATCGTAGCCACACCACGAATTCCTCCTGAAAAAGTAGTGCGAAGCTATTCCTACGTAGTTCAAATATTTGAGCAGTAGCGCACGTGTGTAGTTCTATGAGCGCCGGCGTTTCTTTTTCTTTAAGCGAAAGTGCGGATCTCTCGAAAAATGCAGGAGCTTGTGTGTGCCTCTCGGTGTTCGAATTTAGCTTGACCCTATCAATTGTTGAAGAGAGAGATAAAAAAAAAAACTGCAGCATTTGCTGTAGTCACGTCGGGACGTGCGCTGTAAATATTTGCTGCGTCAAAGAAATAACGTGCAATAGTCGGATTTCCTTGTTTTGCAGCGCGTCTACCTGGTTGATCATCGTTCCATAAAACCTACAGAGACTGCGTCGGAAAAAGAACAGGTATGCTTAGCGTTCATTTTTCTGTTTCATTTGCATCAAAATTTGGTAAATTCACCTGTTCTTCCTCGGTGATTAGCGCTCCGTGTCCTTGGGTGTAACGGTGTTCGAACGAAATGAGGCCTTCACTGAACTAACGCTGGACACCTTCATTGGGCCCCTCGTGCCTCCCGATCGTGGATCCACTACAGAAAAAAAGAAAATGAAGTGCGCTTGCCACTGACGCATTGTTGTGTCATTCATTCATTGTTGCTACAAAGCCGTAGCAATAATTCTGCTGTTCTTCTCGACTCGCACACTTTCTTGAATGTTGCATTTGTGCGAAACTTTAACTAGAAACACACAGATTAGGGGAGTACCCAGTAGAGCAATTTTCAGACTAATATTCTTACCTTAGGAACCTTTTTTTTTTTTTTCTGTGTGTGCAAAACGTGTGAAGAGCTAAGTGGACATGCAAGTGCATCAAATATGCATTTTTTTCGTGAGAGATGAGAGTCTATTTTCACATATGAATATATAGAATTGGTTGTGGCAAATTTCTTCAATGAGTAACTTATGGTATGCTTGATACTTATATTTCCGGTTGAATGACAACATGGCTCCTCGACATGTTTGACATTCAAATGTAAAGCTTGACATTCAAGTAGTCTGCTCTTTCTGAACTGAAAACTTGCAAATGCATGATGTGCCTTCTTTTCAGCACTGATAAGTTTTATTCTTGCTGAAGGTTCAAGCATTCTTTTGAAGTATAGCTCGATTTATTTGAGGTAGAAACTGTTATGAAGCAGGTGATTAGCGGTTTTGGTATAATTTGGTGACACTGTAACACTTTTTTAAACAATCGTAGACCTTATGTTGTTCTATAAGCGTGTTGTACCTTCAGAGTTTTATTATGTTAGGATTGTACTGAATGGCACAGAACTATGTCCTTGAAATTGTGCAATGCTCACCACTTTCAGGGACAATGTGAACTGTGATGATACATTGCTGTAACTTGTACATTTTATATCATTGAACTCCACTGCTGAAACATCTGGTGGAAGAAGGTATTATGGGGGTGGGGGGTATGTCTTGAAGTTATCAAAACTTTTTAGAAAAGAAGATTTAGACAGCAGAGGGTCCAGAGTAGCATCAGAGGGTGGCCTCATTAAATGAATGTAATGAAAGCGCTGAGGAGTTCACTGTAGGCCTAATAATATTTTTCTGCACAGCATGTATACCAAAACCAGAAGTGTTAGCATGGGATATCTTGGCAAGAGGAGGATGTGGGGAATACCTACAATCACTGACAAATCCTTCTGGATCTAGCTGTTATTGTAGGTAACCACCATTTTGTGTTTTACCAGATAGTTGGCCCCTCGTGATTTGTGCTTAAGTGGTCAAAGCTGCTCTTCCCATCAAAGAGTTGCAGGTGTGTTCCGTATATTGTCAACAAAGCAGTCTCCTGTTGAACTTCGCAGTGATGATAGATTTCTTGCCCATGATCTAAGAAGGGCTTCATAGGCTGAAGTTCTGTTGTAGCTGTTACGCTTGGAATCAATATGTGAAAAGTTCTGTATTCCCCCTTTTGTTGAGCTAGTCTGGTCATACCTGCAACATGATAGGTGCACTTGCACCTATCATCTATCAGTGATTCATTTTAGTGTTTCTAAAGGTACATTAGGCATTAACTCAGTCATTTTAGTTATTCATTACTCTTTATAATTATGAGGGAGAAATGCAAGCTAGAAGCTGCTGTGCTGAAGGTGGCTGCCGCGTTGATGAAATTGATCAGTTACTGTTGTATTCAATAGCTGGCACCACTATTGCATTTGTCAACTAAACTTGTGGCTCCTACTTTAGGATGTGACAGTGCTGTCATGCTTATCATAACTTTATTTTCATAGTTTTGTTGATCACACCGATGTTCAATGCAGCCACATTTCCTCCATTCGTATAGAAGGTGTACCTGTAACATTTATCCTCTTCATTCATAAAACCAGGAAAAATAAACAAGTTTCGGTATTATGGTCCCAAACATGTTGACCTTTATGATCCTAGGTTGTGCTTAGCCTAGGATCTTTAATGGCATCTCAGGTTCACACTGGAACAGAGTCACACGAAGGTATGCCTTCTTTAAATTCATTACCACGTGGGAAATATCCTTCCCGTGGTTGCAAACACTAGGCCCACGATAACTCCTAATGTTTCTTCCTCATTACTGTAATGAGATGGGGACAGTGCTTATTGGCTGTGCACGTAAACTTGGACACTTCAAAAACAGTGTTTAATGACATAGAATGCAGGAAATGTACTTTGCAGCTATATGCTTTCAAAGCAGTGGTATCATTTTCCACCACTACCCTTTACTCAATGAGGATATCAGTGTTTTAGTTGCTTACGCCTTCCAATGGCTGACGGGGGACGGGCTGGCTTCTTGTAAAACGTGCTTGCAGCACTACTGAGTCTAATTTGAGTGAAACTGCCTTGCAATCTTTGTGCTAAATTTAAATGTAAACTACCGAATGAAAGAAAGCAAATCTACAATTTAAAGTCTGCAGTGGGGAGATAAAGGAGGGGAGAAAAAAACATGAGACTGGAGGGACGGTGGTGAACAAGGCTGATTTATCTGTGGTGCCGCTAAAGAAATTGGGTGGTCCAGATTTTTCTTTATAGCAAGGGTGATGCTTCACATCGCCTTGTTACAAAGTGGCAGACTCCAAGTATACGCTAAGTATCGATCTGTGGGAAATGAATGTCAAACTGCATAACAGGTATGTATGCAATAATACCCCTGCCACACTGGACGTTTTAATGTCATTCGAACAGAATGACATTCGCACCTAATGAGATTACGCGGCTGCTACACAGCGATATTTAATGTCATTAGAACCGAATCACTTAGGCGATCGAATGAGTTCGAGAAACACATTCGCCATCGCACTAGCACCGAATGTATACTCTCAACCCCATAGACTACTTGAAATGTGGCACTCAGCATTCTCAATTTGAGAAGAAATAATGCAAACACGCTATTAATTTTGGTTTTTTTTAAGGCATCTGTGATCTTAACGAGAGCGGTTGTGTTATGGTTGTGTGGAAGGCTGTCGCAAAAAACTTTGTACTCTCAACCTCAGTGGTACAAAGACCACTCGCAGGCTTCCAGCCGACGGCGTGGTCGTCCATAATGTAAACAAACACACACCGACGCGCACGTGTGCTTGCAGCGATGGCATCAGCTCCGCGTGCGCACTGTACCCAGACGGAGACGCTTGCTCTGACAGCAACTAAACGCTTTAGTTGCTGCAGCTTAGCGTCGTTGTTCAGTGGCACCGCCATGTCCGCCATGTTGCTTGTGTTCATTCTATCAGCTGCGGCTAAAAGCTAAGGCTCGTGTTGGCTTGTAGTGGCCAGAAATATTCCAATACAAAATTTCTATGTGTTTTTGTTTTAGCAAAGCGACTCCCTACATGTCTTTTAAAATAAATAACTTACGTTTTCTACCACGCTACATTTACCTTTTCTGGCTTTTTTTTCTAAATTATCGACATTGGTATCACGAACGAATGACATTACTTTTTCCTGTGTAGCACCACCTCATATCGAATGACATTCGTTGCGCCGAATGACCTTCGAACCAAATGACATTAACACCTCCAGTGTGGCAGGGGTATAACTTGTACAGGCATAACTTATATGTACGCAATAAAATTAAATTCTTGCGTTGGGTGTTTGGCATGCAGAAATGATACTTCATCTCGGACACTAGTGTCCTCTGGGCTCCCTGAAGACATTACCTGGCCCTTGTTCCACTAAGCACCATATACCATCATGACCCTGAAGGGATTGCTCTAGAAAGAGCTGAGCCATGCTTCACTCATCTGCATTTCTTATAGGTGATGATAGCTAAGCCCCCCAACATAATGAAGAAAACCTATGCCAGAGCTCCAGCAAAATTGTGGGGTCTGATGAGCGCCGCTCTCGAAACACACGAAAACAGTTCACGCCGTCGTGCAACAACACATGTACATTTATTAAACACTTTTACAAAGGCGAGCTTGCCGGCCGAATCTAATACATAACTAGTAACACGCTAAGTAACCTTATACAATGCCATTAAGATACACAGAAAACATAACGCATACAAATGTGCGCATGTGGCATCGCCAACATTCGACTCACCACGAGGGGTCTGCTGGAAACGAACCGCGATATCGTCCCCCACGGACCCACTGTAGGAGACGTCCATCCACGCACGCTACGAAACCCCAAAGATACTCGCTGCTGTTTCCTGCACGCCAGCCTAACCTCCCATGCGGCGCTGCCAGTGCCACCGCGCTAAGTCTGCATTGCACGTGTACAGTGCCACATTTCGCTCAGCGGCGGTTAATGCTAACTGCGGCTAATCCACGAGGTGCGCGTGCACCATAAGGTGCAAACAACTTTACAGGGGGTGATAGCACCTTCAACAAGATCTGCTGTAATTAATATTACAAGTGCTTTTCTCTTGGTTGCCTTATAGTTCTGGTACATCAGGAGCACAAGTACAAATGGACTCTTTCCGGTACACATATTTTTAAGCAAAAAATGCTCTTAACCTAACGCATAAATTACAAAATTTGGATTACATTTTTTTAAATTGATGAAACAAAGCATAAAGTAATCTAAAATAACCTTCAACACCCTTCATTTTCGATCAGCTTACAGCGCAAAAACGAGGACACAGACCAAGAATGCGACGACACGAGCACTGACTCTCAACTAAGGTTTATTGGATGACTCTGATGCACACGCACACTTGCACGGTTGATAGCCGGTTGACCTCTGTATGTATTTATTCGTGCCCTTCCTTCCAATAAACCTTGGTTGAGAGTCAGCGCTCGTGTCGTCACATTCTTGTTCTGTGTCCTCATCGTTTTTGCGCTGTAAGCTGATCGAAAAGGAACTATAGGGTGATTCCACGTAAGATCGAACAATCGATGGCTGGTCGACCTCTTAAATTTATTTCAAAATTTTATATATTATTGCCTGATGAGTGGAAAGAAGAGATCCGCAATTTGTTTTGCCGCCAAAAATTTTTTCGAAGCACAGGAAATCAATAATGGCGAAGAGGTGGAGTGGAGCGCTCATCCACTCTGCTGTTTTGGCCAACTTTCGTTATGAATTGCACAAAATATATTAAAGTTAGGTAGCTGAAATTTCTTTAACTAAATATATGCATGTTTTTGCTTCTTATCAGGTACTTTTCGTTTTTATGTGTAGTGTAGATGTTTTTATAAAAAATCTCAAAATTGGCCTGGGAAACATTATTTTCTTGACTTTGAAGGTCTTTATCTCCAAAAATCCTTGTAGCAGAGCGACAAAAATTCTGCATTACGTTCTTCGCGTGCTTATCTACCAAACTGCCGAATCTTATATTTATATAGCTTTTCAGTAAAGAGATATGATCGGGCTAAGTTCAAGAAAACACCGAACAATGGAAACTTCTGACGACAATTTAAAAAAAAAAAAAAATTTATATTTCTTAAACTTTGTCCACTTATTCTCCTCCACATCAGCTTTCACAATCAATAAAAACATGTTGCATAATGTCGTTGCACTAATAGTTACGGCCCCTCCAATAAGAGCCTTCTGCAAGGATTGGCAATTCCGACTTTTTGCCCAGCAAGTGTATAAAATTCAGGCAGGATTTAATTTCTTTTACTAAAAGGCCAGCACTACCGAAAAAGGTGTTGCCGGCACAGAATGAGTTAATTTTGAAATTATTTAGTCACTGCAGCGGCCACGAGCGCGGGGCTACCGAGTAGGCGCGCGCGCACCCGAGATTCTCGTTGTAAGAGACGGTGCAGTGAGAGCTCGTTTTCGCGTCCTCAGACTGATGGAGTTCGAAACAGCAACACCTCTTGGGTGACTCGAACGCACGTGCACTGGAGCTTCGCTATTCTATCTGCCCTCTGTTCGCATCGCAGCTAGGCGCTGATCACAAGGCGGAGATGGAAGCAAGATTAAAACTCTATAAGGGAGCTATGAGCACCCGCTTCACGCCCGCTGCTGCCAGAGAAACTGTGCTGCGCCAGTTGCGATCAGTGGAAAGCATGAAAGTGGCGCTCCAGTGGCAAAGCAAAATATGGAATTTCAAAGGAAAGAAAAGCAAAACTATCGGTAACCAAATGCGCTTGCCTATCTTAGATGTCGGCAGCAGACATCCTGAACTGGCCGCGCGTTCGGTGCGCTGTTCACGCTTCATTCGGCGCTGATAGTCTTTGTGCTTTGCTCTTACTGTACTCCTCCTGTGCGTCTCATAGCGAGAAAGTATAGCTCTGAATGAGTGTATTGTGGAAATTACCTTTCGAAGCACAAGAAGCTTAAAGGAGTACTGACACGAATTTTAAAAAAAAAATCGGATTGTTGCTCTAAATAAAAATACTGGTGTCGAGAAACCTAAAACGACTTTCGTGGTGCCTGGAAATGCATCATATATATTTTAATTAGCGCCACCTTCAAAAGACACTTTCGGTTTCGATATCGAGGGGGTGGCTTCTCAGTGTCATTTCATAGCAGTGTGACGTCACGAAGATACAGAAACTCGCGACGTACTAGCGGCAAATCCGTCATCTGCTCGTGGTGCACATAAACAACGATGAATGAATTGTCGTCCAGTGACCCCGACAGTGATTTCTACGACTTAGGCTGCATGCAGGACGCAGAACTCGCAAACTCGGGGAAACTGTCTTGACTCGTCGGGATAATGTCCTTGCAGTGGGGATGGCTTGCACATGCTCAGCGACGAAAACTTCAAAGTCAAATTAAAATATTCTATACGTGTTCTCCGACTCCAGTGTGTGGACAGCGTTGACACTGCATACCAACGAAGCAAGAAATATTCCTTTTGCAATGTCTCAAAATCGTGTCAGTACTCCTTTAATAATTGCAAGGAGGCCAAAATTTCGCAGAGTTACCGACCTAGACATAAATGCTTTGAATGAACGTTTAACGGCCGAAAGATCAGTGGCTGTCAGTGATACGGACTATTTGTGCTACGCGTGCTTTTGCCACCACTGCAATGAAAGATCTTCATGGAACGCACAGTTTAACGATAACATTCTTATGCCCCCTGAAAAAGAAATCGACGTCATTAACCAGATCACTGCGACTACCGGTGCACGTGCGTACAAGTCACCCGAGAGGTGTTGCTGTTTCGAACTCAATTGGTCTGAGTACGCGAAAACGAGCTCTCACTGCCCCGTCTCTTACAACGAGCATGTCGGGTGCGCACGCGCCTGCTCAGTAGCCCCGCGCTCGTGGCCGCTGCTGTAACCAAATAGTTTCAAAATTAACGTTTTCAGTGCCGGCGACACCTTTTTCGGTACCTGCTGGACTTTTAATAAAAAGAAATTAAATCCTGCCTGCATTTTATACACTTGCTGGGCAAGAAGTCGGAATTACCAATCCTTGCAGAAGGGTCTCATTGGAGGGGCCGTAACTATTAGTGCAACGATATTATGCAACATGTTTTTAATGATTGTGAAAGCTAATGTGGAGGAGAATAAGTGGAGAAAGTTTAAGAAATATAAAAAATAAGTTTTTTTTTAATTGTTGTCAGTTTTCATTGTTCGTTGTTTTCTTGAACTTAGCCCGATCATATCTCTTTACTGAAAAGCTATATAAATATAAGATTCGGCAGTTTGATAGATAAGCACGCGAAGAACGTAACGCGGAATTTTTGTCGCTCTGCTACAAAAATTTTTGGAGATAAAGACCTTCAAAGTAAAGAAAATAACGTTTCCTGGGCCAACTTTGAGGTTTTTTATAAAAACATCTACACTACACATAAAACTAAAAATACCTGATCAGAAGTAAAAACATGCATATATTTAGTGAAAGAAATGTCAGCTACCTAACTTTAATATATTTTGTGCAATTCATAACGAAAGTTGGCCAAAACAGCAGAGCGGATGAGCACTCCACTCCACCTCTTCGTCATTATTGATTTCCTGTGCTTCGAAAAAATTTTTGGCGGCAAAACAAATTGCGGATCTCTTCTTTCCACTCATCAGGCAATAATATATAAAATTTTGAAATAAATTAAGAGGTCGACCAGCCATCGATTGTTCGATCTTACGTGGAATCACCCTATAACCAACTAGCCCAGATTTCCCTTCTTCTTCAACACCCTTTTACGAAGTTTCGTTCACTTTATGTGTATCCAATATTTATCCGTCTTTCGAGTCTGCAGCCAAGTGCCATAACCACTGAACCGCACAACAGCCCCGTCAGTGTATGAATCCATAATGAAAGCAAGCTCTTATGTATTATGGGAAGCACAAACGCACTAAAATAAGTAGTCTTATTCTAAAAGCAATTTTTTAGACTATGCCAGCATGCAGTTGAACTTAAGGCAGCTGTCTGGTTTGACACAAAGGAACACTACTTCATGCCCAGGTGTAAGAATACTTGTTTGTAAAATTAAAGGTGGTGCAGGCAAGATTATATGTTTATGGGCATAAAAATGAATAAGTTGAGTTTTCAGAGAGTTTTTGCAAAGTTTGTTACTTGTGCACCACACAATAAGTTGCATAGGTCAAAATTTATCAGTTTATTGCTGTATTTATGCATTCACTCTTACTAAAAATAGTGGTATTGTCAGCATATATTGATGAAGTACTGGTTACACAGTAAGGGATATTATTAATGTACATGCAGAGTAATATAAGGCTGAGAAGCGAGCCTAGTGGGACACCCTATTTGCATTGTATTTGAAACTTTCCGGGGTTAATTTCTGTTATTGAACCATGGAGTATTTTGAAGCTACATCCCATTTATATTCCAGTTATGAGTTCTTCAACAGGACTCTACCATTCAGTATGACTGACAAGTCCATATTTGTAAAAATGTCTAGGGATGCTCGTCAATCACATTCTTTTTTGTGAGATCAAAATTACATCCACAAATGTTTACCATACACAGTAATATTCAGAATATCCAGCAGTTTTTGCAGTTCTTGCTGGTATTTGAAAGGCTAAAAAATCCAGTCTTCCTGTTTCTAGGTTGCAGTTATGCATCTGGACAAGTGCAAACCGTGAGGCTGCTGGAGAGACATCATGGCAGCCCCGCTCAGTGCGTGTCCACATGTCACCACTGTTGGGGACTTTACCAAGGAAGATATTGCACGTAAGCAGGAGGTGAGTCATGCTTGCTAGTCACAGCTGATTGGTCTGCATGCTGCATGCTAGTGATCACTTCTTCCAGTTACGGTTCTTGGAATAAGCTGCTGAGTCGCCATAGTAGCAAGCTGAAATGCGTCATTACAGAGGCGTGATTCTTGATATATCCTCCTTGTGGACTGTCCACTTCAGCCTCCACTGATTGGCTTGAGCTCGGCGAGCAGCATACCCCCTGTTGTTGGTCCTTCTTCAGCAACATCATTTTAACGTCACAAAGCTTTCACAACTCTCAACACAAATGAGAGGGACGGAATGCGTTTCACCTCAACAAATGCTGCCCCCAGAGATCCGCTTTTGGACGCACATCTCAGAGGCCGTGCATGAACTCTAATCACATTAACCCTTGAATTAGGTTTAATGTGGCCGCCCGCCTGACGCACCTGTCGGTACACATTCCCTGCATCGTTCTCAAACATCTGAACACGTTCATACGCAAGTTCAAACTTATCAAGTTTGTTTAAGTGTCCTGTTACTGCACATTTAGTCCACTTTCTCTTTACACTGGGAATGTGCTGGCGGATTCAGTGCGTCGCATAGGTCGGCAAACTCACTCATGAGTCGACTCAGACTCACTCAGACTCAGTTCGAGTCATGAGTCTGAGTGAGTCCGGGTGAGTAATATTTGGGTGAGTTTGAGTCCGAGTGAGTTCGGTTGAGACAAATTTTAGTGAGTCGAGTTCGAGTGAGTCCGGTTGAGAAAAATCTTGGTGAGTCTGAGTCCGAGTGAGCCCTAAGGGCAAAATATATTCCATGAGTGAGTCTGAGTGAGCTCCACATTTTTTGCCAACCTATGGTGATAGCTACTCGACTTCAGCATTACTATCAGCCTTATGATGGCTCACATTGATACTCACTTCTACTCACAGATACTTCAATACATTAGCGTTCATACGCCAGCTCAATATTTATTGATCCCCCCCCCCGCAAAATTTTTCAAAGGAAGTTCTTAATAAAAATATCTCGTGTGAGGCACATCTTTCAATAAAAATGGCCTTACTAGCTTGCAATTATTGATAACTCATATGTGAAGGTATGAGATCACAATGAGTATCGTAGAGTGCCAGTTATGCGAGATATTCGTGTTTAAATATGTTGACATCCCGATAAAAAATTCTAATTGTACGCTAACGGACTCGTGAGTCAGCCCACTCAGACTCACTCACACTCAGATCGAGTCGTGAGTCTGAGTGAGTCCTAGTGAGTGATATTTAGGTGAGTTTGAGTCCGAGTGAGTCCGGTTGATAAAAATTTCAGCGAGTCTGAGTCCGAGTGAGTCCGGCTGAGGAAACTTTTGTTGAGTCTGAGTCCGAGTGAGCCCTAAGGTATTCCATGAGCGAGTCTGAGTGAGCACCACATTTTTTGCTGACCTATGGTGCGTCGACGTGGTCAAGAACGCCATGACGTCACGGCTCGCCGCTTTTTCGAGTAACTGAATGCGCTCTGCCGAAGTGGACATGTCCACCAAATGGATACATTAAGAATAGCTCCCCAGCATTTGCCTGTCAATGTGCAGAAATAAAAGTATTACTCTAGAAGTGTATGACTGACATCGTTTTCTTTTTTGTGTGCAGCAATGGCGCTGTGAATCATGTGGAGCCAGTGGGCCCAGTCTGTGGGCCTGCCTCTACCGTGACTGCTTATATGTGGGTTGTGGTGAGGCATTTAAAGACCACAGCACACAACATTTTCAGGTAGGCTATTGAATATGTACCACTATTTAGTGTGAACCAACAAACAGTCAAGCCAGGGAAAGTATAAAACATGCCGCCTGCAAACTTCGAATTCGAAGGTTGCAGGCTCAGTCCCTGCCAGTGGCAAGTTGTCTTTTTGTCCACTTTAATTTCTTCACATTTATATCATAATTACTACAAATAGCGTCCCCTATACTTTCTTTGGCCTGTCTGTCTGTTGGTTCTCATTACTTTTGTGTCTAACAAAGAAAAAAAGACCCTTAGATTCCTCTTCGTTCGTTCATTCTTAACACTAATTAGGATGTTTGTTGTAGTCTACACATCTCCATGTTGACCAAGCATGCTTTTTGGGCACCACCTTAAAGGAGTACTGACACGATTTTGAGACATCGCAAAAGGGACATTTTTCGTTTCCTTGTTATGCAGTGTCAACGCTGTCCGCTCACCAGTGTCTGAGAACACGTATAAAATATTTTAATTTGACTTTGAACTTTTCGTCGCTGAGCATCTGCAAGCCAGCCCCACTGCAATGGACATTATCCCGAAGAGTCTAGACAGTTCCCTCGAGTTTGCGAGTTCTGCTTCCTGCATGCAGCCTAAATCGCAGAAATCACTGTCAGGGTCACTGGACGACAGTTCACTCATCGTTGTTTATGTGCACCACGAGCAGATAACGGATTTGCCGCCAGTACGTCGCAAGTTTGTGCATCCCCGTGACGTCATACTGATATGAAATGTCACTGAGAAGCCGCTCCCTCGATATCGAAACCGAAAGTGTATTTTTAAGGTAGTGGTAATTAAAATATATACGATGCATTCCCAGGCACTGCAATACTCGTTTTAGGTTTCTCGACACCAGTATTTTTATTTAGAGCAACAATCCGAAAATTTTTAAAATCCGTGTCAGTACTCCTTTAAAGAGGCCTTGAAACATCTTTCCAAATAATAGAATGACCTCACTATCCGGCTGTATTATCTCACGAATGTCCTGCTGAAAGCATTTCTCAAAGCTACAGTTGGTGAACAGGGCTAGGCTATCCGGACAAGCTCGCAGCTACCTGGAATGACCTGGCCACCCACATTTGGGCATGAAAAAGTTGGAGGACACTTGAGTTTCACCTTCAAGAGTAGAGCGAGATAGCGTAATTGGGCCCCGTGCACATTGCCTTCTCAAGTGCTAGCCCGGCTTCGGTTCTCTGTGCATGCCTCAACTGTGCCGTCAGGAAACTAACGACTGTGCACGCAAAATTGGCCGTTTCAAACTATCCTAGAATGCCTACTGCAAGTACAGTTGTTAAACACCCACTACGCCATAATTCTTCCTTTTGCGAATCAGCGAAAGGCCCACTGCGCGTCTGTAAGGCAGCACGTGAACCTATGCAGCTGCTCACTTCGTTGATGCTTTTGCAGCTGATGATGATTAAATATGTCTCAGCACTTTGCGATAGGTGGACCCTGAGGGTCGAATTTTTTCGCAAAATGCACTCCAAAAATGTGTGTTTTTTTATTGCTGAATTAAATTCTTCAGGCGATTCTATTTCAGAAAAAAATTGTCTAAAAATTTTTTGCGTGACAGTAAAGTGACAAAAAAATCTTTTTTGTTGTTACATACACATTGTTTATTCATGAGTAACATGAAGCAAAATCCTAAAAAAAAACACGATTTTTTATAAATAAAAATTATGCGTTGTATTAAACATAGCTCACAGACATACAAAATACACTTGGGGAATAGTCCACATCAGAACAATCGCCACTCAGCTCGCTAGCAGCAGGGCAACCGGCACGCTCTTCCATAGTGTAAGCAAACTGCGTGAGTGAGCGCACGGAAAAAAACTGTATGGTTGTGCACCCGTCCGGAAAGCAAAACTAGTGAAAGCTATAATAATCCTTCGTCTTATCGCCAACGAGATGGAGGTAGTTTCTCCGAGTCCCCAACACAGGAAACACAACCATGCCAGCATCATTTGTGTAATTTAGCACCGCATGGAAACAGATGTAATCGCGCTCTGGGGAGCAGTAAACAAGAGAGTAACAAGCGGTCACCCTTTGAGAGATTACAAACCAGACAGCTTTGTGGGCACGAGAAGCGATAACCACCAAAGGACGAAACCGAAACCAGCCGCACCGTGTGCACTCGGATGTGCAAGGGAAAGTCGGTGCGCTGCTTTCTAAAGGAAAAAAAACTGAGAGACATCGGCGCATGAAAAAGATTCCACGTATTCCCGAAGTATGGCAGCACATGCTAAGCAAGAGAAATGATCGAAAAAGGCACGCAAAACCAGCCGAACCACGTGTGCATACTCGGATGAGCAAGCGAAAGCCGGCGCGCCGCTTTGGAAATTTAAAAAAAACAACGGAGAGAGATCGGCGCATGAAAAAAATTCCACGCATTTCCGAAGTGTGGCAGCACATGGCAAGCAAGAGAAACGATCGAAAAAGGTGCGCATTTTAAACATACAGGCATGTCGTACATGTACGGCGAAAACCCTCAAAGGGTTTAAACACCTACTCGTGCAATTCACATGTTTTTACGCCTGGCGTGATTCTACGCTTCTACCCCGCAATAATACATTCGTTAAAGATACTCCTACCGCTACATGGCATTCATATAGGCAGGGATGCAACAGCTGCGCCTTTTGCGCCAATTTGATACAATTCCTTATTTTTGCACCAAGCTTAGCCAAAACCGTGAAATTGTTAAACTTGCGCCACGCTGCGCCAAAATGCCCGACCAGCTTAAGGGGAGACGCGGGTCTTGGAACGGTCAAAAATGGTCAAAAAATCGATTTTTCGCAAAGCTTATTTTCGAGGCGTTTGTACTTCTGAGCACCTACTCTCAAATTGCTAACGCTAAATTCGGTCGGGAAACGCGATAAAATCGGCTTTCAAAGCACCCCGGCAGCACTAAAATGTCCCCAAAAGGACGAAATTTGTTCGAACTTCCCGCGCGCGCCATGAGCGTTGCAGCGGGCCGAGCGCCGCCACCTTGGGCTAGATTTGAAGCTGTTTTCTTTGTGCACATTTTGCGCCATCTCAAAATGGCGTCGCTCAAGCAGAACGGCCGCCGTCGCGGGTTTTCTGAAGGTCGTTTCCAGGCCACTGATTGGCTCTCACGCGGCGCGCTTTTCAAGCGCGCCTTTCCGAGTCTCCCATTGGCTGGCGCGACCGACACGTCCATTTTTTTTTTCTTTGTGTTTGGTTCTCCGCCGTGGCTGTCCGTTTGTGTGCGCCTGCTTTTGCGATCGTGCGTGTTCTCGACGGACCGTGTCTCTACTTTGTGCCGGTAGTTTTTTCCACGCGATCGAGATGCCTGGAGACTCTCGTCTGAAACCATCGACGCAACGAGCTTTTGGAAGCCGTAAAAAAACGGGCTTGGAACAAGAAGGCGCCGGCTACAAGTGCACCGTCGGCAGCGGAGTTGGAGTCGCGGCCGGACCCTTTGGACCTGCCGGGAACTTCAACTGACGACACCGTGGGACCAAGTTCGACTAGCGAAACACTTCGGGTTGATGCCGCGTACTACTCGACGGCGGAGCAGGCGCAGCGAGTTGAGAGATCGGCGCAAACGAAGACCGTTCTGTCTGGAAAGTCGGCTACCCAGCGCAAGTTCGACCTTCTTGGAGTAAGCGCGGAGTGCCAGACCGGTGACGCCGGGACCGATTTTTTGCTCGTCGATATGAAAGTTTTGAATAACTTTTTGCACAAGCGAAGTGCGACAAATGCGACGCAAAAAGTCTCAGCGTGAGGAAGGCAACGGACAAGGAGTACGGCCTTGCGGTAAAGCTTATTTTTTCTTGCAGCAGTTGTGATTTCGAGAAGAAGCAATTTTCTTCTCCGAGAGTGAGCGGAACTGCCACCATCACTCCCTTCGAAGTCAACATGAGGGCCATGAAGGGGATACAGATGATAGGCAAAGGTGTTACTGCCCTTTCGGACTTTTGTGCGTGTATGAACCTTTCGCACCGAGGCTTGCACCACAAGACGTTTCAGGGACACCTAAAAAGTTTAGTGAAAGCCTGCGAAAACACAGCGACTGAAAGTGAAGCTGCTAGTGTGGCAGTAATAAAAGAGCTGTATACAGACTTCCTGAACCCCATAGGGAACATCGATGTTGTGTTCGACGGCTCATGGATGACGCGAGGTCGGAGCTCACACATAGGTGTGGGCTGCATCATTGAGCTCTACACTGGCCTTGTAATTGACCATGTTGTTTACTCAAACTTTTGTCTCGGCTGTGCCCTGGGACCACAGCCTAGAAAAAGACTCTCTGCGTTTACGCAAGGCAAATGCAACTCATCTGAAGAGCACCAACACAAAAAAGACTCTTGCAAGGAGACACAAAACGGGTGCAACTGAAGATTACAGTCCTGGACTACTTTGAAGGTATTCTCTCAAGCATAGCAACCTATTACCCAGGGTAACATGCTGCCTAACATCTAGAAGGTTCTTCCTAAAGACTGAAAAGACATGAGCAGCCAGTCGCTTGAGCCTCATACCCCATGGCTTTTCCAGAACCCCCCAGCCGCTTGTCATGGTGGGGTTTTGATCATGCTTTGCACATTGGAAAATTTTTTTAGATATGATTCCTTGGGTGGAACAAGACACTTTCTGTTTTGTTTGAAGGGAAACAGATGGGGAACATGTGAATAAAATTTATGGTTAAAGGTTCCTTTTAGAAATTTATACAGTGCGTGTCAATCTTCAAACGCGATTTTCTCAGCTTCACATTTTTTGCCAACTTGACCAGCCTTACGGATCTTTTCATTATGTTTTTGTAAGGTAATTTTGATAAATTTTATACCGTTGAATTCGTAAGAAATAGGACTGTGGAGCTATGCTATTTTTTTGTGGCTAAGATGAACATATGAAATTTTGTGAACAATAATGTGAGCTAATTGCATTTCAAGATTACACAATGTCAATACAATTGAAAGTTCTTATATGATGATATATCTCAGTGACAATATAAATAGCATAGCTCCACATGGCAGGTCTTTGGCTACAGCTGCATCTTAAACAGAACCTAAAAATACTGAGGGAAAGTGTCTTAATGACCCGTAAGAAATTACCTAATTAGATTTCACTTATGCTCTCACAATTTGATAACTAATTGAAGTACATGAAAACTAATTATATTTTTGAAAACAGGAGGAAGAAATACATATACACACCCAATTTCATTACAATATCTCCAATAATAAACTTTTCGTTTCGAGACCAGTGTCTCCCCTTAAAATTTTCTGTTGCGCAAATTTGAGCGAGAAACGGAGGCCGCGTTGGTCATCTGCAGTGTGGGCATCGTCATCGAATAAAGACGCGCCGACCCTAACCCCCACCCCGCGAAAAAAAAGAAAAAAAGTCAGTTTCACCGCAAGGACGAAGCAATGAATGCGATAGCAACAAATTGTAATGTCATACGAAGTGAGGCTGTCAGCAAACTCTTTTATATCCGATCTCGCGATACTCTACAAAACGTTGGTGTAAGAGAATACGGCCGCTCCAGGGAAAGATGCTCTTTCTGCACAGTGTCTTTGCATTGAGAACGCAGCACGTAGCAGGATATACGAGCCGCCCGCTGATGGCTGCTGAGATAGCACCTGCGCCAGCGATTGCAGCGACCACACCCTTAGAATCAAAATTCAAAGTTGCTGCTCAAGCAACAGCACCCCCCCCCTGCCCCTCTCTCACATCTTTTCATGCTCGTTCAAGACGGGCAGGGCATTTCCTTTATGCTTCGATGGAAGGCTTCCCAATGACGCCGACATTTCAGACTACAACCAACGACACTGACACCGGAATTTCTGCGTAAGAGATCATTAACGCTATCGCGTAACTTGGTCTACAAAATAAATTTTATTCACTCTCATCCTGAGGCTACAAGCACAGTTACTGGTGGTTATTTCTCACTCTGCATTTTTCGCCTGGTTCTGTGGTTCTCCTGTGGTTCCTGACCTATCATGTTGTCCTGTCAGAAAAAATGCTGTCTTGATACACAGGCCCACATTGAGCGCTTCGGGCCGCGACTCCTGTAACATATGAAATTGCCCCTATCGCCTTGTCTGCTTCATCTGTCCCACAGGCCATCGATATCACGCACATCACACACTCGAAGCCAGATCACTCTCCCAGTGATGTCAACATATAGATGCGCTGAGACAGTGCTTCTGCCGCCAGGGATCATGCTACATGTATGTTGTATTCCTTGGAATACAACATACATATTGTATGTGCAATATTGTATGTGCAAGTGAAAGCATGCGAGGGCTGCCGACAATAGCTGCTCAAGCAGAGAGGAAACGCACTGGCCATCTTTTGTCACACGAAAGGTGCATAAAAATAGGAGCCGGAAGGGGGGCTGCGTGGCGGCACCGGGAAATGCTTACTTTGACTTACCAAGTGTGATCGCCTACTGTCTCATGCACCATACCTTTAGAGGGGATTGACAGACGGCTCATACCTCTGTACGTGTTGTGCTCTCATCGCAAAGCTTGCATTGAAGCCATAGACAGCATGGAGGTCACTTCGCTCGCTGCAGTGGCTGTGTTTCCTGAAGGAGTGAGCCACTAGCTTTACTTCATAATGTTGCTTCACCCTTATGGCAAAACTGTGACCTTCTTGTTTGTTTCTTGTTTTTTTTTTTCCACTCCACTCACTGCTTGCACGTGCTAAAATGTAATTTAGGCAAATTGTGGTCTCATTTGCACTCCCCTACACCATATTTTACTGCAAGAAAAAGTGGTATTCTGCATATTTTCCTGATTTTTCTGACCACTTTCCTTAATGGCCCATGTTCTACCATCAATGAAGCTAAAACATGTGGATGAATTCTGACCATTTGTTAACAATGAAATCTTGAGTACACACATGTCAAAGCCTCTGCAGTATGTAAGCTGCACATCTGCTGCTAGCAGTAGCTGTAGGGCTGACGACAGTAAATTCGTTGCACATATATCTGCAAGCTTATTGTTGCTTTTGTCTCCAAAAAAGAAAAACTGCTTTTGCACGACTAGTTGAAGTATGTTAGAAAGTAAAGGTCTTCACCTTTGACTTCAACAGGGCTGCTGTGAGCACTCAGTGACCCTGAACTTGAGTACCTTGCGGGTTTGGTGCTATCTCTGTGAAAGTGAGGTCTTCTTGGAGAACAACCGACCTCCACTGCTGGGAGCATCACCTCGCATTAGCAATCAACCAGCCGGCCACACACGCCGAGCAGCCCCTGCGACTGCCTGTGCGACTGCCGACTCTGATGATGAAGCAGACAGGGAGAACAGCCTCAAACCAAGAGGTCAGCTTTAGTGACCTTGAGTCGCATTCTTAAGTGTATTCCACTGGTAGGTCATCTCAAAGTGCACTGGCAGCGCTTTAATATTTGTCTTATACTGCAACCAAGCTTCAGTGCAAGCATAAGTAAGCACGAATGATAACAATTATGCCTTGTTATTGCTACTATGCCTGCTTTCTCGTATAATACAGTTTTAATGGCACTTGCTTTAATGTTAAAGCGTCTGCTGCAAGTGAGATTGTGGATCATAATTCACCACTTGCTTGTCATTTGGATCTGATTGTCTTCTAAATGCAGTGTCTCTTATGATAAAGGCTCAATTAGTGGGAAAGACAAGGCGGCCAACCATGTATGTGAATGGTGTCTATTATACCTGATTGTTTGTTACTTCTATGTCTCTTATGAAGGGGTTCAACTATACATCAAGCATGCATGTTTCCATTTTTCCGTACGTTGGTTCATTGAAGTAGTATTTTTTCTAATAATTTACATTCTTTTCTTCAGGGTGAAGTTGATGTGCTTTGTGTGTCCTCGTACGTATTAACACACTAAACAGTATTCTATCCTGTAGGACTTACTGGACTACAGAACCTGGGTAATACCTGTTATATGAATGCAGCGTTGCAAGCTCTTTCCAACTGGTGAGTTTTAAGGAGGCCTTCATCTGCAGTTTTAAGTAGAACCTGTAGGGGCTTGTACTGCATCCAGCTAACTGGCATGTACGTAACTGGCCCTTTTCATAAGCAAGGTTGCCATGATGCAAGTATGCTAAAGGTGATGTTATTAGTATACTGTCAAACTAAAGTGGAACTCAACCAAAAAACGGAGCTGAATCATCATCTTCAGCTGAACTGGAACTGAATGGAACAGTTAATTTTTCAACCATCTTGGAACTGAACTGAAGCTGGAGCTTAGTGTAGGAACTGTCCCGAACTAATTTGACAAACAGTTAAGAAGGGCCTGTCGACCTTCTTCTTGGCCATGTGAGAAGAAATGTTGGACAAAGCACAAGGCATGCTGTGCTTGACTTGTGCTTTGTTACCATGCATTTCCATGCAACAGGCCTCTATGGTGACTAGTGCTTGTCACTTACCACACAGCAACTACAAAGACCCATATCAGGCACTAACACAACACGTACGCAGAGTATAGAAGTATGCTGTGTAGAGTACAAAATACAATGCACTAGTATGTGTGTGTGTGTGTGTGTGTGTGTGTGTGTGTGTGTGTGTGTGTGTGTGTGTGTGTGTGTGTGTGTGTGCGTGTGTGTGGTTTTTGTAGAGTTAGAAACATAAGTAGGACTAATTAACTAAACCTCATTAATGAAATAATTACTAGTGGCTACTACAGTATACTGGGAACAATATGCACTAGGTGTGCTTCGCGTAACGACGGTCCTCTTTTTTTCAACTGGTGCTGCGTGCTATTTGGGACCCTCTGTATATTGAGGATTAACTATGGTACACTTTCACATATAAACCAATGAAACATTATTCAATACACTTTAATTAATCTTGTAAAGGAAGCAAATGCCTGAAGAACACAGGCACCAACCTTGCAACTGTCATTGCTCTAGGCAACAGTCACATCACCAACTCACACAGCTGTTCCTACTTTTGCAGTACATGGGAAGACCTCAAAGCCAGTAGCACAGCTGTAGGTGAAATTGGCATTAATAATTTGCCTTTTCAGAACCAAATATGGAATGAGGGCTCAGTGCTCACATGTATTGTGGGGTAGCGGATCGGGCTAGTTGGGACTGCATGATCTACAACGTAATAGCGCAGAAACACAACAAAGGTCAAGAGGGGACACCGACAACCGCTTCTCGGTGACCACTCTTGTCCTTTGTTGTGTTTCCGCACTATTACGCTATAGATCGTATTGTAGGGGTTGATGGGGCTCACAAATGTATACAAATGTGGCCATCACGCTTCTCCTATCTTTTTTTTTTTTTTTAAGGAATGGTTCCCCATTTGGGAGCAGGAAAATATGAAGAGACGGTTGATATGGGAAATGAATGTAGAATTCAGGCTAGCACAAGCTGGATTTCAAAGCAAGTTTGTCATGCCGCAGCATCCTGTGTATCTACTTCTGTTCCTTCGAGCTTCATGCTGCAGTTCGCAGGGACTTCCTCCATGCTTCATGCTAGTGTTCATTTCGATTCTCACAGGGTGGGTGTGGTGTCGGCGTCTGGGATCGGTGAAGTGAAGTACTGCATCATGACTGTGGCCTCCGAGATTAGCTCCTGCAGTGCGCAGCGAAGGTGTGTTGCCGGAGCTAATCTCGGAAGCCTCATCATGACACTAACAAGCGCCAAAAGTAAGCACTTCAGTAGCTTCAGCTTTCATTGCAGCGGGAAGCGGAATGCCTTCCCGCATTCACGGTTCAGGCGACGAGCTCTGCGTCTCGCGTTCCTGAAGTGCTGTGTGGTATATGCATGAGCACAGGCGTAGGTTATGCTATTATTGGGGAGCTCACACCTTGGCGTTTCTCTCCTCAAATGACAACGCTTTGAATGAGTGCATATCGAGTACCAGTGTTATGTGCTTGCTGATGCCATCTTTGCACTGGATTCAGCATACACTGTGTCCAGGTGTAGGTTAACTAGTACTTCAGTGGCGTTAGTCAGGATGAAGAGGGGCCACTAGGCGCCAACATGGGTGCATCCACGTCAAATGGTGCTATAGCTGCCAAACACCAGTAGACATTGTACAGGCTCTCATACTTCACTGTACAATACACAATCTGCTGTACTCCTGTAAAGACACGGTTCACTTTCGTGTTATATCAGTTCCTATCACCATAGTCCCTCAATAGCTTTTCTGGCACGAAACTGCCGCCTCAGTTTAATATAGAGCTAGCGGCGCAGTAAAAGAAAGGCCACCCAGCGGAGCGGCTGCCGTAGGCGATGCTTGTATTTTTTTTTCTCTGGTACGTCGCGGCTGAAAGCCCCGCTTTCTTTAGACAATATTTACATTCTATTTTGTCGTAGCAATTATAAGAACTAAACTTGGAACTTCTGAGAATGTTTTCTTACTGAAGACAAGGCACATACAAAAAGTAAACAGTCTCAAATTCAGTTGGCGGCTCAGTGTGCCAGCATTTGATGTGCATAGGGGAGACTTGCTCAAGTTCGCCCGCCGACGCCAGCACTTGCCATTCCCTGCCGGAAAAACCGTACAATAGTAGCCTGTTACGACCCCTCCGCTCCCTTTGGCTCCCACGCATTTGCGAAGCGCGCGCTGCACGTGAAACGCCCCACGTTCCACGATGTCACCCCGACAGAAAGGGGGGAACTACTGCTGCGTCGTCAACTGTTACAATGGCCATGCAAACATGAAGGGGTCAACTCCACCAGTGAAATTCTACTGATTCCCAAACAGATGGTGCAAAAAAAAGCAGACGACAGCATTGGAGGCGAACTCCCGCTTGAGTGGGCACGACCACGACAACTACGAAAAAAAAAAAAAAAATGCATTAGCCATTGTTGCACGTCCAGTGGTTTTTTTGGCAGATACAGTGAACTAGTTGTTACTGGTTGTGGTTGTGCAGCTACAGCCCGTACCACACGGTGCACTTTCGATATTGACCAAGATAAAATGCCTTGACAGCAATTGCCCCCCCCCCCCCGCAGATTGCACACAAAAAAAGTTTTTCTGAAAGCTGGGCGCTCGTCGTTTTCCTATTAATACTGCTATGTCACGTTGATAGTACGCACGCTGTTCATGAACTCAGAGTATCGGCTATGAGAACGGCGATAATGCAAGGAAGGACACGCTAGATAGATGCCAAGATGCCAATTTTTGTTGCGGGGCAGAAGGAAGCCCAATATAGACCATTTATTTGTGGAGTGTTGCATACCGCACGATAACTCGAATGGTTGCTAGTAAATTAAGGTATCCCAACTAATAGCAGTCACAGCGCCAGGGCCGCTTAACTTAAAGCACGAGAAGCGGCCTTACCCATACATCTAGTAACAAAGAGAGAGAGTGCATAGTACACACAGCAAACCAAATAAAACAGGTATATAATTATGAATGTACAGAACATTGTGCTAACTCCATGTCGTAAACAGCATTGTCCTTCACTTGCGAAATGCACTTCACTCTGACGAGGACGGCATCATCTGCTATCACTTGCTCCGCATCTGCTACATGGCTGAGCAGATGCTGACCTTTCACCAAATCGCTGCCACGTGGACAGAAGCGCGTACATCCTAACCACGCGCAACGCAAAATCCTCAGAAACATGTGCAGAACGCGTGCAGCATGCGAGCAAAGCAACGCGTTTTCAAGGCAACTTGAAGGGGACAGCGGAGGGGTCAGCAGTCGAGTAACGAGTTTTCTCCCCACATTGACTGACAGCGCCCGGCACCGCAGAGCCTCCCACGGCGTGGGTCTCCCCTATAGACCTTTTGTTACTACGAAATTTCTCTTTAGTTGGCCCAACAGGCCTCAAATAAAAAAATTTGATGATACTGTGATGTGCTGTACTGAGAATGAGACAGCGGCGTTTAAATGCATGACAGCCTAAGCCCAAGGCCGTGCACCGTTATTTCCCGAATTTCCTACTGCACAGTTTTGTGCTACAGTTTTTTAACGTGATTTTTTGTTGTTAATATTTCCAATGAAAACTGCATAGATTAATATGTGCCCCTGACTTCGCATTGCGCTTCTTAATCTCTACCTCTTGCGAGCAGGGTTACGAGGATCGACGCACATTTGCATTCAGTGCTGTACTTCCTTGGCAAACCAGGATGCTTAATAGAATTGTAATCGCGATCTTTCTTTGAAGGAAATGAAGCCATGCAAATGCTTATGAGAAATAACAGATAATTTCCGCCTTCACTCAGCACTGGGGTAGTGTAGAGCGCAGAAGACACCTTAAAGAAGTATTGACACAGAAATCTTGCATATTGCTTTTTCCTGTTGTTGTTGTTACAATAAGTAGTTTATGGCCCGTTTATCACGGCTGGAAACCCCCCTTGCACACGATGGCTCTCGAGCTCGTTTCAGTGGTTTCATTGGCGTTCAAACTGTCCATAGTCGCGACTTCCGATTCGTAAAGCATGTTGGCAGGCCGTGGAACACACAAGAAATGGTGTTAGGCCTGACGCGCTTGTCTCTCGGCAACAGCATGGCGTCGCCGTTTATCTTCTGATGAATCAAAGTGCCTCACACACACCCGCACATACTTCGAATTGATGCTGAAGTCCATTTCTTGCTGCGTTATGGCTCACTTCCAATTCTCGAACTGCCCATGGACACTTGGCATGCAAAATAGCGATACCTTTTTAGTAGTGCCCTCGTAGCCTAAACGGCACCTCGGTAAACAGCACCTAAATGGCATCGTCATGCAAACGTTCCGCTTCAACTGTGCAATACCTGAACTTGGCTCTTATCCAAAAAGCGATCACAGATACAGAGTGCAAGTGCAAACAAGCTTTCAGCTCACGCCGGCCGCATCTGCGGTCTCTGCGGGATCAACCTGGAAGAAGGTGGCCTCTTAGCGACGGTGGCGCCACGGCGCAGCAGTTTTCGGCGCCATATCAAGCTCCCCCATAGCGTGACGGCGAAGCTTTGTGACCAGAAAAAGTATTGGACTGTGCTATGACTGAGGGATCAACCATCTTTTTGGGGCATGTGACCGTTTTTAGTGTTGCAGATTCATTAGACTGATAGAAGAGTAAGTGGATCAGTTCAGTGAACGTGATGACACTGGCATCACACCCCTCGATTTGGACAACACCTTTGACGCCAAGCCGCAGTGGCAGAATGTGTGCAGTAGCTTTGCTTAGCACTTATTACCGCAGTGTGTTGTACCTGTGTTTCTTCTGGCTTTACATGTGATGTACGGCCACTGGGAGTAGGACTTCGACGGTATGGCATCAAGTCAGGGTTGCCAAAGCATTATTGCTTCTTTTTTTTTCTTTTTTTTTTTACTGCCCTATTATTTGAACATTTTTGCGGCACATTACATGTGAAAAACAATCCTTCTGCAACTATTGTTTGTGTAAATGGTCAAATTTCAATTTAACAGAGTTTCGGTATAATCAAGTGAATTACCATTTTACCAAATTTGTTATACCAAGGTTCAACTGTATAATATACCCCGCATATTCTGTACCTTTTAGAAAATGTCTTAACCCTTTCAGACGCCACCTATGAAGAACTGCCTGTAGATATGTCAAATTGATACGTTAGTTCAAGGCACTCAATAGTCTATTCCTGTAAATATGTCAAATTGATACGTTAGTTCAAGGCACTCAATAGTCTATTGCAACAAAAATAATGTCATAATATGTTAATTTATGTGTGTTATGTGTGTTATAGTAACTAATCGCAATTAAATTGTAGTTAAATATCTCTTTATCCTGTAGTCATTGATGCTCTGTTTTGGCATAAATAGAATGAAATCTCAGGCTAGAAATATAGTGCAAGTTCATTTTTGGTTATGTCCATTTTGAGCAAAGAAAAATTAAATTTTTCACATGGCTCGCAGGAAGTGGCACGTCGAACGACTCGTCGAACGTGGTGGTGTCTTCAGCAAAGTGATCATATGCAACATTGCACTGCAACAAAAAGTTCAATGAAGACAAATTTATTATGCAGGAGGTTCAATTCATCCAAAGCTCGATATATCTCGCTCTTTCTTAGCCCCTAGTTGATACAAATAGCAAAAACAAGTGTTGTACACAATTGTGTACATAGCGTGTCCAAGGGTTAATGCGCCTTGCCTGCACAGTACCTGTGGCCATCTTGAAATAAGTTTTTCTTCTTTTTTTTTTCTCTCTCTCTCTCTTTGCAATAGCCCGCAGCTGACCAACTTTTTCTTGGACTGTGGCTCACTAGTGCAATGTGACAAGAAACCAGGCCTTTCAAAAAGCTACATGCGCCTTGTAAGAGAAATGTGGCACAAGCGTAGGTAAGGACTCCTTTACCATCTTCCTTTCGCTTTCCAAATAAGTCATACAAGGGCCAAATTTAACTTTAAGCTATGTGTTTATCAGTTTGACTTGTAATACATGACTCATGCTTATTCTTTATGACTATATGAAGTAAGATTTTAATTGCTCTAGTGTGCTTGCCTTTATTTGGTTCAGCCCAGACATCATGTAGAATGTTTACTGTCACTTCACTTTGTGATTAAGCCTTGGTTCCATGAGACAGTTGATTTTTTTTTCTATCTTGAAGTTATCATGTGCAAAGGAGGCATCTCGATACTGTTTTCTTTGCCTTACCTAGGCCTAGCTACGTGGTTCCGTCTGGGATTGCGTATGGAATAAAGATGGTCTACCCTGTGTTTCGTGGCTACAGCCAACAGGTAAATTGCCCTTTATATATAACTCTGTTTCACTGGAGGATAGTTAATAGAACTGCTGTTTTTTTAGATGAAACAGTACAATAAGTAAAAAAGTGGGAAAATTAAATTAATGTGAA
Source organism: Rhipicephalus sanguineus (assembly GCF_013339695.2). Classification (NCBI taxonomy): domain Eukaryota; kingdom Metazoa; phylum Arthropoda; class Arachnida; order Ixodida; family Ixodidae; genus Rhipicephalus; species Rhipicephalus sanguineus. The sequence goes on from NC_051176.1 coordinate 177,183,766, forward strand.
ATTATGAAGTCAGTAGACCGAAACCTATTGTGCACGTTTCCCTCATTCTTGCATTCAAGGGCTGCAGTATTTGTAATGTAAATGTTTTGCTAATTGTGGGCTTTAGTTAAATACAACTCACAGTGATATGGCATTGTCTAGAAATTGCATTGCCAACAGCTATTCAGAGGAAGACTTTGTTTGTTACTTGTGGGAATGTGTGAGCTTTTTCTGGTCTACTCTGTGCTCACAGATGTACTTCCTGCCACCTTCCACTAGCTGTGAACCAACATGTTGTTTTGTAGCATTAGCTACTCTGGCCGAGCTTGAGCAGTTTAGCATGGCAGTCCGAGAGCCGTGCTGTGCATGCGCGAGGAGAAGTGACGTCACACGGCGCACAGCTGGCACACCGGAGCCGCCGCTGCCATGTATGCCTCGCCGATCTGCGCATTCCAGAGGAGTGACGTCATAGCCGTGGCAGACATACTGGAGGCGGCGTTGGGCCGGGCATTGCCCAGTCCCAACGCCGGTGCTGTGCCATTGTGTTGGGACCGGGCACGAGACGCTGCCGTCTCTATGGCCCCAACGCCCGGCGCAGCGCCGGCGTTGGGGCCATAGAGACGGCAGCGTGTTACTACACTGTCCACCGAGCCATCTTTGTGGCAATAGAGAAATGGCGTTGAGCAAAAAAGAAATATACATGTGACACATAATGCGTACACCATGTGTGTGTCATTGAAGCAGCAGTAAGCATGATAATCAAGCTAATCCTAGACAACCAGGAGACCTAAGAATAATCAGCTGAACCTTAGCTCACGCTACGTATATCGTGGCATAGCCGAGCTAAGCCACTACAATTTTTTGATAAGTTGAGCACACGCATATAACGTCCCTTTATTTTATAACAGTGAATGTTATGGTGTAGTGGCAGTGGCTGATGGTGCTCACCTTCATAAAATTTGCTGGCTGACTGTGGTATGAGCTATATTAAGTGTTTCTATGCAGAGAAGTAATACCTAAAGTTAGCTGTTTTGAAATGAAGGGCATTTCTTTCAGAGATATGTGTCAACGGTGTCAGCCATGATATGGTGGATAATATGTGGTCAGTCAGGTTGGCCAATGATTTTGAAATATTAATAAGCTATCCAACTTGTATGTAGAAGGAATTAAGAAATTTGAGCAATCTCTCCATATGAACTGTACCAAACCTTAGCTCTGGAAAAATGCAATTATCCGCTGAACTGTGGCCCCAATGCTAAAGCAAAAGAGGGAGACTGAAGCACATGTGTAACCGGCACCCCTTTAGGCCACGGTACTGCTCACATCAGCGAGCAGCCATATGCAATTGTACACTTTCTATATAGGTAACTAATCACTAGGGTTATGTGAATATTGAAATTTTTGAATACGAATCGAATACGAATAAGGCAAGAAACTTTCTTCAAAATATCGAACGTGTGCATCGTTAAAAAGTTGCAAAACAAGAAGTAACAATGGGTTTCATTACTCTTTTAAGGTAAATTAATGAAACTGCATGTCATTAATTAGGCTGCAGCACATTAAAGATGCTTTTAGTAATGCACTCATTATGTATTATTAGGTGGGAAAATTAACTCCTTGACATGTTCACAAGAAGCACCCAGCCTGTAAGCGCTGTAACAACACATCTCAAAGTTAAAAATACCCTGTCTCTTGGAATTCAGGTGAAGGATGGCGTTGAGCAAAAACTCCCACATAGCCTACTCTTTTTGCAGGCGTTTAAATATTATTTAGGTCTTAACATTCTTTATGGCTATTTTTTATATCTGTTTATAGAATGCAAAAGTACAACGTACGTCGTATAAGATAGCCGCAGCATAAAGCTTGGTGAAGAGGATATCGCTCCCGTCGCATAGGTGTGTGGGAGATAAGGCAGTAATAGAGCACAAAGTAGGGGTGTGCGAATATTCGAAATTTCGAATATTTTTCTAATAGTGTTTGCTATTCAATTCGATTCGCACTGGAATTTTACTATTCAAACTATTCGAACTTCCCAAAAACAAATACAGCCAACGCCCGATTGAAAGTTACCCCTTCAGATTTTCAATATGCTTCACCACATTACTCTCGTATTGCGGCAAAGCTGTCTTTCAAGCTCCGTTACGGTCAAACTTCGGCAAAAGACTACGTCCGATTGGAAGTGGTCCCAAGATTTTCAGTATGCTTCACCTCATCACACCCCGTTATTGCGGCAAAGCTGCCTTTCAAGCTCCGTTACGGTCGAACTTTGCCAAGACACAGTCAACGTCAGATTGGAAGTAGTCCCTGGATTTTCAATATGCTTCACCTCATCACACCCAGGTATTGCGGCAAAGCTGCCTTTCAAGCTCCGTTACGGTTCCAACATGGAGATGAAAGATGCGGCAGAGGTGGGGGCTCAATTAATGCTGTTTTGGGCGTGAAATTTGGGCAAGAAGTCTGAAAAAATGGAAGCCGAAGCTTTTAGCATCCAAAATTTCAGATGTTCTTATATATCGACGTCTACGAGGCAGATTTGGAACTCCGGACTTGAAGGGAGCACACCCTTGTCTGCCACATCAGTTGGGCTTCTACAGAAGTTGAGAGAGGAGGATAGGCTGAGGAAATGGCATCTTTGCCTATCACATGTAAAGTGTTGTCAGCAACACTTTGGTTGCACCAAATCATGTACATAAATAGACTTCGGCCTCTACATTGCCTCATTCTTGATAAGACAACTATGAAACACCACCCCGCCAGTGCTTCATCAACCTAGCGAAAAGAAAACACTTTCATGTTGCTATCTCATAAGAATATGAATCCTCTCTAACTTCTTTTTCTGCAATTTCGCTTCGAAATATTCGAAAAATATTCTAGAAATATTCGCACTCACACTTCAATATTCGAATTCGCTTCGCACCCAAAATTTTGCTATTCGCACAGCTCTAGCACAAAGTAATCGCATGCATCATAGGCATTTCTCAGTGTTCACAGTAAAACATCGCCAATTGCCGGGAATGCAGCATAACTATGCACCGAACAGTAGTATGCAGTAACCGCAAAGTACGAATGTGCACTTCGCGAAGTGCACTCCTGCTCAAGAAATAAATGCGGTGCCACCACACCAATGTGGTGCTGAAAGTGCCCACTACAAGGCCTCTACTTTCGTTTTACTAAAGCGAGAAATAAATTCCTGCTCTCTCACATGATCATGCAGTAGCGCACGGTGGCAGTGCCAAAGAACATTTCGAAGCTATAACAGGGAGCGCACAGCACTAAAATGGCAGCAGAGCAGACGGATGACTCGTTGGCTAACCCCAATGCATATATTCCATGCATCTCTACAGCGATCTTCTATGAGCGATAACTGGCGCGTTTTAAATGCAGAACCTGCTGTTGCACGGAGCAGATCTTCTAGTTGCATGCAGCATGTTGCCTGCTCATGCCGTCACTGCCGGGGCTCTAGCTATACCATGCTCGCACACTTGCCTTGGGAATGCTCTTCGTACCCGCTCCTCTACTATCCGTGCACAGGTGCCACAGGTGCAGCGAGCATCTTGTTGGGTCAACACGGCGAGGGCAAGCTGCTTTCATTTCTGCAACCGACGCGCACTCCGCACCTCGACGGCACAAGGAAGGAGACAACAGCAAATGACAGCGTGGTGTGCTTGGATCATCGCTTATTAAAAGCGTGCAGTAAGCTATAGAACAGCGCTGCACCACACACGCTGCTAAGCAGAGAGCTTAGGTTTCTTATCGTGATATGACTTAGCCGTACTGGCACGTTCATAGGTGGCCATCACCATGCTTTTTGTGCTTTGTGGCGTTTATAACAACATCGTCCGAGGCACTGGTGACGATGTGGGAATAATTTTAAGGACTTTCGGAAAATTGAAAGTCCTTTTGCGGGACATCGGGGCATCAGCCATACTGCAAGTTCAGGGGCACAGCTAACCTTCATGTGACAAATCGTGATTGCAGTGTGTGCCAGCCGAAAGGGATATAGGGTGAGCCACTATATACATTAGGCTCTATGGAGTCTGGGTTGGTGATTTGTTGCAGATAACGCTTTAGACTGAAAGCATGTGTGTATTAGCAATGTTTTACTTTAAAATTAAGAATGTGCAGCATTTCGAAGCCGTTACTTGTTTGAATATTGAAATTTGTCCAAATATTCACTGCCTTAACTGCATATTCAGCCATGGGCAAATATTCGGGAAAATCCGAATATACATTTTTCAAATCTAGTCGGCTTCGAATAAGCAAAATATTCATTCATATTCAACATTTTTAATATCCACACACCCCTACTAATGACTACAGGCCTTATGAAACCGTTAAGCGCACGAAGACTGGAACAAGAAGACGACACACTGAGTGCTCTGTGTGTCGTCTTGTTCCCGTCTTCGTGCTCTTAACGGTTTCATAATGTCAATGTACCAACTAGCTCGGACCCAGCCTCTGACACTAAAGGCCCGCCACGCTGATGGAGTTTTCATGGCCTGGTTACCCGCCACTCACACATAGTTGTAACATAGCCTCAAGGGCTGCCAGCTACATGTGCACTTCATCTTCCTAGTTTTGGTTTTGGGCTTTGCGAACCACAGTTCATTGTGCCATGGTTTTTCCAGATACTTTTTTTTTTGTTATCCAAAAGTTATGAATTCTAAGGAGAGCTCGCTTCAATTGGCCAATGATGATGAGCGCACTGAAATTACAAGAAGTTCTTATTTTTGTATTTATAATTACCACATAACACCCATAACCACATGTTTATGGTCACCACTGTCGGTACTATGCCTTCAAAGGAAGCACCTTTTTACATCAATACATCCTTATTTAAATATTTCTTAATCTTCGTAGAAACACCCGGTATGTGCAACATAGTTTCAGCCACTATCATACATCAGCTTCGTGGAGCACGTGGCTCTGCCATAAATTATGTCCAAACAATTTAGTGCCTCCAATGAAATCAGTCAGTCAGCAATATTGTTCATTGCCACATATGCTTTAAGTGGATAGTACTTATTCCACTGCACTAGCTATTTTGGTGCATGAAATGTACACTTGCCAAGGGTAAAAGAAAAATACTAGCATGACATTTCAGGCCGTGCACGGGTCCCTTGATCGCAATAAACATGTTAGCAAGGGCACGCAACCGTTTTTATGGGTGAGGTGGCACAGTTTGTAGGTGTATATCTTGAGAAGATCACCCCTCGTCCTGTTCATCTAGGGTCAGTTGATTAAATGTAGTATTATTCTAAAACCAAACGAGCAGATAACTGTTTTTCAGTTGCGATGATGGCTGCCGAATCCAAGGTAGTGCTGTGTCCACTTAGTTAGTGATATTCCGCCAAGGCGTTTGAAACTTTGTAGCCCTTGGCGACATCTTTCTGTAATCTTGTACGTCTGCAGGTAAAAAACATTTTTTTTTATGACAGTGATTTACAGCAAAAAATAACAAGCTACTGATATTACAAAAGCTATTCAAATTGAATCAATCATAAGCGATTGGAGATATTTTGATGACTTCCATTTAAAAATAGTTGGCACGTTTGACACCTACTGCCTGCATTTTTTTTTTCTTTACTTTCCAAGAGAACGGGTAACAAGCCATTTTTTTAAATTATTAAAAGCAAAATGGCTTATTCATTTTCTCTCTCCTTGAATGAAAATTTTCATGAAACATCACTCAGGCGCATGGTTACAAAGCTAAAAGGCATTATTAATAAAGCAATTGTTAATATACTCCTTATTTTCTGGGGTCCATTTTATGTCCGAGTAAAATTGCATTCCACAACTGTCATTCTCCTGGGAATAGTAGCAACTGCGAAGTATGAGATTTGCTAGATGTTCACCGATTGTTGTTTTCAGTCATTTCTAGCAATATTTTGCTTTTATAGGATGCACAAGAATTCCTGCGGTGCTTCTTGGACCAACTTCATGAGGAGTTGAAGGCACCTGTAGGGGCATTTGCACGGCTGCCTCTTGGGCGGCCACGGTCACCAACGGCAGAATCTTCGGAATCAAGCCTCTCGGAGGATGAGGAGGACTTTGAGACATGCGACTCGGGCCTGAGCAGTGAGAAAAGCTCCTGTGGCGATGATCAGGATCTCCTGCTACGTACCCATGGTGGGCAGGTAGTGTACTTGCTGTTGTCATTGGCATTAAAGTACTTGCTGCTGATGTACTACTGTTCCGATTGGCATTGAAGGTCTGCGTTAAGCTTGGATGTGGTCTTCAGAAATATCTTCAAGTCGTCTGTCATACCCTGGTATTTTCTTCTTAGCAAGCAACTCTTCATAGCTAAACATCATAGATCCTATATTCACATGCACTGGAATGCTCTCATGCTTTTTCTTTATCGCTGTAGTCAAGGCTGCGGTTATTTGGCACATCATTGTTCAGAGTCAGACATCAGGAGTTTGACAGTTAAAGTGGCGTGCAGTAAAATGAGTGCAATCACAAACTTAATAAGGCTTGACTGAAATGCAGGCACAGTAACTACAGGGGTAACAGAGGTAGCTGTGTAGCAAGAGAATGTCACAATGCAATGTTGCTTGAACCCTTCAGAATATGAGTGGCACTTAATTTTACCTGGAAAATAGATGGGTGGCACCAAATGTCATGCTCATTTATTCTTGAATTGGTCCTTTTTCATATAAGTCGATGACAGCCCTGTGTCCAAAGTTTCTTAATTTGAACACTACTGTTCCAAAAATTGTCTTCCTTTGGCTTGGTAAGTGATCTTGGTTCTTTGTTTATTATGACTAGTTCCTTTCACATTATAAATGCCTCAGCAGGGCATTTTTTTTTAAATTCAAATTAACTACTCTCTGTGCAGTAGTTAGCTGTGGCATGATGCTGAAGTAGGTAATATCTGTAGCTGCTAAGCATTTTCGTGTTGTGGTTTCGCATTTGCATTCTTAGTCTTGTAGGCACAATATCCTATGTGTAATCTATGTGCACAGCTCATCTATATGCACTCCACGAGCCTGACAAGGTGACATTTAAGTAGTAGTGCTGGACTACGAGGTTCTTTAATTTCAGCTGACTGGTGGGCTATAACTTTTGATAAAGTCTCAGCACACTAGTTTCACTATTGTCACTTTAGCACTTTGTGCAGGCTTTTTGACCATCTTTAACTTTATTGCTTGAAAAAAAAAAATGGATTGAAGTTTCAAAGCACGATCAGCTCTTCACGTAATGGTTTCTTCATGCACAAGTATAAAAAAAATGTGAATGTGATATACACTGAATGGAGAATGGAAGCAGCAAGCTTCACATATTACTTTAATCATGATTATGACCAGTGCCTGCATCTGGCATAAGATGACTGCTTCACATGCAGTTGCATTTTTGCGAACCATACTGAATTCTCCAGAGCCGAGTGATCACACCATTCTTTGGCAATATGATTTGCTGTTTACAGCAGGAAGGTATTCGATTGATGGCCACAGCAGAGGATAAGGCTGCTGGGGACTGGCCGCCTCTGGATTCAGGTTCCTCTGGAGGAAGTAAAGGACACCGGGCACGCAAGATGGCGGCTGCTCAGCGTCTCTGCAGCATTGTGTCTGACGTCTTTGACGGCCGAATCCTGAGCTCAGTACAGTGCCTCACGTGTGACACTGTAAGTCCAGTGCTTGCTTTCTACAAGTTTTCTTGTCGGCATGATGAAGTGAATATGTCGATACTACTACAGTTAAAACTCAATCTAACGAAACCTGATTTTACAAGTTCCTGATCTAACGAAGAAGTTTCGATTCCCCCCCCCCCAGCAAATACCTGTAGGGCTCAATGTTATCATCAACCCGGCGTTCATTGCTTCACATAACCCTCTTTCTGGCCTGCATTGCCCTCACATAGTACTCCTTATATCCGGGTGACATGGGAGGTTCCATGTCAAGGCCGCCCTCACGGACTTCTCACATGCGCTAGAGATGATTGGTGGCAAGAACAATCAGTCAATCAATCAGTCATTTTTTATTTCAAGTTCTTATTACAATGGCCTGGTAGCTTTTTTGGTTGTCGCTACGTTACAATTTTAGATTTTGAAGGGCCGAAAAATTCCTTTCTCAATTGTACAAACTTCCCGATTTAACGAAATAATACAAGCATCCTCATCACTTCGTTAGATCGAGTTTTAACTGTATGTTTAATGACCATCTGGTATCGTACATTCATGTCAGTATCTGAGCATTTATTAACTACGACTAAAAATATTGTTTTCATGCCAAGTTTTATTTAATAAAACTGTTGGGTATCTCACCTTTTACTTTGCTAGAAGGTCTAAATTTAAATATGCACGTTCTTAATGACCCTTCATCGAGGTTTCATAATATTGCAGTAAAATTTGTATGAAACAGAAACGTAACTTTAGCATTTCATTAAGAACGCGATGGAAAGATCTCGGAACTAACCATTTTTGATAGCATGTGAGAGCATGCTGACATAAGGCAGTCTCCTAAGTGTACGTGACACAGAGCCTCCAAAGATTTTATCGAAATAGTCGCCCTTCCGTGGAACAGACTTCTCACTGCTGCAATAGCTGTGATATTCTGACCTGCATCGATGACTGCATCATGGGGCAGAAAGTAAGCCCCATGCAAGCGCTTCGTCAGACTTTAGGAAAGCTATAACTTCACCATATTTGTGTTACACCCCCTGTACTAGTGCTACCTTTGTGAGGAGCACTAACAAAGTGTTTCTTTTTTTTTTTTTTTTTTTCGTCCAAGAAAAAGGGTGGCAATCACTTTTGCAGTGGAAGTTTACTCGTTGAATTTCTCAGGAGGTGGTTACTGCTGCCTCTTCCACTGCCTCAACTTTCATTTTTATAGTTTTGTTTATTTGCATCGTTTTAACAAGTGCAAAAAGGGCGCACACAGGCAACTTTACTGGCTCTCCCGGTCTCTACAGAGGTGTATGTGTACAGTGTCAGTTCTGGATGAACGTTTCTTCCGAACAGCAGTTGGATGATAGTGCATTTAAGGTTATTTTCTTAAGTTGCCATACCCATGCCACTATACTTCTCTGATGCTTGAATAACAAACGATTATTTTGTGTGGGTTGGCTGAAGAGAAATGCACAGTACCATGTTTTATGAAATATTAACTCCAGAACAGCAAGCTCTTCTCATCTTTCCATAGTTCTTCTCAGAGGGATGCTTAGAGTGAAACACATTATGTTAATGAATTTCAGTTGAATAATCTCTACTTTTACCTCCCACTTTATTGCAATGCCCAATCCCCACCATGCTTTGTCGTTTGTCTGGGTTAAGTGTACTAAGCCATAAAATTCAGCCTATGGCTGCATGAGTTAAACAGTAGGTCCAAACTTTGTAGTTTTCCAAATTCGCAAGGTTCAAATTGATGATCTTTTACAGTAAAATGTGCGTTTTAAAAATTTTAATGTAAACATTTCGACAGAAGTCTGTCTGGCTGGGTGGAAGAATTAAGAAGTTGAAATACCTCCAGCCACAAATTCTTGGAGGAAACCCGACGTTTGTAAGATAGAGGCATCACTGCAAGTAGTACGGGTAAAATGCTTCAAGGTTTCCAGTGTGCTTGTGTAGCTTCTAGATTCATGATTTGCTTTAATGGCAGTTCTTACGCAAGTGTCTGCATGATGTTTTTATGGTAGTTTCTCCCAGATGAACCCTTTGAAAACTCTTTTGGGTCAGGTGCATTTGCACAAAGAAACAATGTTCCATGTTACTGGAGAGCCAGTAAAAAGTAAAGTGCATTCATGTGAAACATATAACAAAGCAGCTTTAAGAGTTGTCCATGCTCAGCTTTCGAACTTGAATTTCCCCTTTGCAAGCACTGCGAAATTGGTTTAAAGCTATTGTTTGTTTCCTTGGTCAGTAGCTTTTGCAATGTACTACAGCCTGTCTACCCTGTCGGTGCACCATGACGAAGTTTTTAGCAGCACAAGCGTCGCGAATTGTGATGACATTCATGTCATCCTCAAGGAATTGATAAAACTATAGAGTATTTTAAATTGATACGATATAAAGTTTTTTGCCTTGCCCTAATGTAATAAATTTGGCCACAGGCCTCTTAAAAAAATTGTATTTACAATGTTCAGGGATGTGAAATGTATGACAAAATACTTGGCAGCTGTTCATAACAGTGGACATCGTACAGTACATGGAGACATTAAAATGCCTGAAGTAACATGGGCTAAGCTTGAGAAGCTGTTGTGCCAATAATCTTCCAGCCATATAGTATCCATTATGCTTGGCCTTATACATCACACACTACTAGCTGCTTGAACTGTGGCTCCTGAAAAATTGACATTTCAACTCGTTCCACACCCTCCGTACTTATCAGGCCTGGTGCCTCAAAATCTTCCTCTTCCCAAATCTATAGAGGCACCTAAGGGCATTCACCTCTCAATGGATGATAAAGTGAAGTATACAGTGAGACTGTGGATCAAGAAAGCGTATCAGCATTCTTCATTGATGGAATAAGACAACCTGTTCAACCATTGGGAGAAATATCTTGCGAGAAATGGTGACTATGATGAAAAATAAATATACCCTCTTGTTGTCCACTTGATGTGTACATTTATGCCTATCATTTTTTTTTTTTCGTATGAATATCCGTTTTCATTCGCAATTTACTGGCAATTGTGCATTACCTTTCAGCCAACCCTCATAATTTTTTTGTGTGTTAATTTATTACTTTAATTTGTATTATAGTACAACATAACTTTAATTTGCGTTACAGTACAAAAAACAAGGCCAGTGAAAGCATAGAGGACTTTCTGTCAGTGAGATCACTAGTCAAAGACAACAGTTAACGTCCTCTATGCTTTCACTGGCCTAACTCAATTCATTTGGTTGTGTCCAACATGTAAGCGGGCCTGTTCGAAAAAAATCCCCTTTTTTCGTTCATACAAGAAACTAATTTTTTAAGATGCGTAGCTTCATTATTTGTCAGCCCATCCTCACAGACTATATAATCTGCACTCTTTACTTCAGCAAAACCTAAAACTATTCGAGGCACTGATAGAGTAATTTTTAATGCCTTCAGTTGGTGTTACAAAAGGCAAGTCATTAACCTATGTGCTTACCAAGATGATGAACTTTGAACATTTTGTAACAAACTTTCTTATAAAATTGCTAAAGAAATATGCTTGCCAGGAGTCGGTATCACTGATAATGTTCTCCATGTTATCTTCAACGTTTTATGTCTACACCTTTTACTAGCTTTTGCCAATTCATGTTGTTCTGCCCTTTGTATGCCTACTTGCTTTATTAGGTTATATAGTTTGTTGCCATTTTCCGTCGCATAAAAATGCCTGATTCTCCCGTAATCAAGAGTAGTTGTAAGCATGAAATGGCTACCGGCAAAGCATATTGGTTGGAGATGATGCTAGCCACAATCTTAATGGCTATAGTGCATGTTCATAAGGGCACACCTCACCACACTGTGCACTGGTCCATATGGACGCCATTGTTTCCTGTCACTGCATGGGATAAACATTGGGCTTTGTCTATCTAGCAGTGCGCAGCATAAAGGAGCCACATACAACAACTCTAGCACTGCATGCTGCATGATGCCATCTCATGAAGTGGAGGCAAAATGCGCTGCGAAACTTATCACCAATTGCCCGAATGTCTCGTTTTGTTCTCAATTGAGTGTCCGGATAACGGTGCTAGCTTTTCGCTCAAGATCGCTCAAAAGTCGCCGTCAGTGATAGCTAAAAGCATTTCATGCTTAATACATACAGAGCTTTACAGTAAGTCAAGAAAATAAAGAGGAGCATTTGCTTCTGCTGATGCGCTGTGCTCAGCCAATTAAATTATAAATTTAACTATTTCGTTACCATGAGAATATCGTTGTTGCTATAGGTCTCTAAACATTTTTGCCAGTATAAATAATAGCCTAGTACACAATGCAATCCAGCACTTTGTAGACAATGAAATGTTTCCAAAAATGTAAGCTGCAAAGCAAGAAGCCTAATATGTAACATGTGAAAGTCATAAAAGCACCGTTTTTGTAGCTAGTTGAAAAAAAAATAGAACAGTTAAAAAAGATGTGGTGTGCAGGAAAATAAACAATAAAATAAATTCAGTATATACATTTGACAAATATAAAAAAAACAAGAATAGTCTCTGAAAAAAATAAATGTTCTGTACACTGCCATTGTTCAGATACAAAAAAAAAAAGACCAAGCTCAAGAACACAAGTTCGATTCCCAGCTATGGCAGCTGCGTTTTAATGAAGTCAAAATGCATGAGCACCTGTGCACTTAGATTTAAGTGCACGTTAAAGAACCCCAGGTGGTCAAAATTGATTCGGAGTCTGCCACTACAGCGTGCCTCATAATGATATGGTGGTTTTGGCTTGTAAAACTCCATAAATTAAACCTTTGAGGGTCAATTTTTTCCGCGAAATGCGTCCCAAAAATACGTGTTTTTTTTTTTATTGCTGAATTAAATTCTTCAGTCGAATCTATTAAAGAAAAAAATTGTCAAAAAATTTTCTGGGTGACCGTAAAGTAGCAAAAGTTAATTTGTGTTGTTACATACGCATGGTTTATTAGTGAGTAACAGCAGGATAAATTCTAAAAAAAAAGTGTATGACTGTTTAAAATTATGCGTTAAAATAAACGTCTGTGTAGTTCACAGACGTACTAGAACAACTGCACGAAGTAGCATCAAGTGGAAACACGGGGGAGAAAAGCGACTTTTGATCCAGTCAGCATTGTCTCGCCGCGCACGCTTTTGAAATGTCGCTCACTCATCAACATCCGAGTCTTATCTTGTAAGGAACTCCTCTTATGACGGGCTGACATTTACTGAATCAGATTCTGATTCGACAGTCGAGCGGTGATTCTGAGGAATCCCCACTAGACTCACTTGCGGCAGAGAAACCGGAGCTCACTCTCATTGCAAAAGCAAACTGCACGGGTGAGTGCACTGCAGAAAACTGTATTCATTCTAAAAAGACAGGGCGTGCAAACACGGACACAAGAAAGAAGTCAGGACACCACAAACGCCGACTAACAACTGAAGAGACGAACAACGGCTGAAAAGAAAGAAGGCACGAAAACTTATCTGCGCATGCCCATGCAACAGGCGAACCTATCAATCCGGCACGCATGGCGGTCTACGTGGAAGATAACTGTTAAGGCATTTGATTTCATCTTTATGCAAGTTCATCGACGGTTGGCTCATGCATGCGCTACCACTATTCTCGATATGCCACGCTTCAATCATCAGGCGCGTTTCTTCATTTCTATGATGGTACAACACTGCGCATTCATCGAATTTTGGCGTGCACTTACAATCTCGACAATGTAAAGATAGATTAGAAGGTGAGCCTCCTGTTAGCGATCTCTTATGTTCCAACAATCTCTGGTTAATGCATCGGCCCGTTTGTCCTACGTAGAAGCGGCCGCAGCTGAAAGGGACCTTATACACCACACTCGTACGGCAATCAGTGAACTTGTTGGTGTGTTTTACGAAACAAATATTGGTCCGCTTCTTGTCTTTTACTCGCTCATTCTTCCTCTGCACAGCGGCACAAATCTTACCTAGCTTATTGGCTGCCGTGAAAACAACATTAACGCCGTATCTACTTCCTACTTTCTTTAGCCTGTGAGATACGCAATGAATGTACGGTATACCTACGACACGTTTCTCCCTATCACTTTCTGCTACCATGCTCGGACTTAACACAATAGACTTCTTCAAACGTTCAGCGACCGTGGCCACTGCATCACGAGGAAACCCTACATCTAAAAGACGCGTAACCTGTGCGTTAAAGCTATCACTTATTTTGTGCTCACACGACTTGGTGAGGGCTGATTTAAGGCAAGACATGGCGATGCTGTTTTGTACAACCTTCGAGTGCTTCGACGAAAAATTTAACAGCGGTTTCGAAGATCTAGGAGAGTACTGCCAGCACACGTGGTTCTTCTGGAACGCTAAGGAAATGTCTGGAAATTGTATTCCATTATTCTGAGGCACCTCTTTAGTAAAGCTCAGCCCACCTCCATTTAATTCAAATTTTTCGCTCACAGAAGTTACCACCTTTTCAAAGTCCTCACCACTACAAAAGATCAAATAATCGTCCACATAACGAAAAACCTTAATAACCGAATTACCTAAGGTGCCTTCCAAAAGATTGTCAATCTTGCTAAGGTATAAATCACTAAGAACCGGAGCAACCTTAGAACCAATACATATCCCTGATTTCTGCACATAAACGCCTTCCTTCCAACCTACAAGCGTCGACTTTAAATACATGGGAAGGATTTCTAGAAATGCCCCGGTAGAAACACCACATTTATCGGTGAAAACCGTCTGGTGCGCTTGTTCGTTAATACATTCATTAACACAATTTAACAAGTCCTCATGCGGCAAAGAATAATACAGGTCTTCAATATCCATACTAAAAGCTTTACAACAGCCGGGGTTCTCCTCTGAGAGGAACTGAACTAGTGCCTGAGAATTACGCATACGAAAAGGGTCTGAAAAACTCAAAGAGGTTAAACAGTTCTGCAAATAACTAGATACAGCAACTTGCCAGGTGCCTTGCTCTGAAACGATTGCTCGAAATGGGATCTCGTTCTTATGTGTTTTGGCTGAAAAAAACAATTCTAAAGTAAGTGATTTAGCCTTCTTGACATTACAAGCTATTCTCTCAAGATTATGTCTTAACAAAAGGTCGACAGCACGTTGCCTAACTACCAATGGCTTAAGTTTTACCGTCCTAAAATTCTTTTCTATGGCTGTTAATGCTTTTTCTGAGAACAAACTGTCCGGCATAATGTTGGCGTTAATGTTGTTTTCACAGTAGCCAATAAGCTAGGTAAGATTTGTTCCGCTGTGCAGAGGAAGGATGAGCGAGTAAAAGACAAGAAGCGGACCGATATTTGTTTCGTAAAACACACCAACAAATTCACTGATTGCTGTACGAGTGTGGTGTATAAGGTCCCTTACAGCTGCGGCCGCTTCTACGTAGGACAAACGGGCCGATGCATTAACCAGAGATTGTTGGAACATAAGAGATCGCTAACAGGAGGCTCACCTTCTAATCTATCTTTACATTGTCGAGATTGTAAGTGCGCGCCAAAATTCGATGAATGCGCAGTGTTGTACCGTCATAGAAATGAAGAAACGCGCCTGATGATGGAAGCATGCCATATCGAGAATAGTGGTAGCGCATGCGTGAGCCAACCATCGATTAACTTGCATAAAGATGAAATCAAATGCCGTAAAGGGGTCATGAACCACTTTTCCAAGTAATGATCTAATGACCTCAGTATCTGAGTTTACTGCCTCCCGAATCGATTGCCACAAAAATTTTTCGAATCCGTCAAGAATGAGCGGAGTTACGGGGGTTTGGCGCACGCTCTCAGCGCTTTCTCTCTTTTCTCGTGCCGACGAGCGCACTGGAAGCTAGACAGGGAGGGATGGCACGGGGGAAAGAAGTTACGTCAGCGCGCATCATGAAACGCAATTGCTCTCCCGCTGTGATTCGCATGCGCGAGTGCGGCTACCGTGTAAATTTAGCAGACTGAGGAGGGCGGCGCGGGCAAGTGGCGGCACCCCGTGGCAAGAAGCTCATCTCATCCGGCTATCGGCCAATAAGCATGCTATATCTCTTGCGACGTAAACTGGCAGATCCGCGACGTCAACATGCAGACCCGCCCACCGACGAGAGTGAGAACCGGCCTCTGTTTGAAAAGAGGGCGCCTGAGGAAACGGCAACTTCGCGCTCCGCTTGTGGCCTTTATGCGGCGCGCACGACTGTAATATTTTGCAGAGCAGTTCATAGCCGTGTCAGCTTTCCACAGGATGTGTTTTTTCAACAAGACCAAGGGGTGCTTCATGACCCCTTTAACAGTTATCTTCCACGTAGACCGTCACGCGTGCCGGATTGATAGGTTCGCCTGTTGCATGGGCATGCGCAGATAAGTTTTCGTGCCTTCTTTCTTTTCAGCCGTTGTGCGTCTCTTCATTTGTTAGTCGGCGTTTGTGGTGTCCTGACTTCTTTCTTGTGTCCGTGTTTGCACGCCCGGTCTTTTTAGAATGAATACTTACCAACTAGCTCAGCTCTCTGTTATTCTAAGAAAACTGTAGTTGTGAGCGCGTCCAGAAAGCAAAAACAAGTCCGAAACCTATAATAATAATCCTTCATCTTATCACCAACGAGACTGAAGTAGTTTTTGGGAGTCCCCGAAACAGGAAACGCAGCCACAGCGGCATCGTTTGTGGCAGTCAGCACCTGCACGGAAACAGGCATAATCGCGTACCAGGGAGCAATAAACGAGAGATTAACAAATTGGTCAACTTTTGAAAGATTTTAAACCGGAAAGCCATCACTTTTGCGGGCACAACAAGTGGGAACTGGCCAAAGAATGAAACCAAAACTAGCCGGCGCACCGCTGTAGTAAAGCATAAAAAAAAACTGAAAGTGATCGGTGCAAGGAAAAATTCCCCGTATTCCCGCAGTGTGGCAGCACATGCCAAGCAAGAGAAATGATCGAAAAAGGCATGCTTTTTAAACGTACATACAATGACGTACATGTATGTCTTTTACCATCCTGTGGCTGTTGCGGATGACATACATGTACGTCTTTGACAACCTCAAAGGGTTAATATTACGTGGGAAAAAAAAAACTAGAGACCAGCAGCTGGTCCCTCTCTCATGCAATGTGGTGAAATAAAGCCACCCAGTCTCAAAGGCAGTGCTCACTATTAACAGCTGGCATCCTTTTTTTGGGGTAATAATCCCTGATCCAACATCGTCACATAGCACAGGTGCTAAATAATTTGATCATTCAATTGCTGAGCGTGAGCCTGGAATGAAACTTCAGTAAACGCGAGCTAGCTGCTCTAGATATTTTGTTTGTGTCCTACTTCATCTGTTTTTGTTGAGATGCTACAATAACAAGTGCATAACGTGATAAAATGCCAAGCTTTGATGTCGTGACAAGGCCTGCCCCTGTGTGCTTTGTCCCTGTGTTGGTGTGGGATATTAAACTATTATTTATTAACTCATTCACTTATTGTCTCACTTGCCTGTTTACTATCGGCACGGTAAGATAATAAAACCCTCATAAAAAATGGGTGGATGTGTCAATATCATTTACTTATTAAAATAAAAAGCATAAGCTTTCTTGGCACATTTATATGACCAAAATGGAGGCACATCTCGTTTTTTTTTTATAGATTGATGCCCCTAGAAAGGCCAAGTATATCCATATGATGCATCCTATTGGCCTATAGTCTGTGTAAGGAAAGGTTACTAAAGACTAATGTGTGCAAATTGTACAATTACGTATTAAAACCCTGTCTATGCCTGGTCACTTGCTGCAAGCTGGGGATCCAAATATTCTGGAATTTATTTTATTTATTTATTGATACTGGTTAACCCTCGAAGGGTAATTACAGGAATGGAAATGCAGTCATAGATACAATTCAATCAAGAAACACCCGCTCAGCATAAATACAAGGATAGTAATTGTTAAGGCACTGCTTGCATTATACATATTCAGAGTGGAATAAAAGGAAAACGAAAAAAAATGCCCCCACCTCCCCGAAGAGAATCGTGAGGAAATGCGTATGCATTTCTTGCGCCGAGAGTACACAGCGTAGTAATTGCCTTGAGAGGCGCCCATCCAGCGAACGGTCAAGAGTGAGGCGCGCGCTTCACTCCATTTATATATACGTGCGAGCGAGCGGACGGGAGAGTGGGGCGCAGGGAAGAGAGAGAGCGAACGGCGAGAGAAGGAGCGGCGAAGCACTGCACCTACCCTCTCCTACACTCTCTCAACACACGCGGGAGCTCCGCCTAGCTCCCGCGATGCGAGCGCCCTCACACGCCAGAGCGCGCTCCTCCTCTCCACTCACTCTCCGCTACTCCGCCCGCACCACCTGCTCCGGTTGCTAGGGGCGAGGATAAGCGCGCGCGCCCGCAGCTGTTGCTATGGGAGAGGGAGTGAGAGTGGAGAGATAACACCTGCCGGCGTGCGGACATCAACAGACGCCTGACATGCCCCGACTAAGAAATGCATTCGCATTTAAAAGGCACAAATTCAATCGTCACGCCCATGGCGTGGTTTTAAGAATTAGTGATCGGGAATGCCGCATGACCCGAATAGGCAAGAGCACGCAGCTCATCTAAAAATGTAGTAATGGAAGAGGAAGCCAGTGAATCGGGCATTGAGACAAAACTTGTGAGAGTAAAAAAGTGTGGAGGAAATGGTGTTGCCAGTTATGAGGAAGGTGTTGCTTACCACACCATCTGCAGGTGTCAACAACACGGGAGACATTCCAGGACCTGTCACTACCCATCCCAAGCAGGGACCACCTGGCTGTGCTGCATGCAGCTCAGGGCAGTGGTACCGCGGTAGTTCCAGGGGCCCACTTACGTGGCGCACTCGAACCCCAACAGGGTTGGCTCTCCTGGATCCTGGGGCGCATGTTTTCTTGGGTTTTTGGGCAAGTCTTGTTGCTTTTCTTTTTTCTAGTTTACATAATGTATTGATTATGCTTTGCGTTCCTTTTAAAGCACTATGCATTGTCATATTTGCAGGCGTGAAATTCCACCAGTTATATTTAACTCATAAGGTGTCTCCCTTACAATTTCAACTGTGAGTCCCTTTACAGGAGTCCTGACACAAAAATTTGAACACAATTTGACTGCTACATAGCACTACTGGGAGCACATAGGCGTCATCTGTACAATATCAGCCACAAATTCAGCCTAAAACGCATTTTAATTGAGTTCTGAAGTTTGTCCAAACACCAAGTCAGAAAGTGAAGCACCTGGCAATGTAGTCATCATGGGGCTCTGTTTTGTAAACAATATACGTCACAAGTTTTGGCCAGGTTACAGGAGATGTGTGTGTGATGGACAATGCTGGTAGCGACACCTGAATATGCAGAGCCTAACCAGAGACCGACAAATCTAACATTTCAGCAACTTACCTGCTTGCCAACTCTGTGTAAAGCATTGACAGTGAGGTAATAATCAACTCACAGTATTTTCTTTATTTCCTTTCAAGAACACCGATGCGACCGAAAAAAAAAAGTTTTAATATATTGCAGTTAGATAAATCGCCACAAGATGTCGCTACCAGCTCTGCTGCTGCCGTCAGTGGCTTCGGTAACCAGTTTCCGCAAACATTGGGAAGCCTTCAGACAAACTAAAGTTCTCTACTGCCGGGATTGTACTCCGTAGTGGACGGATAACTGCTCAGGCACTCTCCCATGGATCACGCGGCCTCGTCTGCATTGACATGTGTGATTAGCACAGTTCCATGTCCTGCTGAATGAATTTAGACGTGTGCGCCGTACATACTTTAGATTTGTATTCCTTTAGGACTCAGCGTTGCTTGATCTAAGTATGAGTCAGTAAAACGTTGCATCAACCACTTACATGTTAGACATACGCACTTTTATGGAGTGCACAAAAACAGGCAAACTTACACTAGCAGCAAACTGCTGTGAACTGCAGCTTGAGCAGCCAGCCAGTGTGTCCAATTCAAAGGATGCAACAATGTTGTGATGTCACTGCTTCCGTTGTCAGTTCTCGACAATCTGCTTTACAAATTATCGAAGCGAAAAAGATTCAGTGCATATAATACTGCGGCTGCTCCAAGGCTCACGGAAATCGTCACTGTCTGTTGGATGACGACAACGACAGGAACAAAATTGCAACTCCTGACAAGATTCGCGCAGTGAACCAAACCTTTCTAACCGATATTTATATTCTTCCTGGCTCCCTTGCCAATCGCTGCACTAGATAAGTGCCGTGGCTTAACAATCGAAGGAACAATTAAGCACTTGCAGCGAGCGCTCAAGATAGCAGACAAAACAGCAACGCTGACCACATGCCAGAAGGTGGCCAGTGACGTCACTGGTATTCGTGGTCACTTGATAATATTTGTCCGCAAGCAGGCAGAGTGTGTCACAGGCCACTAAGTACCCTGTGAAATGAAATTTGCTAAGGCGCATTGCCAGGCTAGTTGGTTGGGAATCGTAATTCATATGGCGTAGTGCACCACGCCCTGTCGTGGTGCACTCTGCCCCTGTTGTGGTGCGCTACGCTATATGAATTATGATACCCTTTGAAATCGAAACTGCCACCGGTCATAACGTATGTGCGTAAATCAAACATTCAGCTTGCACTGGGCCAAATGAGTCTTTGCCGCGATTAACGAGTCAGTCGCCACTGATTAAGAGCAAAAAACAGAGGCTCACAAAATTTGTGTCAGCACTCCTTTAACAACACTTTTAAGAAATGAAAAATGAAGATAAATGACACTCAATACTTCAGTATTAATTAGAACTAACAGACAATAATGCCAAGGAAAGTATAGGGGGTGTTATTTGTAGTAATTAGAATATAAATGTGAAGAAAGTAAAGTGGACGAAAAGATAACTTGCCACCGGCAGGGACCGGACTTGCTGTGACAGCTCTGTTCCAGTGAGAGCCGAATGAACAAACATGCATATCATGCTTTTTCAGGCAGGCAAAATTAATCTGGAGCCCACTACTACACTGCAACCCATAAACCAACTGCGCAGTTTGGTACATTGAATGGGCCCTCCGACACTTTTGAAGCACCTATGTCTTATTTGTGTTTTACGTAGACTGATGGCTGGGGATAATTTTAGCATAGATCTAAGCACCGATATCAAATGATTTAGTATTTTAATCACGCAATAAAATCACTACATCGCTGTCGACCACATCAGCATGTAGTGGCACTCGCCAGGACTGTTGCAGGTGGAAATGACGACGCAGAGCGCCAGCCTATGATTGGATAAATGTAACGTTAAAAGCGATTGTGGTGTGGCATCAAAGTTCAGATTACATTGGGTTTCGTTTTTCTTTTCTGTACTTTTTCAATGAACTCCAAATAGATGCCGGTGCAACAAAAAATATCACTACACTTACAAAGGACGACAGAGGCTGTGGCTGCCATTTCGTCTGTTTTTTTTTTTTTTTTTTTTTTGCCTGTGTGGGTCGGATGTCCATACGAAACGCTTCTCTCTTCCCTCTTTTTGCTTCTGTACATTTGTGAGCTGCCTCTTTCCACATGTGCGGTAGGCTCTTGATTGTTGTTGAAGGGATGCAGGTAATCCTCTTCGTTGAATGACCTTGTAGTTCGTTGGGCAGCTCACCGAACAACCCACTTAGGGGCGACCGTGTTTCATCGCCCTTGCCGCTCCACAAATTTCCTCGAATGAGAGGAGGGATTGACATGGAATGTCGTTGTAAGGAACAGCAGACAAAGCCTCGCCAGCCTCAGTTCGAAGCAGTAGCGCCTGCTCAAGTTCTGACAAGTCAGGCTTCAGGCACCACATTTGTTATTATGGCAACAATGTCAACAATACGTTAGAAAGGACAAGCAACAATGGTGTGCAAGCTTCCCCTACACAGGAGCTTTCAGCTCATTTTATTGGAGCTCTCTGAAACGTCACAGGGCGAGTGAAATGTGGTCACGTGACCCTGCGAGTTGGGGGTAGGCATTTTTTTCTTGTATTTTAAATTCTCTAGATCGAATAACTTCAGACTGCATGCCGCTATCACTGCCGTTCTTGCTGCACTAACCTGTCTGTACTTCAGTCTACGCAACCCACGAGTAAAAAGTGTGGCGTTGAAGAGTGTTGCAGGACCCCTTTAAGTTAAGCAATTTCTATGGTTTAGGATCGTTACACCACTTTTTCATTCTTTTCTGTAGTATGCTGTGAGGCCTAGGGAAAATAACATTCAGTTGTTATGCTGCTAATCATTTAGCTTCTTTATTTTGTGCCTTTCTCTTGATAGTGGTACACCGCAGTTGTGTCGTGAAACTTCTGCAGTATCCAAAGTGACTACCCGTACCTGAGAAATCATCCAACCTGGCCTCAGATTTTCTGTAAAGTATCGTGTAATACTCACCGAGATATTGCTAGCGCCCATGAAAGCACCGCAGACTACCTAGCCTTCTCATGCGCATTACCATTGGCATGCAGTGGCTGTAGCAAACATTTATGAGCAGTATGTGGTTGGCACACACTGCTGGCATATGCTCGTGAAGTGTGTTATAGGTAGTAAAACCCTGCTGTTACGTTCCTCACTGCTGCGTTTTCCTGGCTGTTATGTCGTTTTCCATCGACGGTGTAAGATATATACTCTTTAGGTGAGGACACTCGCGAGACGCAATCGACCAGCTAAAGTAACAACGCTGAGCGCCTCCCGGTCGGCTGACGGCAGTGGATACCTATCGGCGCGATGACGCAACTTCAGCACAAAAACGCGTTCCCGTAACAACTGGCACTTCATGGGAAATCTGAATTTCCTAATCAGCGAACGCAGCTGTGATATGCTCTAGTTAAAACGCATGCCGCGTTTTTCGCAAGCGAAAAATGCGATATGCGGCGGACACCAGCGTTGCCGCTGACCACGTCGGTTGCGATAGCAACGGTGCACAAAGCATTTTTTCTCTTCAAGTTGCGTCTTCCCGCCGATAGATACCCACTGCCATCACCGGACCAACAAACGCACGCCGTTGTTACTTTATCTGGTCAAACGTGCTTTGCATGCAAGCCAAGAAGTGTCCCCACCTAAACAGTATATATCTTACACCGTAGTCCCGGCATAGTTCCCATGGGATCCAATGTATTAGGAACCACGCTGTTACATCGCAACTGTGGGACCGTTCCCTTGTGGTATGTCGAGAAGTGCTTTTCAAGCTGGCTAAGTGACCACGTAAGAGAGCCATGTTGACTTTTCACGCAGCTTGGCCTGGCTTGTTAGCTGTATGAGTGGCACAAGCGACACACGTAACGTAGTTTCGGTTACCGCAAACAAAAGCATAACCTTCGATATTCGTGTTGCAAGGATCGCGTCGATGGCATTATTGGTTTTAAACTTGTTTCTAGTACTCGCGAAAGTAAGGCCTTAGAGATTGGCATGTGTTTCCATCGTCGAAGGAGTTTGCGCGGTTCGGGGTCGAACTTGTCGTACTGGTCATGTTGCGTGTGCGTGTGCCTACAACTGTTGGTGCCAAAGAATCATATACGTTGATTACATTTCTATGGATAACACCATTCTCAGCTTCGTGGTTCTACCCGTCGGCTAGATCGTGGCTGAGTGCACCATGTGTGCACCAGTGACAGTTTAGCAGTTGGTGGAGCTGGGGTCATTTTCTTTGACAATAGTTTTTGGGGGTACTTTCACTTTCGTGAGACATTCGACCATCTATGACTAGCCATGGTGGTCCGACACTACGCCAACAGTGCTACATTATTGCTCGGAGACGCCGACGCATCTGGTGACAATCTCGCGAAGGTATCGCCAAAAATGATCGCTTGCCAGGTGTCGGCCATGCGGACACTAGATTTATTAAAAGGATATGGCACTGCAGGTGCTCAAAAAAACTTTTTGTGCTGCTCGGACACGAGGCTACGTTGAACGGTTTTTTCAAGTGTAAGCATTCAAATGAAATTCTGTACCACTAAATATTTTTTTCATTTTTCCTGTTTCTCGGCTCGTGCGTTTCCCGGCTCTTATGTTTACATCATATGGTCCCTTCAAAAATATATCAGCGGGGTTCTACTGTATCAGCTTGCCCACCCACTTTTTCTAATGAATAGTGTCTACTACAGGGAAAAACAACAACTTGGGCTATTGTGGCACACTCGCGTGACCTTGATACATATCTATGTTTTAAGTAATCGGCATTGCTGGCACATGTAGCTGCCTCTAAGTACATTTGCTGAATGCATATCATGTTTCTGTTGCATTCCTTAAGATCTAGCTTTTTTATTATGCCTAGGTGGTTATGGGGCCCTGGCGTTGCCCTACAAGATTGCTTAGCCGCCTTCTTTTCTGCGGATGAGCTGAAGGGTGACAACATGTACAGCTGCGACAAGTGCTGCAAGCTTCGAAATGGCATAAAGTATTCAAGGGTGCTTCAGCTGCCAGAGGTGAGTGCACACTTTCATTACCCTATTTTCTGCATTTAAAAGGAATAGATATTGTGCATTCAATGGTTTTGCCTAACCTGTTTTTGTTTTTATGTTGATAGCATGTAGCAATGGTGTAGTATGGGTTATTATGGAGGAACTTGCAAATACTTGAGGGAGGGAATGGTCTATGTAATTATTTCTGGAGACAATTGAGTTTGCAATCTGCTTCCTCATTCTTTTGGCAAGTATATTGCCCGAGTAGTGCTGGGATACTGAATAATCTGTGCTGATCGAGACTTTCATGGTTTGTGCAGGTGCTGTGTATTCATCTGAAGCGGTTTCGGCACGAGGTGATGTTCTCGAGCAAGATCAGCAGTTATGTCTCCTTTCCACTAGAGGGTCTCGACATGGCGCCATTCTTGCATTCTGGTTAGTAAGAGCTTGGTGCATCGAGTACTAATATTATTGCTTTTTTTTTTACGCTATTTCTGTGTCATCTATGTTTGTGTGGTTATTCCTTACTCTTTCTTTTCTTCTGGGACTTGTGCTTACCAAATTTGCCACCAGCAGGCAAGTACTAGCTGGTTAATCTTATTAACTGCTCAGGTTATTTTTCATACAAAGGTTGCAAATAGCTGCAACAGAGTAAACGAGCATTGTCACTGTAGGCAAACAGTAGACCTTGCCCCTCGGGATGATGTAGTGATGCTGCCCTCAAATTCAGTAGACTCCGTATAAGGTGAACTTGAAGGGGCCATGAAAACTTGTCTTATCAGAAGTCCCCCCAGTAAAGAAGTGACAAAATGCTGTGTGCACCCAAATATCTGTTACTGGAAGACAATGAACAAAGTAGGTTTACAATGAGAAGGTAATTACAAGATGACCATTTTTTTTTTGGTTCTGCATACTTAAAAATGCTGGCTTCAAGTACTCTTGCTCTGTTTTATCCAATCTGCAGTGGTTGTTTGCCTCTGTTGAGTGAGTCAGCATGCAATCGCAGATGTAGACATCTTTGTAGCAGCAGAAATATGCTGGGGCGATTTTGTTCTGCAAGTTCTTTATAACAATTTTACAAGGCGATTTTGGTCTGCCAGCGTTCATTTTTATAAGGATTGATAATACGCAAATATAATCTCTAGCACGTCACACGCAATAAAGTGCAGCCCAATGTTTCCTACCCACTGTATCAAGGAACATACTCGTTAGAGAATAATGCAGCATGGGTGTGTTAGCTTCGTTGTCAAAATTCGTAGTGTAAATGCATTTCTGTTGAAAATTGCAAGTAAATTTTATTTTGTGCTCTTGCTGGTTTCATAACTTTCCTTGCAAATTCATGTAGCACACAATAGTAGAGCCCATGTTTGCTTGTGTTTCGTGTAACCTGTATGCCTATGTTGCATTTCAGAGTGTCCACGATCTGCCACAACATATGACCTTATGGCTGTCATCTGCCATCATGGAACAGCAGGCTGTGAGCATCATACTTTGGCTCCCATCTTAGAAAAATGCTGTCACATTATTTTCTCAGAATGCTTAGTGTGGGCAGCTTCACAGAAGCCGATTTCTAAAAATTTTACAACTGCACGAGTTCCTTTTTATGGCATATTGTACCATATTTGCTTGCATAACGATCACTATGGCATAATGATCACACCTTGGAAGTTCTTCCTGCGCAGTGACTGCACCCTGAACTTACCACTGATGATGATGATGCTGCTGTGGCCATACCCTTTGCAACGGGCTGGTGTCATTTGACTCCAGGCCAAAGATGGTGTGACCACAGTGACAGCGCCACATGTTGACCATTTTGCGAGGTGACCGCTGTGTCCCGCAGCATTACAGTGAAACCTTGGTGATACGAATCTCACGGGACCAACAAAAATATTCGTACCATCCGAAATTCGTATCACCAGAAAGCATGAAAAATTAGCATGCGACAAAGGAAAGCTGGCGTACATTTTCATTTATTGTTTTTCAGGGCCGCAGCAACGTCAGGAAGAACCCTGAATGATTGTCAGCTAAGTTTTTAGATGTCGGCAATCATACCAGCACTCGTAAAGATACGGCCCGTACGCGCGTATTTAATTAACCAGCTGTGTTGTCACCCACGACAGCAATAACCCCTTCAAAATTTTAGTATGCTTTTTTGCATGACACCGGAGTACTGCAGCGAAAGTAACAAAAGAAGCGCTTTGACACGATGGATCAAGGCCACAAAATTACAGAACCACGGTCCTGTGTTATGATTTTGTTATCGCGGAGGTTTTGGGGATGTTTTTTGGGAGATTTACGGCTGTGCCCGCAGAAGTGCGACCTCAACGGCCCGCATGTTGACGTTGTGAGGCCTGACTCCTTCACCAAGACCGTCCTCGCCTTCTTTCAGTCCTCGTCCACCTTTCATAGGATGTCTCATGCACGAGGAAGGCACGTGTAAACACAGTACAACTAGAGCAGCCCGCATCGATGCGTTAGAAAAAAAAAAAAGCATGGCGCTAATGTCCTCTGTAATCTAAACGTGAAGGCGCATGGAGGCACATAAGAGCCTCAAAGATTCGCGCACACAATCTCGGAGTTCGTGACGAGTCTCTGAAGGTTTATTCTGACCGTAAGAGAAGTGTTTTTCTTAAACGGTGTTCTGACGATTTGGCGGTGCGGCGCGCATACACACGCTTGCGTTCCCGCGCTCGCACGTGCTTGGCGCGTCTTCCGCGACAGCGCAGACAGCACTTTTTCATACCTGGACGGTAGCGTACGTTCGTATCAAACGTCGCTGGGTGAAAATCGGTTCGCAACAACCGCACTCCATTACATTGCAGGCCAATAGGCCTTGGCCGGGACCAACGAAAAATTCGTATCACCCCGAAATTCATATGAGCCGTGATCGTATCACCGAGGTTTCACTGTATATGCAACATATCTTGAAACAGGGCATTGATGGCAAAAACTCAATGGTAGGCATGGGAAGGAACGCCAGCACATCGTCTATAAAGGAGACCATAGATGCTTCCACGCAATGTCTGCATCATCACGTTCTGTGCGCAAATCGGCGACAGAAGGCTTTGCTTAAATTGCTGACACAGTATGGGTTTACACGACACGTTCAACTTTTTAGGTCGGGCGAGGTCTGAGCATTGGCTCGTCTGATTCTTTCGCGTATTTTTTTTGCTACCTCCCGCTTACACACTGGGCTTTCCTTGTAGCAGTTCATTCAATGCAAAGTGAACGTGTGCATTTTCATTGCATAGATATGTTTCTTTAACTTGATTCTTTTAATTCTCAGTTCTCCAAGTTCTCTTAAAAATTTTACCCCACATAATGATTGCACCCTGAAGTCTATATTGGCTTTAAGAAAAATGCACGATCATTATATAAATAAATATGGTACTTGTCGAGTGTCCACTATAAAGACACTGTTTAACATTATAATGCCACTTTTCCTTAGTGTCGGTCTTCATGTCCCCTTTGTAGCCACAGTTTAATATGTATATGAATGTAATGATTCATCAATGTTGGCAAAGGTTGCTGCAGTGAACACAAGTCATGCCCATTTTCAGCCTATCCCTTAGTATGACTGTGCCACTATTACACAAAGCATGAAGCTTGAAATGTATTTAGATATGTCATACTTCGCTATGCATACACTATTTAACATACCGCAACAAGCATTATCACTTTTGTCCTCAAAGCTAGCATCAACAAGTGATGATGCTGCAATCATTACATTGCTACTACCTCACTAATTCAATGAAAAAACTTTGCTTAATTTAGATTCCAACATTGGGTTGGATCTTTGGGCTTTTATTTTTCAGAGACAAATCTAGTTCATTATATCCTTCGGTAAGACAATCTTGCTTTGCTAAAATGTTTTAAATATATGTAACATATGAGGATTTCAAGAGGAATTGCATTTACTTTTTTGTATTCGTTGTTTTTTTTCTTTTTTTTTCTTTCTTTTTTTTTTTGCATTCAACTGAATCCTGCAAGGACCAATTTCAGAATCAAAATAGAGCCCCGCCACGGTGGTCTAGTGGTTATGGCGCTCGACTGCTGACGAGAAGGTCACGGGATTGAATCCCGGCCGCGGCGGCTGCATTTTCGATGGAGGTGAAACTGTTTGAGGCCCGTGTACTTAGATTTAGGTGCACGTTAAAGAACCCCAGGTGGTCTAAATTTTCAGAGCCCTCTGCTACGGCGTCCCTCATAATCATATTGTGGTTTTGGGACGTTAAACCCCAGATATTAAAAAAAAAATTATTAGATTAATCGGAATCAAAATACATAATCAAATTTTTTGAGCCCATGGGTATGTTGTGCACTGGCCAGAACTGTCGGTTGGGATTGAAATAACCAGTATAAAATAACAGAAGTGTACTCTATATGTGATCCAGCTGTGTGTGGGCCTTTGCTTTTTTTGTCGTGTGGAGTTTTTCATAGGTCTCAGACTTTTCTTGAAAAACACTCTTCCAGTTGGTCACTATACAACATATGCATTGAACCACCTCAATGATCAATGGTACGAGTTTGATGACCAATATGTAACCTCAGTTGAGCCCCAGGTCGTGCAGAATTGTGAAGCCTACGTCCTCTTTTACAGGTTTGTAACCTTCCTTCTTTTGTCCTAGCATAAATGTT
The DNA here is from genome assembly GCF_013339695.2 of Rhipicephalus sanguineus. NCBI lineage: Eukaryota > Metazoa > Arthropoda > Arachnida > Ixodida > Ixodidae > Rhipicephalus > Rhipicephalus sanguineus. The sequence goes on from NC_051176.1 coordinate 177,212,300, forward strand.
GTTTCTTTTATAACTTTCATTATCTTGCACGTAAGCTGTTGACTCTTGCACGTAAGTTGAACACCTCTTGACTGTAAACACAAGTTGAACACCTTATGTCGATATTTTGGGGCATTGCCATTTCCTTGAGGGCAAGTTTTGGGCACTCTTAATTTCACTGTTTTAATGAACTCACATTTGTGTGAAACACTGATGAACATTCGGAATTTTGTGCTTCTACTGCTTTGTTTACCAACAGTGATTGTGTGGTCATCGCCAGCTAAAATACACAAAATAACTGCAGTTAGGCCTGACGAGACAACAGAAATGCAGTTACTGATGAATAGTTGTGCCATCTGGTAGCACAAAAAAATTCTCCACTGCACGCGCATGTGCACTAGTTTCACAGGGGATAACTTGTAAAATTCGGAACATTGCGGGCCTTGCTTGATACTATCAGCCTAGCTGCTGGCACAGTACAAACTGCAAAAAGGATTACTGGAAAGGTATGGAAGCCACATTTCATTGCCGATAACTGTTAATTAGGGGTGCGCGAATATTCGAAATTTGTCGCTTTGAGTCATTAAACCTCATAAATCTATCATTACTTCTTCTAGGCCTTGTGTCACAGTTAAAAGAGACAAATTTGTGATGGGTCTTTTCCACTCTCTTCTCCCCACCTCCGAACTTTTCATTTGCAGGAAATCTTCAGAGGAGATGCTAAATCGGCGAACTCGAACATACGAGCTCATGGAACGTAGCCGCAATGAAGTAAGTAGTACTTCTTTATACTACTGTCCGCCACGGTGGTACAGTGGTTACGGTGCTTGGGTGCTGACCCAAAGGTTGCAGGTTCAATCCCAGCTGCGGCATTTCAATGGAGGTGAAATGCTTGAGGCCCCTATACTGTGTGATGTCAGTGCTCTTTAAAGAACACCAGATGGTCGAAATTTCTGAAGCCCTCCACTACAGCATGCCTCATAAGCATATTGTGACGAAATGCCATCTGATCGAGTTGAGGTATTTTCCGTGTCCAGTGATGTGCTTTTGCCTGCGCGAACAGCAAAGTTTGTTCCAGTTACTTCATCTCGCCCGCGTGAAGGTTTGTCCTGTGGACTGATTGAGCCGGACTACTCTAACACGCTAAAGAAAAGCCTTATAGTCCCTCGCTCACTTGTCCAACTCGTAGGCGGTTCTACTCACGTGTGGACGGTGAACGTGTCCTCCGAGTCCGTTATTTTACCTGCTGGTTTGAAGTTAGCGTACTTTGAAGAAGATACCGCTGTGGGCATTCGTGCAGTTGCTGTCACTACCGACCAAACTAAAACTTCCCCACTCTCTGACCACTCGTCAAAGTTCAACGGCATGATCAACAAGTCGCTCCCCTCGTCCGACCAACGCACGCTCCACGAGCTTCTTGTGCGCTATGCCTCAGTCTTTGACTTTGCACAACCTGAGCGTCTGCCTTCACCACCGCAGTCCCGCGTGCACCACTGCATCAATACTGGGGCCGCAGGCCCCATTCGACAGAAGCCGTACCGCGTCTCTCCCACCGAGAGGAAGGTGATCGATGACCAAGTTAAGGAGATGCTACAGAAAGGTGTCATCCAAGAGTCCTGTAGTCCTTGGGCAGCTCCCGTTATACTGGTCAAGAAAAAGGATGATTCGTGGCGATTCTGCGTCGACTATAGACGCCTAAACGCAGTAACGAAAAAGGATGTCTATCCGCTCCCACGAATAGACGATGCCATAGACTGCCTACATTCCGCTTCATACTTTTCATCTGTCGACTTGCGCTCAGGCTACTGGCAAATACCTATGAACCCACAAGACAAAGAGAAGACCGCTTTCATTACGCCGGATGGGCTCTTTGAGTTTAATGTAATGCCCTTTGGCTTGTGTAATGCTCCGGCAACCTTCGAGCGATTCATGGACACGATCCTTCGCGGCCTCCGATGGGAAATATGCATGTGCTACCTTGACGACGTGGTCATTTACGGCAAGACATTCTACGAGCACAACCAACGGCTTGAAGTTATTCTCGACTGCATCCGCCGTGCGGGACTGATCCTTAACTCGAAAAAGTGTCACTTTGGTGAGCGTGAAACGCTTGTCCTTGGTTTTCTTGTCGACAAGGAAGGTATCCGTCCCGACCCTCAGAAGCTTGCCGCCGTCCGAGACTTCGAGCAACCGAAGACAGTGAAAGACCTCCGCAGCTTCCTTGGGCTGTGCTCGTATTTCCGACGTTTCATCAAGGACTTTGCACGTCTAGCTCATCCACTCACGTCTCTGCTTCACAAGGACACACCCTTCGCATGGACTGCTGAGTGCCAGTCTGCGTTCAGTGAGCTAAAGTTTTTACTTACCTCTGCTCCAATTTTACGCCATTTTGATCCTGAGGCACCAACTGAGCTTCACACCGATGCTAGTGGTGTGGGCATTGGAGCGGTACTTGTACAGATACATAGCGGACGCCAACAAGTCATCGCCTATGCAAGCCGTACACTCACAAAGGCAGAACGGAACTATACCGTCACCGAAATGGAATGCCTCGCGGTAGTGTTCGCCATTCAGAAGTTTCGACCATACCTTTACGGCCGTCCCTTCAGGATAGTCACCGACCACCATTCACTTTGCTGGTTGGTTGGACTACGCGACCCCACCAGCCGGTTAGCTCGCTGGTCATTACGGCTGCAAGAATACGAATGCAAGAATACGAATGCAAGCTCGGTCGTCCAGTGTTACGTACCCCGCACGTCCACCAAAACTGTAACGATGGTATGGATTTATTTACAGGCTGAGAGTAATGAGAGATGTTTGGTGCAGCGCAAGAGACAGGACGGTCAGCCCCACAACGGCTCGCTCCTCGTGCGCCCTACTCCTTCCTCTTCTTCTTGGCTCCAGCGAACTCATGCAGCGTGACAATATTGTGGTTCTGGCGCTTAAAACCCTGGATATTATTATTACTATTCTTTCGACTATTACTACCTTGTTTTCTGCTCGGAGCAGCATGGAAACCTGACAGCTCGGCCTTGCTTTGCCAGCTTATGTACTTGTGTGGCTGGCATGAGTTCACGTTAGTACTTGTCCTGGTTCTGTGTTGTTAATTTTTGCGAGTGGAAAGCTGTTTATCAGCTTTCAGTGTTAAAAGATTGTCATAAAACTTAGTTTCAATAAGCTGCACACCTTGCTTTTTGCATGATATGCACTTCCCACTCTGCACAATGCAGTAAAACTCCATGAACTCAACAGTTCCAAAACCTGGAAAAAATTTTTAGATAAGTGGAGTTTCAGGATAAGCGAAATCACAAACTTAGCTCATTGGCTGTGCATAAGCTGCAGAAGAACACAACGGTCATGATAGCAGATGCCCACGAGTGACGTGCTGTTTACACCTCAATGTAACGCAAGCATGAAGTGAGAGGGCTTATCAATCCACAATCTCACTTGAACTCTGAGCTTTGATGCGGTACAGCCAACATGATTTCCACTGTTCAGTGATATTTAATGCCGCTAAGACCAGTATCACTACATTTCATGGCAGCATGTCTGTCTGGCAGCATTATGGGCTATTGTCTTTGGACAAGGAGGAGAGTTCAAGTCTCTGCATTCATAAAACGTTAAAATTGCTCGCTTGCAAACGTTGCGATAACAGCTTATCACTGTGCTTCTGCAAGTGAAACCAACTCAGTAATCACGCAGTAGCGATGATAGACTGAAGGGTATAAGAGCAAGCAGGAACTCTACAGTCTGCCTGGCTAGGCTAGCCAGCTCAGCACCTCACTATCCATCTTAGCCTCATTCTGTGACATTAGGTGAAAAGCAAGTGCAAGCAGTGTTCCTCATTGCATAGGCAGCACATGCACGGCCGGACAAAAGTACAGATAAGAGGCCTGGATAATTTGAAATGCTTTGTAAAGTTTGTCAAAAGTGTGAACTGTTGAACATGACCCTATTCAGCGCAGCTCAAAGTACAGAGATACTTTTCTCCTGGAGTAATGTTTGCGAAAGATTGCTCAACCAAGCACAACCACAAGGCCCATGGCCAGCTTTATCAACGTCATTAATCTGAAGTTGTTGTTGTCGGAATCCTGTTTTCACTTCTTTTGAGACATAGCTCCTGCAAACTATGAATGGAAGTCTTTGGGCCGTGACTCATCCCTGGGTCATCGCACTCGAGCTTAGGGACAGAAAACCGTTCAGAGCATGAATTGAGATAATGCCACTAATGGAAAGATTGTCCATTGTATTGGCTAAAACAAGCCCTGTTTTCTCATTAGACGCGGATTCATATTTTTATTTCTTTGCTAAAGTTGCGAAAAATGACTTTTGACGCCCCACGCCGCAAAAAAGCGAAGATGCAGAAGAGTCCGATCACGTGACTTTTTACTGGCATAGGCAGTTAATGGTCTCTATATTAGTGTTGAAATGCAGTACACATGTTTTTTGTTATACTCTTTTCTAACTTAAAATGCGCAGATACACCTTCATTTGTAGTGAGCAGAACAGTGGCGCCGCCTGCTCTTGACGTATGATCCAATGCTCATGAGCAGCAGCATGAAAATTGTTAGCTGAGGGTCTAGTGACACCTGCCAATGAGTTGAAGTGCAAGGAGCGCCTGGCTCGCGAGGCGCTAGAGACTTTGCATGACAATGAGTGTTCGGAAAACTTATTCTGCCTGCTTTTTATATTCGAAAATTATTGAAAATGTCATAAGAAGGCAGTTAACCACAGCTGCACTCGCTCCTGTAAAGAGAACATTGAGCACAATGAACAGTTTGCGAAGGAGGGTTATCGGCGTCACTATCACTTCACGACAATGCTGGAGGAGGGACTGTAACTTCTTTAGTCACTTCTCAGATAGAAAAATTGTGCTTACAAAATATCCACACGCTTTTAGAATCAACCGCTGCAGGCTTAACGACTTGCCAGGGGAAGCTTTCCGTTGTGCCATAAAAAAACTGGGACGAGGAAAATCGGTTTTCAGATAGTTGGAGTATGGCACAAAGTTTTCCGATGTAAGGGGTGAAAAACACATCAAGTAGATATTGAGCCAGGAAAAAATTTTGAATTTAACTAATACTTCAAGATATGAGATTTCAAGTTAACACTGGTTTACTGTACTTCCTTACACATCCCTGAATGTTATTCCTCATGCAGCACTGAAAACCCTGAATTTGATAAAAAGAGCTTTGTTGTGGTGTTACGGTGACTGTCAAATTCTTACACAATTTAGTTCTTGTAGTGTACAGAAGGGGCAGAGCAGTTGGCATTGAAGTGGTTATTCAAGTACAAGTTGATTTTCATCTTATTTAAGCACTAAAAAATTTTGGGACAAGTAAGATGGTTTTCACAATCGCATGTAATTATAGAAGTATGTAGGACATACTTCTATAATTACATGCAGGTGCGGTATAATCAGAAAAGGCTCGTGTTCTCTGAATTTGCTTTAAAAAAGGTTGTTCTAACACCTCTAAATATTTTATTCATTTTTCTATCAATCAGCTAAGTTTGTTTAATGCCACTGAGGGGTGTTTTTCCAAGCTGACAGTACAGGATGTCATTGTGATGCACAGAGCATCAAAAGGCAATCGATTGCTCTGTCATCCATTTGTTTGTCATATGTGGCAATTTCTTGCCAAGTCACCTAATAGGTCTGTTAACTAGATTGTTCTGTGTGTGTTTCAGCCTGGCCTTCTGAGCTTCTACGTATCTAAGCAGTGGGTAAACCGGTTCAACACATTTGCGGAGCCTGGCCCTATTGACAATGGGGATTTCCTGTGTATGCATGGAGGTGAGCTACCAGTCCAACCTGCCTATATAAAATTGAATCCTTGACCTTGTTTTCTTTCTCTTTTTTTATTTTGCAGAAGCCATCGGTTTGTACCTTAAGCTTCGTCTGTATAACAATGTTTATTACTTTTTACTTTTGTTTGTACAACTTGATTATTAAACCAAATTTCTCTCAGAATCGTGTAACGCTTGTGTATGGATATTTTTTAAAGTCGCAAAATAATCACTGTCCCACTTCAGGGTTATCAAAATTATTATTAAAGGAAAGATTAATTGTTTTTTTAATACTTTTGCAGGCTTATGATGACCTTATTTAGAAATTAAAAAGCTGAAGTAACCAATTAGAACCTTCTTAGACCAAAGTAAGACCTGCTCTGTCTTGTTTGTTAGCTTCCTACATCCAAAATTTCTTACCTAGTCAATATGCTTTCATTCTGTAACTAACCTTCGACGCTATGTTCACTTGAGGACCTTTGCATGTTTCACATACCATCACTTCAATTCCTTGATCACTTTTCTGCTACACTTTAGGATGCAGGTGGGGCTTCTTTTCTTCTTCTCCTTCATCTTATTCCTATTCTTTTTGCTTTTTGCCCCCTCTACCTTGCTATCTGAGGTCCCTTGTTATCCTTTTCCCTTTCGCCCTCATGACTTCGGTCAAGGGGGGATCGTATCCTTTTTGGCATGCATGTTTTATCATTCTAAGACATTTAGTAGTTATATTTCAATGCTTGCATGTTTTAGCTTTCTTGAACTGCTTGTACTATTTTTTTAGCTAAGCATGAATTGTTCAAAGTAAATTTGGTGCAAAATGGGTTACAGTTGAGCCTCGTTAATTTGAACCTGATTTAATCAATGATGTTATTCGGCAAGCTTACGCATTATGTGATCAAACTCTCGTTAATTCTGATATGTTTGGCCACACTCTGGTTAATTAAGGGAATTCTCCTAGCGTGTCGAGTGCTACAAGAAAGTACAGCTCATGAATGGCTCATCTCGGATAAAGACACTTGTCTTCTCTTGCTGCCGCATTGTAAAGAATGTTACGACACCATGAGAATTGCAACTTGCACCCTGCTTTTATGCAAAATAACAATATTTGTGGATTCATTCTGTTAATACAAGTATGTTTATGTAGCAAGCATTTGTTTACTGTTTTTTAACGCCCTTGATAATTCAACATATGATTGATTTGGACATGTTTTCCAATTGTGTGAAGTATAAATTAAGGAGGTTCTACGGTATTTCTGTTGATTGTCACCTAAGTGACTTCAAATCGACAACATACTACAGAGCCAGTAAGCTCGATGAAGCTCACAATTGGTTGCGGCTGTGTCACAACATTTTCTTTTTTACAAACTTTTTGCAGTCATTGTCTTCTTGAATCTGTGTTCTTCCCTAAGGGCACACAATTGAGGCTCAAACTGCCCTGAAGAACGATTTCACAGATATTCTTACATTTTTGCTTTGCAGGTGTGCAGCCGGCCAAGGCACATATTGCAGAAGAGCTCTGCGTCCAGCTATCCCAGTCTGTCTGGGAATATCTACATGACTCGTAAGTGGCTACAAATCTCCTGTTGATTTCTTAAATAGCTTGTGCAAATAGAATATTGGATTGTAAGAATGTTTCAGTGATGGATCATAGTAAAAAAAAAAAGTGGCAGCACTAGTGTGGGAAGATTTAAAAAGACCAAATTGTGGTTGAAATGAATGCATGCAACAGCATCTAGTCTTGTATTGGGTGGCCAGATATGGCAGTGATATCATTTAGCTTTGAGATTAACCAGAAAGTCAAAAGAACACTGAAGATACTCCCTTTCTCAGTCTGGCTGCGCAGCTACAGGGTACAAAGCAATGATTAAACTTCATTCTGGCATGTGTTTCATGTGTTTTATGCATTTAACCCTCACAAAAAAAAAAAAAAAAACCCTTGAACTTCACTGATCTCACACACCCTTCGTAGAATAGCTGATCGACTCATTTCCCTTACCCATGGAAAAATCAAAGGCGAGTGCTACAGCAGTGTGTGCTACTACGAAACGTCATCAGCACTGCTGTTGCACAATAAATTGTTGTGAACAAGAATGGCTCAACCCAAATGGTTGATATTACTGCTTTCCATACAGTGAGAAGCACGCTGTCACAATCAGCTGAACCAAATAATCAAGATCTCTTCATGGCAGGGTGGTAGCAAGGGAGAAAATGTTAGCGAGCACTTTTCTAGAGCAAATTAGTACTTTTCCATGAGCAACACGTATCCGGTGCTCAATGAGAGGCAAATTAAAGGCAGTGAGCTTGCTTGGCAGCAATTTTCTCTGCACTTCTTCTTGAACATTGTACGGTGCCTCGGCAGGATGTACACAGGAAATAGGCTGCAGGATCCACAAAGGTACAAGCAGAGAGAAGGCAGTACAGTTGAGCATTGAATACTTGTAATACGCGGTGCCGAATCCACAATAATTCATTTGTTGCAGGCTGCAGATGTGCCTCATACAAATGTTAGACCGATAAATTAAGGTGACTGCATGTCGCGTACCGCCCCACCAAGTATGCAACTACACCATCACTGTGACAACCGAAAAATTAGTAATATGCAACCAATCAGGTTATTAACCCCTTGTATGCGACCTCATTGCATGTGCATACGTTTTAAAGCATTCGATTTTTAATTGTCAGCCATCAACACTTATCTCATACAAAGCTTTAAAAAAATATTGTTTTGTCTTGTTTGTTGCTACTTCCATTTAAAAAAAAAAATCGAGCGGCTGCTCTAGATACTGTGCAGCACAGCTGAATACTATTGAATTTCTCTGCTGCCTTTGCTATGTCATCGAAATTTCTTGTAATATTGCGATGCTTATTTTTCAGTGCAAACGTCTTGCTTTTTCCCATGGCAAGTTTTCGTCTCCTTGATTTTATGCTGCCCCCATTTCTTACTGTTTCCTTGATCTTTCTTGAATATCAGTTGCTTTCTTCTAACTTGTCTGCTGTGAGAGTTCATCCAGTTGTATCTGATCTTTTGAGTTACACTTTCATTTTTTTGTTTCTGTATTACATCTATTGTTACTTAATTTTTAAAGCAGAATGGCCAGCTGGGAAAGCTGGTCAGTGTTTGTCGCGAAAGTAATACTGAATGCAAAAGCGTTACACGCAGGAACAAATGAGGACAAAAGCTGTAGTATGTTAATCTGCCAAGAGGAAGTATTACTTCTACTTCTTCCCTTGGTACTTTTGTGCCTTACCTTTCACTTCGACTGCAGCTTCTGAAATCAGTGTTGTCATGGTCATAAACGTGTGCAATGCAATATCCCACATGGCACACGGCCAGGTGTTTCACAGCAGCTGGGGACTGAAGGCCAGGGTGGCAATCATGACTTCCTCGTTATTTTTGCACGTCTTAGGCTAAGAATGCTGTCTTATTACAATTTTCCGTGCCTGCACTGAAAGGTGCTACCAGTCCAATAACGTGCAGGCCAGCATGATAAACACCTGACCAAGGCCAGCAGCTGTGATTCTCATGCTGAAACACATTACGCTTGCACAAGTTGAAGGGTATGTGCAAAAATCACAGGAGGTTCCCCTTTTATGACTAGAAAAGTGGGACAAGGTTACAACATAGTATTTTTCTCTTTTTCTGCTCTGAAAATCGGGCATGCATTGGATTTACCTGTGTGTTTGGTTCTTGGAGATAGAAGCATGTTTTCTGCGATAATGAGGATAATTGTGTTCTTTAACTCAAATTGGTAAAAAAAAATTGTGGCTTGATCATCTTTGCCAACTGCATTCCACGACCTGACTTATGTCTTGCCAAACTCTTAATCTGTCATGCATGTCGTGGCACCTTCATTAATCATAATGTACTTCACAGATTAGGAGATACCTCGTATAGATGCTGGCAATTTTATCATTGCACAGCAACACAGGGATGATTTTTGCTATTTCTTTCTTTGCATTAATGCAGATTTGGAGGAGGGCCTGCCTGCACCCATCTCTACACATGTCCCACCTGTGCTAGTGAGCAGGAAGCTTTAGAGAGGAGGCGTAAAGCTGAGCTGGATACCTTCATCACAGTAAGCAGGGCTCTTGCAGGGAAAGAGCGTTTTTCATTTTCTGAGCCGCTAATTTCTCTTACAAGCAGATCCAATAATAGTACTTGTACTTGAATATTAGTGTTTGAATGTGTTGTAACTTGTTCTGCATGGGTAAATATAAGTTAACACCTAAAACTAGTTGTCAAGTCTGTTGGAAAAAGGGATGTCACTGTTTCAAGCGCTCTGATTTCTAAAGCTCTGTGCTAGTATATGTGAGTGCAGTAGATAAAAAAAAAGTTTGTGGGCAGTGGAAGACAGAGACAGAGTGCTTAACATCTTGTAAAGTTTGGAACCGTGCACATACTTAACCTTATTGATTCATCATTTTAGGCAGGATAATAGTAGCTGGTATGTAGGAAAAAGAAATATGGCTAAACCACAATAAAGAAATTCTTAATATAACAATGTATTTCAGTTTTTAGAAGCTCATTTCCATGGAACACTGTATATTTTTGTCTCAATGTAACGCGTGTTTATCCGCATATAACGAAGTTTCACTGCAACCGCAGATTAATATAAGGCAACAAATTTAAGCTTGCAGTGGTGCCAGCAGTCATATGGTTGACTTGCACATGCTTTTTGTGAGTGCGTTTTTTAAATCGCATGCCACGCATTGGAGAGCAGCCACCAAAGCGGAGCAGCCTGTTTTCTAGCAGCAGCAGCATGGAAATGGCTCATCTCAATGCTCTGCTTGCCTTTGTAGGGGCAGAGAGGGAGAGCATACGCCCAATATGTGGCATGCGGGAATCCTGGGACACAATGTTGTATGCTTTCTGTGATAGAACGGAACGGAACGTCACAAGAGATTGAGAGGGAGCAAACAGCCTATAGGCGAAGGGCAAACGTCCCAGAAGAATGTGCCACGTTTTGATCGTCTGCTGAGGTTATTCAGAAATGTATTCAACACATGAAGGAATATAGAATTATTATAATTGAATATCAGTATTTGGGGGAATTGTTTTTCAGAGCTTGAAATTGAAAAGTGCAGTGACTTTAACAATTTGTGTTAATGTCTTGATTGGGTACTGGGTGGTGTCGCAATTTCACGAGACTTTCGACTGGTTGCCATTTTCGCAAACTGTCGGCGCGGGATTGGATTAAAGGGACACTAAAGAGAAACAATGAATTGGTTTAGATTGATAAAGTGTGCTCGGAGAACTCTTGTGTTGTTTATTTCACCACCATAGGTTTATTATTAGAGGAGAAAACCAAGTTCAAAGTTTCATTTTTAAATTTCGCGCCAAACTTTTGTAATTCATGACGTAAAATATTTCAAAGAGCATTTAACATATTTTGGCGCCACTGGCTCGACAAAATTTCCGCAAACTCGTTATGTCAAGTCTCTGGCCCCCTCAGAGGACAATATATACTTCGATTTAATCGATTAGGAACTACATAGGCCCAAGCAGGCGCCGTCAAAAATATGTGACGTCACGGCAAATGGTGCGGGAATTCCAAGGTGGCGTCGCCACCTGTATTTTCTTTTTGCACATTTTCTCGCTTATTAAGCGTCTTCTCGCAGCAAGCGTGGTGTTTTTGGTATCGTGGAAGACTACTTTACTAATGCGAGAAAAATCGTTTTGCTCTTTAGTGTCCCTTTAAGCGAGACACAAAGCGGGCTAATGGCTTCTCCGGCCCGACTGCTTACATTTTGATTCGATCCAAGTCGTCCAGAGACCTTTCTATATCCGTTCTATCGGACGAAGCAGTGTCTCTGTCTGTTCTTTGCCCGTTCTTTACCTAGCAGATGGCAAAATTATTGACAGCACTGCCATTTCTGGTTGCTGTCCTCATGGCTGACCGTCACCCGAGCCTCAGCCAATCCCATGCAGCGTGATAGATTGTTCTATCACAGAGCATGTACAAGATTGCACCCCTGGCCCATAGTATCACACAGTATTCAGCCGTTCTGATGTAGCGTAGTCAGGCATAGTCGTATTCTGTGCCACAGGTGCCATGAATCAACATTCAATTTGGTGTGTTACCTTCGTGTGTCAAGTTATACCCGTGTCACACGGGCGCGCAAAAAGTCTTTTACGTAAGCGGTCTTTTACTATGTTGAAAGACTTTTTTATGAAGAGGCGTTCCCTCGCAGTCACACGGCACCGACGATCTCTTTTTAGAGGGTCCTTCCGAATGCGCTACCGAAAGAGTGGCACTCGCTTTCAGAACAGAACCAGCGAAAAGAAAATTATGTATCTCGACAGAAGATGTCCAAATTTATTGTATGGCACATTTGTTGACATAAATTTAACAACTCCAGTTGAAAAAAAAAAAGGTTCACACAGTAGTATCTTAAGAAGCGTTTGCACAACTGGCGACCTTTATATATTATTCTGGCAACAGTGAGCGTCTGTTTTCCTTGTTAGCGCTCTTGTCTGCCTCACCATGGATGACCGTACGGAGGAAAAAGTGACAATGGCAAGCCTTGTGGCGTACCATCTCTCTCTGGAAAACGAAGCAGACGCGGCGACGGGCTGATTGCACACCGGCGTTCGCCTTTCCGCGCTTACTCGCGTCCATGCTCGCGTCTGTGGGGGCGGCCATAACCCCAACCCGTTCGCCCTGTTTACGAGAGTACACAAAAAATAAAGTTTAAATGGTTTTTTACACTGCTTAGGACTAATGAAATTTATTGTTATGGTGAGCCCAAGTGACATCGTAATAAAGAGTTGTCGGTTTTTTTTCACCACTTTATAAATGCTGGCGCCCACTGGTTTCGAGGCTACTCCTTTACCGCCGTGAAAGAGTTTGTCGAACGCCGTTTCCAGAAAAGACCGCTTCTGAAAAGGAGATCGCTCTCTGTCGTGTGACAGCGCTTGGAACTCATTTTCGGAAAAAGTCTTCTTGCTTAAGACTTTTTTAGTGTCCGTGTGACACGGGTATTACAAGCATGGGCAGCTGTAGATGTGGTAGCGGCAAATGTAAGAAGCAGTCGCAATCATTCAAGAAATGGACGTCTCCAACAAAGCTGCTATCTTATGAGCGATCTTGATCAGTGAGAAAAAAAGGCATTGCTGTTTATTTGGTGATACAGCAGAGCTCATTCCCGCAGAACTCAAAAGAAGTTATTCTGGCCTTGTGAGGAACTGGATACATTGTCAGTAAAAGCAGTCAGAACTTAAGCTACAGGGGCATTTACCACAAATGAGTTTCGCACCACTATCAGCTCTATAAAGTTATGTGACAAAACGGACTTGGAATAATTTTGTTGAACCGGTGCATTGTGGTGACTGAAATTCTTGGCGCCGTAACGAGTCTTTCACTTTTAATTTGGTGCACGATGTTACAAAAATGAACATGGCCACTGTAAACAGAGAGGCAGTGACTCATTGTCAAGTGAAACCGTGCGAGGACGGCCGACAGTCGCAGCTCAAGCGGGAAGGAAACATGCCAGCAGTCTGCATCGCACGAAAGGCGCATGCAGGGGTACTGGGGAGTGGCGTGGCTTCGGCAGGAACTGTGTATTTTGACCGGCCGAGCACGATCGCAAGCGGTCGCACATTCCATACCTTGATAGGGTCCACAGGTGGCTCATGCATTTGTACGTGTTGCGTTGTCATTGCTAAGCTTGCGTTGAAGCCATAGAGAGCATGAAGGTCACTTTGCCCGTTGCAGCAGCCTGGTTTTATTACACCAGTGTTTTGTTGAGTTAGGCCAGATTGGATGCTAAAGGAGTTCCAGCCTTCCTTTGTATAACATTCCAGTTTGCTGCTGTTGCAAGCACTGCTTCGCCCTTGCGGTAAAACTGTGAGTCGCGTGGCATGGGGTGCTATGAAGAGTATTTTCGTCAGTGCCGCATAAAATCGTTGCCGTATCTCAGGTTCAACAAAATTATTTTCTTACATCATTGAAATGAGTTCTTCTTTATTTTCTTCTTTTTTTCTTTTTTTTTTGCATTGCCATATTATTCGAAAATTCTTGCAGCATTTTCCTTGTAAAAATGAATCCTTCGGCAACTGTGCATTGCATAAAAGATTGAATTTCAATTTAATGAATTTTTTTATATAACGCAGTAAATTGCTCATTTTACCGACTTCGTTACATTGAGGTTTAATTGTAGTTGAAACAGTATGCTAACTTCCAACATTATTTTTGTCTAGAAACTGCTATCTATACACATAAGCAAAGACACATGGCATGCATGATTGCATCACATTAAGAATTTGCAGTCCTTCAACTCTCAAGTACATTGATGGGATGCTTGTACATTCTTTCTGGCTCTATAATCCAGCCCAAAACCAACTTGCAGTCCAAAAAATGCAATAGGGCCCATTAGTCAACCAGAGGAGCCAATGTGCAGATTGTATGAGTCCATGGCATCTGAGTCCATGCCTGTGCTGCTTTCTTGGAGGAAAAATGGAGCAGGCTATGCACAGAAGACTGTGCAGCAAGGAAGTGGTGTGCGAATGCAATAGTGTGCCACAAAAAAGGCTTGCTTAAAGGGGCCCTGCAACACCTTTCCAGGTTATTATCGAATGACCTTACTGTCGAAGTCTGTTGACTCATGAATCGCTTGTAGCAAACGTTTTTCGAATCTGTCACGTGTAAGCAGAGTCGCGGGGATTTCACATTTAAGCAGAGTCGCGGGGAAAGCGCTCTGAGCAGGCTCAGAGCACTTTCTCTCTTCTTTCGTCCTGACGAGGGCACGAGAAGCTACACGGAAGCATGACAGGGGGGAAACAAGCTACATCAGCATGTGTCACAGCTTTGCGCATTTTAGGGAGAATGCGGCAATGGGAATGGTAAATTTGGTCAAAGTGTTCAGTTTTTCTTCTTCTTTTTTTTTTTTTTTTTCAATCCTCAGACCATCTTTTACGTCATGGTGAAATATTAGAACAAAATAAGCTGTAGAAGTTGAGAAAGAATCACTTTACTAATGTGTTGTCATCAAAAACTCAGAAAATTGGGCTTCAGAAAATGCAAATCTCGCAGATTTTCCTTGGCACAGTGCCGCCACCTTGGCATCATTGTAACGAGGAGACATTTGAACTCAAAGATAGCCACAATGCTGCATTTCTCCAATGATAAATAAAACCAACTCCCTTCTGAGTTCAGTTTTCTAAGCTTTGAGCTCTGTTTTCTCAACTTTCATTTTTGTAAAGTTGATGTCAGTCATTCATGTGCCATTTCACAACAAATAAACTTATAAGCATTACATTTTTTGCTCTTAGACCCTGAAACATTGGTGAGTGCCATAGGTTGTCCATACTTGTCCGTACATCATACAGATTTTTATAATTGCCTTTCTGTAAAAGTTGTTAGGAAGACAAATGAACAGGACATTTCAAAATTTTTCTGCGTGCTTATTTGAATATTAAAAAATAAACCAATAGCTTTACAGCACAGAAGTGTCCCTTCTGAATATCCTTATGCGGAATTCTTGACGAACTTTTGTCCAATTCATTAATTAGTTCTGGGATGACAATGAGAGTCTGTTAAGTGTTATAATTCGAAAACAACAACAGATAGCTCAAAACCGATTCCAGTGATGATATTTACATAACAAATCACATCTGTGTGCCAAATTTTATCACTTTATCCCCGTAAATAACAAATAGTTTTCAATGCCACATCCTCGCCCAGCGCCGGCACGTGATGGTACCCCATGGTGGCCACAGTACCTACACTGCACAAGATCAACTGCCATGCTAAAATCTGTCTGAACTCTGTGAGAAGCTGGTGCGCATCAGCTCTATCTCTCGTTAGCTTGACCCAATGGATAATAGCCTCATTCAGATAGCGCACTTGGAAGCGGTTTCAATTGAGCAAACACCAAGTGATGTCTGCCAAGGCATCTAGCTCGGGGGGCATCTAGTAGAGAGCGAGCGTGCACTCGCAAACTTACCATTGGCTTTGGAAATGAGGATGTGCATCAGTAAGCACTGTCGTAGCGGGCTCAATGTGAGAAAAGTGACCGACCCAGAAACGCAGTGTTTTAAATAGCATGGGTATAGTACACCCAGAGCAGCCTCGTGAATATAGGAGAAAACAAAACACTAAGCAGACAACTGTCAATCGAGACTGGTAGTACTCAAAGATTAGATACTTTTTAGTGTTTTTGAAGATAGAGACATCCAGATTTTTTATTCATTGAACACAATACTAACAATAAAGGTACTATTACTGGGGATGCTTTCACGATCATGAAATCAGCCACTGGCCGTGATGGTCCCTACAAATATGCAGTTTGTCAACAGGATAGAGAACAATTTTCAGCTGTCTTTGAAGCGAAATTGTAGGTTCCCTGCTGCATGCACAGGGTGTCTACCGACCGGGAAAACCGGGAATTCTCAGAGATTTCGGATAGGTCTAGAAATACTCAGGGAAAGCTCAGGGAAATTGTGTTCCCATCAGGGAAAATCCACAGTAACTTTATTGAACGGGAACGAAAGTCGCGGTAAAGCTGGCTTGAGGTTTTGTGAACGCATTTTTCAAATCGAACGGCGGCTGTGGAGAACGGACGAACCTTGTTGCTCTCCTCGCCTTCGGAGTGGTGGAGTAGGAGAGAATCCTGCTGATGCGTGGCATGCGGGTACCATGAACCACGGCACATCGTATTGCGCAATGTTTTCAGGGTGTTCTGTGACTACGCGGTGTAGTTCTGTATTCTTTGTCACGCGTACTGTGCGTTAGCACTTGATATGGTGTTTTCGTTATCGCCGCGTGCCAAGTAACATGCATGATTAGTTGAAGAAACGGTAGCAGTAGAGTAGATGTAACGAGCTTGAGTTATCTCACAAGCGATCGCAATCGTTCAGGAAGCTGATGTCGTCGACAAGGCTAGTATCTTGCAAGCCCTCCCGATCGCCGAGATAAAAGACGACGACGCTTGTTGGCGATTATCGGAGAGCTCACTCGCTCTAATCCCAAGCTTCAAATGTGCTATTTAGGACCCTTTGATGAATAAAATAAATTTCCAGGCGAGAGCGAGCGTAACTAACAGGCCCATTTCCAGCAAGTGAAAGTTTTTTTCCCCGGTGAGGGCACTGCTGAAACAAGTTTTAGGCAGTCGACCAATATTTTTTGGAGCTGCAGGTCGCAATTATCAGCCACGCCACTGCTTATGTGGATGTTTTGCTACAAAGCCGAAATACAAAACTTTTCAGAGCCAAGGCATAGCGGCGACCGAAATTCGCGACACCAGCACGGGTCGATTCGTCTTGCTCGATTCGGCGCGCGATGTCGCAATACAGAAACCTGGCCACCATAATCGGATGTGCCGTAATTCAGGCTGTTGCCGTGCTTTCATGCGATCTTAGCCCGCAGCTATTTTGCCTCTTTTTTTTGCGCTAGCAATTATATACACTCCAGGCGAATTTTTTGTCTTCGCCATGATCTTCCTTATCAAGTCCAAATCGCGATTAGTAAATCACCCCGCGCGTCGTATATATACTCTATGTGTGGGTTAAAGTGCGCGAGCGCTGCCGACAAAAGGGGCTTAGGCATAGATGAAATGAGCCGACCGTCTTCTTCGTGCTATGGGCACATGGAGATAGGAGCCGGAGGGTTGGGGTGGAGGAGGGGAGGGGTGCTGCGTGAGTCCAACAGGAAGTGCGTGTTTTGTACCAGCGGGTGTGGTCACGTGTGCCGCGATATCTTTAGAGAGGATCAGCAGACGGCTCATACCTTTGTAGGTGTTGTGCTCTAATTGCAAAACTTCCATTAAAGCCATAACAGTGGCGCATCCAGAGGGAGGGGGGTGGTAGCAGCGATCCCCTGCACAATCCGATGATGGACCCCCCCCCCCCCTCACCTTCCAGAGTAGACACCTGGATCCGCCCCTGAACCATAGATGGGTCACTTCTGTTACTGCAGTGGCTGCATTTCCTAAAGGAGTGAGCTGCTAGCTTAAACTTGTATAAAACTCCTACTTGTTGCTATCCGATTCGTTATTTCGCTCTCGTGTTGAAACTGTCTCTTTTTTCCTAACGTGCGATGGTTTTCGATGTTGCGCATTCGTGGAGAACAAATGGTTCGGCTGGTCAACGTGACAGCAAAGGCGTCGCACTGCTCCTGGCAACGCGCGAGGATTTGACAACAAGCTGCAGCAGCAGAATAAGCGCAATTCCACTGTGTGTTAAACCTGCATTTGTTTCGTCTCTACACGTGACACTCTGGCAAAGCATCTAATTATGATTGCTGCACCTCAGGCTCCACGAAAGTGATTTTTTTCACGCAAAAAAAATTTTCATGTAGCCGTATTAGTCGAGCATTCTGTGGCATTTTCAGTTTCAAATTAATCCTTCGGTAACTATGCTTTGCGTGAAAGTTCGAATTTCAGTTTAACAATGTTTCTATGTAACGAAGTAAATTGCCACTTTTACCAACTTCGCTATATTGAGCTTTAACTGTTCTCTGTACTGTTCAAATGGGACTAAGTCATCTTTATTTTTTAACGTGCTTGCTAGAGAGTGGTATCATCGAGCGACGTGGTGTCTACTCATCGTACATAAAACAAAGTTGTTTCACTCAGGGAATTTTAGCAAAAGCACTCAGGGAAAACCTGGAAAACTCAGGGAATTTAGAAATGTCAACTCGGTAGACACCCTGATGCAGTGCTATGATATTTGGCTCATTTATTCACAGGAGCCTTGACTACTGATAGGCATTGTTTTATTGCAGTAGCAATTATATGGACACTTTCGACGGGTTCTTGTCATCATGTTCCATCTAAAATCCAAATCAATAACATCTGATAACATCACTGCCGCGAGCTATTTTGGCAGGCATCAGCAAATGGCTCGTATACCCTTCTACGCACTGTACTCTCTACGTGAAAAGACTGCACAAAGACCACTTCTCTCCCTGGAGCAGCCGTATTCTCTTACCCCACCGTTTTGTAGAGTAACGCGAGATCGGATCCAAAAGACTTAGCTGCTAGCCTTACTTCATATAACATTACAATTTGTTGCTATCGCATTCATTGCTTTGCCCTTGCAGTGAAACTGTGATGGTGTTAGACACACCATAGGTCAGCAAACTCGCTCATGAGTCGACTCACTCAAACTCATATTGAGCTGTGTGAGTTTGAGTGAGTCCGGGGGAGTAATACAGTAAAAGCTCGTTAATGCGAACTCGAAGGGAACTATAAATTTGTTCGAATTAAGCGGAGTTCTAATTATCGGGTGGGCGCTAGAATGAACTGACATCGCGCCACATATTGCGTAGCCAGAACCCGAAGAAGCCACCTCTGGACTCGTTATCGCGAATTAGGTGATATTGGACGTTTGTGGCAGGTGATTTTGTAAGTTAAGTGCATGGAGCTCTTAACAGCCAACAAAATTAATTGATCAGTCAGTGATACGCGAAAAACAAGCACCGACACGCATTCATGTGAACAGTGAGCCTTGTGGTCGAAATATATGTCACTAGTGTATGCTCCAAAACTCGTTTATTTACATGGCAGAGTTAATGCAATCAAAATTAAAAGTAATCAGTCATTTGCATTTGCTTTCGTTTCTTCTGTCGCGACTCCATGTGCATCGTTTGAAGCTTGCCCAAAAGCTAGTGCAGCGTCCGAATTCTAATCGGCTGGAAAATGCCGCTTTTTCGTTGTTTTCCATCTCCAATAAATTTGGTTTTGTTTGGTTTTTCAACACCTTGTGATCGGCCGACTTCTGCGTGGAGCAATGAAAACCAGGGGCTCCCAGTTTGAATTAACCGTTGTGGATACCGGCGCGTTCGAATTATGGGGAGTTTTCTCCCATAGAAATACACAGGGCTGTGCCGGGACCACGGCGTCAGATAGAATTAACCGAGTTCGAATTAACGAGCCTTTACTGTATTTTGGTGAGCTTGAGTCCAAGGGAGTCCAGTTGGGAAAAATTTGCGAGTCTTGAGTTCAAGTGAGTCCGGTTGGGGAAAATTTTTGTGAGTCTGAATCTGAGTTAGTCCTAAGCGCAAAATAGAGGTATTTCTTGAGTGAGTCCGAGTGAGCTCCACAACTTTCGCCGACCTATGGTTCTATCTACTCATCTTCAGCATTATTATCAGCCTTATGTTGGCTCACGTCTGTACCCACGTCTACTGACATATCTTTCAACACACTAGCATTCGTACTCCACATCAGTATTTATAGATTAGCGCTGTGAGTTACAGAGGGAATGGGGGTGCCATGCCTTGACCACCCCCGCAATCTCTTTCACAGGAAGTTCTTGATAAAAATATCTCATGCAAGTCGTGTCTTTCAACAAAAATGTCTTTGCTGGATTGCAACTAATGATAACTCGTATCTGAAGGTATACAAGATCAAGAGTCTTATCGTAGAGCACTGATTATGTGAGCTATTGGCGTTAAAGAGCATTTACGCCATGATTGCTATGGCTAATTTACGCTGACGCACTCATGAGTCAACTCACTTAGACTCAGATCGAGCCATGACTCTGAGCCTGAGTGAGTCTGCCTGAGTAATATTCTGGTGAGTTTGAGTCCAAGTGAGCCCGGTTAAGAGAAATTTGTGTGAGTCTGGTTGAGGAAAATTTTGGTGAGTCTGAGTCCAAGTGAGCTCTAAGTACAAAATATATTTCTGGAGTGAGTCTGACTAGAAAATTGATGCTGCAGTAATATAATAAGTTGGGCTGTACATTAATAAACTTGAAGGAAATAGCACTGAAAACAAGACAATGAGAAGAGGAGACAAACATTGTGCTGTGCTATGTTTCTGTTCATTACCATCCGGTTTTTTTAGCATATTTTTCTTCCATTATGGCTGGCTTTTGAAGCTATGTTAGTCATTGTTATGTTCATCTAACGTTGCTAACTTTATGTGTCTTTGTATTCCAGCTGAACCGAGAATTTCAGCAAAACCAGGACAGCCCTGGTGTGGTCTATGCAGTTAGCATGGCCTGGTTTAAGCAGTGGGAAGCCTTTGTGCGACGCAAGGATACAGGTGAGCACTGGTGTTAAATGTCTGTCATTCTGGTCTACAAGTGGTAGCTTATGCATTCTGCAGTTGTTGTTTCTCCACCTCACGCTAATGTGGTTACCGTCTGGCCAGTTTTTCCTCATTGTGCTGACTGCCAGTTTGGCTTCCACATTGCTGTGCCATTATCAGCAGCAGCTCTGGAAGTGTTCTTCATGTGGGAGGGTCTCGAAGCAATTGCAGAAGTGCAAGTTTTGTTGGCTTCCCTGCAGCGCACGAGATCACATATTGTGGACCACTTATTAGCAGTGTGATATGCCTGGAAACAGCAAGGAAATAAAACATAAGGTTAAGACAGCAGTTCATTAGAAAAGAAAAAAACACTATCTTACTACTGAGTGTGATTTGGATGATATTGAAGGAGAAGTGGTACAATGATTCAGGAGCAAAAAAAATAAGTGCTTCTAGGAAAGTGATCTTAAGGATTGTAGAATCAGTAAACATAAAGAATAGACTTGCATTCACCACTGACACATGACAGGCGTCTAGGTAAGGAGGCAACACATGGTGTTACTGTGTGGATTGGCATGGATATAGACCTTATGCGAAATTGCTGCCATCTATTGGAGGTTTGACGAAGCTACCGATTCGGCGCCATGTTGGAGGCTTGTGTCCGAATCTTATTGCTGTCGCTGCTATAACTTCTTGCTTGTACTGTCGGCCGCAAAAGTTTGCGGGATGTGCAGGGCGTGGCCGAGCGACGGAAAACTGCATTGCTGCGTCACCTACCGTGATGCGGCGGGTGTTGAGGCTATCGGCCTCGGCGATTAGCGACGGCGCATTTAGACAACGTGCCGTTGCCAGATCTAATCGCGGAAGCTGCGGCCGATAGCCTCAACACCCGCCGCATCACGGTAGGTGACGCAGCAATGCTGTTTTCCGTCGCTCCGCCACGCGCTGCAGATCCCGCAAACTTTTGCGGCCGACAGTACCTGCTTTGATAGTGGGCAATCAGGGCATAAAAAAATGTCAAACGAGCGTGTAAGAGCCTGTACACGCTACTGGCATTTCCTAGCTATTACGTTGACAATTATTACGTGTAAAGAACTGCCTCACAATGAGAAGACGGTACAAGTTTGTTGTCGAGTCACATGTAAGCCTGTCGTCGTTGAGGATGAAGCTTAGTGCTAGGTTATATATTTTGTCTGCTTTCAGTGTAGCAAATGAAGTGTTGTTAGCTATCTGAATATCATACGTGTAGTGTATGATGGTTGGGAGGAGGCTTTAGCGCGCGACACGGCAAGGCACAGCGATGACCGTAAGAAAATGCTGTTGACTAATTTCAAAGCGTATTTCATAAGGGACAGCCTACGTCGATCAGCTGTATTGTGCATTTAATGTGAAATAAAATGTTGTCCTCTTTCTTTATTTTTGAAGCAAAAAATATTTTATCTGCTGTAGCCACCGACATACGCACGAATAAAATGCAAAAAAATTTCCACTTCTCATGCACGTGAAAAGTGAACATGAAAAGTAAAAGTTTTAGTTGCTCCAAGATGTGGGTACCGGTTAGCTGGTATTTTATTGAACATCCTTCTGACATGTGCTCATAAATAAAACGACAGGCCGAGAATATTGCCATTCACATCGTCGCTTTCGGGGCCTACTGGCGCCTTACAATTTCAACCCGTTTCCACAAGGCAGTCTTGCATCGCCGACTGAACGCTAGCGAAACCACCTCAGCGTGTAACCAACGGTAGCGCACCCACGGTCAAGTGTAACACATTTCCTGGAACAGCACTTTTTTTTTCTGTTCCATACGAAAAGTACCACCCATGTTAACATTTCATAGCACACAGGGGTGGATACAGGATTTTTCCGAAGGTGGATCAGCTTCTGGGAGAGCCTGATATGTACTCTTCTTTGGGTGTAAATTTAAAAAAAAAATAAAGTAAGGGAGGGCAGTCAGGCCATCCGGGCCGCCCTTTGAATTTGGCAGTGATAGCACATGAAATGCTTGAAAAATACCCACAGTGAAACAATACGCACGCAACACATCCCACCAAACGCTACCTTTTTAATTTCCACAATCGAAAACAAACTACAAACAACACGCTCCAGCACAATCGGTCCGTTCGCTGAGAATTGATGACATGCTCGCCCTACCTTCCTAACGTGTAATTGTTATCGCAATGTAATAAACAATGTAATGGTGTTAACAGCAGCGCAGGCATGCAGCAGTGATGCAGCTTTGAAGCTCGTACACGAAGCCGCAGTTTGTCTGTGCCTGCAAGCACACGACGCGAAAACTGTCTGGTTCCATGCATGACACGAAAGAGTGTATTCTCTGATGAGTGCCAATGCTGTCACATATTGCATCTATTAAGAACGGCGAACGTAAACACGGCGTTAGTCGTAAGCAGTAGCCGGAGCAGGGGAACGATCTGCCACTTTTCGTCAGCTGCGAGGAAATCAATAAACATGAAGGTTAGAACCTTTGTCTAGCACCCCAATTTCCTCAATCTGAGCAACACGGTGCACGCAAATATATCGGCATTGCCGTTCCTATGAGCCGCCACACGCCGAAACGGACGCTCCGTGCGTGCACATGCGGAGCGTGCTTTAGTCTTCAACATGGCGGAAATGTGCACGGCGGCTGCTAGATGGCAGCAGATTTTGCATAAGGTCTATTGGGTCTGTCCCATACATGTCCCACTCAAGGATAATGGAAGCTTAAGGTTGGAGAGCAGGAGGGCTGAGCTCTCCTGGCGACGTATATCTCTGGTGACGTAAAAGGGTAGGGTGTAGGCAAATCTCCTCCCCCCCTCCCTGCCCACATCATCCAAAGCACTTCACTGTCAGTTTTCCCCAATTGGCACATGCATTGCGAGTGATTTTGCATGTGCTCATACTCGGAAAACAAGTTTATTGATGACAAAATCCTTAAACTATTTACTGTCTGGAAACTTTCTTATTATATGTTGTTATAAGTCTCATTGATTCGTTTTTTCATGTTTATTTCTTCTTCTAAGCATAATTCAAGCCCAAGCCATCTGTTAGGGGAGGTATATACATACCACAGAGGTTATGTTTGGCCTTAAAGGGACCTTGATACGGTTTTGACGATTTTGTATAAACACATTAAGCCAGTAAAGCAAGTCCTAAGAATCATTTTAAAGGGGTACTGACACAAAATTTCACGGCCGAGATAGCCTGCTGGATCGATTTCCGTGTACGTGCGTGTACCATCTGCAAAATATCGACAGCGAATAAAGCTTGGAAGGTATTTTATATGAATTTTGAAGTTCGCATGCGCGATCCAGCATTATAAGCCGCACCTATTGCATTGACACCCTCGGAGGTGACCCGAGGTGACCCCCCTACTTCCCTTACGTAACCGTTGTAGCCGGTGCAACAAGTTATGATGACGTCGTAGCCGCCATTTCTGTTTTGACGCGCTCGCCGCAGCGCTGTTGGTGTCTCAAGGAAATCGTCGCCAACAGACGACGATAAGGAGGACGACGATAACGAGGACGATGAAGGCGACGACATCGCGTAGCACGTGCGGCAAGCGTGCGAATGCGAGGAGACGACGCGAACAGCGCGGAAGTGCGTCGCACTTCTGTGTGCTGACGTGATCGAGCGCTGCAGCCGCTAGGTGGTGATAGTTGCACCCGGAGGCTTGTCGTTTTTGAAACCGAAACTGACACTGGTCGGTAATGAGGAGCCTGTAATTAATTATTTGTCGCGCGCTGCAGCAAACGATGTGCCGTGTTATGACTAACAGGCCCCCAGCAACACATTGCAGCAAAAAAACGCGAGGCCAAAATATTTGTGTCAGTACCCCTTTAAGACCGATTAAAGCTCTCTGCGTCAACTGTGTAATTTATTGCAAACATGTGAGTCGCTACAGATCGCGGCAGCTCAGCCGAACAAGTTTTCAACTTCTCGCACCTTTTACACGTAGGATTGTTTCAATAGACGTAGCACCCAATGACCGATCTGATTGGATATGCTCAGTCCACGTCACAACCTCCTGTGCACAGCGAGCGTCGTCTGCCTTTGTTACAACGTGCTCTCTCGAGTGTTTATCTCAAGGTTTCTTTTCTTGGACACAATGAATTGCCCTAGCCATGTTGTGTACCACATATCTAGCAATTGGCGACTTGAAAAGCTGCGGCATCGTGTAATGTTTGTGAGGCATCTGGCAAGCAGAATCCCTTCAGCTCGTTGCTGCAAGGAGCGTCGCGCTCTCGCTATCCCTTCAACACCACGATCCACGTGTCTGCGGCTGTAACTTCACCCCTGAAGACACAACCAAATTGCCCGAGTTTATGCTTATCAGTGATCGTTCTCGAGTCCTTTTTGTTTGTCCGCATGCTTTTGGAGGTTGTCACCGTACAGGAGAATAAAATAAGATCGCCTGGTAGTGTGGTGGCACCTGTCGGAGCAGATATCAACCACTCCGCGAGCTTTAGCTCTGTTGCCAGACGGCGTGCTGCCGGGCACACTGGGCCTCCGACATTGCACGCAACCTGTCTGCGCGCAATATCGGAGGCCATGACTGGGCGAAGCTCAAACTATCGAGTGCGCTCATGAGAGCGCTGCAGTCGCTAGCGTGTCTCATGAGTTGAGGGGGCAAGGCAGTGGTGAGAAGGAGGGTATAGATATAATTGTCCGTAGTGGCCTTGGTACACGGTACGTCGCTTAATTTGTGGTGCGAATGATTTGATGATGCTCTAGCCTAAACGTTGACGAAACTTCAAAAAAGCGTTTCAGGGTCCCTTTAAGATTGTGCAGGTACCATAGGCTTGTTGTGGAGGGCCATGCCAGCAGTATTAGGTTCTAATATAATTATGGACAGAACTGCATAGGTGTTGCTGTATATTAAGTGCAACAAGGTGGGAAAGGCAGAAAAGGCATTGCAGAAACAGCCCTTTACTCCCACAAACTCTGTTCTTATGAGGTGCATTCAAGAAAATTTTATTAAGAAAGATTCGCAAGCTGACACCCTGTAACGCTACATGTATTGCTTATTTTTCTTGCAAGGCTTTATATCTCAGTTATCAAATGTGCATGCTAGGTATGCTATTTATTTTATGAGCACCAGTGACTTATTGCAGGGCCTTGGAGGAAATGTGTTTCTAGATACTGCTTCAGAAATTGGCTGTTCAAGAGGTTAGACCATCTGAATAAATTGACTAGCCATTGCCCCTGACTGCAAGCCATCTGAATCTTCTGCTAAGGTGCATTGACAGCACTCTGCAACTTGGGTCTGTATGTCGGAGCTTGCATGCAAACCCAAGTTGGTGAAGTACTAATTAAAGCACTAATTAGCACTTTAATGCTTTTTTGCTATATCCACCTTTAATACAATTTAATGATGTGATGCAGGGGAGTATGCTGAGCAGTCTGAAAAGTGTCTTAGGCAAGAAAGTCATAGCCTACATTCACTTATATCCTTTTTAAGACCTATTGTGCTTACAGTAAAAGTTACCTGTATGTTAAGGTACAGGTTTTTAGCTCCTTTATCCTAGACTTCAAATGATTTTTTTTTTTCAACTACAGTTCAAATTTGATCTAACGAAGTGATGAGAATGTTCGAATTATTTAGTTGAATCGGGAAGTTCGTAAAATTGAGAAAGGAATTTTTCGGCTTTTCGAAATCTAAAGTTGTAACATAGTGACAACTAAAAGTTACCAGGCCAATGTTCTTGCCACCAATCTACTGTTGCGCATGTCAAAGGTCCGCGAGGGCAGCGCTGACATGGAACCTTCCATGTCGCCCGGATGTAGGGGGCGCCATGTCCGGGCAGTGCAAGCCAGAAAGAACGTTACGTGAAACAATGGCAGGCGAACAATATGCGTGGTCGCGGAGAATGAATGAAGTGATTGTGTGAGCAGGCCGAGGTAGAAAATTGCAAGGAGACGATTAGTGTCATCAAATCACTAAACCAACCACTGCCGCCCATAGCAGCACCATCCAGTACATAGGAGCGTTACCGACTGCCAACTCCATTACTCCATGCATGGGCACTGTGTGCAGCCTCGTCAAACTAACGCTAGAGCTGGGAGTAGGGTGCCTAGACGTTTTAATGCGATATCACTAGAGCGCATGCTCAAAGAAAACCCATCTCTGCAAGATTGGAAGGAAATTACTGCTTTTTTACTAGGTTGTTTCTGGAAAAACTTAGTTAAATTGGGTTTGGTAGCCAAGCTAGTTTGTTAATTCGGGTCGATGATAACACTGAGCCCTAAGGGTATTTGGTGGGGAATTGGAATTTCTTCGTTAGATTGGGAACTTCGTAAAATCGAGTTTTGTTAGAGTTTTAACTGTACTATAATATTGGAATGTAAGGGATGTCCTCTCTAAATACAATGCAAGCTCAGCAACTCCAAATGAAAGGTGGACACTGTTTTTGCAGAGGCTCCTGGTCCCATAGACAACTGGTGCATCTGTGCTGCTCCCAGGGGTTCAAACTCCCTCCAGCAGAGTTTGCGACCTGGTAAGATGTTTAGTGTGCTTTCTTTGTAGTGAAATGCTTTGAAATATTTTTGCATAGTAATCTTACTTGGAATACTCATTCTGATTATTAGTTACAAGCCATTAGGTTACTGGTGCAGGAATTTTTCTTCCACTATGACTGCCCTAAAGTTATCAAACAATAATCCTTTGAAAACTAGAATATGCAGTGGCAGGCTGGGATTCATCTTATAACAGTATAATTACATCTCTTAAATACTTCAGAATAACTCATATTCGTACCATTCCATACACAATGGAACTGCAAGTGTAAGTGCCATGCAAAGTGTTCTAGCATTTCCATCATGAAGTCACTATATCATCATTTTGTACTGTGAAATTATTTTTTTCCTTATCCCATAGAAGTTTTAAATCTCATTGACCATCATCCCGAGATAGGAACTATTTTGTAACACAAAAACCCTTTTAATGTCTTCTCTTCCTCTCACATTACAAGAATAACACCATCTTCCTGCTGGCATTGTTTCAATAAACAATAACTGTGCTTTTGGTCAATTATTAGCTAACATTACAGAAAATATATTTCCTTCTGATTACTTGATTGTTCATTGTTTTTTCATTTGCTTTAAGCTTATATTTTTCATGAGTAGTAACTAGTGAACATTGAATTAGCAGCTACACTTTTTTGTGTGTACTTTTTTAACCTGCTGCACATTGCATTTTTTCTCGTTGCTTGTTCATAACCAGTCTCCTCTGCAATGCCTGCATGACCAAAACCTCGTCCATTTATGAAGTGCTGTTAGACAGCTTCATTTTAACCCTCCTTTGTGTACATCTACAGGGAGTGACTATGGCTCCCTTTCGGAGGCCATGTGGCAGTTCCTGCAGGGCAGCTACGGAGGGGGACCGCAGGTTGTCTTGCACACACGCACTGCAAACCCTCCTAGTCAACCAGCTCCGTCAAGTAAGGCAAATACTGCACTCTATGTAGTACTTGAGGGTATCTGAAACCACAGTAGAGTGGACTTGGAATGGTGGTGCCAATTTTTCCTGGCCACCCTTTGGCACAGTGTTGACAAACTTGGTTAAAACACAACTGATCTTTATTTTTTGTGAGTTTCATTTAAACTGAACTTAATAAAAAATACCATCTACCTTATCTGCGTACAGAACAGGAAAAGTTTAAAAACTTAAAAATACATGTCGTGTGGGTATTGTCGTGTGGGTAACAAAATCAATATGTCGGGCAGTTGAAAGAAAGTTCATCCAACTTACGGGATTTCAAAATTGTAGTAGTGTTTCTATCAAGAAGATTTCACTATGCAAGTGAGCTCTAAGTAGGAGAAAGGGAGCACTACAGAATCAGTGGAACCTTGCAGTAGGGCTAACATTACTACTTGTTCACAGCATCTATCATAAGCGACTCCTTGTGATGCCCTTGTTGCCTTCTCTGAAGGGGCTGATTAAAATGTTGGTGGTGACAAATGCAGAGATTCTATTAATGAAGACAAAGTTATTCCAGTGTGCGAACATATAGCGAACATTTTTCAAAGCCTCCTACTTTTACAACGAACACTTCATACACGGTCGCTATAAAAATATGGCATATCCAAAGCGAAAAAAAAGTTAAAGCAAGCCATCTAAAGCATGAGAGGCGCGCGCTCGCGCGTGCCCCGGTCCAGTTTACTCGTGACGAAGATATCCGAGATCGGCGAGCACCACACGCGCTGCTTTCGGACGCTACGAGCGAGGTCGCTCACTTTCCAGTCGTTTCTTTAGTGGCAGAATGACAGTGGGGAATAAAAAAAAAGAAATAAAGAAAGAAAGAAATAGTAGGCAGCATGAAGCCTTGCAGTCAGCTTTCGCACGGCAACATTTCCTGGCGCCGTTCTCTGCAGCTACGACCGCCTACGATGAACCTATGCCTTGGAACGCAAGAAGCCATAAAATGTAATAAGCGATGGCAGCGATAACTTTTCGGCGCTTAAATGTACACTGCTTCGACGTCACAATATGCCGCAATATGTCTTTCATCTTTTCGGTAACGGCAGAGACCGGCCGATCAATGATTACGACTTCGGCGCGATTGCGGCGATTCCTTCACGGATAAGCATCAGAAGAGAGCGAAGGCGATGTGGCGGCCGGTGATGACTGTGCCATTATGATTTATCGCCGACAACCTTATCACAGTCATCTGCAGCTATCGGCTCGGCTGCACGTGCGGCGTAAACTGTTCGGGGTGACGGCGGTACAAGCAGTACAAGCGCGCGACGCGCCGTGCGAGATAAAGTGCGCGTCGCTTCGTGTTCGCTGGTGTTGAGTGACACAGGCACCAAGAAACGTTGATGCGCTTACAGCGAGCGTATACAGCGTGTTTTATTAGGCGGCAACCCAAGCGCGCCGCGCCTGTCGTGCAGGGCCGTCAGAGCATCGCGGAGACGTAGAGTGCGCGTTGCTTGCAAAATGCTTGTCTTCGCCACGTTGAACGAACAGGCCGCTCGCCGCATCCGTGCACGGTCCGAAGTGAAGCGGGCACAAAGAGCGCACAGATGCGCGTACGAATGCAAACGGCCCGACAGTGATGGCGTGTGCCGAGTCGGCGACGCGATGCACGCAACTAGCCATCGTACGGCGGTTCAGTGAAACGGTGTCGGTTCACTGCAAAGGCGGTTTAATTCACTCGTGCACGCAGCGGGCCTCGCTTCACAACGCGAAAAGGCCTAACTTCTCACCGGAGGAGTTGTTAGCGCTTTTCAATAAAAATGAGAAAAAAAAAAAGCGGCTTGGTCGCAAATGCATGTTTTTGAGGGCGAGTCCATTTACAACAAACTACTGATATAACGACCAGTTTTCGCGGCACTTTCGAGTTCGTTATGAACGGGTTCGACTGTAGTTCATGAAGGCTGCGCACAAATAGTGCCAAATAATAATCTTGCAAAAATAGAGCTACAATATTAGAGGCAGAGCCTTTTTCTTTTTTTCTCCACAATCATAATAAAGCAGTCAAACATTTTTGGAATAAAAGGATTGTTGATAATAGTCTACCCTACATAGTTTGCCACTTGCTGTAATTGAATTCATGCACAACAAAATATGGGCTTGGTAGGCTATGTTGAGTAGATTATATTACAATGCAGCATTGGCTGCTCCACAAAACGTAAATCTACAGCCCCTGCATAATTAATTCAGAGCTATGAAATCCATGAGAAAATTAGCTGAAGTTATGTGCAGCTACTGTGTCTGTACATTTGTTGAGAGCACGGTCAGTGTGACTATATAGCTCCCATCCATGGTGCATCCCCAGTCTCATTTATGGAATGATATACTCTGCCATATTGGGATACACTATGCACTTCAGCAGCATCAAGGCAGCAATAATGTAGCGATGTTTTCTGCTAGATTTTATGCCTCTGTTATCATTCATTGTTTATGGCTGACTGATCACATTAAAAATGCCGGGGGAGCACGCTCAAACCATCAGTACCCAAGAAAGCAACCAGACAGATAGCACTGTGATAAGCATGAGAAGCAATAGCATTGGGAAAGGCATCATTTCAAAACTGTGTCCCAGTGTGGCACCGTATGGTACTAGGTCCCTCTTTGAGCCACTTTGATGTTTCAGTTCCTTTCTACTTGATGCTCTCTACATGGTCCGCAGCCTTTCTCCTCTCCTTTTCTTCCTCCCTTCCTTGAGTTTTTTCTACGAAGCTGAGCCTCATACAGAATGGATCGGTGTCAGCCCACCACTGCCTTGCAGGCCAAAAATTTGAACAACTAATTTAAACATGACCTGATTCTGTAAACTTGCTAAATACTGCCTAAAATAAGTTATATTTGTGCAGGCATAGTATTCTTGCTTAAAAATATTGAATGAAACAGCTAAAGGCCAACTGTAATAAAATTTGAACCATTCACTAGAGTTGCTCAAATCAAGCGTGGTATTAAGTATAGCAACTAATATGCGCAATTCTTTGAGATGACCATGTTATGTTGTGACGAAACTGGCCAGTGAAGGGGTTGATGGCTCTGGTGTAAGTTTACGGGTCAATATTGCACTTAGTTTACACGAACTGAAGACTCTGGAAGCCCTGGAAGCCAAACAACATGCATTACTCAACCCTAACTTCACACGTTTCACTCCATTAGCACTGTATTATAAAGTGCGCCTGTCACTTATCAGTCCCACTCTTATTTCCTAGTTGTGCATATTGAATCAACAGGACTGTGGTCTTCTTTCCTAGGTGCCGCCAAGCAGACAAGCAATGAAGAAACTCCCGAAGAGTCCCTGTAGGCAGCAACACTTGGCAGAACATTTTTCTTGTACATAGATGTCCACAATAAATCTACACCACAGATTCCTCAGCACACAGTAATGAGTGTCTATATTTTCTTTTTCTCCCGTCCATCTTCTTGTTTCTCCTTTTTTTACCATGTGAAGGGAAATGTTGCTGAAAGTGAATGAGGACCATCTGTTCATGGCAGACATCATGTTTTAAAAAGTTGGAAGTGGGGGGTATAAAGCGAGAATTTTCGTGTGACTGTCTTTGTGTCGATGATGGAAACTAAATAGTTTCCTTATTATACAAAGTGGTTAATCTGTTCAGTGGGATTCACAGTTGTGACAAAAGGACTCACGGGGTTCCTTATGCACTCGCCTAAGACGGCTCGAAGGTGAAAGCCAACTTTTTTTTTTCTTCTCAGTCAATGTATTGAGGGGCGTAGCCGGGGGTGGTTGGGGGGGGGGTTTCAAACCCCCCCCCCCCCCCACCCCGAAATTATTCAGTTTTGCTTGCGTATATACATACAACACATACAAACGCACGCACGAACATACATATAGTATGGTGAAACCCCCCCCCCCCCCCTTGAAAAAAATTTCTGGCTACGCCCCTGTTAAAGAGCTCCGCTTTTAAAGAAGTGCCTGCACTGCTGGCCTCAGGTGAAAACTTTTAGAGAATGTGCACTAAACAGCGGCAACAGGTTTCGCTTATGACTTTATGATAAGCAGTCCGCTAGGCGCGTGCTTGCCTTCATAAGTAAAATACGTATGTACACCATCCAAAAATATCCTGCGCAGCTCAGTTGAGCTCACGAGGCGCGCTTTGCGAGGCGATTCAGAGGCCGCGTCGTCGGCTCCTTGTCTAGAGGCCTTCGAGGCAGGTTGTGGGACGGCACCGCACCTGGTGTAAGTCGCCTATGCTTATAGCCTGCGTGCAATAAACGGCTTAAGTATTGGCGAGGCGCTTAAACACGGTCACAAGCTTACCTAAGAGTGGCGCGTACGGTGGGTAGCAGAAGTCACTGTCCGCGAAGTGCTTGGTGCACACGGTCGATGAATGCGTGGGGCGCATTCCCATTCTGAGCTTGACGATCCACTCCTTCAGCTTCGGGTCCTCGGGGTAGTTATGAAAGCTAACGCCTTTTTCACGAGCGGACGAAGTACACTGAGGCACAAAGCAGTACTTCACCATTGCGCAGCACTCGCCGCGGAGACACGCGGCCGCAGTTCTAAGAAACAAAGAGCTGTAGTTCTAAATGAACGTTAAAAGCAGTCCCACGGTTGTTCTAACAGCGTCAGTAGCCACCATACGCAAGATAATCTATTGAACTGCTTTTTTTGTTGAGATTTACCACAACGGTGGTTTCAACACGGCGCTGGGCCTACGTAGCAGACGAAAGCGCGCGAATCCCCGCTCTTACGTCATACAGGCGCCGTTCGCAGCGCCGCCATCGGTCGCACACCAGGCAAATAGCCCAAACATAAATGACCTTGGGAGACAACCTAGTAGAGCTTCCGTTCTAAAATCTGTCGCTTATCTCTGCTCTTACCTGTAACACGCGAGGCCGCCATGTATGCAGTCTGTGCAGTATTCAAGTGGTCCTGAACCACTTTTCCAAGTAATCATCGAATGACCTCAGTATCTGAGTTTATTGCCTCACGAATCGATCGCCGCAAATTTGAATCCGTCAAGAACGAGCCGAGTTACAGGGATTTGCAGCACGCTTTGAGCGCGTTCTCTCTTCTGCCGACGAGCGCGCTGGAAGCTACGCAGGCAGGTACTCGGGAGGGATGGCAAGGGGAAAGGAAGTTACGTCAGCGCGCGAGATGAAATACTACCGCTCTTTCCCGTTGTGATTCCTAAGCGCTAGTGTGGCTAATGTGTAATGTTAGCAGGCTATGGAGCGCTGCGACGCAGCACGTGGCGTCACCCCGTGATATGTATATAGTTTGTGTGCGCGCCCGCGCATATAGAGGCGTCACTTACGGGGGACCCGGGGAGCACTCCCCCCACCAACCCCCGCCGGACCCACTTTGTTTTAGGCATATATGGTATAATGCTGGAATTAACCTTGCAGAAACTTACAAATTTTAATGGTTGGGGTATTATGTCCCAAAACCACGATATGATTATGAGGGACGCCGTAGTGTAGGGCTCCGAAAGTCTTGACCATCTTGTGTTCCTTAACGTGCACCTAAATTAAGTACACGGGCCTCGAGCATTTCGCCTCCATCGAAAAACTTACAAATCTTGATCACAACAATGTTCCCTCCCGCTGTTGTATATAAGTAGAATTGTACATGAATAGAATTCTATAACTCAAGTTGAAAGACGAGAGTAGTTTCTTCCTCGCCTTCACAACCGTTCCTACAGGCGCTATCTCGTCCTCGCCACTTATTTCTTCATAAAACACTTGAACATCAGTGGCGTAGCCAGGAATTTTGTTAGGGGGGGGGGGGGGGGGGGGGGGGGCTGACGTTGCAGCACGACCTCCTCCTTGAATTTTCGAACGACTAAGTATATGAATAACATGTATTACCAGTGACAATTTGTATTGGATGCTGCAAATCACTTTTTGAATGCTGTGCACTGTCAAGAACGAGTAAGAAATGAGTTTTTTCATAAGATTATTATGTTGGCATGCCCGCAGAATCTTTCCAGGAATAATTGTCTTCAATTCTTTCAATTTCTTTTTTTTTTTGTGTGTGTAAGAGGTACGGCAAATATCACGTAAACTTTGGAACTGCATCAGTTTTCAACCGAAGAAGCGCCTGATAACAAGAAAAGTGAAGTCCACAAAATGGCCATGACGAGGTCAAATATTTTAATGCAGATTGTTTACGCAAAATGCTCATCTTTTTGCACAAGTGCGGCCAGGGAAAAAACAAGAATGGGAAAGTACACCTCGAATACGGGCAAAACATGTCACCGGAAACAGTGCGCAGTATGCTTACACAAAACATCACAAATGTACATTTAAATATGCAATCACTATACGGAACTAAGCAATGATCACTATACATAATGCCCAAAATAAGGCAAAAGAACATGCTTCACAATCACAGAAACTGATATGTCCTTGGGCCAAGCTGCTGTCTGGGACGCACCATGTGGACAGAACTATAAAGGAAGAACGCAGAAATAACGAAACTATTCCAATCGCAGTAGAACAGCACCGGCGAAAACAACAGACCAGACAAGGAGAAGGATACGTAACACAAGGCGCTTGTGTTACGTGTCCTTCTCCTCGTCTGGTCTGTTGTTTTCGCCGGCGCTGTTCTACTGCGATTATGAACCAACTAGCCCAAAAGTACATGTTGACAAACTATTCCAAAACTCTTTTAAAAAAGTGCGAACCACTATTGTGCACTCAATATAAAAGGAGAGTTGTCGCTTCTAGTTCAAAAAGCAATGAAGAACAAAAACGACAAATGAAAGTAACAAACAATACCGCTATTACGGCTTCCCAATAGCTGAATTTGTTTGGTAACGCCGCGTATGCCGACCTCTCAGTGAACAAGGTGAAGCTGTCGATTGGCTGTTAATGTCCACCTGATGCCCGTATTCGTATATGCTTATATTAGGTCACGGTGTTAACTGCTAAAAGGTACAAAATCCTCACTGCTTTAAAAGGTGGTGACATTGACCCGAACTCTGGAACAGCAGTGTCTTTTCCTTTCGTTTGCGCTGATTTTTGTCCTGCTCGCTATCAAAGGACAAAATTGACCCGGCGAGGAAGCTTAGCGAAGCGGTCAATGACTTCCGACACGCTATGTCGACGTTTCTGTGGGCGTACAGAAGTGCCAGGTCAACCATACGTTCCTCAGACATCTCGGAGCGTAAGTAGTTCTTAAGTAACCTCATGCTTGAAAACGTTCTCTCTGCGCTGGCAGTGGTCACTGGAAGGGTGACTAGAATCTGGAGTAGCTTGTACACATTCGGATAGGACCTGCTGTCACAGTGAGAGAGGGCATCGGTTCCTGTATTGGGGCGCTGGTTTGCTGCTTTGTTCGCCCACTTTGTCCACCATAGTCGCAGTTCTTCCAAAGCAGCCCTCGTTTCGACGTCATGCGCAAAAACGGTCAGATTTTCTGCTCCTTTCTCCCGATCATCTTGCATTGGTGGTACTGCGGATGGTACAATTACTGAAAAGTCCTTTAGGGGCCTTGTGCTTCTCGAACCGTTGGTTTAACTGGGCTAGTACGTGGTCCATGAACGGAATGAACAGGGTTCTGCGAAAATATTCTTCCGCGCTTTCGAATGCATTGTTCCCAAGGTTTTGCTTCCGGACACCGGCTTTACGGCTGGTGATCTCCACATTCAGTGCTAGAAGATTTACGGAAAAAGACTAACGTCGCCTTTAGAGTCCCAAAACATGTTTTGGGACTCTAAAGGCGACGTTTCAGATGTCTGTGATGGAGCATGCTGCACACAGAACTAGATTAAGGGGGTGACTGGCGCAGTGAGTGTAGAGTGCGGCTGGATATTTCTCCCGAACAGCAGCTTGAACACCATTCGTTTTGCAGACCATCGAGCTTGCACCATCGTAGCCTTGATCACGGAGATGCTTTATGTTAATTTTAATGTCTGTAAGGAGCCTTATGATGGTGTCGGTGAGGGCTTGCGGTCACTTTGGTCGTGAATTGGCACAAAGCCCAAGAACACTTCTTCGATTTCGTTCGCATCGTTATTAAGGTACCTTGCACAAACAGTAAGCTGCTCGATACCAGCAATATTCGTCGTTTCATCAGCAAGTACGGAGAAGCAGCCTGCAGCGTTTACTTTTGCGACTAGGCTTTCCTTGATGATTGCAGCAGAGATTTCTATAATCTGGTTTTTTACATCTGGGCTTAAATACGAGGCATTATTTGCGCAACTTTCCAAACGCTTTTTTTACATCTGTGTCGCCACAATCCGCTCGCATGCGAAGCAGCGCTCTGAAGTTGCCTGCATTTGTAGAGGAGGGAATTCATGGGACCACTGTCATGTTGCCGCCCGCAAAGGAGAACTGTCTCAACAATTGGCTGTAACTTCCTTCGGTTCTCTCTTATTTGAATTTGCCTGCCATCTTCCAGTTGATCAACAACACTGGACACACATCCTGAGAAGGTTTGAAGAAAATTATCGGCTACCAGCTGGGCGTCAGTGTGATATTTAGTGGCTTCATGTGCACCGAAGACTTCGAGGGCGTGCTTCCACTTTTGAAATTGCTTGGATACAAGGGCCCCAGTGCGCGCATGTTGGCCCTTGCCAACCTCACTTCTGCTAAAAAGGACACACACTCGGCAAAACGCACCCTCTTGAAGCGCTGAGTAGCTAAGCCATCGGTACCTGTCCAGCCAAGCCACCTGAAACCTTCGTTTCTGCTTCAAATCGTTCATAGACATAAACTTGTAGCCTGGCGGAGGAATTCAAGAAGTTAGCAGTTGATGTTTTGTCTGATCATCCACTTTTGAGTCGTCTGTCTAGAGCCCGATATCAAACTTGCCTTTGCTAACATTTTGAGGGTCTGAAAAAGATAAATAATTAAATAAATAATAATAAGGCTGAAGCCCAATGAATCCCACCCCCCGGATGATGCCCCTGGTCGGTGGCGTATGAGAGCACGAAAAATTTCGGGGGGGGGGGGGGGGGGGGCTGAAGCCCCATAAGCCCCCCCCCCCCCCCCCCTGGCTACGCCCCTGTTGGACATATATGTCAGCACTAAGCGTTGGGCCTTCAGCATTTCGCGCTTTTAGGCTACACGCTGTTGTCTCCGCTTGCGCAGTCGAAAACACACAGAACGAAGTGAAATCACTTGATCGCACACGATATAGCCTTGCGAGACAAGGCAGAACAGGCGTGCGACTGCTTGGCAAAGCACGATAGGAGACAATTCACAATTCTGATATCCCTCGTATATGAACCAATCCAGAGCTTATTTCCTCATGACGTCACGTGAAGATACTGCTGGCGTCACGAATTGTCCGGAAAGATGGGAAACGCAAGGAGAGAACAATGCGGTCGTTCTTTGTACTTTCAGAGTTGATAGGGGCCCTTTAAAATTTATTTTTCTCGAGTGCTGAGAACAAAACATGCACTCACGTCGTAGTGTCACAATTCTATAAAAGGAAACGTTTGGCGGGAAAATGCTCGGTCTTCTATTCATACGATGTCAGCTGGAAGGTATGTTCCAGTCCTTGCTTTTATGTGGAATAAACCAATATACAAGCCTGTTGTGCGACAAAAAAAAAAAAAAGATGCTCCGTACTTTATGATGGTGATCAACTCGACATGCCTAATAAGTAGACGTTAGGATGAGGTTACTGCGAAGTGCATGGCGATGAAACACTTTATAAAGGCATAAGCGAAATGCCTTTCTGCGCATATAATAGTGGTAGGCACAAGTTACTTTTCGTGATGGCTCAGCTTGACGTACGATTGTAGTTGGAAAGAAGGAAGCAAGTATGTATGTATTACCAATTCAAGAAAAATCACCCAGAGTAGCATTGTTAGGGTTCCGAAAAATGGCAGAAGCATTTTCCAACTTCTTTCGTAATAGTGAGGATTCGCTCAAATTTCGCCACAGGTAGCTTAACATGCGATTCGTGTTACTGATTGTGGAACCACTTTTACATATCTAGGATAAGTCGAAATAAATCAACTTGATTTTCTCCTCCATTGCAAAGGAAGGCGCACCGCATAAAAGCTAATCTAAGCAGCTTGATGGGGAGACTATAATTTACATGAATGGCAGTGCAAGCAAGTCATACTGGAAATACAGAAAAAGAAAATGGCATGCAATGATGTCTGTATTTTTATTGCAATGTATATACTGATGCCCCCCTTACTCAATGCCCTTAAATGGGCCTGTAAGGCATTTTGAATAAATAAAAATGTAATTGCACCTAAATAACGGTATAACTGGTGTTTGTCGCGGACTGATGATCGGTACGCCATTAGCAGAAACCGCGAAATTCTTTCACGAATGGCTGCGTGCAGTACAGAGGCCCAAGCGCCGCTTACATGTTTTTGTAGGGCCTGGGAAAAGTGAAGTTGATCCGGTGCCGATCAGGTGTACCGTTCCGTCGGGAAAGGGAGCTTCTCAGCCCTGCCTCGAGTTTTGCTTGTGAGTACGCGCCATTCATGGGAACGTTCACTCAGGCCGTCTGAACGTACGTATATATACGTGTTTGCGTGAGTCGACGCGCGCTTCCCACACTCGCGATATTCCCCCACCCTGCCAAGAATGGCGCGGGAGTATTCGCACCACAATGCGAACCGCCCATACCTCCACCGCACACCGGCTGCAGGAAACGTGCGTTCGGTGTGAGAAATGCTTGGCCGCTTCCTCGATAACAGCGCACTGAGAGCAACTATCATCTCTTCGTATGAGTGGCGAGAGTGTCATTCCATTCACTTCTGCGACGACTGTCTCAGATTATTAAAACTATAGGAGATTCGGGACGAAATTATGTTCCCTTGCTTACCAAACTTCTTATCATTCATTGTCAGGGTTTTGTGTGATGATGGTACGTACGTTTATTATTTTGCAAAATTTTAATAGCTTTGTAATTAGTGACTGTACGTAATAGCAGTTGGAGGTACGGTCGTCAGACAGAACACTGGCAAGCTCTCCCAGGAGACGAAAGACCGAATTAAGAAACGCCAAAGCAGTAAAGCCTCTAGCACGACACAAAGAAGCGAACTGACAGAGCTTTTAAAGGTAATCAACATAATGTAGGCGACATAAGATTATAAGAATGTATAACAGGGGCGTACCAGACATTTTTTTCGGGGGTGGGGGGGTGGGGGGTTCAACCATACTTTATGTATGTTCGTGCGTGCGTTTGTATGTGTGCGTGTATATATACGCAAGCAAAATTGAAAAATTTCGGGGGGGGAGGGGTTGAACCCCCCCCAACCCCCCCCCCCCCCCCCCCGGCTACGCCCCTGATGTATAATATGGAGAGAATTGAACATGCTCTAAAGAACGGAGCAAGCCTAAGAGTGGGGAATAGAAAACTGGGCTCAGGCAAAAAGAAAAAAAAAGGAGAAAAACGAAAAAGCAGATGTATGCACTAAGAGACAAGGAAGACAATGTCAATATGGATAGTTTTTCTAAAGTAGCCGAGGTGTTCCACAGAGATCTGTATAGCAGGGACAACCACAACGATAATGCAAGAAGTAGAGAGGAAGCAGACATCTCACTAAACAACAGGGGTGTAACTAGGGGGAGGGGGAGCCCCCTCCCCCGAATTTTTTTTAATTTTGCATGTGTATAGTCATGTGGTCGTGACGTTGAAGAAGGCAGCAGTCGGCTTGTTTAAGACGAAACTCTTTATTCGGGCGAAATGAAAAGTTCAAGCGATACACACTGATAGCGGCGAACAGAGCATCGGCCGTCGAGTAATCGGCTCATCTGTGAAATGCGTGGGCTTTTAGACATGTCTTATCGAACTTTCCAGCATTATCGCTGGTGCCCGAGTTGGTTCCAGAATAAACTGTATTGTTCACGTGCGGCGCACAGTCTTATCCGAAGATTCTAAAATAATCTGGAAGGTTCCCAGACACTCGGGCGCAGTTTGCGACCGGACCAGTTACATGAAAATGTAAAAAGAAGTGCGCGTGGCATGGTCCCCTTCTGAAAAAGCATCGCCCCGGTGCTCGTAACAGAACATGGAAGGGAAAAAAATATGCCTACACAAAAAAAGAACAAGTAGTCCATGGACGACCGTGTGCGGCGCCGCTGAGAGTTCGTAATGCCGTCCGGGACAACCTCGTAGTCCAGCGTGCCAAGACGTCGGAGTATACATTGTAGGGCCCGAAGTAACGTCGAAGTTTTTCGCTAGGTCCACGTCGGCGTATCGGTGTCCAGACGCACACAAGGTCTCCGGGTTGGTATTCTACGCTGCGTTGTCGAAGATTATAGTGACGGCTGTCGACCCTGGTTCTTGATACGCAGGCGGGCGCGCTGTCGAGCTTCTTCGGCACGCTGCATTGATCTAATAACGTTGGTAGCAACGTCGAGATTTTCTTCGTCAGTGAAGTTTGACAACATAGCGTCGTTGCCAAGTTCCTTCCGTAGACGAACTTGTATACGGCGTAATCTGCATCGTTTCTTGTACGGTCGTGCTGTATGCGGAGGTCACGTACGGAAGAATGGCATCCCACGTCTTGTGTTCGACGTCGACGTACTTACATGGCCAGCATGTCGGCGAGGGTTTATTTAGACGCTTGGTGGGGCCATGCGTCTGGGGGTGGTATCATTTGATTCAGTCTGAACTTCAGCAGTCATGCAGATATTGTGGAATCCACAGCCACGATTGTCCTCCGTAAAGGAAGGAGCAAAATCACGACAAAAAAAGGGTATCAGGCAGGGCGATACGATCTCTCCAAAGCTAATCACGACGAGGTTTTCAGGGTCCTGGATTGGCAACAGTCGGGGAATATGAAAGAATACATTAGTAAGCTACGCTTCGCCGACGACAGTGTCCTGCAGAGTAACTCAGGGGACGAACTGCAAAGCATGATTACTGAATTTGACAGACAATTCAGAATTATGGATCTTTCGCTCTTTCGACTCTCTTGCTCGAAGCACGGTTGATAACACTACACTGCGGTAGCGCATGAGCGCGTTCACGTGGCTTTATTTCATATTTCGCGGGCTTTCTTTAAACGCCGGAAAAACTCGACACGTAGTGTGTACGTTGCCACAAAATATTGGACAGGTCGTTTATTGGAATGCCCTTTACAACGTAACGTAACGCTCTTTGTCTTATAGTCAATATGTAAAAAAAATACATAATTTATGTAGTCAATTAACTAATTAAAAGGAGTATAAAAGAATACTTTAATGAGCGCTAGATGACGGCATGACGGCAAGCCATATGTCGTTGGTTTCACTTAGTTGCGATTAGCCACCTTTTTTTAAAAATCGTCGGTCCTTTTTGTCATAGGCGTGCAAATTTGAAGCACGTACATGCGTTCCGTGCACGTTAAAGAACCCTAAGAGATGAAAATTCATCCGGAGCCAATTATATAAAATTAACATAAAATACTATGGGCTTTCGGGACATTATACGTAATATTTTCAAAAATCGCGCGATTACGTTACATTTATCCAGCGTGCGACAGACGACACAATTCGAAGAAATAAAAATAAATACGCGAGAACTAAGAATACAACTTTCTTCCCTGCGCAAGTGAGCGCTTTCGTTGAGTTATGTTGAGTTGTACGATTTGCGTCGCACTTGTAGGCACGCTTGCGAGGCAGGCGTGCGCATACCAGTTCACAAAGTGCTCAAGCGATGGCGCCAATGGCGCAGCGAGTCTAAAGCGAGTCCGGCAATTCGTGCGACCGCGAATTTCAACATGGATCGTTTTTGGTAGAGCAACGTAAGACTTCTGACTTACCTGTGGAGATTACCAGATTTCTATGGGTACACACGTTTTGACGCAATATAAAAGGCTCGGAATATTATGATAATTCACTTAAAATTTCCTTGCTTCCTTTGTTGTTCATTTGCTGCCGGGGCGTAGACAAGGGGGGGGGGTTGGGGGGGTTCAACCCCCCCCCCCCGAAATTTTTTAGTTTTGCTTGCGTATATAGACACGCACACATACAAACGCACGCACGAACATACATAAAGTATGGTTGAACCCCCTCCCCCCCCCCCCCCCCCCCGAAAAAAATTTCTGGCTACGCCCCTGATTTGCTGCAATGCTGACGTCTGATTCCGGAATCGGACCTCAGCGCGGCGATTATCAAGCAGAAGATATTAAATTCGGCAAAGGGCAGCGATGAATTAGTCGGGTTGGGGGGGGTCTTGGAGGAGGGGCGAGGCTCGAGTTGCCGTCACGGTCCCCCTTTTCGCGGTGACACAAGCAACCCATGTGAACTTGATCAATGCTGATTTCCTTAGCTTTCCGTCCCCCATGCACAGCCATGAATCCATGATGCACAGCATCAACAAAGTCTGCAGCTACTCACGTGGCCTTTCAGGCTCCGATGATGATGATTATGATAAAGCAGTCACACCGGATGGCTTTCGCCTTCGAGTCGTCACGGCGAATGTATATGTACAGCATAAGGGACCCTGTGAGTTTTAACTGCTGAGCTGTTTAAGCCGAGCATTGGTCCGTGAAACAGAAATGATCATCATCATGAACCGGCTCACGCGCTCTCTTCGTTCTCTTCTTCATCCCCTGCTTCGCCCCCAGAACACGTGCGCCGATTTGGCCTGCGCGGGATGCAATAACTTTGAAACTTTGATGAGCGAGAGAACAAGTACTGAGAGAGAGAGAGAGAGATAGAAAGAAAGAAAGAAAGAAAGAAAGAAAGAAAGAGAGAGAGAGAGAAAGAGAAACAGATAAATTCTTGGCGAAAAAAAAATCCTTGGCGAGGCGGGATTCGAACCCGCGTATCTACGATCCGAAGGCGAGCGACGTAACCAGTCGACTATTCATGCACGTTAGCACAGCATGGCATAGCCTTGTATAGTATATTATAGCAGTGGGCAAGGGAAGTGAGAGTGAGGTGGAGGGGAGAGAGTGAAAGCATAGTAGAGAAAGAATGCGAGAGAAATAGAGATAAAGGAAGGCAGAAAGAGAAGAAAAGAAATAGAGAGAAGGGAAAGAAATATAGAAAGAGCAAGAACGATGAAATAGAGAGAGAAATAAAAAATAGAAATAAACAGAGACAAAAAAGACAGAAAAAACAGAGAAGAGAGAAAAATAAAGAGAAACAGAGAAGGCCGCCAAGCTCCGCACTTCCTTCAGGCTTGGCACCACTAGTGCGAAGGTGCCTTAGTTTATTTATTTATTTATTTTATTTATTTATTTATTTATTTATTTATTTACGAGTGATACCTACTTCGCCCGAAGGCATTGTTGCAGGGGGTCCAAAGAAAGAAAAGAGCACCATTCACGAGCATCGGCAACCAAGGCCAACCCATATCTGAAAACACCCTAAACATATTTGAAGAAAGAGGGTAAGCGCCGAACGAAGAGAGTGAAGCATCGACGGGATGAAATAGAACCGGGACAACGTTAATCAAGAAATGGACCTTTGGACTTGTTAAAATTGATATGGTATGTCCAAAATTACGCGTTGTGTTCTCGTGCATGCAATTCCTACACTTTCTAAGCTTCGCAAGAATTGTGTTTACACTGGAGTTGGTTGCGTCACAAGAGACGCAATAGATTTGCCGCGAAGGACGGCAATCATATGCATGTGCACGAGAGATGGGGGGGGGGGGGGGCTTTCTGCGCTAATCACGTGGTGTCGCTTGTACCAGAGGGGTACAAACGAAAAAAAATGTGGGTATAGCTCCGA
Source organism: Rhipicephalus sanguineus (assembly GCF_013339695.2). Lineage (NCBI taxonomy): Eukaryota > Metazoa > Arthropoda > Arachnida > Ixodida > Ixodidae > Rhipicephalus > Rhipicephalus sanguineus. The sequence continues at coordinate 177,256,107 of NC_051176.1, forward strand.
TACTACGAGGCAATGTTTGCTACAGATGTAGCGGCAGAAATACAAGCTATTATTTTTCCAAGTACGAGAACAAATCACAGGCACAAAAAGTGGTTATTAACTTTTCCATTAGAATACTGTACTTTATCTTCACGGCCGTAATAAACAGACCACAAAATGCGAAACTTCGTGAGTTTTGTGAGTATCTCCGCCTTTTTTTTTCTTTTTTTTAATAACACTCATGCTAAAGAAGATCCTTTCATCGAAGTGCTGTTTTCGAAATAACATCGCTGATTTTGTTTCTATAGTGCAACTTTCTAGTCATTATAGATAGTTTATGAAGGCGCTCTACTGCTCTTGGTTAGTCATTTCTGGATTACGCAACAAGATAATCGTTAATACTCACGTCTTGGCTCGAGAAACGCCGACAGCTCCATTCTGCATGTCCTGCAAACTAATGAAAATTCGCGAGAAAAAAAACAAAGGCAGCTCTAGTGGTGCCAAGCCTGAAGGAACAGCGGAGCTGGACGGCCATCTTTGTTTCTCTTTATTTTTATCTTTGTTTCTCCTCTGTTTTTTTTTTTTTCATCTCTTTATTGTCTGTTTCTTTCCAGTTCTTTTGTTCTGTCTCTCTGTCTATTTCATTCTCTTTCTCGCTCTATCTTTTTTTTTTCACTCTCTTCCCTTTCTTTCTCCCTCTCACTCTATTTCTCGCTTCCTCTTTACCTCTCTCTATTTCTTTCTTTCTCTTTCTCACTTTCATTCTCCCTGTGTGGGCTCCCTGTTATCTCTCTTTTTGTCTGTTTCTATCTTTATTCTCTTTCTTTTCCTCTATTTCCCTCTCTCTGTTTCCTATCTTTTTGTTTCTCGCACTCCCTTTATCTCCTTTTTTCTCTCTCTCTCCCCATCCGAGTTATTGCATTCCACGCCGGACAAATGGGCGCAGCGGGAGATAGCGCTCCGGGCGCACGGGTTCGGAAAGCGAAGCAGAAGACGAAAAAGGCGAACAGAGCGCGCACCGGCCGAGTTATTGCGTTGCAAGCGCTAAAGGTAGAGGCCATTCATGATGACAGTCTCTGCGAACGCATAACGGCATAACGAAAAGCATAGTCCTCCCAAGCTCGGCCAGGGGGCGCTGCGTCGCACGCGTTTCGCCGCCTTTCTGCAAAAACCGGTCGCTTCTCTCCCGCGCGCCTGCCTTTTGACAGCGCTGTCTCCGTACGTTCACGCACCCTGCACGCGCTGTTGTCTGCTCGCCGTGCACGTGCAGCTTCATGTGTCGCTTGCTCTGAAGGTTTAGAAAGATCCCAGAGATGGAAAAAAAAACGTTTTCACGGTGGGAATCTCACCAGAGGAGGACGGTTGATCGACCACCTTTTCGGGACCAAGCAGGTCGTCAAGGACGATGCTGTTTGTGCGAGCGCTACGTGCGTGGCGATGCTGAACAGGCACATTTCTTTGACATGAATAGGGAGGTGACTGCGCGAATTCTGTAATTATGTTACCGGTAAAACGCACATTCGTTGTGGCAGTCGTGTCTACTCGGAGCTATCAGCAAACATCCAGCACGCTTTCGCGTGCGTTTTCTATTGATAACGTTTCGATTGCTTGGATGCCAAGTTTGTCGTGCGGCTTTAAATTTATTATGAGTTTAGTGTGAAGAGCATAAATTTACATCTGCCCTGTTGAGTCACTGGCTGCCTCGCAATGCGCAGTGTTCAGTTTCGTGGGAGTTTCACTTTTGCCGAGGTTTGCATCGGATGACAACAACGTCGGATCGCAAGTTTAATGCCACCTTGGATTTTTTTAGAGCTCCCTTTGACAGCATAATGATACGCGCAAAAAAATAAATATTTCATGCCAACTTCGACCATGCATGTTTCTTGCAGAGGCGTGTTTCATTTCGAATAATATCGACGCCTGATCACGCACCGTGTTCGCTTATTCGAATGTCGCTTTGGTTGTTTCGACAGCTTGCTTGGCCAGCATCATACTATACAGGGGCGTAGCCAAGGGGGGGGGGGGTTCAAACCCTTCCCGAAAATTTTCAATTTTGCTTGCGTATATGTACACGCACACGTACAAACGCACGCACGAACATACATAAAGTATGGTTGGACCCCCTCCCCCCTCGAAAAAAATTTCTGGCTACGCCCCTGATATTACTATACAATACCCACTGGAATCTCACATGTTTATGATTATGCCGAGATTTGTGCCCGATGATATGCGCATCTGAATTCGCGAAGCCATCGAAAATTTAATTGCCGCCTTGGTTTTTTTTTTCAGTTCGTTTCCAAAGCGGCAACTGTATATTGCCCGCGGCTCACGCGCATGTAAGGCTTTATATTACGTGCCGAACGCATAACATTATTACGAGGCACGCCGTGGTGGGGGACTTCGGATTAATTTCGGCCACCTGGGATTCTTTAACGTGCACTTAAATCTAAGTACGCCGGTGTTACTGCATTTCGCTCCCTTCGAAATGCAGCTGCCGTATGCGTGCATCGAACCCATGACCACGATTTTAGCAGCGCAACATTTCAGCCTGCTTAGCAATCACGGCGTGTCGCATGCAAGGCCAATATAAACGCTCAGTGTAAACATGCAGCTTAATTCTGTTTACAGGGAGCCGCGACGGGAAATGTACCGCAACCAGCTGAATTAAACACTTAGTACTCACGGTACGTTATTTAAACTGTGGTGTAATAAGCCCACATGCTCCGCTGCTGTCACATTACAAATGGTTGACTCGGAAAGCCAGCGCGCAATCTCGAAACGTACAGCGGCTGTCTATTTGTTGTAGCTTCGGTTCACAAACGCACTTCTTTTTCAAATGAGCACGATCATCGCGTTTCTCCCCGTTAATAGTTCGTAATACTGTGTACGACAAAAATTGCTTCAAGGTGACAAGACCGTGAAAGCATCGCGGCGAACTGCCATAATCCACTCTTGACGCTTCTGCTCCTCGCATTGGAAACGGTAGAACTAAAGTCCCTAGATTTTTCCCTGGAAAAATCTAGGGACTTTAGGTAGAACTTGACGGGCAGTTTTCGGCTGTTCGTCATTTTAAAACTTTTGTGACAGTTCACAATGCAGCAGGACTGCATGCCTGCTTTTGAGTTCGACGAAGGAACGGCACCCATAGCGTGAAAAATGCGACATAAAAGCCCCGGGGAGCACGTTCTCCGCGCGCGCAATGGGAAAACCAAGCAAGAGCGACCCGTCCGAGCTACCGGAGCTTTCCCCTCTCTCCGCTGGGGCGGCGGACGGCGCTGCGCAAACTTGAGCGTTCCGCTGTAAAATAAAAAAAAAAACGCAGCCGATAAAACAACTCTCAGCTAACTGCAAGGTAGCGCACAAATTGTATTGCTGAGTTTGTCATGTCTGGGCAGTGCGAGCGGATGGCCACATTTTGTGCCGTTTCTGGTACGTCGAATGATATACTTCCGAGATGTTTAAAAGATATGAGGCCATAGGGGGAATAACCCTCGAATTGTTCCAAATACTGTTGGACGGCCGAGAAAATTGAAATGAAATAACTTGGTGCCGATTTCGCGTTTGAGCCCGATTGTAATGCGTGCACACTAAGTTTAAGGCTACATTTAGCAAAAAAAAAAAAAGTGCGCATTAGAATCTTGTGTATACGTACGGTATAGCTATCCTACTGTTGACAACACTATCGTGAACAAAGAAACACCGAATGGAGATGAAAGCGGCACCAAGGAAACTACCATCGTTCACATGTCAAACACATTAGTCAGCTGATAGCCTTTTAGAGATTAGAGAAAACTTTTGACTAACGCGCTCACACCGCAGCCACAGCGGGGTGATTCCACGAGAGATCGAACATGCCTGTCCGGTCGCAATTTTTGTTTTGCCTGGGTTTTTTATATGTTATGTGGGCACATTCAAAGTGCACGGAACTGAAAATTTTATTTCCAAGAAACGCTCCCAGCGCGCCAAAAAAATATTTGAAGGTGGCGGCGCGGGCTTCCTGTTTTTGCTCACTGTTTTCGGATTTCACAGCCGAATTTAGCGCGAACTATAAATGATGTGTCGAAATTTTTTTTTGCTGGTTTTAATACACATTACACATTACTGTGAATTACATCCTTGCTTTTTTATGCCGTCCTCAAAAAGAAGAATATGTGAAAAAATCGCAAACACGGCCGAAATCAAAAAAGGGTCCTAAGTTCGCCTTGGCGCCTTTGCTACTTCAAGCAGAAACTTGAAAACAATGTCAACTATAGAAAAGAGCCTTTGTAACATTTATACGGAAGATAATTTTCCTACGGGCAGCGCAAAAAAAAGAAAAAGAGCGAGTTTTTCAATAAAGTACATTTCCAAAAAATAAAATAAAAAAACCCCGGTCTCAATTTTGACGACAATTTTTTATCGAAGAGCGCTTATGTCAGTGAACACACGGTTTTAATATCATATGTCCTCATTTGCTTTGTTTACGAGATATAACTGGCCAAAATGACCCTTGCTGTATGTGCTCACTTCAGTGCGACTGATGGTTGTTATTAGCTTGTATTGTGCGTAAATCGCCGTTTTAATTATTCTGCTGCAGCAAAACCTTGCTATGGTGGCTTTTCGTCAAGAAAAATGTGTTCTCAGATTTTATTTGTGTCTAGCGTGTGCAAAAGTGGGCTGCTGCCGCCCTCTAAATGGCTAACGTGTAAACAGTTTGCAGCCTACAACCATCGCCTATACAATCATCAGAGTAAAGATGGGCGCGCCTGTTCAAGATATCAATCGCTTCTTCTTCCTGAAGGAATGCCTGGTCTACCTCATCGCGGTTGGATGTAGACAAGTTTTCCTTGAGGAGCGTAAAGCAATGCAAGCAGACTTCGCAGGTGTCCCGAAGATCCTCAGCCTATGACAGTAGCTTCTGGAGGTAGGCAACAACAAAAAGAGCAAAGAAAAAAATTCGCGCAACGAAAACGTTTTCCTCAGCAATCTTCTTTTTGTGAACGCGTAAATAATCGGCACAGAACAATCGGACGTAGTCATGGGCCGCGCGCATCGCGTGTAGTGAACAGCTAGACCTAGAGCAAGTCGAAGCGTTTATACTGAACGGCGCCGCACAAATTATCTCACATCTGCGCAGCTGTCATGAATGCCTTTCCAGAACTGCTCACGGTTTAACATTTTATGACTAAGGATGTCTAACCGCTTTGGGCTGTAATAATTATTTTGTAGGCACACTCATTGTCAAAACTAAGGGTAATGTCCGTCTGCATGGCGCCACCAATGACCTCCTCTGTCCTCGACGTGGGAAAGCACTTTAGTAAAGTGGCAACAAAACATCATAAATTGGGCAGCTTCGGCCACTCATGGCTTAATCATGCGCACCGCACGTTTTCTGGCTGTTGAAACGCTGAGGTAAGGTCGAGATGATACAGGAAGACGTTGTCTGCGACGCCAAAAACAGGTGATAGCGGAAAGTGAAATAAACGACTCGGAAATCATTGAGCTAACTTTTTACAAATGTTGTTTAGGCACAGTGTGCGTTGAATGGGGAAGATGGTTAGATCGTACAATGCACGTAATGGAAGGGAAGCAAGCAGGCAGTGAGAAAACAACTGCATAACAGCGCGCCTGCTGATTGTGGCATTTAGTTACAGATTAAGTTGGCCTTCGCTGCATACAGATGCTTTATTCTGTGTGCAAGGAGAGTTTTGACAAAGTGACCTAATCCATGTGTTCGTGGTGTCTCGCATGCTTTTGATTAGCGAACAGTGGCGGGGTAAGTTGAGGTTGTAAGCTGCAAACTGCGTACGCGTTAGGCCTTTAGAGAGCGGCAGCAGCCCACCCCCGCACACGCTAGACACAATTAAAGTTTGAGAATACATTTTTCTTGACGAAAAGACACCAGAGCAAAGTTTTACTGCAGGAAAATAATTAAAACTAGATTTACGTGCAATGCAAGCTGATGACAACTATCAACTGCACTGAAGTGAGCACACACAGCAAGGGTAATTTTGTCCCGTTAAATCTCGTGAACAAAGCAAATGAGGACATACATATTAACATGGTGTTTTCACTGACATAAGCGCTCTTCGACAAAAAAATGTCGTCAATATTGAGGCCTGAGTTTTTTCTTTATTCTTTGAAAATGTACGTTTTTGAAAAATCTCGCTTCTTTAACTATTTTCTTCTTATTTTGCGCTGCCTGAAGGAAAACGATCTTCCGCATAAATGTTGCAAAGGCTCCTTGAAATACCTGACACTGTTTTGAAGTTTCTGTGTGAAATAGGAAAGGCGCCAAGGCGCATCAAACTTAGCAAACTTTGTTGATATGGACCGGGTTTGCCATTTTTTTCACATTTTTTTTTATTTTTGAGGACGGCATAAAAAAGCATGGATGTAATTCACAGTAATGCGTATTAGAACCAACAAAAAAATTTCGACACATCATTTATAGTTCGCGCTAAATTCGGCCGTGAAATCCGAAAACATTGCAGTGAGCAAAAACAGAAAGCCCGCGCCGCCACCTTCAAATATTTTTTTGGCGCGCTGGGAGCGTTTCTTGGAAATAAAATGTTCAGTTCCGTGCACTTTGAATGTGCCCACATAACATATAAAAAACCCAGGCAAAACAAAATTGCGACCGGACAGGCATGTTCGATCTCTCGCGGAATCACCCAGCGGAGCTTGCCTCGTCGCACTGCACCGTGTCACCCGCGTCGCCGACGGGCACTAGCCATAGCCGATACCATGCACGAGCTGCAGGGGTAACGACGGTAACGACGCTCCCTGCACCTACAGCGTTGTCTGTGCCTGGACCGGGAGCCGCCGGCAAGAACTCGTCCTCTCGGCACAAACAGCGCGAGCGCCGACTGCGCCCAGCACGAAGACCTCGCGAGCATATTTTCTGCGACGCGCCGAACACTCAGACGGTCGCCTCCTCTTAAAGAATCTGGGGCTCGACGCCGAACCGAGGCCGCCCTGCTTTTTTCCCCAAGGCACGGTGCCGACTTGCGAGAAAACGCTCGCGAGCTTCCTGCAGGGAAGACACCATCCTGGCGACGCAAATAGTGAGGCGTGGACGATAAACGAAGGGTGCGCGCGCATATATATATATATATATATATATATATATATATATATATATATATATATATATATATATATATATATATATATATATATATATATATATATATATATATTTATATATATATATATATATATATATATTTATATATATATATATATATATATATATATATATATATATATATATATTTATATATATATATATATATATATATGTGTGTGTGTGTGTGTGTGTGTGTGTGTGTGTGTGCGCGCGCGTACGGGTGCGCGTGTTCGTATCCATGTTGACTGCTCTTGATTACTTCGCTCTCTCTCTTCTTACCTTTTCATCCGCCTCTTCAAGTTTTATCTGCACGCGCAAACGCAACAGTTGCGACAGCCACTCACTGAAGAATGGTAAAGGGAATTCTCCAGGCTTTGGACATCTTACCAGAGGCTATGCAGCGCCATGAGCTCATTGCAGCGGCCAGTTGCCCCGCTATGCGTGTTCCACGAGAGTAGAAAGTGCCAAAGAATTAAATGGCATCTATAAATACTTCATCGCAGCCCACACCGCAGCGGTGGGAAAGGTGTTTAAATGCGGGAGGTATGCTGGGTTCGATTCCCAGAGTCTCCAGGCACCCACCGTGTGTCACTCTCTCTCTCTCTTTTACGCGGAGAAACTTGCCCGATCTGGCGCTCGGTTGTGGATGGATTTCGGCGCCTTTGGCGCAGCAAACTGCACGAGGACAGCGTGATATACGACGAAAATATACTATATATATACGCAAGAAACAACCAGCTATCCTTCTGTTGTTTTCTGCGCTAAAAGGCTGAAACAGAATACATGCCCAAACTTACGTCATTTCAAAATTAAATGTGTAGGTATACATCTCGAAAAGATGGCCTCCTCTTTTTTATGTTACCTACGACGCTGCGCCGTGCTCGCAAGCCTGTATTGGCTGCAGAAATTGTAGCCGCTTTTCTAACCTTAGCCCACTATTACGCAGCCCAGAAGAACGAGAAAAGTTACCGTCTACTGACTAGCAAACAACACGTAGATTTTAGATTACAGTGACCTTTTCGCTAAAGTGGCTGTTGCTGATTTCACGGAAACATTTCGTATAAACGCGTTAAGAGAGTGGAGACAGTATAGCATCAATTTTTTTGTGTGTATTTCTTAATTTGTTGCGTTTACCCGCCACGCTCGACTGCTGACCCGCAGGTCGCGGGATCGAATCCCGGCCGCGGCGGCCGCATTTTCGATGGAGGCGAAAATGGTTGAGGCCCGTGTGCTTAGGTTTAGATGCACGTTAAAGAACACCAGCTGGTCAAAATTTCCGGAGCCCTCCACTACGGCGTCTCTCATAGTCAAACCGTGGTTTTAGGACGTTAATTAAACCCCACCAATTACTATTAATTTGTTATCCCTTTCTATTCGTAATTTGCGCCGTTTTGTCAATTCAATTTTCATAAAACCTATAGACCTCATGCAAAATTGCTGCCATCTGTCGGAGGTTTGACGAAGCTATCGATCCGGCGCCATGTTGGAGGCTTGTGTCCGAATCGTATTGCTGTTGCTGCTATAACTTCTTGCTTGCATCTGCTTTGATAGTAGGCAATCGGAGCACACGTTACCAGCATTTCCTAGTTATTACATTGACAGTTATTACGTGTAAAGAACAACGTTACAATGAGAAGATGGTACAAGTTTGTCACCGAGTCGCATGTAAGCCTGTCGTCGATGAGAATGAAGCTTTGCGCGAGGTTATAAATTTTGTGCTTGTTTTCAGTGTAGCGAATAAAGCGTTGTTAGTTGTCTGAATACCACGCGTGTAGTGTAGGATGGTTGGGAGTAGGTTTTAGCGCGCGGCTAGGCACAGCGATGACAGTAAGAAAGTGCTGTTGACCCATTTCAAAGCGTATTTCACAAGGGACAGCCTACGTCGACCTGATGAATTGGGCATCTAATTTTAAGTAAAACGTTGTCCTCTTTTATTTTGGACATAAATACTATTTTGATGCGGTAGTCACCGACGTATGTTATGTATAGAATTACCGCACGATTAAAATGTAAAAAAAAAATTCCGCATCTCACGCGCATGAAAAGTGAACATAAAAAGCTTTAGTTGCTCCAAGAAGTAGGTGCCGATTAGCTGGTATTTTATTGAATATCCTTCCGGCATATGCTCGTAAATAACACGATGCGCCAAGAATAGTCGCGTTCACATGCCCGCTTTCGGGGCCTACTAGCGCCTCAGCTTCAACCCGTTGCAGCAAGGCAGTTTTGCGTAGCCGACTAACGCTTGCGAAACCACCTCAGCGCGTAACCAGTGGTAGCGCACCCATGGTCGAGTGTAACACATTTACCGGAACAGCATTTTTTGCAGTTTCATACAAAAAGTGCCACACACTTGAGGCATTTGTCAACATTTCATAGCACAGAGGAGTGGGACAGGATTTTTCCGAAGGGGGCCAGCTTTTGAGAGAACCTGATATTTGATCTTCTTGGGTATAAATATTTTTAAAAAAGTAAGGGGGGGGGGATATCCGGGCCACCTATCTGAATTTGGCAGTGATAGCACATGAAATGCTTGAAAAATACGCGTATAGTGAAGCAATACGCGCGCAAAGCATCCCACCAAACGCTATACCTTGTAAAACTCCACAATCGAAAACAAACTACAAAGAACACGCTCCAGCACAATCGGTCCGTTCCCTGAGAATCGATGACGTGCACGTGCTACCTATCTAACATGTATTTGTTATCGCAATGTAATAAACAAAGTAACGTTGTCAACAGCGTGCGCTAGCATGCGCGATGCAGCTTTGAAGCTCGTACACAGGGCTGGGCAAAGATACTTTGAAATTGTATCGCGATACGATACAAGATACTCAGGAAAGAAGTATTGGAGATACAGATACAAGATACTGCCGCAAAAACTGTATCCGATACGATACTTGCCAATTGTATCTTAAGATACTTCGATACATTCTCAAATTTGTTATTATAGATCCATATAATGTAGCAGCAAGTGCCTATGCACGAAACTGTCTTCTTCAAAATTTCCTAACTGTGAGCTATTTTGTTTCACTCGAATGAAACGTCTGTTAGCATCTCAAAAGTTTTGCCCTTCTTGCTCAAAGTACATTATTTTCCTTCCAAAATAACTTATTGGGGTTTGTTTTAGTTTCTTCACAAGACAACTCTTTGTACACTTCACTGACAGCGGTATACTTGCTTTGTACAGCTTGCCGACCATCTAGTAGGTTGCCATATAATCACAATAACTTTAATAAGAAGCCTTCTTACGACGGCGCAAATACCGGTGTGGACTTTTACCTTGTCCGTAAAAGAGAGCTTGCACAATACCGTATACCCGGACAGGTGTACAGCAGCAACAACGCTGGTAGCGACATTTTTATTCTTAGTTTTTTTTTTGTGTGTGTGGGGGGGGGGGGGACGCATGGTGTATACTATGGGTTTGAGCCATTTCGCTAGCGGCCCGGCCCGCACACATGACCGCCTTCGTCTCATTTGTTTTTTATTTTCTAAATAAGATGTTCGTGAGCTGCAGAGACATGAGTGGTCTCAAGCATTCCTTTCGTGAAGGGACTCTCGAAAACGGAGGAGCGCGTCCTGCGGCGCCTACAGACAAACACGCTGCTTTGTCCAGCGGTACTAAAACATTACGACCCAAAAATAAGTGGGCAGTGCCAGTACTGTGGTGCAGTGGCCGACACTTACCATATGGTCTGGGCCTGCCAACTCAACCCAAACTTAACCCCAATCCCCAACCCCACCAAACAGGACTGGGAGGCGACCCTGCTCAATCGCTCAGGACTAGAGGAACAGCGAACTCTGGTCCAGCGGGCTCGGGCGGCGGCTTCGACTAATGACGTCCCGGACTAGGGATGTCGACCAGCCCAGTGGGGATAAGGGGAATCACCTGCTTCAATAAAGGTTCCTCTCTCTCTCTCTCTCTCTCTCTCGTGAGGAACATGTGGTCACCACGTGCTAAAACATAACCGTGGAACAAAAACTCTATATTTCAGAATCCGCGTCCAGATATCAGTCATTCTGTACATCGTTAGCGATGTTTCTCGAATCCTGACTCCAAATCGCCTTCAGAAATGACCTATATATGAGATATGGGAAAGGCTTCATTTCAAACGTCATTGTGTTCAAACTCTCTCCCACCACCTTCACTCTGTCCCGGCCCTTGCAACTAGAATTCGCGACTGCGGCCCGCTGGCTATAAGCTTCGTTTGAGACCCCTGGTGTATACGTAGATGACGTAAAACTGCAATGAATTGTCATATTCTACTTATATGCTGGCGTAAAGGATTCTTTGTTGATATACTCACTAACGTGCAACCTTTTTTGGAATTATTCTTCAACGAGAGAACATGTGGAACACAGAAACGTCTCAGACGTATTGCATGGTTCCATAAAGCGTCGCAGGACACCGCCGCTATTCGCGCTATTGCCACTTATAGCTCCCATTACGTGGCGATTAGTAATGCGAAAAATATAAGAAAGCCTGAAACAGGAAAACAAATATAAGTAAAATGGAGAGGTGGTTGTGTATCAAACATTCACATTGAATGAGTACAGAAACACAATACAGACGGCGCCCTTAAAAGCTATGAGCATGAAGTATTGTCAACTTACTTGGTGAGACAATAGAAAATTCAGTGCCTATGGAAAATTGCCTGAAACGGCTCGTTGGGACGCTCATGAGCAAAACAGAGCTTTCAGTAAAACAGTTTCTCGAATCCCCTTCCTAACATCTTTAAGATGGCTCCTAATAATTTCTATTATTATAACGCAAACTCAATTTCGCTATTTTCCTAAGCGGTAAGCAGAATGTTTTGCACTGTTTACTCAAGGTACGCCCGCATAATTATATATTTGTGTTCAAAATCGCCTTGGCAACGTGTAAATGTGTACACAGTAGTGGAAATAAAGTAGACAGAAGAATAAAGCAGAGATATTATTTTGGGAGCGCGTTACAAAAGACATACTGCAGTGACCAGACCGGAAAAACAGTGCAGAGACTTAGGTAATGTAAGGGATGAAAAATGACAGCTAAGAAAGCACTTGTGCTAATAATCAAATTATGATTTCATTAATTGTTTGAATAAATGTAGCAAGAAGTGAAAGATACGGTACGCCAAGATATTTTCTGTTAGGTAAACGCTTGCTCTTTTAGATCTAGCATCAGTACCAGTGGTGCTAACGTTGTTAGATTCTTATTTGCATATAAGTTAATTCATGGCATGCAAGTCAAACTTACATCCACGAGATCCTTTAAATCGCTGATATGTAAAATCCACGCGACGCAAAGGAACCCCATTCTTGCACGCATCACATTTCGTTACGGAGCAAGACGCAAGACGCAAAAGAATCTTCAATAACGGCACTGTAGCAGCAGCATCAGAATTCGCGCGATAGACGCGGCGCAGGACAGTGGCTAAGAGCAAGTGTCGCGGCACTGGAGCAACTAAAAAGAAAATAAATCGAGCGAACAAAAGGTACGTGGGCTGGGTGTACACGTCCGCGCGCTTGTCTTCCTCATCTTCTGCCCTCACTGGGGTACTCTGGCGGAAAAATAAAATTGCGTCACTGCCCTAAGACTTATTCAGATGGCTTAGTGGCACCAGTACCAGCTTGAGAAGCGGAGCTTGGCCAGCGATTATTGTTTCGCACGGTTGTGTTGCGATAGAAGTATCTTGTATCTTAAGATACACGATACATTATCGAATGTATCGGAAATACAGATACAGATACTCGTCTTTCGAGGAGTATCGCGATACAGATACAAGATACCCATAGAGTATCTAAGATAGTATCTAAGATACATGTACCTTCGATACTGCCCAGCACTGCTCGTACACGACGCCGGTTTGTCTGTGCCTGCAAACACACGACGAAAACTGTCTCGTTCCGGCGTGGTACGAAATAGTGTTTTCTTATGAGTGTCGATGCTGTCACATAACGCATCTATTAAGAACGGTGAACGTAAACACGGCGTTAGTCGTAAGCAGTAGCCGGAGCAGAGGAACGATCTGGCGCTTCTCGTCGGCTGCGAGGAAATCTAATAGCGTGGAAGTTAGTTTCCTGCGAACCTATTTTCAGCATCCCATTTACCTCAATCTCAGCAACACGGCACACGAAAATATGTCGGCATATTCGTTCTTAGCCGCCGCACGTTGTTACGTACGCTCCGCGTGTGCACATGCGGAGCGCGCTTAGCCTTCAACATGGCGGAAATGCGCACGGTGACCGCTAGATGGCAGCAGATTTTGCATAAGGTCTATAACGCAGCACTCGCGAAATCATACAATGATCCCCGATTCGTAAACTTTATGAAGAAAATTGGAGCCATTCCAATCCGCGAAGGTGGATGACCAGCGGAGCTGCGCAGCACGTGCACGGCACGGAGGTTACACAGAATTTTCAAAAATCGTATACGAACTCGTTTATTGCCTGGATCGGCATTGAGCGCATCGGCAGTGTTCGTTCGTTAGCTTCTTGTTAAAAGGCGGATCGCGCGAGCACCGAATCGCATGTTTGGCATCAAATTTTCGCAAAGCCGCAATGTTCCTAATGTGTACGGTTCTCCATGTCGGCTGTGCATCTTGTCCTGCAGAGGACTTCGTATAGCGTTCTCTTTTTACATTTGTTTTGCACTTCTGGTACAACGCATTCATATAATTCAGGGATACTTTCCTTTCTGCCAGCATGGTCAAGACACTCGCCTTCGGAGCGTGGGGGCCCGGATTCAAATGCAGCCTTCTAGGGAAGTCATTTTCATTTATTAATTTTTTTTTCTGGGATTTTCTGTCTCCGGAGACAAAGAAATCCGACCAGCAAGTCATATCTGTAAAAAGGTTCCGTGAGTTTCTTCGTATTTGTTCTCCTTTCCCATGCAGATAGCAGTTGGCATCAGTATACCCTCTGATTTTTATTCAATACCGTCTGTCCGCGGCCACGAAGAAATTCCATGGCAACAACGAGTCATATAGAACTTCTCTGTAAAACTCAGGAGGGTCGGCAGATATGCATTCGGAGGCACGTGTAATTGTACCGCGTAGCTGGCGTGGATCGAGGGTCGATCGCTGGCGATCGGCGCCTCGAAGTGAGAGTATTTTTAGGTTGCCGTTACGATGACAATTAAAATTCGGATGCACATTTATCCTGGTCTTACTGTTGTCTATGCAGTTAGTCTAGCAAGAGTGTGGTTCTTCTGTATGTGAGTATTAGGTATTGTTTATCAAAGAACTATGGTTGTTCAAGTGAAGAATATTCAAATCTTCATCGTTTCCTGTCCCCACACTCCAAACCTTCCTTCCTACGAGCAAGTGCACGCGTCACAATTAAGTCTTAGTTTCAAGCTACACCCCACAGGTCGCAAAACTTTGTTGATTACGGATGTGCGAAAGCTGCACGTCTTCGTTCTTTCTGTGCTGCTTACGTGTTTTCTGCATAGAGCAGCACGTAGAGACGGTAGATGAGGTGCGTTGCTTCATGGAGATCCTGTGGCTATATGATAGCGCCACAATATTTTTATTGCGATCGCAGTTATATATGGACACTTTCAGCGGGTTTTTGTCTTCGCCGTCGCCATCATGTTCCGTATAAAGTTCAAATCGATAACATATCGCCCGCACATCGTATGCTCTACGCCAGGGGTCTCAAACTCACCTCAGGTAACAGGCCGCAGTCACAAAAATTTACTCCCGCAACAGCCAGGACAGTGACGAAGGTACGAGCCGGGCGAGGGGAGAGGGAGGGGGGACGAATAATTTATACAAAATGTCAGCTAACATTGCCATTTGAAAGAAGACCTTTCCCATATCTCGTATATGCGTCATTTCTGAAGGGGATTTAGCTTCATGATTCCAATAACATATCAATACCTATCTCTAAAATGACTAAAATCTGGACGCCGATTCTGAAATGTAGAATTTTGTTTCACGGTTATGTATCAACAATTAAATGGGGACCGCAGGGTGTGGCTCACGAAAAAAATACTTTAGACCAGTCATGCCTGTGTAGCTCATGAACATACTTATTAAGAAAATAAAAAGATGATGGGACGAAGACAGTCATGTACGGGCAGCTGGCCGCTAGCGAGAGGTCCGCGGGCCACGTGTTTGAGACCCACGTTAGTAAAAGTTTGCGAGCGTTGGGGACGAACGCGACTGAAGCAGAAGTGAAACGAGCCGGCCATCTTCATCTCACAGAGGGCGAATCTCCTCAAGCAGAGAGGAAACGCCCAGCCCGTTTTTCGTAGGGCGAAGAAGCATGGGGGGGGCGCTGCTTCGCTCGAGCACCAACTGCGAACTTTGTTCATTAGGGCATGGTGGCGAGAGCTGGCTCGCGCGCTATCTCAACAGACTGTGCTGTGCTCTCACCGCTTACTTCGCGTTGGGACGACAGACAGCACGATCCCTGGAGCGGCCGTATTCGCTTAAACCAGCGTTTTATAGGGTTACGCGAGATCGGGTCCAAAAGCGTTAGCTGCTGTCCTTACTTCGTCTATCATTCAAATTTGTTGCTATCGCATATGTACTCTGATTTTTATTTCTTACAGAAGAGGGGGTGAGGATGGAGGCTCGAATTAGTAATGGGCTCATAGTTGTGTTCAAAAAGTCTTGAATAATTGCCCGTCTCTTGAATCTGACAGTATAGCTATGCAAGGTGACGCAGCAAGTATTGATACGATAGTCACTGAGGACTGCTTATATATGCCAGACTGTCAGCCATCTCGTGCACGAAAAAGCCGTTATGAACAGGCCCACAAACCATTATAATTGAGTTTATGTGAGCAGGTACTAGCAAACGAAATGTGCATAAAAGGTGAATGCTGTTATTTGCCATGAGCAATGAGCGTAAAGATTCCGCTGGCTGTTCTTACAGCTGTGGGTATTGCTGAATTTAGTTTTTGTAGGGCCAATATTTATTTACAACATGCACAGAGAGAGTACGAAATGCCATCATGGCAAGAAAGCTGTAAAGACATACAACTTGGCGAAGCAGCAAAGCCACTACCAGACAACATCAGTCGGCATGAAATATATGCACATCACTGCCCATAACTATACATCTACATGAATGTATACTTATTGCGCGCACATTAAAATAAGTATGCATAGCGACTTCACGTAATTAATAAAATCGCTGTTGAAGCAGATAATGATTCGTTGATAAAATGTAACCAACAAATAGAGCGCACACATCACCACTAGAAACGCAACCAGGAATACGTCAGACCGGATCCATCATGATGCTCATAATAATTGTTGGGGTTTTACGTCCGAAAACCACGATATGATTATGAGGGACACGGTAGTGGAGGGCTCCAGAAATTTCGACCAAGGGGTTATTTAACGTGGTTCATGATGCTAACTGCGAATGTCCAATCAAGAGTATAGGCGATAAAATACCAATACTATAGACTTTTCTTCGCACTGTGAGGCGTCTGTCGCAATGGTCAACTAAACAAGCCCCTGCTCCTCTTGCACCCATCTTAGACTAATCCATAATAAATCCGCTCCTGGTCCACGTCCGTATCTACTCAACAGCGCTGACCCGCCGTTTGGAGTCACATTCACTTGTCCGCGCAGGCGCTTGCTCTCGTTGATACGTTCCCTACACAAACAAATGGAAACTTTAAAGTAAATCATTAAATAAATGTACACAAATAAACGAACGAATAAATGAAATTAACTAATTAACAATTAACCTTATGTGCCTTTCTGTCATTTTCATGAAAGTTATGTGCCACATCTGTGCCGTGTGCTACGCAGCTTCGCTGGTCATCCATGGGCTTTCACTGAACGGAATGGCTTACGATTTTTTTTTTCTTCCATCACAGTCATTGGCGCTATCACTAACCGTTTGAGAGGCCCTAGAAGAAAATGAAAACTTGAGGCGGAAAAAAATTATTGTTTTTCTTCTCTGTGCACAAAAACAAAAGGAAGCGCGGTACAACTGAGTGCACTATATATGTAATCAGGAGCACAGAGGTTTGATGCAAGTGGCGGGGAGGGAGGAACGAAGCACCTTGTGCCGCAGGCAAGGGGGTCTTGATTATTCCGCACGGGGAAACCATTGGTAGTATAGGCGTTCACAAGTGATCCTCGCTTCAAATTCCGATCAACTTCAATGCTGCATAACTTCGGCGGCTTCACGAGGAACGCCGTATTTCGCGCGGCACGGTCACTTATCGCAGAGCCGTTTCGTTGACGTGAACCCAACACGTGAGGTTCGAGCCAGCCGAAGCTTCAGGCGCACTCTTTGGAACCATAGCAGATAGCACGTGCCGCATTTACACGAACCCTATTTTAGCGGGTCAGGCAGACAGTATATACGCGTCGCGTCGCGGGCCCAGAGCGAGATTATCCTCGGAGATGGCGACGCGCCCTGCAGTGTCCGCTTCCTTTCTCCTCGCAGTATCAAGAAGCGACCAAGAGAGAGAGAGAGATAAAAGCGAAGGAAAGGCAGGGAGGTTAACCAGGTTGCACCCGGTTTGCTACCCTACACGGGGGAGGGGGAAGGGGAGAAAAAAGAATAGAGAGAGCAAGGAGGAAAGAAGGAACAAGTAATACGCGCACAGTGTTCACCGCACACACACAGACAGTCACAACCGAGAAATATTTGACATCGCTTCCTCTGCGGTTGTCTAGAAGTAGGCGTTAAAAAAGGCTTGCAAGGAATGGCTCCAAGGAATCCAGAACTTGCAGAGCACATTGAGCTGACGGAGTTGTCATTCCGTTGAGGAGAGTGCGCATCGTGGTCATGAGAGACCTCAACACAGCGAGGACTTGTAGGTTTTTGTCGTGGCAATCATCTGTGGACGATGATGTACATTGCGGGCCATTCTGCATCGGCTCTTTATGACTGCGCAGTGGTGGCAGTGAGGGCCACGCGACATCCGCCGCCGCTTTCAAAGCCTCTGCGTCTTTTCGGCTCTCCGACTGTGATGCAGTGAGCGGTGGTGGTGGCGGCAGTGGTGGTAGCTGTCTCTTCGGAGAAGTCTGACGGTCTGTCGGAGTAGGAGATCGCGTTGTCCGTCCAGATCGCGCCGCAGTAGCCTTAGACGGTCGTCGCCGTCGCGAGCGTCGTTGTCTATTTCTCACCACATCAGCGGCCTCTTTGTGCGTTGAGCCGTCCCGTACCATCTGCCTCATGACGCTCCATTCCTTTTTCACCAATGGACAGTCCCTTGATGAGGCTTCGTGTGATCCATGGCAGTTGGTACATTTCAGGACAGTTGCTCGGCAGGATTCCGCATTGTGTGGCTCTGCACAGCGGGGGCAAATCGCCACGTTCCTGCAAACTCCGCTCACATGACCCATTTTTTGACATTTACGGCACTGGAGTGGTCGTGGTGTAAATGGACGGACCACGTGACGAAAGTGTCCGACCTTCACGTGGGACGGCAATATGTCGCCTTTGAAGACAATCTTTACGCAACGCGAGTTGCCCAGACGTGAGACTAGGACTATGTTGCTATGATCACTAACTTCCTTGATGAGCATTGGAAGTTTACGTACATTGCCAAGCAGGTAGAGCTCGCCAAAGAGCCTGCAGCGAGCAGGTTGACCTGCCCCGACGTTGCATGGTCCCGCTAGCCGTTTACATGAACCACCAAAGACAGCTACTTTGTTGGATTAATTTAAAAGGAGCCATGTAGGCATCGACCCCAATCCGCTCGCTAAAGAATCGCCTCTTCCGGCCAGAAAAGTAAACAGAAAAACCGCAATGATGGCTTAGCGAATAGTACAGCTAGTACCGCAGCGCTAGAAAGGACCGACTCTATAGTTAACGAAATCATGCTAAATAAATAAATAAATAAATAAATAAATTCATTTTTATTGCTGTTATTTGGCATAGTTAATGTCGAAAATGAATTTTAATTCATTGGCCTTCGGATTCAAACTACACCGAGAAAAGTGTCACCACTGTGGCACTTACCTATACTTTGCACAGTTGTGTGCGGCATAACCAAACTATACCTTTTTCTTTTTAGTTTATTAACCGTTTCAGAGAGCGTGCGAAGAATCACAGTGTACGACCGGCATTGCCTTTACAAGTGCCCACAACTTCTTTGTTCGTTACGTTAAAAGCAGTGCATATATACGCTGCTATATGGACAGCAGTCGCGATTTCTCCGTTTGACGAGATTTAAAAAAAAAAAATACCCCAGTTTCACCCAGTGTGAAATCTGCAGAAACAGCGGAGGTGCGGTTGTCCCCTGTTTTCCTTGTGATTTTCTGCGATTTTTTGCGACTTCGTGTGGGTGTCTGTGATTACGTTATTTGTAGAGTAAGAGATGCACGGGGAAGGACGTGTGGCAGCCCTGCCACACCCGCACCTATTCACGCTCGAGCGGCTCTTCCCCGTTTCACTGTGCGGCTATACACCGCTTCGTCCGCGACCGAGGCATGCAGTTACGCCATCTACCACAGTTGTATCTGGGAGCCGTATATATAGCGTGACATACGCGACGCGAACACTTATCTGTCGACAGGTCCAGCCCTAGAGCAACTCCGCTGTTAAAACGACTAGATTTCGATAGATGTTATCGTACATGAATTAATGACTCGATAAGAGGCATTGTTGAAAAATGTTGGAAACTGCGGCCTTATATAAGGCTCAACTTCCTCAGGCTACGAGTATATATAGGATGTAGAATGTGTAAGGATGCTAAAATGAATTAAATGAACACACATAAGCAACAATGCAGTTTGTTTGTTTGATGAGCATGAGCGTGAGTTCACTGAACAAAGAAAAAATAAACAATGCATTCAGCAATTCGTGCGATTGCTCTGGATAAATCATCAAACACGCGCACGTGTGCGCATATGCACACTAAAGCATACTCGGTGTCAATAAAGAGTTGGCATATCGTTTTCATTGAGATATACACCCTATACCATAGTCTCTTTGCATATGTGAAACGCTGAACAGTTGTACCGAATTCATGCGTTCCCCGAAAGCCAGTGATATCGTCGTCGAAGCAAGCAAGCGTCATCTTTCATCCGTTGCCTGGCAGGTACTGTGGGCCAAGCTAGTGAATCTAGTGAATCTAGTGATACGAGCAAACCTAGTGAATAGAGAGCTTTAGTACTGGGGCCCCCAAATCGTAGGTGCCCCAAGCTCTTGCATTCTTGGTATACACCGACTGGCGAACAGAACGCAAACACCGCA
Organism: Rhipicephalus sanguineus; assembly: GCF_013339695.2. Lineage (NCBI taxonomy): Eukaryota > Metazoa > Arthropoda > Arachnida > Ixodida > Ixodidae > Rhipicephalus > Rhipicephalus sanguineus. Next base: position 177,276,358 of record NC_051176.1, read on the forward strand.
AACGCGAACAGAATAGAAAGCAACGCAACAGCTTTGGAGCCCAGTGGCTTGGGGGCCCCAGTACTAAATACTTTTCGTGTTATATTGCAGCATGTCGGTTTAGCTGAAATCCAGTGAAAACGAAATACAGCGCTTGAGCGCAAAGGTGCTGTTGCTGGATGAAGTGAAGGCGTCTGCTTCTGCATCTGCTCCGAGCGCCTTTGCAGACACTCTGCACGGAGTGACGGACCCTTCGGTAGCTATAACTCAAGATAAAACTTATTCGTGGTTTTAATAAGATTTTACGCCTACTCAGAATAAAAAAAAATTGGTTTTTCAGACAGCGAAGAGTACTCCTTCGCCGTCTTCTTGGGATATAGGTATGAGGAATTTCTGAAGACGTACTGTGGCGAAATCGCTGCTGCCAAAGAAAATTATGGCAGAACAGCAAAAAAAAAAAAAAAAAAAAAACGGTGCACTGAACACACCGGACACAGCGCTGTTCATAATGTTTATGAACCGACTAGCCCACTTAAAAAGCCTTGTGCCAAAAAAAAATATTTTTGTTAAAGACTTACCATCACTCCTTAAAACTAATCCTAAGTTCTGGAAAGTAATAAGGCCCGATTGCGAAAGTTCCCACATTTCCTTTCATGATGAAAATAGCACTCCTATGCCCGACACTGATTGTCCACATACAGGATGATTTTTTTTTTTTTTTTTTAAGACACAACAGATGCTCTAATCCTATGGAAGTCAGGCTCCAGTCGTTTTCGCACATAAACTCTATATACGTCGAGGCGGAAATACTCTGCCTCAGGTAAAGTGACATTGAAGATACTAATTAACAAAATCTCGTTAATCACCTGTTTAATTATTGACTTGAGGGCAGCCGTTTACATGGGAAAGTTGTGCGTGACAATTTGTGACATACCCATTTTTTAGAAATCACAAACGTTTCACGTAATTTCAGATATTCACCATCTAATTTTAATGGCGATATCGAAATTGACCGCATCTGGCGCGCAGGAAACACGGCCACTTTGTAACGTCATACCGGAACTTCCCGTGACAAGCAAGCGACAAAATTCAAATCAAGGCGCGTCGAAGCAGAATCTGGTCAGGAAAAACGGCATGCATGCCGACAACATGTTGTCTGAAATACGCAAGTAGACCGCTTATTTTTTGCCTGCGGTGTGTGGTGCTTACCTGTAGCTTTCTTGAAATATAAACAGGCGCAGACAGACTCTTTCGCCTGTCTGCAGGAAGAAGCACCGCAGTGGCTAAAGAGACGGTTTCCATCTCGGCCGCGGCGGTCGAATTTCGATGGCGGCGAAATGAAGGCCCGTATGTACTGTGCGATGTCAGTGCACGTTAGACAAGCCCAGGTGATCAAAATTATTCGGAGTCCTCCACTACGGCGTCTCTCATAGTCCTCGTTCTGGCTGCACGCAAGAAAATCGCAATATCCACCTCTTCTTTCTCGGTAATCACAACAAAACTCAGGGCCAGATCGCCGCAGTCGAGATGGAACCGGACTATTTCGGGTCAGCAGCCGAACCATACAACCACTGCGACGAACCATTCGCGAAGAACCACCGCGACAAACCATTCAACCCACGTAAAACATTGCAAATGTTTTACGTGGGTTTCGCCAGTCCCACTCAGAAATTAGCGGTACATTCCACAGGGATACATAATGCAACAGCTTTGGCCGCCGTTTTATTAGATGCAGTTTATGAAATTGTGATATCGCTTTGCCTTGCTGATGCTCATCTGTTTTCGAATTTATGTGCCGCAGTCACAGAGTCATAGTTGGCAGCAGAGGATAACAGATTTTTTGTGCCCTATATTTGCGATCGTAAAATAACAGCGCAAAAGACGACGGACGAACACACAGAGACAAACGAGCGCTGACTTCCAACTGGTTTATTTATGCGGAAACAGAAATATATAGCACTCACATATCACAAGAAACAGGACATTACATCATGCGCAGAAACTGCTTTTCTTTATGAAGAAGAGCTATGGAAGGAGTACTGGCGCACTGATCACCAAGCTTATCAATCAGGTCAGCTTCTATGATCTCACGCGTAGTCTGTTCCCAGTTTTTAGCGACGACACTCGACTTGACAAACAACGGAACGCACCCGCAGCGAGAACAGTGATGAGCTAGATCGTCTTGCTTATATTTTTCTACATTGTACTTGTGTTCAGATAATCTAGAATTTAGGCACCTGCCCGTCTGGCCAATGTACAATTTTCCGCACGATAACGTTACACGGTATACGACGTTCACTGTACACTGGACAAAGGAACAATCCTTGTGTGTGCTGCCTGCTGACAAGGAGGGTGGGTTTTCAGTTTTGTCAATTGCCACTTTCAAATCTAAGGCAGCTACTGCCATTTCAAACCTCTTTCTCGCTCAGAACGACATGTCGCTTGCGAAGTTAAAACTTGCAGCAAAAAAGCTTTGCTTTTTCACTTGAGAAACTAGCAAAGTCAGTTGAGGGTAGTAAATTAGGCCATTTACAGATGTTTTTCAGTGTGAAGACGCACAAATCTGACTGCCCCTTAAGGGCCATTGTTTCGGAGAAGCAAACTTGGCAAGAACATATCGCTCGGTTTTTACAGGATAAGCTGAAATGCCTTGTGCCTGAAGATCCCTTCTTGATTAGAAATTCAGAAGCGGTTGTTGAGTGCCTTAGCAGACACGATAAAACCATGTTCACTGCTATTTCGGTAGACGTGAAAGATTTGTACTATTCCTTGCCACAAGATCTAATTTTGAAATGTGTTGAAGATAGCATTGACAAGGTTGGTGCCGTTAATTTTCAGAACACCACTGGGCTATCTGTTAGCAATTTTTTAGAGTTACTCGCTTTTTACCTGCACGCGACTTACGTAAGTTGGGAGGACTGCCTTTATATTCAGAAGCAAGGAGTGTGCATTGGTTCCTGCCTTGCACCTATACTTATAGCGATATAGTTTTAGCTTCACTGGACAAATGAATTTCTATGCGCGTAAAGAGCACTAACGTATTCAATGTTTTCAGATTTGTAGACGATTACTTGGTGTTATTTGACCTCAGTACTTCGCGGAAAGCCGACGTAGCAGATGTATTGACAGTCTTCCAGGAAGTTCTGCATCCATTGATAATCACGCATGAAACAGTAACAGACAACATATCAGATTTCTACACCTTAAACTAACATTTAGTGACGAGCACACTTGTTGGATTTATGAACCGCGTGCAAACAAACCTTTGCTTCAGTATGACTCCGCGCATTCAAAACTCGTCAAGCGAAGCATAGCTAAGCTATCGGCGGTTTTTTTTGCTTTTGTGCAGCCAACCTGCAAGTTGATTGCTCATACGTGTGCTCCTCTGAGCAAACCCTCAAGTATTGAGGTTAACAAAAACTTGGGAAATATGTTTCACTAATGCGCTTAAGAAATCATGTTCTCATGCCATGACCGAGAGCCTTAACAGACAAGCTCTTCGTTTAACAGACGCAGGGTTTCCCAAGTTTTATTGCGATAACAATTATATGGACAGTCACAGTCTCGGCTGGATCTTGCCGTCGCCGTCATGCACCGTATATGTATAAGTATGTATATATATATATATATATATATATATATATATATATATATATATATATAAGCCCCAAAGAAAAATAATTCAGAAGAATGCTTTCGAAGCGCGGAATCGAACCAGGGACCTCGTGCTCCGCAGCGAGTGGCGCTAACCACTACGCCACGGAACGCAGGTCCCCCACGTAGCTAACGGCGAGCGTTATATACACACCCTTTACCGCTGGACGGACTCAGAGATGGCCGGCGCCTATAAGCGTTTCTTCATTACCAACGAGATGGCGCTAGGAGCGCGACGGGCGCATTTAAAAGTCGTCGGCGAGCTCGCTCGCTTCTTATATTTGCGCAGGGAGAACCTTGGCCTTCCGCTGTCTGCTCGCGCGGTTTTCTCATGGTGAGGACAAGAGGGATGTTTCAAGTTTTCACCGTGATGTCCGCGCTCGTGTTACGGAGCGTACGAAAGTCACTCGAGCTCAAGCGACGGCGCTAAACGAACAAACAGAAGATGAGCGCGAACTATCAGGTGTCACAGCTCGACACTTGAAGCACGCTAGTTTCCTTCGCTGCTTCGGCCGCCTTTGCAACAGGAGCGCTGTTCAAACCGAGAGTATCCATTGGCGAGCCTCACTTCGTATAGCATTAGTTTCTTGCTATCGCATTCATTGCTTCGCCCTTGCGGCGAAACTGTGATGTGATATTTTTTGTTAACCTCAATACTTGAGGGTTTGCTCAGAGGAGCACACGTATGAGCAATCAACTTGCAGGTTGGCTGCACAAAAGCAAAAAACCGCCGTTGTGCCATATTTGCATACTCTTTCCCACAATCTGAAAAAAAAAAATAGCTCAGCGAGCTAATGTTCGTGTTGCATTTTCTGCACCTGATAAGTTGTCTCAGATTTGCAGGATCACTGACCCGAACCGCAGAAAAGTTGCAGCATGCACTATTAAGCACAAGATTAAGTTTGTCCAGTGCACAGTGAACGTCGTATACCGTGTACCGTTATCGTGCGGAAAATTGTACATTGGCCAGACGGGCAGGTGCCTAAATTCTAGATTATCTGAACACAAGTACAATGTAGAAAAGTATAAGCAAGGCGATCTAGCTCATCACTGTTCTCGCTGCGGGTGCGTTCCGTTGTTTGCCAAGTCGAGTGTCGTCGCTAAAAACTGGGAGCAGATCACGCGTGAGATCATAGAAGCTGACCTGATTGATAAGCTTGGTGATGTGTGCCTCAGCACTCCTTTCATAGCTCTTCTTCATAAACAAAAGGAGTTTCTGCGCATGATGTAATGTTGTGTTTCTTGTGATATGTGAGTGCTATATACTTCTGTTTCCGCATAAATAAACCAGTTGGAAGGCACCGCTCGTTTGTCTCTGTGTGTTCGTCCGTCGTCTTTTGCGCTGTTATTTTACGACCATGAGCAACCAACTAGCCCGATTTAGCGCCATTGTGAGAGAGAGAGGCGGCGAAATCACTACATACTGTAGACCTAACTAGGGATAAAACCACGAACATAAATAGTTTTGCTCTGCCGGTTGTCTTAATGAGGCAGTGTTTAAGCGCCACTCAAGTTTAAACGCCCCCGCTCTATATTTATGCAAACTCCTTGTCTTTGAAAGATCCTTGCATCAGCGGCGTAGCCAGAAGTTTCTTTCAGAGGGGGGGTTCAACTACCCTTTATGCATGTTCGTGCGTGCGTTTGTATGTGTGCGTGTATATACACATAAAATTGAAAACTTTGGGAAGGGGGAAGGGTTTGATCCCACACCTGGCTTCGCCAATGTCCTGCATACAATTATGCATCGAAGTGAAGAGCTTGTGCAAACACGGAGTGCAAACAAACGGTTTCGATGGCCACAAACCTTATCCGTACCGCCAACATGACCTCAAGACAAGTCAGGTTAAAATTCTGCTTGAACTATCGCAGTAACTATCATTTATGAAACAAACAAACAAGTAAGCAAACAAACAAACAAAAAGGCTTTCATTCACATTCATTACAAACGCTCTCCGTGAGGAAAATGCGCATATGGGCGATTCGGAAAGCTGATTTGTGCGTGCATAAGTTACATCCTGATATGCTCGTTGTAAACAACGTGATTATGTACCTCTATGGCTAACTTCCATGCAGAGTTTTGCACTTCGATGAACTGCATGGTCGAGAGGCATGACTATGGCTACGGAAGATCTGGCAGATTTCAAGTAAAACTATAGACACCAGTAGCACGAAAAATAAAAAAAAAACAAGGAAATAAAGAAAAGAAAACTTTCCAAGGTCACGCAGCACGCGCAATAGCACACACACACACACAAACGCGCAAGAACAAAAAAAGAGATAAGTCATATATGCGGGTTACCTACACTAACTAAAGTTAGTACTCACTATACCGGTCAGGCAGACCATGTCGCATTGCTCAGCCTTCTCTCCACCATCCTGAAACCCTCTGCAATGCCCGTGGGGCATTTGGTTGGGCTTCTGCGCGCGTCTCGATTTGCTTGCATTTCTTTCGCATATCATTCTAGTTCACTGTTTCCTTTGCCATTATGCGTTTGCGTCTTCGCGTTTATTTCGCCACACTCTGATAACAATCGTGTTAGTCTTCGCTATAGAGCTGCCTGCAGGCGTGATATCATCCGCTGCGCAGCCCGTCGGAGGACGGGCCCGCGCTGAAGTCCAGCGCTTGTGATGGGACAGGGGGATCTTGAAGGGGGCTGGGACGAAGCCGCACGTCCGGGGTGCGCCGCCGAGGCTCGTGCCCACCAGGCCCGATGTCGCAGATCGGAGTTCCTGCGTGCTTCACCCTCCCCCCCCCCCCCTCACCTCCCTCCACTTCCAACCCCGCAGAATCCTCCTCGCATGCGCACGAGGAAACCCGAGATCGACACTGTGGAGCTTCGAGTCAGCAGAAGATGGAAGAATGCGGGGCTGCAGGCACGCTCTCGCACAGCGAAAGAGGGCCGAGGTTCGCTCTGAGCACACGCCACTTTGAAGCCGGCCCGATCACTACGAGGCCGAATGAGTGGAACTACAGCTCAGCTTTTTCTTGATAGACGCGCACTCAGCGAAATGCATCTCGATTCAGCGCTGCATGAGAACGTCGCACGAAAACAACGAGTTGTACTGTAAATGCGAAAAATGGAATGGATTTGCGAGTACCTTCGTAGAAAAGTAACAGTACTATTGTTGTTGTCGTTGTTGATGATGACGATCATCATCATCTATCAACCGTGCTGTCACGCGACGCACGCCGTCTCCGGGCAAACGCAATACTTACGGCCGGATTAGTGCCATGCGCTCTCGAAGGCTCCGCTTCAGTAAATAGCTGTTGCCCAAATGCGCTCATAAATTACTGTCTTCTTGGCGCGGTGGCGAGTGAGACACACGCACACACAGCGAGGGACAGACATGTTTTTAGGGCAGGTGGAGATATCAGCCCACCGGGCACATTTCGTCGCTTCATCGTCAGTGGCGTAACTAGGGGGGGGGGGGGGCAGGGGGGGTACAAGTGCCCCGGACGCCACTTGGCAGGGGGCGCCGAGCCGAGACCGCCCGACATGCGCTCGGGGACTTCCTAAGGACACGAACGGGGCGCTAGCGCCCCGTGCCTCGTGGAAAGATTACAGGTTCGAAACCAGTGGGGGCATGCCCCCACACTGTTCCAACACCCCCTTCCTCGCCTTTTAGGGGCGAAGCTCCTTAAGGCGGCACCCGTTCGTCCCTCGTAGTCGTCGTGGTCGTAGTAGTGAGTAACAAGTCTTACGCTTTGACCTCCAAGGTGGTGCCGGTGGGAGATTTTTCCTGTGCGTTGTTGAACAATAAAAAATTCGCAGCGTGCGCATTAACTAAAAGCCGAATTCTTCTGTCTCTCATTCCCCATTAGCAGCCATTGGCATGTTCCAGTAGGAAACGTTAGTAGAAGTAGAAGTGTAAGTGTTAGCTAAAAGCCGACTTCTTCTGTCTCTCATTGCCATTAGCAGCCATTGTTTACCTCCAAGGTAGTGCCTGGTGAGATTTCTCCTGTGCGTGATTAAACAATAAAAATTTTGTTCAAAACGCCGTTGATTGATGAAATAAACCAACGAAAGACGCCAGATGTTTTGTAAAAGCAGAACGAAAGAACGCCAGATGTTTTTCTTAAAGTGTAGTAGTAGTATTTGTGTAGCCACCTCGCCCGATCGTCAACGGGCGAGGTGGACCGGCAACGGCGCGAGGACCCTGCCGTACGAGAGTTAAATCACACTAAAAGACATACTTTGCGGGCGATACACTCTAGTGAGCTTTCAACTTTTCGTCTTAATGTACATGATAAAGAAATTATTTCTACGAAAAACGCAAGGCACACCTTGAGCAATATGTTTGGTTTTGGGACGTTAAATGGAACCATGAGGCGATGCGAAGCCGGAGCACTTGCACGATCGCGTTCCGTTGGCTTTCGTTGGGAAGCTACCGACCTCGCGTCGTGGAACGCGCGTCCTGTCTTCCCTCTAGCCTTGCCTTTAATTCGCACAGGGCGAGCGGGGAATGCGGTCGCTCTTGGCGCTCTTTCGCTCGGGAGCGGACTTCTTCCTTGCATTTCACCGATCACAAGTGATAATGAAGGGACCACGTAAACCAACAGTACAATAAAAGTTTGATGTTTAATATATACACGATGTTTCACACTCTTTATATTATGTACTGGGCGCATTTCACGGAAGAGTTTCACGGTTTACAGATGATTCCCTCCGTAGCTTCGCCCCACTCATCATCATTCACCCCGTGGATATGCTGTGATTTTTTTTCCCAGGTACCACCCGTGAGGCTAGAGACTCCTTTGACTAGTTAAATGGTGACCCTTTCCTTCAACAAACGAAACACAAACTTCTGCAAGCCTGTGGCTTCAGACATTCAATTTGTCGGCGCTTTTTCTGCTAAGCAGCACTGCCTTTTTTCGTCTGATCCAGCGTATCTTCTTTCTTGAAATTTTTCTCGAGGAGGAGAAGGCTTGCGCTATATTCTGTAGCCCTTGCATGAGCACGTCTCTGCGCCACGACTTCGGAATATCTCTCGTTCTCCCCCCCCCCCCCCCCCTTTTTTTTTGCTCATATCCAAGCCCATGAAAAGCAATAAGATGAAAAGGTCGGTGTAAGCCCGTTTCCACATAAGCATTATTTTAACCATGAATGTACCTATCAAGGGTCGCAGACAAAAACTTTTTGTCTGGGATTATGACTTCCCTTTATGTGTGATCTGGCATGTTTTTGTATGTGTGTGCATATACATACATATACAAAATGTAATATACCGGGGTGGTGGGAGGTTGAACGTCTCAAACCCCCTTCTAGCTTCGCCACGGAACTGACTGCTTGAAATGTTTGTTTTCTTCTGGTTCGGCCCAAACCATCATGTTTCTTCCACACGTAACAGCCGTAGTGAAAATCGGAAAGGGAAAGCGCTGCCCACTGTCTTGTTGCTTAAAGGTTGCGATCGAGCGGCTCTTTACCAACTCATCAGAAATTTCAGCATCCAAGCTTACGGCGACCTTTCATATGCGCAGAAGTCGGGATGAAATAACGAAATTAAAAAAAAAAAGAACTAAGCATGGGCTTTCCTGCAAGGTTTCTTTCTTGTCTTTTTCAAATCAGAAACTCGTTCACAGACTACTTTCTGCCATCAAATTGCGTCACCCCTCCTCATTTTTATCTGTTCATCGGTACCTTCCCCACGACATTTTCCCCGATCAGCGTGCGTAGGATGGGGTTGATTATGAGGAATGACGTCCCCGAAGTAATTTTTGAGAAGACTTCGTGGTGTGGGCGTCTTCACGTGAAGAGGTATATAGTGTCACGTGTTAACTCACTGTCACTCACCAAATTAACATTTGCGTTCCTAATGTGCAGACAAACTCGCCTTCTCGGAATTGCTTGCTGCAAACACATGCGCTCGGCTCATTGCCCCTTCTAGGCTAGCTATATATCAGCCATGCGTTGTGACGTTCGTTATCCTTGAAGTAAAACCGTAAATGTAAAATTACATCCTGCTCTTTTTGAATGCGCGGTGCACTAATTGTGTCACACAGCATCACCGAAAACATTGGTCCCGCTTTCCAAGCTCTTGTTGTTTCTAGATGCCAGTGCACATGAGCTGGTTGTGAAACGAGGCTGATTGAAGGAAGAAACTCAAAGAAAAAACGCGCTCGGGCCGCCGGCTTCCCGTCTTTAGAGCAAGGTTCCGTGAAGCAAGGTGGCATCACGTGATCGTGATGTCGTAGCATGTCGACTGCAGCGCCCGTGTCTCCAATGGTGGGACTCGTGCACAATAGCACCAAAGAGATACAGGAAGTAGAACTGCAATGACAATTATCTTATTACGATCACATTCGTGCCATTATTACTGTGAACTGAGCTTTAACAAGCGAGAAAATTGCGAAAAACTGAAGGATAGATACATGCACTAACGCCCCACGTTTATCGTTGTGATCACAAACGCAGTCCGGCCGTGATTTGCCGAGAGCTATTAATCTTGATACCTTTCTCATTCGTTTCGTTTTGTTATTTTGCTTCTGCCGGTGAACGCGGTGGAATAACAGCAGCCAGATGTAGTCTGACCCCAGTGATGTTGACCTAGTTTATACGAGCGAGCCTCGCAGCTATTCTTCGTAGGATTTCGCACGTGTTCTACCGTTGTCCCACAGAGAACTATGGGGATATGGGACTTCGATGGTTTTGATCTCATGGTTCATTTCTCTTCACTGGTACCCTCCCACCTTCTCTTAGGATGTGAGATCTTCGCTGCGAGGTTCTAAGTCTGCAACCACATCTATCGCGGCAATGATGAAAGCCGCGGCTTCACTGCACCGCGGCCATGTAGCGGCCAATTGCACGCGTGGCGACGTGTGATGGAACTTTCTTATCCGCTGAGAGCAATCAGATTCGTGATGGCATCGCTTCAGCACTGAGTCTGGGGCGAGAGAAATTGAGTAAGGGATATTCGGTCTTCGCTTATGGCCTTATCTCCACTAATAACTATCTTTTCATACCCAACCTGCACGCATTCTTCAAGTGCATCTGCTCATTCCACCTCAACTTCATATTTCTCTTTAGTGTACCTTTAAGCTTCCTATCTGACTGCGTATCGGAGGCCCAAGCAGGAAAGTTACACCAGAGAAAGATCTATACGCTCATGTTTTACCCACTACCTCGGGGGAGTAGGCGGATCACGAACATCGACTTCACTGTCGGCTTCAGTGAGGCGGTAAGCTACAATGACACTTCATTTTCTGCTAATAGAGCTCAAGATATTGCGTTTGATGTTTCATGTAAGCGGGTTATGGTGGCTACCTGAGATGGTATCAGCGTCATCTGGTCCATATAGATTCTGGATGGGGCACAAAACACACACAAAAAGGGCTAATGTTTCAAACGGATAATGTTGCCATTTGAAATAAATTTCCCTATCATATATGGGTCATTACTGAAGGCGATTTGGCGCCGCCATTTCAACAACATATATCTAGCTCCAAAATGACTAAAATCTGTTCGACGATTCTGAAATAGAGAGTTTTGTTTCACGGTTATGTATCAAAACATGTTGACCGCAGGGGTGCCCTCAAGAAGAAAATACTTTAGACAAGTCATGCCTGTGTAGCTCATGACTGCACTTATTAATAAAATAATAATAAAAAAGCGTGCGATGAAGACAGTCACGTGAGGACCGCTATTCGCTAGCGAGAGGTCCGGGGGCCGCGGGTTTGAGACCCCTGGTCTAGACTGCAGCCGACGGCGGAAATGTGTGACCGGAGAGCGACAGATCCTTTCTTATTAATGCGCGTGCGACATGTCAAATATAAAGCACGCGTTTTTCTTGGCAACCATTGTTCACAATCAAAATGAGCACTGGAGCCGCAAACGGCAATAATATATGCGACCGGAGGGTTTGCCGGAACGAATTCTTGAATGCATCATTAGCATTGGTAAAAAAAAATGTAGGCATAGTGTGCAGATTTGATGTACGCAATAAATAATTCTGAACAATACATTTCATGATGATGTAGCCAAAAACGATAAGAGCCGTTTACATGCCTACTTGGTCGGTAGCTTTTGTGTGGTTCTATGTAATTTACGAACTTTTCGTGCAAAGCGAGACGACAACAGGACAGCGGCAAATTCCATTTCTTCTTTCACATTTTTTTTAACTAATAATAATATCTGGGGTTTAACGTCCCAAAACCACCATATGATTATGAGAGACGCCGTAGTGGAAGGCTCCGGAAATTTCGACCATCTGGGGTTCTTTAACGTGCACCTCAATCTAAGTACACGGGCCTCAAACATTTTCGCCATGTAGACTTCTGGTGTGTCGTAGGATGCGTGGATGTGCAAGACGGCTTTAGTCCATTGTAGTGAACAATCAGTCAAGAAACCGATCATTCGCTGGCCCATAACAACCAGATGGCTTTTTCTTGCACATAAATAAAGAAATAATAATATATTAATAATCGCTATCATTGCCATCATGAAGGGCGCGGAAATATATTTGCCATGGGCGCCGTCCTATCTAGTTACGCCACTGTTCATGGTATACTGCCGTCGGTCTTGCTGTAGTATACGTTTTATGCAAGGGCGGCGCTGGATTTTTTTACTGGGGGAGCACTCGCAACAAGTGACTTCCGTCGGGGGTGCAGGGAGGCGGGGAACTCATGCGTTGTGTATTGACCCTGTCTGCTTGGGGGAGGAGGGGGGGGGGGCGAAAGATGACAGCCAATTGAGATTGCGGACACATTATCGAAGGTGGTCGGCCAACAGCAAACAGCTCCTGCTAGCGAAATGCTTTGTGAACTTTAGCCACTGCATGGTTTTTCAATGTTTCGCTCGTTAAGTTGTGGAAATGAAGCCAATGTGATGTATAAGCTTTATACTGTTGTTTGCATTCAACGAAGAAAGGAAGAAGGAATGTGAAATGGCTCGAGCAAGCTTTGCGAGCAGGCATTATCTGATAAGCATGGCCAAGCGCATGTGACACTTCCCCACTCGTGGATGGGTCTGATAAAACGTCCAAGATAAGGAAAGACTGTGTATATATAGGCTGCGACTTCGGCGCTGTAACAGAAAAGATAAACGCCGAGCAGAATGACGACGGAGACCCATGTCACCCTCGGTCGTTTATGCAGAAGCGTCTTCACGCCTCGAAAGTAAAATGGTGTAGAGAAACTGTCAGTACAGCAAGCTCCTTATTACCGGACAACTTTTATTTACCGATTGAACGCCGCCATGATGGGATGTTAACGCGAGAAGTACTGCTATCCCCTCGCAAGTATTGTAACAGTGTATAAATCTCGTTGAATGTGCCTGCAAAAGGGGGTGTGTTGAACTCGACAAACTTTCTTCATGTGGAAACGGTGTCCTCCCGATCTCAGTCTGAGAAGTTACGTGTTGGGCAAACTTTTCACAGGAAAAAGCGAAGGGAACGGCGTCACGTATAGCTGGCCGGCCAAGGCTGGCTGCGTGACGTAACGCTAACTCACAGTTTATTTCCTTGTCATGTGCGCTGTGTTGACGACGGGACGGCAGTTTCCATATATTGAGCTTGTCAAGTGGCTGTCATCACGCGCAAACTTTGGATGAGGAATGCGAAAGCACCTCGATCACCCCTCTCCCCTCCCCTTGCAGAGCTTCGCTGAGACATGATACCCCATCAGTGGCGTAGGCAGAATTTTTTTCGCAGAATTTTTTTCGGCCTTTGATCCAACATAGGGCCCGGGCAGGTAAGTGTGGTTGAGTGTCTGTATCCCATAGGAGACAAACAATTTCGGGGGGGGGGGGGGCACGGGCCCGGTGTGCCACCCCCTGGCTACGCCACTGTACCCCAGGGCCAGCAACGCTTTCGCTACTCGAAAATGGCATCACGCAAGTCGCATGATCTCACGGGCCAATATGTTCCTGCCTCTCAAGGCACATATCGTGACAGAGATTGTGAAAGAAGTTCCTACTGCAAAGATTAAAACGAGATCCAAGTCCTTTGGAAGCAATGGTAAAATTAGTGTCCGGCTAGTGAATTTATCACTGCAATTGTTCAGCCGTTGACTACCAAAACATGAGACGTACTACTTATGCAGTAAACTGAAAATTGAAACATTATGACGGAATCATATAGTGTCGACAGTGCTGCAGTATCGAAGATACATGTATCTTAGATACTATCTTAGATACTCGTTGGGTATTTTGTATCTGTATCGCGATACGTTTCGCAAGACATGTATCAGTATATTTCCGATACATTCAATGATATATCGTGTATCTTAAGATAAAAGATACTGCATCGCAACACCCCCGTGCGAAACAAGAAACGTTGGCTGAACTCAGTTTCTCATGCTTATACTGCTGCCACTAAGCCACCTGAATAAAACTAAACGCAGTAACATTCTCTGAGTCTTCTATAGCGAGGCCAGGCAAAGGTGTCTCCGCGTCCCTATTGGTGGAGCACAGTCACGTGGTGGCGCTCGCGCCGTCTCGGGCAAAACCAAGCGCGCGAACGTCTACGCCCTGCTGACCTTTTGTTTTCCAGATTCTATTCCTTTTTAGTTTTGTCATTGCCGTGACGCTTGCCGTGCTGTGTGCTCCAATGCGTGCGGCGTCTTTCACGTAAATTTTGTTGCCGCTGTAGAGTCGTTATCGAAGTTTCCCTTGCGTGGTGCTTCGTTACGATGTCTCTGCGTCTCGTGGCTTTCACACATCAGCGATCTCATGGATCTAATTTTGACTTACATATTGAGATTGACTTATACGAAAAGGAGATTCTAAGAATTATCGCACCCGATGCTAGATGTGATAAAAAAGCATTTACCTAGAAGAAAACGTCTTGGCGTACCGTATCTTTTTCTTCCCGCTATCTTTATTCAATAGTTTTTAAAATCATTAGTTCTTCCTTAGCTGTTCTTCTTTTGAATGACACACATTACTCAGATCTCTCTGTTCTTTACTGTCTGTTTACAGCAATATGTTTTTGTAACGTGCTACCGAAACAAGCTATTGGCTATATTCTTACTTTTAACTGTCTGCGCCATTTCTGCTGCTTTTTGACTATTTACATTCTATTCGAGTGTACTGCTGTGTCAAGGCGATGTTGAGGGCAGATATGTAATAACACGGGGTGCCTTAAGTATACAGTAACAAAAATTCTGCTCACTACTTCGTAAAATAGCGAAATTGAGTTTCAGTTACAACGGAAATTATTATAAACCATCCTGAGGACGTTAGGAAGAAGATTCGAGAAGCATTGTTATACCAAATGCACCGTTTTTATCATGAGCTTCCCAACAAGCTGTTTTGTGATATTTTCCATAGTCAATGAGTTTCCTATTGTCTGGCCTTGGCAGGTAAGTTGACAAGTTGACGATAATTGATGCCTAATTGTCATGGCTATTAGGTGTGCCACCTGTATCGTGTCTCTGTTATTATTCAATGTGATAGTTTGGTATAACCGCCTTTCTATTTTACTTAGATATATTTTTTTCCTTTTTTAGGTCTCGTCAATTTTTTTTTTGTTTGCTGTTAATAATCACCATGGGATGGGAGCTGTAAGTGGCAATAGTGTGAATAGCGGTGGTGTTCTGTGATTCTTTGTGCAACTATACAATGCGTTTGAAACGTTTCTAGCTCAGCACATGTTATGTCGTAGAAGAATAAATGTTAAAAGACTGCACGTTAGTGAGTATGTCGCTAACAGTCCTGGCTGCTGTACACCTGTCCGGTGATCCGGTATAGCGATTATACGGTAATGCGTTTACGGACAAGGTACAACACACCAGTATTTGTACCATCGTCTGGAGGCTTCCTATTGGCGTGCTTGTAATTAGATGGCAGCCCCCTAGCTGGTCGGCAAGCACAGCAGCGACTCCCATCATTTATGAAAACGACAAGCAAAAACCACTGACAGCTTAGTGTATAAACAGATGCCACGTTAAGCACCTAAAACAACCCCAATAGGATGTTTCGGAAGGAAACTAATATACTTTGAGCAAGAAATACAAAGCTTTTGAGATACCAATAGACATTTCGTTCAAATGAGTAACGGGGTCCTCCATATTATCACTATGTAATCTTTGTACCAATCACAATAAAATTGATTCTGATTCTGAAATGAAACAAAGTTGGTCGCAGTTAAGAAATTTTCAATGCAAATATTTTTGTGCACATACATTTGATGCAACGATATAGATGGCGATCAGAATTAAGCTTTATGGTTTTCCTAAAATTCACCACGAGGAGTACGTGAAGACCATCTTTCCACAAAAGTTATCTATATGGGGACACAAAGTAGGATGATAATTATCGCTGACAGCCGCCCAATTAGATTGCACAATGAACTTTTTAGCGCCTGCAGTGAGTGGGCACGTTTGTATTGATAAGTTAGGTAGCCGATTCAGCGGTGTTTTTACTCAGTTCCACCTGGCAGAATTCTTCAAGCATGTCCGTGCCCATATCTGGCCGCGGAGTTTTATTGCGGTTAACACGATTACGCACGCTAGACAGTATACAGACTGGCGCAAAGCAACGCCCCAAAGTGCCGCGGAAGTTTCTTGCGGCGTTTATGCAATGATGACAGTTACCCTTTTATTACCAGCTGGCCATATGAAAGAATGACTGCGCGTCACATAACAGAGAAACCTTGCGCCGATCCTCGTTATCTCGCATGCGTAATCATTCGAACCGCAATTAAACTTTGGATATGCCGGAGCACGGATATGCTAGAAAAATTTTTTCACCTTGATCCGTGTAGAAGAGCGACTGCCTCTAAATTTTCCATACAAACATGCATGCTCATTGCGGCCAATAAAAAGTCCATCGTTGCATGTAAGCTGGGTGGCTGACAGCGATAATTCCCATCTCACTACTGACTACACAACTTATTTGCAGAGGTGGCATTGTAAGAAAATCATCGAGGTTAATCTTGATTGCCCGGTATTGATCTATAATAGAAAATTTGCGAATGTATCGAAGTATCTTAAGATACAATTACAAATTATCGTATTGGATACAATTATTACCGCAGTATCTTGTATCTGTACCACGAATACTTCTTGTCCAAGTATCTTGTATCGTATCGCGATACAATTTCAAAGTATCTTTGTCCAGCCCTGATTGTGGACAGCTTTACTTAGTCCGGAAGTGTTCTTGAGCTTCGAACAGCGAGTTGTAGTAAAAACCGTGTGGACTAGGTGAATGACAGTAGATCGAGAAATTAAAAATAAAAAGCATAGTGCTTGCTGCAAGACTATTGATACGTAAAAGTAATTTTTCGACATAGCATTAGCAGAAAGAAAATACACATTTAGAACACATGGTGTGTTACAAGTGAGATAGAGAATTATGGATACAAACGTGTAAAATATGATTTCATTTCATCTCTCTTACCGAGATCACGATGTCCAGTCAATGGTGTTAATGAGTGTATGCAACTAAACATTACCTGCTTTCTTTCGGCATGTTAGCAACTGCTTGCCGGTTGCTATATACAGGGAAGTTTAGGCAGGTTATCGCACGCATGTCTTTGTAACCTGATCCATTTTAATCAGAAGTGATAGCTAATCGGAATCAAAGCCACGAATTTGGTTAGGTCAACAGTTTCACACTTTTCCGCGTGTATAGCGATGGCCGCGACTGCACTGACTGCGGCGATGGCGGCGGTTAGGAAACCTTCGGCCTCATCTTGCGGAAGGATGCTGTTCTGAGCTGTCGGTGTTTCTCCTCCTGATATTATTTTATAAGCACTGGAAATGTCTCAAATAGTTTTACCCATACTGCGTTCTATCGGAAGGGTGTAAACTCCGCCAGTATAGGTGGTTTATAGAATCAGACGAAGTAATATGAAGACAGAGCTCGGATAGGTAAGAACCTTTACAGCGAAATAAACAGATAAATAAATACACCAACAAACGAAGGCATAACCACATATGGCAAAATCTTTCCGATCACCGGGCCACTGTAGGCGCGAGCGAGTGTATGCTGCAGCGTATTATACCGCTGCAGCGCTAAACAGATTGGCTAAAGCCTAAGACTCTCTAATTAGGCTTCTACTCAATGAAAGGCGGAAACAGAAAGCGTCCATTCTTACTCGAGCGCTGGACACGCTCCGTGTTTGCTGCTTTAACGACTGTGTATCAGAAACATCATGCCTCCCACGTCCTCCTCGACCTCCGTAGTCACCCCTGTAAACAAGACAGGGTTATCGGGTATGACTAGTCACTAGGATATGACGAAGATTTCTAACGCAAGCTTAGCAAAAATAAGTGCAGAGAAAAGCAGCCGATGCTATTACATCCGAGGCACGCGTTGCACGCGCCGAGATGTATCCGGTTTCGTCGCCTTTCAAATGGCCATTGAGTAGGAATCTCGCTTCTCGAAAGCGCAAGGGATTCGACACTGTTGGATCGCGGAATCGATCAACTACAGGGGCGGCGCCAGGAGGAGGTATAGAGGGGGGGGGGGGAGGTGAAAACGCCCAATAACTTTTCGCCCCCCCCCCCTTTTTTTTTGTCCCCAGCCCGCCATGAGCAAACAGAGTCAAAACGCGACGCATAAGTTTCCCGCCTTCCTGCACGCCTCCCCCTCCCCCCCCTGGGTAAAAAAATTCTGGCGCCGCCCCTAATCAACTAGCGTCGTACTGCTTTACCGACGCGCTACAACAGCTATGCCAGCGGCGGGGCCAACTTCGTTAACCCTTTGAGAAACTTTGCACACAATTGTATAATAACAATAATATCGGGGGTTTAACGTCCCAAAACCACGATATGAGTTGCACACAATTGTGTGCACCAGCTTGTCTTTGCTAGTTGTGTCGACTAGGGCTACGAAAGAGCAAGATACATCGAGCTTTGGATGAATTGAACCTCCTGCATAATAACTTTGTCTTCATTTAACTTCATTTTGCAGTGTACTTTGCTTAGGGCACTACCATTTTAGACGAGTCGTTCGACGTTCCGCTTCCCACAAGCCACGTCAAAAGTATAATTTTTCCGAGTTTGCTCGAAATGAACATAACCGAAAACGAATTTGCACTATATATTTCTGGCCTTGAATTTTATTCTATTTGCAAAAACAATGCATGAATGACTTCAGAATAAAAAGATATTTATTTACAGCTTGATTAGAATTAATTAAACAGGCATAAATTAGCGTACTATGACATTATTTTTGTTGCAATAGAATATCGATGGAGTGCCTTGAAATAACGTTGTATCGATTCGACGCATTTACGGATAGTTCTTCGTAGATGGCACCTGAAAGGGGTAAGAAAATACATGCCGCACAAGTAATCTCGACGCACAACGAAAACCAACTCGCAGGGTCCCTTATGCATTCGCCTAAGGCGACTCGAAAGCGAAAGCCATCTTCCTTTTCTTCTCAGTCGATTGTATTGGTCCTCCCCCGCCCCCCTCCGAAAGCTTTGTGCGCCTAACGTGGTTTTGTCCTGCCTCCAGGATCGGATGCATTGCAAGCTTTCTGCACGATGAACGCTGCTATGCGTGCGAGCGTATTAGTTGTCCTCTCTTTCCTTCCCCCTTTCCCCGTGTTGGATAGCAAACAGGGTGCGACCTGGTTAACCTCCCTGCCTTTCCTTCGCCTTTCTCTCTCTGCACCTCACCTGTTTTTGCACTGCCTCCGTGGTCGGCCCACCTTTTACAAAGCGACGATGTCGTGCGATGGCATCATCATGCGACGTCACGGTGAGGTCCGA
The DNA here is from genome assembly GCF_013339695.2 of Rhipicephalus sanguineus. NCBI lineage: Eukaryota > Metazoa > Arthropoda > Arachnida > Ixodida > Ixodidae > Rhipicephalus > Rhipicephalus sanguineus. Next base: position 177,295,648 of record NC_051176.1, read on the forward strand.
AAAATTGACGATCTGTCATATGGTGACGTCACCCCGTGATTATTTTTTACATCACTCGAGTTGACGTCGACGCCGCGGGCCACGATGGAGCAGGTCTGAAAGGACAGTGTTACAAAAGACACTTTTTAACATGGATCTTTTAACATGGACCAACTAGCTCAGATCTCTGTTATTCCAAAAATAAAAAAATAAAAGGACATATCGCAGAGCTGCCTTCGAATCACAAAATATAGTCCAAGAATTTGGAGACTGTTGATTCATATTCAGACTCTGTAGACGTGATATGGCTGACCTTGAATTTATCTCAGGTTGAGAAATAAAAACGACTATTACAGGCATAGGTGTGCGCACGAGAGGGCGAGCCCCCCCCCCCCCCCCCCCCCTGATCGCCAAGGAGGGGGCGCAAAGTCTGCCCGATACATTTACTCAGCTATGATCACGCAGCTTTTGAACGATACTAGCAGCCGAAGGCCCTTAACGTTGCATTCAAAGAACTGTTTACTTCTCATCTTTATTGCCGGTTAACTAGGGACCAAAGGTGGGCCATTGTGAGAAGCACGGCATCGCTCCATGTTTTTTTCATCTGATGTGAAGCATGTTGCCCTTTGGGCTCGTCCAACGCGCGAGGGAAGGGGGGGGGGGGATGCTATGAAACTTTACACCCCCTAATGGGGAACCCTGCGCGGTAGTATGGTAGTCATTTCAGTACGCCATCACTGTCACGGCACACATTGTGGGTATTGGGTTTGCTGCATCCCATCCGTAGTTTAAACCAAGGAAGACGTAGGCTTCAAAGAACAACGGACAACAATTTATTGAACGCTCACCCATCAGCCCGACGACCGAAGATGCGCAAGGCAGGGCAGGCCGGAAGCGAGAAGCAGGCGAGCAACAACTCCTGCAGGCAGCGTGTGTTTTGTTGGAAGCCAGACGATGATCCTTTTCCTGGGCTGCGCGAAGGCGGCCGCATTTCAAGGGCACAGGATGGGACACGTGCATCACTAATGCGCATAATGTGGTGCTATCAAGCCAGCCAGTGAGGCCGTGGCTCCTTCAACAAGTATATCGCGTATTTTGTGATGAAATGTTCAACAGAAAGAGAGCTCTCGCCCTGTGTTCATGTGTCCAATCTAGTCCTTCTTTGCTCGCGCTACAAAATTTCTTTGTTAAGAAACGACTAGACAACTCCGAGATTCTTCTACCTTCAAATTGATTTCTTCAAAATGCGACGAAACTTTCAAAAATCCAGAAACTCAAGACTGCCAAAGGCATTTGGCTTACGCTTTCGGTCAAAAATTCACACAAAATCTATTCCATCAGAATGCGACGCAGCTTTCAAAAATGCAGAAATTCAAGATTTCCAGAGGTATAGCCTTACCTTACTGGTCACAAATGACACCAGATTTTGTTTGTAAAGCTGTGAATTTACGTAGGAATTAACACGCAAGCGCAGCGTTTTTCACGTATGCGCTACAGTAAAGTGCAGAGCAACTTATAAACACTGTCTCCTGTGCCGCGGTTGTAGCCGAGGTGGTAAAGCGTTCGGCTCAAAACCGAAAGGGCGCTGGTTCGAATCCCGCTTGCGGCCTCGCTGAGAAAAACGGAGCCATAGAGGGATGTGGTTGAAACACAGCTCGTGCCCAAAAGACTGGTGGTTCGGATCGCACTGCCCGCATTCCTGAGAATACAGTGATGCCGTAATAGGTGTGTCAAGGCTCGCACTGACACGCCCACCATTGGAGTTGTAACCAATGGTTGCAATAATGTACAGGCCGACTCTTAAACGCGGCCTATAAAGCGTGGGCGAGTCTTATTTTTAGTTGGATTTAGAGATAAAAAAGGAGTACCCCCAGTTCATTGCACGGGACGTGGCCACTGGTCCCATGCAGCAAGTTGGGAGCACTACCCCGAAGCCCGCTTGCACCCAGTGGAAACCGATGGGTGGCTGGCCGGCTTCCGGGATCGAACCCGGCACCTCCCGTATTGGAAACGGACGCCCAAGCGTTCCGCCACCGCTGCGGTGAGGGCCAGTAAAGAACGCGCAAGATATCGGTTCTATCTATGAATATACGACTAAACTTAAAAAGAATCGAATGAATGAAATAAAGGTCAGGGTAGGTGGGAGGGTCCCTTATTCCAGGAACTCTTTAGCCGCAATCGGATCCATTAAGAATTCCAAGGGTTTTAGCCTAACCCTTTTTTTTTTGTTGCGATACCCTCCCTGGGATTCGAACCACCACCCTTGCGGTTTCGAGCTTAACATCTCAGCGACTCGGCTACTGGAACGGCACAGCCGACGGTGCTTACAAGTTGGTCTGTCCATTATTGCCGCGCATAATCTTAAAATTAACGCTAGGGTTGTATGTCCAAGCCTCGCTACAGGTGCCACTTCAAAAATATTTTGGTGCAATTAGTGAAGACTTAATGCTATATATATCCTTTATAAGTCTTCTATTTCTCGACTTTTCGAAATATTCATGCATTACGATAAAACAAATCATAGAAGCATTTTTTTTACCAAAAAGGCAAGCCAAAAGCCTGAACTCTTGAGTGGAAGATACGCAAGAGTTTTGTTCAATTTTACGAAATTTGAACAAAACATTGGAAAGTATAGAAACTAAATAAGCCCAAGCCCCATTTCATCAAAATCTAACGAACTTTTGAAAAATCTAAAAGTACAAGATTTGCAAAGGCTGTAAGCTTAATATTTAGGCCGGAAATGGACTCAAAATCAATTTCATCGAAATTCAACGAACGTTTGAAAAATCGAAAAATACAAGCCTTCCAAAGGCTATTTAGGCCGAAAATGGTCCCAGATCGATTTCATCTGATTTCGACGCAACTTTAACAAATCGCTAATAACAAGATTCCAAAGGCTATACAGGCTTACTTTGAAAGATCGCTGCCGGGCCCGATTTTGCTGCTTCTATATACAATGTGTTGGCGCTTTTGTCACATCTCGAAAACGACTGTCGGCGAAATTTGAACAAAACAATTTCAGGGAGTGTTTGCGATGGCCATCGGAACCATGACGCTGGCGCTATGAGTGCTAGCAGCGGTGAGCGCGAGTGAATTTCCTAAAGTAAACGTTTTGTGCGACCGCTTCGTTTACCGTTCCACTGTACCGCGGCTCCGAAGCTGTGATGACCAGAGGCTCTAATACTATGCGCACGAACTGATCAGGCTCTGGCGGGTGCGCCCTCGCATATGCATCAGCACGGCAAGTGCGCCGGCAGTGTGCGAAATTTCTATCCTAATAAAACTGACAGCTGTGCCAACAACTCTGATTCCTATGCACGTGCACGTGGTCCGGAGCAGCGTATAAACGCACTCTGCCTTCGACCTAACACTGCCGGCTTTCGGGGCCAGTGACAAACATTCTCGAATAAGTCGCTGCACAAACGAACTGCCTTCATATTGTTTTTCAGAGAGGAATGGTTGGTTCAGAAACAGAATTAACCACTATTTCCTGCAACCCTTGCGGAAGTACGGTTCAGCGCGTAATCGATCTATCGTAAATAGTTCTACCAGTGGTTATTTCCATGAGAGAGAGGGGGGCGACCTCTTTTCTGAACCGTTGCACGGGAATACAAAAACTTCCTGGGCAATCCATTTTTTTTTTTCTCTCAGGGGTGGGGTGTCACTCAAATTTACAACATTCCAATGGAGATTATCACGACACTCAAGAAGCACTTGCATCCCTGAAAAGAATAGAAGAGTCGCATCAGGGGACAGGGACAGCAGGGACAGAAGAGGAACAGCGACAGCGAAGAGCACATTTTCCCCCTTTTTTCCAAACATATGACTGAGTGGCGGCGTCGTCTGGTGGATAAATTTGAACTAATGGCAAGATGGCGACAGTGGGACCACCACCTTCACCGTGGTCAGGATTCAAACCTGCCGCTAAACACTACGGCGTGTGACAGAAGTGAACATGCCCGTAACAGAAAATTTGAAATCGGCTACGCAAAAGTAAAAAATACGCTTCAATTCTAACACCATGCACACCAGCGTCGGCATTCGTCGGGTGATATATACTAAATTTTGTTTTTAAGCTAGATGCCACACCGGGTCGTCTGACCAGCTTACAATCTCCCGCGGTCGAGACCGTGCGTGCACTCATACGTTTGCGTGTTGCTCCCTCGTCGTGAATATCGTGGGTACAGCGCAACATCAGAAGGAAAAGAAAACGACACACAGGAAAGAGAGCTGCTTGTCCACTGTTGTCGCCGGGCTGCATTATCCCACCTCCTCGTGTTTCCTTAGGCCCGAATGCCACGCCGGCACCGTGGTTCGTAGCCCACCATGCAAGGTGCAACAGTGAAGCGCTCACCGGAATGTTGAAGAGAGCAGGCGCACAGGACCTTTGATTGAATACAAGGCGACCGCCAGCGAGTTCTTTGACCAGCGCAACTGCTTTGAGTTTGTTCTCGTGTGGCGTCTCACGCATGTTTAATCATGCAGCATTACCAACTGTCACAAGAGGCTGCAGCAGCGCAGCCAGAGATTTTTTTTTTTTCGGGAGTGGGTGTTCAACCAAACTTTATTTATGTTCGTGCGTGCGTTTGTATGTGTGCCTGTATGTACACACATGCAAAAGTGAAAATTTTCGGCGGGGGGGGGGGGGGGGTTGAACTCATTTCGAAAGGGAAGCACACTGCCTAGCCGAGTGCTCTGCTGGGACATCTACTTTCAGGGAGACATCGGAGACCAAAATTGAACAATGTACCAGCGTACCTTCTTTTGCCCTACATGACAGCGAGTTTGCTTTTTTAGATAGTACGGTATCTTAATATTCCTTTTCTTGTATTGTACACGCGGTCTTTTTCGCGTTTTATTTTGGTATTCAAGATGTAAGTTGGTTTGTAGTCTTTTGCTTTAAAGTGGTCACATATGGGTGTGAGGGTAGAAGTAATCTTTTCTGTCATAAACATTCAGTTGCGAGTCAGCGCTGTCGTCTGTCCCTCCTTTCCCTTGGTCAGCGCGTCGTGGTTGCGATGTGTTTCAATATGTTCAAGTTGGATACTTAAAACACGCTCCCAAAATCGAATATGGCGCTTGCACTACACAAAAGAAAAGACCCTTGGATACGTGGCTGGGACTCGGGGGAAACCGTTGTGCGGGACCTCATTTTGCAAGTCACCTATTTCTGTGTACGACTTTTGAACTTCCAGTTGGAAGTGAACAAGGCGATTGAGGACGCTCCGCATCCAGGACGCTTTTCATTCAGACATTAGAAATCGGATATCCGACAGACTGTCTGTGTTACTTTTTAGAATTAGGTACGGACTGCGACTTCAAAATATTAACTGATCGGACTTCGTCATCACGCGAGAAACGACTGTGATTTTTGAGCACTCTTGCAGTACTAATTTTCATTGTCGCCACAAGGCTGGTACGTCTTGTCCTTTTAAAGAAGTAATACAATGCGCGTGAAGAATGTGTCGTTTCTGCAACAGCGCAAGAAACTTCAGTAAAGTGACTTGTTGGGCGAGTTGGTTCATTCTTACGGTAGAATTAGCGCAAATACCACGACGAGAGAAACTTCGTTATCTTGCACGAAATGATTGCCAAAGTCAACCATTTATGCTTTAAAGGGAGAACTGAGACAAACATTTTGCATCTGTTTTTTTTTTTTTTTTTTTGCAATAAGTAGCTGACGACGCATTTATAATGGTTAGAAACCTTGTGTTCTCGAGGGAGCAATGGTTAATTATTTGGAGACGGTTTTATAGCGCCCAGTCGCAGTTTCGGTTTCAAAGAGCGCCGTCAGAGGTGGGACCCAGAGTGGTTTTATTGTAAACATCTGGCTACCTGACCATACAAAACCGCGTTCTCGTGAGCACCGCGTTGACAACTCTTTTCAACGAAGATTCCCTGGGTGCTTCCCCTCTGGGATGTTGTAAATATGCGTGACCCCTCAAAAATACACTGCCGAGCAGGGGCGTAGCCAGAAATCTTTTTCTGGGGGGGAGGGGGTTCTACCATACTTTATGTATGTTTGTGCGTGCGTTTGTATGTGTGCGTCTATATATACGCCAGCAAAAGTGAAAAATTTCGGGGAGGGGGGGGGTTGACCCCCCCCCCCCCCTGGCTATGCGCCTGCTGCCGAGGCAATGACTTCAGTCTCTGTACTCTCGTGCAAATCCATAAAGGAGGCGCCTCCTCTTTCCGTTGAGAGGGCTCGCAAGGATCATAACGGCCAACACAACTCGTGATGAAGGTGGCTCTTGTTTGTTTGCATTAAAACCACGTTGGTGTCGATGTCGTGAGGTGGGGCGTTTCGCGTGCAGTTGCGCGACACGCACTTTAAAATTGATCTTAAATATGTTCTAGGCAATATTAGCCGTTGATATTTTGCAGATAATGCATGTTGGTCCACACAAATATATCCCACAAGTTATTTCGCCTTCAAAATTTTATCAGTACTCCTTTAATCTCAGCAATTATGATTTTGAAGGCTCTTGCAGTTACTCATTTGAATAGAAATGTCGCAGTTGTTTTCACACACGCGTGTCTACTTTTGGCTACTTTTTGGCTAGTTTTCCCATTTCTTGCATTTTTTTTTTCGACCAGGCAACCCTAGTTACAGCGACAAAGTAGCAGCTAGAAAGAAATTATGAACGTGTCACGTGCCGCACGCTGGCGCTGCGCACAATAACTTCAAAAGGTGGGCCATGACATCTGGACATCTCCCTTCATACTGGACGGTGCTGCGATCTTAGCCCGCCAAAACAATTCATGTCAATGACTCGACCCACTCGCGCCATGTTCATGTAGACGCTGTAACAGACACAAGGTGGAAGAAACCAGCACGTTAAAAGGCTCCAACAAGGTGTAGTTGGCGAGCGATGAGATGAGACGCAGATACAGCTCGATCAGAAGCTATTTACTATCCGCTTTAGCTTTCACTGCGAAACCTACACTCTTAGAAAAAAAGGTCGGCATATTCACTAACTAAATACTAACTGTTTACTTGTCACAAAATACACTAACCTCTTAGTAAGTGCAGGTAGTAAAATGCAGGTTAGTGAAATTTACTACCTAGTTAGTGAGTGAATAGTACAAGCTCGAATGGCTAGTCCATTACTAAGTTGTTAGTAACCGCGCTAGCAACTTAGTAACCGTATTAACTCTAGAGGACTACATTTAGCCAATTAGAGGTTTACGCCTATTTTGTTTATATGTGCGTGTGCATTGCCATATCAAGATGATTCTATTACAAAAGTACATAAAGGGTAAAAAAAAAAACGAAGTGGCATTGTCCTCTTACATTAACTAATGGCCGCTAATTACTTCATGTAATTACCATGGTAAGTACACATCACAGCAACATACATAGAGGCATGAATTGACACACGCAAGCGCACACACAGAATAGTAAGACTTTAACGTAGCCGATATCTACTCTTGCAGCGGCTTGAAGACTAGTTATGCTCCTACTTTGGGATAGCGCACCGTGTACTGGTCAGCAATTCCATAGAGTTTAGAAGAATAACTGATGTTTTCTACACATTATCGTGTGCCCTTATATGCGTGCCATCACGTAGCACGAAACTTTAATTCCAAGGTAATCAATAAAATTAAAGTTTGTTTAAATTTTGCTAAAGACCGTCACGATTACGCAAAGTATACGGCGCATCTACGAAAGATCTGGCAACGTGGGTGGCTAGTAGTTACTTAGTTAAAAACACCAAGTAAACTTTCTGGTTAGTGAAGGCAGCACTTTACGACCTTTACTAACTGCTGGCTAGTAAACAGATTTCGCGAAGGTAGTAAAATACGCTCGAAACTAGTAAATGCAAGCATTTACTAACCATTTACTAACTTTTTTTTCTAAGAGTGTACCCCATTATTCGAAGTTGCCAGTGGGTGCCCAATGTATTCATACATCCAGAGGCGTAGCTTTCCCACCTCCACGGTGGGAGCCGAATTAGCTGTGCCTTGAGGGAGGCACAAAACTGAAGCCATTGATGAGATCAAAAGCTGAGGTTTACTTAGACGCCGTTAATTCCGGCAGGGTACTGCACGTCTAAATTCAGCCGGTCAGTGGGGACCTTAACGTTTTCGGCCAGGGAGGGGAGCTTCTTTCACAGTGGAGCGGAGTGTAGAGTTACTGTACATGCTATACCTTTAGGGAGCATATACAGGAACTCTAGCGAGGGGAGGGGGGGTACGGGGCAGCGCCACCCTGCCCCCCATTGCCGACGCCTCTGCATGCACACATCGATGACAATCTCTCGGGAATTTTATTTTTTGACAGTGCGAGTGACGGCACACGAAGGCCACTAAGCCTAGTATTCCCACTTGTATAATCTAATCAACGGGTTACAGTTTTTCATGACGCTGATGTTCTTGTAAGAGTTTGGCTGACAACCACGGATCCTTCGATGAATCTCAACAGTGGCACATTTCCCTTGCCGACATCAGTGCGATGCGGTCTGAGCCGATCGTTCACACATCTGCATGCCTAAACGGCATTAGGAATAAGCAACTTGACCAGACCGTTACGCTCGCGTCACAGGGCACATATTTTACTTACCTTTGCGCTGAGGATCTTTGCTACGACCTACGAAGAGTTGAGGAAATCAGGCCGCACGCAACCAACTTATAAAACACACTGGCCAGCCGAGTACTCTGTTGGAACATCTACTTCCAGGGAGACATCCAGTGTCCAATAGCCCCGAGCGGCCAGCAGCGGCGACGTCACACGCGGCCGTCTTAAGAACAATGCACGCACGCTAGCTTGCAAAATATGTCTTTATAACACAGATAAACACACACTCTAATGGAGTAGAGAAATGGACGGAATGCCTCTTCTTCATTTTATGCCGACATATAGAAAGCGCGACGTCGCGGCGAGAAATTAGTTTAGAATAACGTTACAGTGAGAAAGCACTTTACACACTATGTGACATCCATGACTTGTGGTAAAGCAGACACTACACTTTTTGACGTGGCAGATGAGTTCAGCAGCCGGTGCGAAACGCAAAGGAGGCGAGAAATGACTTCGCTCCTTTAGCAGAACGTAAGTGACCATGTCTGCTTCAGAGAATTTCAAGTAAGCTATAGATAAAACCTCGTTGCTCTTCGACAGGAGTCCTTCGTGCCTTGGTCGGCAGTGACATTCTTTGCACGGCCGCTGAGCTCCTCACTGACAAGGAGCCCATCAGGAGTGACAAACACAAGGTAAAACAGGAAGACACGGGAAGGGAACCTGCAATGTCCATGTCTTCCGTTTGTATCAACACGGTGTCTGTCCGTGTGCGCTGGCCCCTTTGGCTTAGCATGAACCGTGGAAATGGTAGACACAATCTCTGCTGCTTAAAGGGCCCTGAAAAACGCGGCGCCCGACATACGAGGCCGCCGCAACGCAACGATCTCGTATTATTGTGCAGCGTGCAGAGCCCTCGCAGGATGCACGGGCGAAGTTTAAAAAAAAAAAGACGAAGAAGAAAACAAAGGCGCCCACAGTCTTTACGGGCATCACAAAAGAGCGGATGGAATGTTGTGCGGAGAGTCAAGAGTACAGCCCGCGTCACGAGCCCGCCGGTGGCTCGCTGCTGCTGCTGTTGAGGTTTACGCTGGACGTGGAGTTGTTGTTGTTGAAGAGCGACGCGAGCACGCTCATGAGACGCAGCTCGTGGTCCATCTCCTCGCGGCGCATGCGCTCGAGCCGTTCGAGCTCCTCGTGACGCAGCCGCTCGAGCAGGTCCAGCTCGAGCCGCATACGCTTGTGCTCCAACTCGACGAACTTGTCGATGCCGCGCGTGATGAGGTCAGTCAGCGTCGAGGCTGCCAATGTGGGCGGCGAGGGCGCGTCGGGCAGCTTGCGCTTGAGCGCCGCCCGCGGGCCACCCGCGCCGGCGGCCGGGAACCGCGCCCCGTCCCCGGGCTCGGCGGTCGTCGTCGTGATGGTGGGGAAATTGTCGGCAGGGAACCGCAGAGCGGTGGCGCACTCGACGGGCGGCGAGCTGGGCGAGCGACTGTAGTCGAGGCCCTGGGCCCCGCCGCCGCCCGTGCTACCGCCGCTGCCACCGCCTCCGGCACGGAAGAACCCCTGGGCCCGCTCGTCGTTGCCGTTGCCCTCAGCCGGTGGCGCCGAGCAGCCCGGTCCTGCGAGAGAGCCATTGTTGCGCTGTAGGGCCAACAACCTCCGTTGCCCTCGCGGGAGCGCCCGAGCGCGTCGCCCGGGCCCGCTCCGCTCGGCAGCCGCCCCCCCCCGCGCGGAAGGCCCTAATGGACGCCGCTCGGACGCGCGCCCCGGAGGGCCCCCCCGAGGGGAAGCCCCAAAACTCGTCGCGGCCGCTGACTCAGGGACAGACCGCACGACAGGCCCAAGGCCCAGCTCGCCGGTCGCCCCAATAAAACCTGTTTCCAGGCTGCAGCCACCGAGCCAAACTGCGGCGCTCGAACATTCTCGAAGGCATTTTTTTTTCCTCCCCGGGACACTCACGATGACGCTACTTGGCGACCCACAAGGCTCGGTAACGCCACTGGGCAGAGAGGAGGGGAAAACGAGCGAGGGGCGAGACCAGCGGCGATGCCTGCCAAACTTCTGCGCCCTGGACGCGAGAAGCGCTCCCCCCAAGGCTTCCTCCTCTGCGCGACGCGGGCTTCCTTTTATAAAACCACGGCGAAAGAGTTGGGGCTGCTCGATTAGCGAACACTCGAATATTGTAAAAAGAAAAGGCTTATTAAATTACGTTTCTTTACGCATATATATATAATGTTCATGTCTTATCATTTGTTGCACCGTGCGGTCTGTCCCGGGGATATAACGCTGGCAAGAAGATTTTCGGGGAGACGGCGAAGGACGCAGATTATGGGAAATTGAACTAATTGCTACACAACACTTCTTTAGGTTAATGAGAGAAATCTACGTTTGCGCACACAAACACGTGGCACGGGTAGAATGGACAGGGAAACCTGTAAGGCGAGAACAACCAAAACAATGAAACACAGTGTCTACAAGCTGCCTGCTTTCACACGAACAAGCTCCGCAATTGGTCAAACACACATAATACACTTATTTTCACTGAGAAGCTACCTCAAACAGGCATCGTGTAAGGGATGCAAGCAGGCAGGCTCAACGCATTGTCAAAATACTGCGTCCACTTGTCCCCCCGACAATGGCAATACTGCATTACACATTGCTTAAGCTTCCCCGCCTTTCCCGCTTATCTTTGCCTTTCATGATTAAAATAACAAAAAATGGCGGCTGTAAAATTAAACCACTTAGGGGTGAGGGGGGGGGGGGGCAGTGATATATATCTTTGAGGAAAATTAGCAGCACTAGATACTGTACGGACGTTTGCCTCGTCCCCGCTCTAAGCGAGTATTCGAAAATATCTAATCATCCTCGAGTCCAGGGGCGGCGCCAGGATTTTTTTACTGGGGGGGAGGGGGGGGGGCACCCACGACAAGTGAGTTCCTTCAGGGGGGCAGGGAGGTTGGGAACACATGCATTGTATTTTGACTATGCCTGCTCCTGGGGGGGGGGGGGGGGCAGGCGGAATTTTTTTTTCGGGGGGGGGGGGGGGGGGGGACTCCAGCCCCCCCCTCAAACCCTCCACTGGCGCCGACCCTGCTCGAGTCGAGCATGAATATTGTATTCATACACCAAATTCAGGATATTCTTACCCCTTTGAGAAAAATGGCGAGCAGCTGAAAAGACTGAACAGTGTGTCTGAATTATTGCGATGAGCAAAGGCGCGGTGTCCGGTTTGGATGGTAACGTTCTCACAGACAGACGTAGCTATGATCTCGGCAAGGAAGGGGATATTGAAGGGACACTAAAGTGAAACAATAAATTAGTATGGACCGTTAAATTGTAATCTGAAAACTCTGGCGCCGCTATTTTCACGGTCATAGGTTTAATAATATACGAGAAAATCAATGTCAAAAGTTTCACTGCCAAATTTCCTGCCGAAGTCTCCGATGGTGACGTCACGGATTTCAAAGCGTTTTTTTTTTTTTCGTATCTTGGCCAGAATGGCTCAACGAAATTTCCTGAAACTTGGTATGTGAGTCTCTGGCTCCAGAAGACAATGCACTTGATTTTTACCGATTAGGAACTACGTAGGCCCCAGCACACGCCGTCAAAATCTATGACGTTACGGCGACGTGTGCGGGAGCGTCAAGGTGGCGTCGCCACTTGTATTTTTTTTTTTGCGCGTTTTCTCGCTTACCAGGCGTCTTCCCGCAGCAAGCGTGGTGTTTTAGGTACCGTGATACACTGATTTACTAATAGAAAAATCTTTTTGCTCTTTAGTCTCCCTTTAAAGAAACACACATAAATGAACCTCGTCAATCCCACATTTGAAATGCAGCGTATGAAGACAAATTAAGAGCTACCTCACCACGGTGGCCAGTGGTTATCGTGCGCGACTGCTGGCCCGAAGGCCACGGGATCGAATCCCTGCCGCGGCGGCCGCATCTTCGATGGAGGCGAAAATGCTAGAGGCCCGTGTGCTTAGATTTAGGTGAACCCCAGGTGGTCGAAATTTCCGGAGCCCTCTACTACGGCGTCTCTCATAATCATATCGTGTTTTGGGGACATTAAACCCCAACAATTATTATTATACAAATTAAGAGCTCCGGAATAACTTGATGAAGGGGCGCGAAAATCCGTTTGTTTCGTTATCTTGAAGGACACAGTAAGGAGCGGGAATGTGACGGCTTATAATGAAACCTACCTCGTCAACAGTGACAGTGCGTGTGAGCGCCAAATGGAAGTAGAACGCACGATCACAGTCAAATTAAATGCTGCGGTTTCCGTTCCAGAACCACGATATGAATTACGAGGCACGCGCCGTAGCGGGGGACTGGTGATAGATTTTGACCACCTGGGGTTAAATCTAAGTACACGGGTGTTCTTTGCATTTCGCCCCCCGTGGAAGTGGGGCCGTCGTGACCAAGAATCGAACCCGCTCGAGCAGCGCGATGCTTCGGCCGCGTAGCTACCGACAGCGGGTTGCGCTATTTCGAACCTTGCAGCCTACGCAAGCATATTGCATGGGCTGCGACAGTAACGGTCATCACCTCTTATTTTTCGCTATTTGCGCTTGCGGATTAATCTCTCTCCGTCCCTAACGTCAGATCATGTTAACGAGAGCATTAAAGAGCTCGTGTCACACAAAAATGCGGTGACGGCGTCGGTGGTTGTGAGCGGAGGATCGACGTTGTCCGTGAGCGAAAAATCCCGACTGATGCAAAGAATAAGAGTAAGGGTTCGAGCCGGAATCGAACCGAACCTGGGCCACAGGTACCGCCAGCGGCGGGGGTGACTCATTGCTGCCGCCCGCCACCTGCATGGTTGTGTATTCTATGCTCTCAGCCGTGGCTCTGGGGATAGCGCATATGTTTCAGGACATTATATACGTTTGTGAGTCGTAGGCCCAATAACGCGTTCCAATTTAAGGGCGAAGTTTAAGCGTCCTCCCATTTTATTTATTTATTTATTTATTTATTTATTTATTTATTTATTTATTTATTTATTTATTTATTTATTTATATATGTCAAAATTGTACGTACAAATAGTGCTCGTTAGATATTCCGACTGAAGTCTCAAGACCAGGCAGCCGCCACGCACCTGACAAACTACGAGAAAATAAAGAAAAAAAAAGGTGAGCGGAGATGATACTGTTTTAGCTTTACGCTAGCAGGTAACCAACAGCGGGCTTGCTTAAACGCGATTACTGTTCTCGCTTTCTAGACAATATTCGAACAGTGGCTACGATTCCACCACGTTCATGACGGTCCAATGAGGAGGAGTAAATAGCTTTTAGTTCGAATACTGACGAATACTGGTGCCTATGCTGATCGGCTTCTAAGAATATACCTACTTGGCATCCTCGCTACCACATGCAGCACGGCTACAATTCTCGAATATAGTATTAAAGTATGTGAGAAGCGAAATCGCCCTACTTTTATGCACAGTTGCCCAAAGTATAGCATACTCGGCGTGTTAAAGCCCCGCTTAGATTATATAAGCACGATGCGAATAGTACTAAGGTTTATGCTAATCCTGAACTTTGATCTTTTACTTCACACCGCGTACCAACCATGCAACGACATATAACGAACAATATTCTGCTTTGTTAGATCTTTGGGCGCAGAACCTACATTTCGTTATGCCTCGTTAATAAGCAAAAGAAACTCTTTGGCGGCCTCAAGACGGTAGAAAGCTTTACACCTCAACGTGAAAGCAGCAAGCACGCGATAAAAGCAACGTGTCTAAATTTAAAAAAATAATAACACACAAAAAACGAAAAGCTTAATTTACACGTTCTGGGAAGACAGTCACCAGTAGCTATGTAACAAGTTTCCTAGATCCCTTACCTGGCTCCAGATGAATTCTGTTCACCTGGGCACCTGAATAACTACACGGGCGTTTATATTTCGATCCCATCGAAAGGCAGCCGGAACAGAACCTCGTGTTCAGCAGTGCAACGTCTTTGACACTAAGCTCCCGCGGCTAACCTCCATGAGAATCATCCAGTCACATCGTACTATGCTGCAAAGCAAGCTGCGTGTGGCGTTGCTGCAAGACCACATTGTTTGACACGTTTTCCCCCTCCTAGACTGCGAAGTTTGACAAGACACGCCTCGGCCGAGGCATTATAGGAGCACATTGCCCGTCACGGTGGCTGGGACGTATGCATACGAACCGCTGCCCAGCACGAGGTAGCAAGATCCAATCCCGGCCGCAGCGGTGACCGCTATGCTGTAGATGGGAACACAGTGCAAAACCTGCCCATGTGCTGATATACGCGTGTAGGCGGTCAAAGTGAATTCGTGGGACACCACTATTGCATTCCTCGCATTCCACGTGCAGATTTGGGAAGTAAGACCCTGCCATCAGATTGCTACGCAGCCAACACATCAAGGGTCAGACATTCTGCCTACAGAAGACGAAAACGAGGACTGGCCTGTCCGGTGTGCGTGCTGTTTTCTATCTTGGTCGATGCTGTGCACATCAGTGTAAATACACTCTTAAATAGTCACGCCTCGTGTCATTTCACGTAACAATATAATTGCGGGTGTTTAACGTCCCAAAACCATGATACGATTATGAGGGGCGCCGCAATGGAAGGCTCCAGAAATTTCGACCACCTGAGGTTCTTTAACCTGCGCCTAAATCTAAGCACACGAGCCTCAAGCATCTTCGCCTCCATTGATAAGACACTGTCATTGAGTATATTACGTCACAGGACGCACGTTGTGCTATGTGTGCGAGCAGACGAACGCCGGTGAAAAGTACAATTACACAGAGGAGTTGGGGAATCAAATGTGTTCGACAAATTATGACACCAAACATTGGTGAATGCACAACACGTCAGTGCGCACTCAGAAGAACGTTTTCGGGAAACGTAGGAGTGTCCGGGACACTCCGTGCTGCTTCCTGCACGGCCTTTTGATCGACGCGTATATAGGCTTTATTATTTGCTAAGATAGCAATCAAGTGAATTTGGGGTTTCCAAGCGCGAAATCAACGACCTTACTGTGAGGCACGCCGATGCGGTCTCCGTATTAACGCCTGAAGTTGTTCAACCCTTACAAAAATGAATTTAGACAGTCTATAGACTGTCCAAACCCCTTTTTAGACAGTCGATAGATTGTCTACATACATTTTTGTAAGGGAACGTGCACTGTAAGGCAATCTTTAGTGACATACCTTTTCCGTTTCTCTCTCTCTCTTTTTCAGAACCACTGCGGCTGTGCAGTGGTTACGGTGCTCGGCTACTGACCCGAAAGACGAGGGTTCGATCGCCGCCGCGGCGGTCGCATTTCGATGAAGGCGAGATGAAAGAGGCCCGTGTACGGTGCGATGTAAGTGCACGTTAAAATACCCCATGTGGTCGAAGTCATCCGGAGCCCTCCACTACGGCGTATCTCATAGCCCGAGTCGCTTTGGGACGTTAAACCGCACAAAGTTTTTTTTTCCTCTCTCTCTCTCTCTCTCCGAAGTTACACGAGGATTTTCTGTTCCTAGCTTTATCTATCATATTACAAAAAAAAAAAAAAAAACAACTGTTGTGCAGTTCGCTTCCTTATGGGCGTAACTTTGCTCAAGCCTCATGACTGCAGCTTTCGTGGAATGCTAAGTGGTCAAATGCTGGTGTGCAGCTGCAACACATCGTTCAAATACAGATAAGCAAGCTACACATAACACAAAATGTGACAATACATTCGGCGTGAGGCGACAAGAGCGAGTATCCGCTCCAGGAGTACAGGCGTGGTCTGAGTGGCACGAGTAGTGCGGAGACCAGTTGCATCTTTTCCAGAAAGTGGGATCAAGTGGCTCGCTCATGCGAGATCCACCTGCTTACACTTAGTTGGCCGGTGAAGTTACACTCAAAGGTCGACTGAGGATTGCAAGGGAACTAGCTTCATCTCGCTTACAGTACCGATAACACATTTTTTCGCTTTGCCGTACGAGAACGAATTCATCTAAAATAAAGACAAAAACAGCACAAATAGAAAAAAGAAATTATCTTTTACATCACAGAATCTATAAAAACTGTAGTAGCGCAAAGAGATATGTTTTCTTCGTTGAAGGACATTTTCAGTCTTTCAGCGAAGATTTTCCGTATTTGGTTTCTTTTTCTTGCGTTGATTTTATTTATTTATTTATTCACAGTGTGCACCTGAATGAGTACAGGGGCGTTGTTGCATTTCGCTCCCGTCAATACGCGGTTGGGATCGATTCCGCGACCTTGTCAGCGCTACGTCATAACCACTGGAATACCACGGCGGGTAAAAAGATCACGCTTAAGCGTCACTTTCATTACTTTTCTGCGGCTCTATAAGGACGTAAGTTTTATGAGAAGGTCAGAACCGCACGCGATAACGAAAAATACGCTTAAAGAAGCGGACAAATTAAATCATGATTGCATGTTTCCTTTCAAATAGCGAGCTTCATCCAAAAAAGAACAGTTTCTTTCTCATTGATGCGCACTCAGTTTCGGTTTGCTGAGAAATCAAGAGCCTATAGCCTAACCGATAGTAACGCGACGCTAAAGAATGAGCTCAAGAAGAACGGAACGCGGTTGGTGATTCCCACGGAATATGAGAATGTGCGTACCACGTATTCAAGAGATGCAAACACGCACGCACGCACGCACGCACGCACGCACGCACGCACGCACGCACGCACCACACACACACACACACACACACACACACACACACACACACACACACACACACACACACACAACACACAAAGAAAGAGGTGAAAGCAGAGAATAAAATACCAGTGACCGATCGTAACTTCGAAGAACAGACTACTGGACGAGTTGGAACCTGTGTTTTTCATTCTGAAAGCAGGCAAAAGTTGTGTGCCAAGGCCATCAAAAGCTTACCATAAAACGATGGAAGTCATTCAACGCTTCTTGAAAAGCACCGCTATTTGTGATGAGCACTGACTGCGCGTGTGCATAGTGCTTGTGTGTGCCAAGCATTAGCGGGTTCAGTTAGAAAAAGAACTGCTGAACTCATCGAGCGCAAGACTATCTTTTTATTTCATTCACACTTCTTTATCTTTGTGCTAAGTTAAAAGGGCCGTCGCAAGATTATGGCGACAACTCCTCCATTTATTTTTATTTCAATAATAAAAAAAAACGTTCTTCCTTGCCTTACGCAAGGTCTAGATACAGTACCTAGATGCGCTCATCTCAAGTGTTATTTTACTTTGTTTTCTTTGTGAAAGCGTGTTTCTGGCCGCTTATATAATTTTTGTTCAATATAAAACTTTAATTTAGTTATGAGCTCGTCCTGTCGCCCTCTCCCTCTCGTCTCATGTTTTTTTTTTTTTCTTTCGCGTTAATTTCCTTCGTTATGGTTGGTTGTCTCCGATAAACATTATTAAGTCGAAGTGGAAGGAAGGTATAGGTCAGTATTGACCACCAGTGTGTTCTCTTTAACATCAACTAAATTCTGCCATCGAAGTGCGGCAAATGTAGCAGGTATTCGAACTCGAGACCTCATGCTTAATAGAAGTGGACTTTACAGCTGTAATAAACATCACGGTTATTCGCTCCTTCGCACCTTGAGTGATGGCGTTCACGCAGAATACCTATATTCTCAGAATCACAGTAAGTGAAAAGAAAATAAGTTTGTACTGGTGTTTTATATAACTATTAAAAAGAAAACATATTTGGCGTCGTTCCACTGTAGACGGACAAGGTGCACATAAATTGGGAAATTAATATGGAACTGCCGAAGAGGCGTGTGGCCGCAAACACGAATCAAGAAACCAGTGAACGGTTTTACAGCGCTTGCCAAGTGTGGTGGAAAATGCACCCCACTATAATGACAGCATTCACACCCACCAACACCACCGCGACGACGGTTTAACAAATGGGCCCGCACAAACACAGAACTGTAGAAGGGTACGCATTTGGGCTGGTTGGTTCATGATTACGGGTGAGAAACAGCGCTAAAAAGACGGGACTTCGTCTCGTGTCCTTTCTTGTCCCGTCTTTTTAGCGCTGTTTCTCACCCGTAAAACACAGAACGCAAGCGTACAACCTAAATCTTAGCTGCAGTCACTTATTCTTGATGCTAAACTCTGCGCAGTCATCGTGAAACAGTATATGTCGTTAGCTGCGCGAACTAACAAAACACGCGTCTACATCTCTAAGTAGGCAGGCCGATCACTGTATTTCCTGAAATAAGCATTTCCTTTTTTCTCTCTCTCTCTTGTTGAACATAAACAGCAATGAATGGGCTTCAAAGGCTCTGCATGTGCATAAAAAATACAATGAATGAATGTGCTACAAACGTAACATGTCCTTTGAATTCCTAATTTCGATCGACGACTGATGATTCTCGGAAGGAGACTGACACGAAGACGACCACTGCGCGACATGATTGACGACCATTTGCGCACTCTGGGTTTCTAACTGTTTCTTCTTTTCCTGGGGCGGCTATAGACTGCAATCTATTTCGCTCACGTTATCTCCCGTTGCACGTAAGTTTACCTAATGATCATTCAAGTGCACGCTTTTACCAAAAAGATTTACGGCATATATGCAGCACAAAAGGTTTCCAATGAGAGGAGCACACCGTTTTGCGTCGCCTAGCCCAATGTTCCGACACATCAGCTCGGTTATACGAAGCAAAGGGGTGCGTCATTGTGATCTACAGCTGAAACGTCACGAGAAACGTGGCGCACTTTTTGCATGTAGGTCTTTGAAGAACTTGCGTGAAACTTCGGAACGTAACATGAAAAAGTTACGCTTGGACAGCTGCGAAACGGCAGCGTTCTATGAGGGTTAACGAATGGAAAGGCGCATTGTGACTCTCTTCATGTATTGCTAACATAACTTTTCCGTGTGCATGATACTGGCCTTTTCGATTAATACCAAGACCAGTACGACTGTAGTAAGTGTATCAGGCGGAAAAAGGATTGAGGCCAGAGGGTAGGCTCTGTGACCAACAAAATATCTTGCACACAATGATACATTCGCCCTTTCGCACATTATTATACTACGCGGAGACCATCTGGACAGTGACATATGCGGAAATATTCGTTAGCGTGAGTTTCAATTCGATGTGCAGTGTCAACGAATGGTCCAGCAGCGGAAAGGCGGAACAGGAACCCAGAGTTTTCAGGTCCGTCTTGCCGCCAACACGGCAACGAAAAGCACTACGCGGTGTCAACTGTCATAACACAAGCCAACAAATGTGATGGTGCCAGCTCCATTTAAGCGGAATGCCATAACAAAACTGGGAGCGGGCCTCTGAACTCTCGTCGTGAAATCGGCCTTGAACTTCTCGGTAAAGAATCAACGGAGCTACCTTGATTGCGAAACATGTCAATAACTACCTTCCTCACCCTCCTGTGCAGGTTAAATGATCCCAGGCATTCAAAACAGTGCGCTCCACAATATTATACCACTGTGCAAGCCTCAGCACGTTACTTGAACGCAAGAGCGTCTGTTGATATAAAAGCCAGTCGTCAAGGCGCACCAGCGCTGTTGCGAGCCACTCTCTGAGTTCTGCAAGCGAGAGCGATTACAGAGGTCATGTTCTATTGTAGTTTGCTTCCTTCTCTGAAGCTTCTCCATGACGTAATGTGCGCTGATCAAGGGGCCTTAGCTGCTGCAGTCGTCAGGGGCAGCCCTGTCTGCGATCCCAATGCGACTCTGCCTCTCTCTCTGTGAGAGTGTGTGTGTGTGTGCGCGAGTGTTAAGATTGCGATTTTTTCTTCTCCTTCCTCTGAGCCCGTGCTTTCATCTTTTCATTTTCTTTTACCCCTTCCCGAGCGCAGGGTAGCAAGATGGATGCTTCTCTTACGGCTAACCTCATTGCCTTCCCCACCTCATTCATCTCACTCTTTGTTCTCAAGCTTTAAATCTCACCATTCGATATTTATTGTTCAAGAGTCTGCCAATGCAGTATAAACACTGGACAGGCACCGAGCCCATGCCGCTGACGTCTGATGCTCACACTTGCGTGAACTTGGTACGAATAACGGACCAAGTATTAGCGGTTGATGTCAGCACTTTGGGGAACGCCGTTTAATGGTGTCATGTCGTAGATTTCAGAAGACGCGCACAGACAGAGAAGCTGAGGGAGCATGTATACGCGCATGAAAAAATATCACGGCTTTAGTTTTTTGGCGGTAGAGGTCAAGGGCAGAGCGCTGTCAGGTACATGCAGGCGCGGTAGCAATGTTAAGCGGCTAACTGCCTGTCTTCTAGCGTTGACATTACAGCTAGCGTCGGTCAGTACAGCTACGAGCAATGCTTATGTGTACGGTGTGCGGAGAAGTGCGCCCGCGCCTCTACATGCTAATAGGCATGGTGACACATCGAAATACTTTCCCAATTCAAGTGGTGCTTGTTACTGTAAAAGCTTACATATATCCTCAACATCACAAATGGTCACACCAAAACTTTTTTTTTTTTGTCGGCTGCATGCAACAAGGCGCATTACAGGCCATAATTAACAGAATGAAGCAGGTGCAAAGCTGTTCACATCTCTGTTAGGTCGAATTATCAGTCCGTTTAGTCAGTGCCAAAGTTGGTTCAGAGATCGACTAATCGACTCGCGAAAGAGTCGCAGTGGAGTGCATTGTGGATATCAGCACGCGCATGTCCCCGTGTTCTGTCTAACATAGAAATGACATCGCCAGCGATGCGATTCCATATAGCGGCGGCGAGCACGGCACGCTCAAATTACTGCACACGTAGCTGAGATCGGCGTTTCCCCATGCCATAACGCGCCTCAGACGCTCCTTCCCAACCTACCGCATTTTAGCGTAGTTCTCATTAATGCGAGAATGTATCATACTGCGTTTTTCACGTGGGTTAACTGCCAAAAAAGCTCTTCGCTTCTAAGGGCCATATCGAAACGCGACAGCAGTTTTAACTGACGGTACCTGCAGCGATATTTTTCATATACTCAAGTCAGGCACGTAGCCAGGACTTTTTTTCGACGGGGGGGGGGGGGGGGGGGGGGGGGGGGCTTGCCTATGTGCCTGACTCAAGTTACGACTCTGTAGACGGCTAACTATTGAATAACGCGGTTTTATTTTCCACTTGCCAAGTTGATACGCATATGGCTACCCCTCTGCCTTACTAAGCTTACTAGTATAAACTGACAGTTCTATGTTTAAACAAGCGATATCATTCTTGGATATAAAGAAATTTAATAAATTGCGCTTAACGTCCAAATGAAACACACAGACTGGGAGAAACGCCGTAGTGGAACTTTCGTATCAATGTCGACCAGCTGGTGTGTACTAAAACCGTTACGCTCGTGTTCTTGCATTCTACCCCCCTTCAAAATTCGGTTACCTGGGTCGGGATTCAAAACCGCGACCTCTGCCTCAGTAGCCGAATACCACTGAATCATTGCGGCGGTTCTTTCTGCATGTATTTCGCAGTACTGAAATTAAATACAATGCGAACGAACATAGTCCCTTGGAAAGCCTATGGAAACGTTACTCTTGAGAGCCTAGAAATTTGACCACTATGTACAAACATGGAATTGAACGTGGCCCTAAAAATTAGATCACCCCCCCCCCCTCCATCTACATTTTCTTCCTTTCTCTACTTTGAGCGTACCCTTCAGGGGGGGGGGGGTATCGCAGCGGCCCCCTCCCTATTAAGTCAAAGTATGGGACAGACATTGCACCCCCCTCCTCTTATTTTACTAAGGGGCACCCCCCCCCCCCCCCCCCCCCCCCCCCCCCCCCCCCCCCCCCCCCCCCCCCCCCCCCCCCCCCCCCGTGCGCACAAAAATAACTACATGCGAATGACCCGTGCAACGCGGCATGGTGGAAAATTGGCACCTTCCTGTACACAAAAAAATTCGCATACATTCCTATGTTCACAACGCGAATACCCTCACGCAGAGAAAAAAAAAGGACTTAGCTAAAACTGCTGCTTGGGCGAGTTGGTTCATGATTAAGATAGGTTTACCAGCGCAAAAAGACGAAACACTTCATACACACACAGCGCTGAACTCAACTGATTTATTACTTCGAACGCAAGGCCTTTTTCAAGGCACGCATCGAAGCAACAGAAAGATAACATGATGAAAAGAAGCGATGAAAACCCCGTGACAACTGCTTGCCGAAAAAGACAAACAACAAGTGTTTTGTGTTTTTGCGCTGGTAAATCTATCTTTAAAAAAGGGAAAGGACGTGGGCTTTAATTGCTCGCTTTACTCTAGGCGGCATTTCAGAGGAGATTGCGGCCTACCAAATCAGTATCACGTGTCCAACAATCAACCTGTTCACGCCTGCCGTGGACCGCTGTTTCAAATTGACGCACTGGAAGCGCACACAGAGCGTATGAATCGCACATTACCAAAGTACTTTCTAGGGCAAGGGCATACGTCACTTCCAGCGCGTGCATATTCCCACACAGATCAGTGCAACAGTAAAGACACAAACACGTGCGCATGATTAACTAACAGACTATTTGCACAGTTCAGTAAAGGCGGCTGACCCACCGCGTATCCTAGTGGTCATGATGCTTGACTACTGACCCGAAAGTCGCGAGGTCGAATCCCTGCCGCGGCGACCGCATTTCTATGCAGTCAAAATGCTACAGGCCAATGTGCTTAGATTTAGCTGCACATTAAAAAAACCAAGGTGGTCGAAATTTCCGCAGCCCTCTACTACGGCCTCTCTCATAATCACGCCGTGGTTTCGGGACGCAAAACCCCAACAATTATTATTAGTAGTAAAGACTTAGTAGTCTTTACTATTTAGTAAGGAATTAGTAGTAAAGCTTTGGAAAGCTGCTTCCCAACAAGACACTATCATTCACGTACCCACTTCAGACAAAAGCCCCGAGAGGAAAAGTCACCTGTCGTTCAAAACCAGATTTGCCTGCCAATGATCCCAACTCTAAACTACATGCTTGGTAAAACTTCCCTGCCTAGTTGGGAGGCTACACTGCGGAAGAGATGGGTCTTGAAAGGGAACCCTACACCTTTCACAGAACATTACATGAACACGTCATATTCGAGACTGGACTGTGTGTCTACGGCTTCTTACTGTAGTAGGGAAAGGATGAGATGGAAAGAGCGAGAAATAGCCATTGTACAGACCGGCTGGATACTCTATACTAAAACAAGCACAAGGAAGCGGGTAGATCAGTCTCGAGAGCGTTTGACACCATTCAAACATCGAGCACATGTATGAACAGCTGCTAAATAGAGTTAAAACTGGAACATGAAATTTTGGGAATCCTTGGAAGTACTGCCGGATGACATAATGCAGCGCTAAAAACACACACACACCACAAAGTAAGGAACACAAACCGACGGCGTTTTCGGCGGGAAGAAGGTTGCACGACAGCCGATGACACCATGGCCGTGCGGACTAGTGAAGCATATATATATATATATATATATATATATATATATATATATATATATATATATATATATATATATATATATATATATATATATATATTATATATATATATATATATATATAATTCTATATCAGGCACGTAGGCAAGCGGGGGGACCAGCGCCCCCCCCCCCCCCAGCCTTCGTCCAGCCTTCTATTTTTCCAGGCAACTTTTTTTTTCTTTTTGCCATGGAAAGACTTTCTTTCGAACAATGCCATGCCAGCACGACCGTGCCTTAGGAAGGAACACGACTCTGCGTCTGTGGTGAAAGGGGAGAGAGGAAGAGATTAGAGGAAAATGGGAATCCGAAGGGGAAAACCGCGACGTGGCGGGAGCAGGTGGCTTCTACAGCCGGCCATCCAGGCCATTGTGTCCAAGGTTACTACAGCAGCTCGAAAAAGCGCAGAGAAACAGCGACTGGTCCAGGTGGCAATGGCCTAAATAATCTGCACAGAATAATCTTTCAGGAAAGGGCTTACCACCTCACCCCGTGCCTCAGATTGGTCATGCATGAGTACGTCTCGCAGTAATTATTAAATGAATTTATTGAGTGTTACAACCTTGCTACTAGATAACAAGCGCCGAACCTGACGGTCACTCATGTCAACAATGATGCTATGAAACGTTCAAAAGTGGGGAATAAGCTTCTGGACAACAGCAAAAAGATATGCTTCGATAGTATGCACGTGACAGCGTAAAACTCGAAACTACGAGGTAGTCGCAAAATTCACGGCACTGGCGCGCCGGTAAAACCTACAAATGCATTCCTTCTCGGGGAAGGGAGGGAGGGCGCACATGCAGGTGGCGTTGGTTTAGTCCAAGAATGGTGGGGGGCGAGAATGGACTAGGATAGCCACGCACCCTCCCACACACACATTACCAAGAAGAAAAAAAGAGGCTGGCTTCACAGTTCACACACGTGTGGGGAAACTAACCTAGCATTGAGTTCTCGGAAAGCTTGTGCTTCTCTCTCAAGAAGCAGGCACTTACAGAACGGAACGTTTTTGCCTAAACGCCTGTTGTCAACACTGCACGTACGTCTACATCGCAAAGTACCTTCACGTCAAGACATGCACTAGTCGCCGCCATTTCTACAGCCAGAAGCATTTTTTTTTTTACACTACCGCATTAATCTTGTGCGTCTGAAGACGAAGACAGGTGCTTTGTTCGCACGTTACCGCAGCAGCATAAACCTTGTAACAGTAATCGCGGCGCACAACATACATTGTCGAAAGGGAGCGCAGCATGTGGTCACAAACGACGAAACAGAGACACGGAAAACGCTGTGTGAACGTTTGCCATCTCGCCGTTTTCTAAAGCTATACAGCCATGTTTTCTCAGGCTCACGTTTGCAACAACGTCAAAAATCATATCCTAATGTGAAAGGTGCATAGACGCATGAGAGACAAACAGACAAGGCGAAATGCGTGTGTATCCCTCATGTGGTCGTGCACGCGCCTTCCACCCCAGAATGCGCTAAACCATCACGCACAGTTTTCCACCCTAACGCTTAAAATAAGTAGACATCCAGACGCACCGATCGTATTGGCGTTTCGGTAACACTAGTTCGATAATGTTCTAAGTTACCTATTATGTCAAACGTCATGGAAACAGGTACTTCCATTCATATTCCCTCGAAAAGCGCGCATGGCACATAGCTGTGCATGAGATAACTGCAAGCTGCTTCGCGCTAGGCTTTTACACTAGAACCGTGTGCACTGCCTGTACAGACGATGCACAGCACCGAAGAGAAACGAAGCGTAGAAACAGCAACATGCGGCACACATCGCTCGCAAACGCAGCCAAAGAAAAAGAACGCAGACCAGTTTGCGGTAAACCCAGAAAGGCTCCCATAGATAAAAAGCGACCCAGAACCCTGGGGCGAGGAGCCAAGGCGGCCGCTCGGCGCGCGCCCTGGGATGCTGATGCTATCGGCTGCGCGAGGGAACCCTCACCACAAAAGCAGTCTTTCCCTGCACCTTGAGCTGCTTCGAGCAAGCCATCTCAAATCACAATCGTGGCCGCAAACAAAACTCAATACGTTTTTTTTTTTATATCTTTCGGGGCCAACGACAATAATATGTAGCCATTAATGCGTGGAATAGCCAGTCAGCTCGAAAAGTATACTTACGACGATAGCAGGGTAGCGGAGGTCTACTATAATACGCAGTCTTAAGAAAAAACACGCTTGAAAACGAAAAAAATATTCGACGGCAGGAAACATTACACGCTCGCTGCTGCCAGTTTGGCGACACCAGCGCACTCGTATTCGCTCCCCGCGCTACACAGCTGAGATAACGCCAGCGTACGTAAACATTGCAACGTGCGAAACAGCCGCGGCGTCGGAAGTGACGCAGCCAAACAAAACGGCATGATCGCGGGTGTTTTGGAATACACGGCGGGTGCCGGGGAAAGCGTCCCGGGCCAGGCGGCGCTTTCACCAGCCCCGGGGAGCGGCCACGTGCGGTTCCGAAACCTGTGCCGGAATGCGTGAGAGGGGGCGGCGCGGGCCCTGCGAGGAGGGCTCTTCTGCGAACGCGGGTCGGCAGGTGCCCGAGCCTGCGGGCACCTGTCGGCGGCGGCGCGCGCAGCGTGGGCCCGCGACCTGGCAGGTCGTCGCCACTCGCTGGAACCGGTTCTCGGGGCCGCGGCCCAGTTGCGGCCGCCCGAGGGGCCGCTCGGCCGGGGGGCCCGGACCCGCAACATGGCGCCTGGGAGCGAGTCCAAGGCCGCGCCCGGCAACCGGTTCCGTCGCGCCGCGGCCCGGGCGCGCCGCCCGTTTCCTGGTCGCGCCCCAAGGCCGCATTCCGCACTCACCGTCCTCCATGTAGTTTGTCTCGGAGTCCGTGCCGGCGAATTCTTCAGAACCCATGCTTTCGTCCACCTCGCTCTTGATGAAGAGCGAGCCGCCCTTGGAGCCCTGCGCCAACACGGTGGCCAGCGCGTCGTGGTAGGTGGCGATCTTCTTGCTGCGCTTGCCGTACTTGTACTCCTTGCGAAGTCGCTTCATCTTCTCCTTGACCTGGAGCGCGGTGCGCAGGTAGCCCAGGCTACGCATCTGCGCGGCCATGCTCTCGTACACCTTGTTGTTTCGGGACGTCCCATCGAGCAGGTCTCGATCCGCAGCCCAGATGCGGATCAGCTCATACGTCTCCTGGTCGCTCCACGTGAGTCCCGCCATGCCTTCGACAGCCGCCAGCTCGCGGCTCGGCCCCGCCAACCTTGAGCGGGCAGGGTTCAAGGAACTCGGGCCGCCTCCGCTGATAGCTGGGCCCGGACTGCTCGCTCTGACGCTGGGACTCTGCGCCGCCTCCGCTGCGCCATGCGCAGCCCAACCCGAGCCAACGGGGACACTGACGGCGGCGACCACGCGTCCGCCGGCCGCGAGCTCCGCGCTCGCCACCGCGAGAGAGGAGGTCTCCGGCCCGCCGCCGGAAGATGCACGTGACGACCACCGCCGGCTCCTTGCGCGGACTCGTCCCTGCTGTCGACCACTTGCCAGGCGGCGCTGCGGTGCCGGGGACAACCTGTTGCTGCGGCGCGCGTTTCGAACGCGGCTCGGGCTCGCCCACCTGCAGTTTGTACGCACGCTCGTACGAACAGCATTATCAACAACGTTCGCGGGTTTACTTCTATGCGCAAGGAACACATTGAATACTACTGTGTGCTATTTTTTTTATTTCTCTCGCTTTATGTGAGACACCCTAAGAATCACTTCTAGCGCGATTCTTGGAAAAAATCATTTATGAACTAGTGGGGTTTATCGCTAGTATTTTTTTCTTTTTTCATTGCTCATTACGACTCGTTACTGAAATCGGTTGATGTAAAGGCGCTCGAGCAACAGCTGAAATAATGCGGGAATGGTAACGCTGTGGCGGAGAGCAAATAAAACGTTTACATGGGGTCCCCTTTGAATACTAATTTGCGCGCCCTGCTCGCATCGCTTTAGTGTATCTATCTCCATCAATCAAACACTGCGCCTCACCTCATGTGACAAAGTCCCAAGTGGTGGGCGTAAAATATAGCTCATTATGCTGCACATGAAGCTGTGAACAAGCCTCCCCTGTGGGACTGCTGAAAGTGTAAGAAGTACTAATTATTTGGTGGTCATTGTGGGGTTTTAAATCATGGCTTTTGTCGAGTAATAATCTCATGATAAACGTCCCGGTGGGGACGCTCGAGAAATAAGTGAATAAAATTAAGTCCGAGCTGGACGTCGCTATGTTTTAAAAGCTGTTGTCGAACAACCTCCAATTAGTTACCGCTGCTAACACATTAGGATGCTGTCGAAAAACAAGGGACTCAAACGTGTTCAGTTCTCCTCGAGTAACTCCGAAGGAACTGTGCATTGATGGTAAAACACAAAATGAGCCCGTCGTTGTGGTCAAAATTTGGAAGTTTATGTACTCAAGGGACAAGCGCACCAGTGACCCCCCCCCCCCCTTTCACGGACTCTGACGCTTCGGACATTAAACATGTTCAAGAGATAGAATATCAATTCGTTGGCTTGGAGAGGAGGGGATCTATTTTTGGCTTGCGCCTGTCGTGCACCGACACGAAGCTACACAACCATCTCTTGGTAACTGGTTCATGATCATCAAGAGCAAGTACACTACCTCTTACATTCATTTTCGCTACATTCATTTGAATGCGTACGGGAAAAAAAAAATACTGGTTTGATAATATACCAGATGGCCACCGAATTTAATTGCCCCTACGCTGTTGAATATTCGTTATTTTGCTCTACAAGATACGCACACTCTCCGTGCTGTACGAATACAGAAATCTCAATGGGCGCTTTGCAAAAACCTGCAAGACCTTCCTGTAAGGTTTTTCTTTCTCAACCAAGCACTCTCGTTCACAGACTGGTTTTCTCGCTCGTTGTGCTTTTGCCTCTCCCAGTTTCAGTGAAAGTGTGTCCCCCAACGACAGGTTCCTCGTAGGCTGGGGGCAAACCATGCGTAGGCTGGGGGCAAACAGTGAGATGTGATAATCCCATACTAATTTTTTTAAAAAAACGCCAGGCCTGCGCGGAAAGCGCAGCACAGTCACAGCGAAAGCTGGAAGAGCGGCGTTTCTAGAGCCCATTGTATATTCTCTTAGGGCTACTAATACAAGTACACTAGCAAGGTACTCACTACGCCATAAATCACAATATTTGTGACGTCGGTAAGCCCCTACAACGCCATTATTCGTCATTGTGCGCAGAAGCGTGGTTCCAGCTACACATATGTGAGGCATTATGTGCACTTTGTTTACGTGACGACTGATGACGATGAAGAATTGTGGCTCACCCCTTGTAATGGGTTGGAAGCTTTAAACGGCTCACCAGTTACGTAATTCGCATTGTGTGACGCCCGGTCGCTATTGCACTCTCCCACCAAGCAATATAACATACATTGACGTGAGAAAGAGACAGAGAGAGGAGGGAAGAACATTATTGAGACCCTGAGGAAATGGATCATGGGAGCCTTATGGGCTTACTTGGCAACCAATGTAAGTGCACTTGCGAGGAACCTACTACGCTTAACTCATCATAATATCTGTGAAGTAGGGAAACAGCCACTATGCCATTTTTCGTCATTCAACGGAGAGCCGTGGTACCCGCTAAAAACATGTAAGGCATTATGCGCACTTTGTTGGTGTTGTGCCTGCTGATGACGATGAAGAATTATTGCAGAGCCCATTGTAATGGGTTGGAAGCATCCAACAGCCCACTCGTTGCGCAATTTGCATTGTGTGACGCCTGGTTACAGAATTCGCGTTGTGTGGTGCGTGGTTTGTTATTTCACTCTTCTACCACTCTAAGTTACATATGTTAATGTGGTTCCTTCTGGACATGAAGCCTGTATAGCGTCTTCTTGCAAGGCAGTTTCAAGCACCGGTATGGCTCTGAGCAATAAAGAAAAAAAAAAACCGGTATGGCTCTGAGGTACAACACTGGGCTCCCACGCAGAGGGCCCAGGTTCGAACCCCGTTTCCTGGAATTTTTTTCTTATTTCGAGCGATAGTGGTTACGGACACCGGCGGCGGCGGACAACTACGGCACCAAAAACGGCCGTTGAAATGAGCTCATAACAGCTTTCGCTGTAAAAGGCATTTGTGGCGTTCGCGTGCCTTCACTAGGATTAGGAGTGGCAAAAGCACAACGAGTGAGAAAAGCAGTCTGTGAATGATAATTCTTGGTAAAAATATCCTGCAGGAAAGTCGTCTTGCAGATTTTTTTCAAGCCGTCCATTAAATGTGAACATGTATATATAACATTAATGTAGTGAGAAAAATGGATTCATTTTCGCATTTGCAACGCTAAATAGACTGCTTAATAATGAGATTAAGCATAAATTGTTGGAATTAGCAAAATTGGCGAAAAAACGTCGCCACAACTCAGGCTGTCGCCCAATGCAATTATGGAGCACGTTTGGACAGCTCAACCACGCAACGCTCAAACGAAAACGAACCGCGAGAAAGGGGG
The DNA here is from genome assembly GCF_013339695.2 of Rhipicephalus sanguineus. Lineage (NCBI taxonomy): Eukaryota > Metazoa > Arthropoda > Arachnida > Ixodida > Ixodidae > Rhipicephalus > Rhipicephalus sanguineus. The sequence goes on from NC_051176.1 coordinate 177,326,009, forward strand.
AGGCGCATTCGCTTTCTAAAGAAACTGGGACCGCGTGGTGAGCAGTGAAAGCAAGAACTTGTCGAGGCATTTTGACATCAGCTTTGTCCTCAAATACTCGGTATGTCCTTTGTGCTACCTGACGGCCGCTGGGGCGAGCGATGGGTCCTTTCCCTCGAAAGTGCTGTCCTCGCTCCCCGATCTGCTTTGTGGCCTAAAGTGCCCCGGAGCTGCCACGCACAAGCGACGGGGGTTGGCTTTCTAGAAAGCCGACCGTGCACTTGACACTGAAAAGTTAACGCCTGACCGGAGAACGCAGCAAGTGTGTACTTTCACGAGAAAGCTTGGCTTCTCTAACACCGTGGCTTCTGCAATGCGCGTCGGGTCGAGTGCGAGGGGGCTTTCATCGCCAGAATGCGCGAGTCGCAGTGGAACGTAAATAATTGGTACCATTTTGGGGTATTTCAGAGCTTTTCATTTTGGGGTATTTCAGCTGAATTTCAAGAGGAGGGTGCAAGACCCGCACTTTTCAGAGGCAAGAGAAATCATTCTCTCCACGGGCTAATCCCCTCCAGCTCGGCGCTCTTCTTAGGAGCGCTGTATCGGTGCCACCACGCAACGAAAACAACAGGCGTTTCAGACTCATTCTACACGATCACCGCTATTTCATTGATTCGGATACAGTAAATTGAAGCAACAAATTCGACAAACGCCTCGAGCGTCTTGCGTGAGCAACGACCGAAGGAGTGTCGATGGCGCCACGGGATGAGTCACATAGGCAACCCGCTCGACAAGGCAGCGGCGTCACGGGGCCTTGGTCGCTCGCGTATCAGCACAGGCAAGCTCCAGCTTCCGCGACGAACGCGTTCAAATAAACTGTCCGTACTGACCTTATGCTAGCCATGCGCGCCGGTCATCGCCACAGCAGTCATTGGTCACTGTCGGCGCTAAAGCACAGCCAGGTGAAAGCGGCCTCAAAGCGATGTAGCCGCGAAGCTCGATCGTGCGCACGCGGCTGTTTCCGCCTCGAGCATGCGAGCGCGGTCGTATCGAGAGCACTCTATCTACGGGCTCCCTCGAGAGATAGCGAAACGAGCGCGCCAAGTCTTGTGGGGTGCGGTGATTACGCGCGCTCTGTTGTTTACACGTGAGGCGAAATTCTCCTGACATCGATGGGATTCAAGCGCACCAGGTTTCGAAAGTCTGTCCGTGCACGGGACTGCGCATCGCATTTTACCCGCGGGTAAAATTTACTCACGAGCAGAAGTGGCCGCGCAAATGTCTAACCCACAGTAAGAGGCGGCTTCTTCACGCACACGTGTCACTAGGGAAGCCGTTTGTCTGTGGTTAAAATACATCTTTGTATAGATCAAACATACTATTTACTTCAGTGTCGGACACCGTGTCACACCAAAAGATATGCTGAATGGTTGGCATGGACACCATGTTAGTACAAAAAGAGTTGTATAATGTTTTATCAGCACTTGAGGCATCGCGATCGAAAATGTGTGAAGCAGTACTGAAGGGAGCCTAGCACCTTTTTTTTCCTCCATACGTTCTCGCTTAGCAACAGCATCGAACGCTGCTCCGAATGCACTGCTTGACCAAGTGAATATTTTTGTATTCAGGCACAAGTCGATGAGTGAATATTATTATTATTATTATTATTATTATTATTATTATTATTATTATTATTATTATTATTATTATTATTATTATTATTGTTTGGTTTGGATACATATAAAACACGAAGACACAGAGGGAAGGAAGATAGGGGGCAGAAATAATGACAACAAGATGAGCAATAACGCGAGGTATAGCTTTCACGACATTTAATATTGCTGAATGAATTGCAAGCAAAATACACCGTACCAAGCATGTGCGAAGTGTATGACTGGAGCTGCCATAAATATAATATCATCGTCAGCCTACCTTATGCGCCCCATGCAGGACGAAGGCTTCTCCCAATGATCAACAGCCTAGCCTGTCCTGTGCAAGCTGACTCCGTTTTACGCCCGCAAATTTCTCAGTTTCGTAGCTCCACCTAACCCTTTGTCGTGCTCCGCTTCCCATCTCTTGGTATGCACCTCTTGGTTCTCATTACGTGGCCTGCCCAGGTCCATTTTTTTCCTTTTAGTGTCTACTAGGATATCGGCTACCCCTGTTGTTCTCTGATCCTCTCTGCCTTATTCCTATCTCTCATCCTATCAGTTTTTGATATGAAATAAAATAGGTTATTCCAAATATCAGTGTACGCATTTGGCGCTCTCGCAGTTCCGTTGCACGCGAAAAGTAGCCGCTGTATGCCCGTGTGACAACACACACGGACACATAAATGTTTCTTTAGTTGACGCATAGTGACAAAGAAAAGATTTTGCGTGGGCCAATATAAAAAAAAATGGTGGCAAGCAGCGATGCCACATCGCGCCAACGCCGAACAAGTTATGAGTGCCATGCTCCTCCACCCAAGACTTGACACTGTCGTTCACGACTGTGTTAAGCTTTCACCATCATCGTCATTCTCAGCCCATCTTTATGGCCACTACAAGACAAAGGCCTCTCCAGATCGCCCATTCTTGCGCGAGTTGATTGCTTTATCCCTGCGAACTTCATTTCACCGCTCCATCTGACTCGCTGCCATCCTCCGCTTCTTGAAATTATTTGTCTCGTTATTTCGCGGCAGGCAAACGACGCAGACATACTGCAGTAGGCAGACATACTGCAAGACTCCCGGGCGGCTGCGTACCGAGGCATCAGTTCATTGAAACGGCTTCGTAGAGTGCTAGGACGACAAAGAAAGCATGTAGTCGAAATTCCTACGAGGGGCTCTCGGTGGGCATTTGCCCCCTCGTAGGAAATGCACACCGCTACACACGAGGCCTTCGCGTGTGGCACGTGACGGGCACAAAGGCAGGTGACACGTTGACTGCAGCTGCCACTACGTTTGTCAGGAACAGGGTGCCGCCATGCAGTATGTACACGCATTGACCGAGGGTACGAATTTCACAGAAAAAAAAAGAAAGAAAGACGGGGGAGGGGGGGGGGGAGGCAGCGCCCAAAAGATGACCCTGGAGAGAGAGGGAGAGTCCCACCGGAGCCATGTGTAGCAGCAACGAGCGGCGCTGGCACGTAGGCTAGTCCCGCGGCTGCCGCGGCCGAGCCCTGGCCCTCGCATGCGAGCTAGAGAAACAGGTCTCGGGAACAAAAGGACGCTTCGTGGGCGAGGAGAGTCGAGCTCCAAAGCACCCCTCCCCCCATTTCGCTGTCGTCCGTTGCAGCACGGCCTCGAGGCAAATTACAGCGCCGTCGGCCGGCTTGGACTTCGGCCGCGGGAGCGCAGTGCGACACTGGCGGCGAGCGGCGAGCACGCACGTTCCAAGAACGCGGGGGCGAGAAGGGAGATGGGCAGACGCGCCTCGCCTTCCGCCCAGTCCCTACCGTCCGCTCCTGCATGCGGATAAAGTAAAAGCATATGGTCTCCGCAAAGGAGAGGACAGCGCGTTGGCCTGTTAAATAATAAAATGCATTGAACACTGATGCGCACACTTCATAAAATAGAAACCAACTGCACTGAAGTTTCCGCCACGGTGATTATGAGACTGCCTTTTTCTGTATACCGATATTGTAAACACGTTGCTTTCGTTAAAATTGGCTATGACGGCTGTTTCAATAACGGAAGTTTTCTTTCGCGAAATCACTGCTGCAGCGACGTCTGTACCTCGACGTCATCCAAACGACGTAGCTTTTCGAGACTGCAAACTGGCAGGACAAAGTTTTCACATTTTCAGGGTACACAAGCCTCTAAACACTGCCCCCCCCCCAAAAAAAAAAAAAATAGAAGGAAAGAACAGAAAGCCGGCTCGCGAACATTGCCGTCATCATCATTATCAGCCTATTTTAAGACCACTGCAGGACGCCTTTCCCAATGACACCCTATCTTGTACGAGCTGATTGAGCTCAGGACGAATAGCCCCACCCACTTTATATGTAAGGAACTTTTGATTAAATAAACCTTTATTCTTTCTCCTTGATTCCTTTTCGACCAACTCGCTGCCGTCGTCAGCTGCGCTTCCCCTCCCTTGTTTTATCCATTCCGTTGCTCTAAGGTACTACCGGCTGTCGGTCCTAAGCATTGCGTGACGGACCCAGGTGCATTTCTAGAATATCAGCTTCCCCCTGTTTATCCTCTAACCCATTCTGCTGTCTTCCAATCTATTATTGTTAAGCCTATGTAATTATATGTTTCTTTGTTATCCTCCAAGTTTGTCTCAATGTGTTAGAACTGGCCATATGTAATTATTGCGGACTTTTTGCTGAATGGACAGAGGTGAATTGTCTGTCATGATTTGGGAATGCCTGCCGTATGCACCACACGAAGGTTAGGGGCCCTTATCACTTGCGGTCCCCTATACTAATATTCTCTGTCTCTACTGATGCTAATATCATGGTGTCGAAAGAACAACACATTTCTACGAGCTGCGCAGCCTTGTCCACTCGAAGGTCGCAGAGCTGTTGTCAGGATGGCAGATGACCGGTGAATAGCGTGAATGCGAGTTGTAGCCAGTCAATCACTAACACGTGGCTCAAAGGAGCGAAGGCACAACTGCGTCCAAGCACATGATGGCTGAACCTCTGTCCCTGCCTTGAACTCTAACAGCACTGATTGCCACGGCGCGCGCACGAACTCGAAAGATTGTCTTTGTTTTCGCACGATAAGTCGACCAGAGACGGGACGCGTATAGTACCTAGCATCAGTGTTGTAGGCGTTACTGAAAAAAAGTAACTAAATACGTTACTCTTTTCGTTACACTAAATAAAAAGGAACGCGTTACAGCGTTACGTTACTACACAAAAATGTAACGCGTTACCGAAAAACAGTGACGGACGTCACCTCTGTCGTTACTCTGCAATCATAAATTTTAATCAATGTGTCTTTGCTGCAGGAACCCACAATAAGAATTTTTTAAACGTCAAATTTGTGTTTCACGTAAAACTTCTAACCCAAACAACGGTTTCACCAAAAATGATGATTTAACGAAAATTATTTGCACAAATATACCGGACCTTAGCAATGTTATAGTGGCTTAAAGTTGCCTGTAGAGTTACATGTGATGGCCTCTGACTCTGTGGCACATGGTGAAGCCATTTTTCTCAATGTGACATTACACGCAATATGAGATTCAAACATCAACGCTGTCCGCAAAGAAAGCATCACTGAACCCTCAACAAATTTACAGCAATTCTGACGGCGCTCTTCTACTAGCAAAATAGATGCGCAAATTTTGTAGCAGTTAAGAAATGCTTTAATGGCCTAGTAAAGGTTCCTTTCCTCCCGTGAAGTTGACGGATAAGGTCCCTGGTGATGTAGCTCGGCGGGGATGAAGTATACTCGACAGGAGACGTTGGACGATTATTTCCACTTGACAGAGGCTGCACCCGGCATGGATGGCGCTGAGCCCCTCTTCGCTGCTTACGTCGCTCTCCAACTGCCCCCGCCCTCCGCCCGTGGCTCGTATTCCAACGCGAGTCTGCCGGCTCGTGGCTCTCGCATTCCTGCTCGCACCAGCAGATTCTCAAGTGCGCTGTTATTTAGAAGGGGGGGGGGGTGCAGCCGACTGTGCGATTTGTTAGTATTGAGGAAGGAAAGCCTCAGTTACCGGAGACGAGTTTCGGGCGATCGAGACGGCTTCCAGGAGAACGCCACTTCTCGTCGGCGCTAGCAGTTTCTGGTACCAAGGCAATGACGCTCCGCGACATAACTCATGCCCGGCCCTACACGTTCCCCCTGAGAGGATAACTGAGCTTTGAGTCCGTTCAGTCAGTCTAAACATAAGAGGCCGTGATATGGCAAAGGGAAAGCCTGCGTCCGTACAGCTGAATCGCAAGGCGTTTTTGTTCGCGTCCAGGCCCAGTGGGTATAGTCCCAGGGCCAAACAAACAGACAAAGAAGTAAAGAAAAATAAAATAAAAAAAGAAAACATGCACACAGGTAACATCGAGCCCAGAATACAAAACAGCATGCTAACAGTCTTAATGTGAAGGGTGCTAGTTGTAGCGTGCTGCCGCCGTAACGGTGCAAGTCACCCGCGTCAAGTTCGTGGAATTATTCACAATTGCACAGGTACCACATGTTTGGCGATATGAGGAAAACAGCACGTCGTACAACGGCACCGTAGGTGGCAAAGAAAGTTGTCTTAACCTCTGGCGGTTCGCAAGCATTTCCAGGGGGATACACCAGGAACGTGAGGTACGATAGAAAGTTGCTCTGACACGTGCGTGGAGGCAACGCAACATCCGGCTTCGCCAGGCGGTTAGTTCGTCCACTCTAAAACCCCTAGATTTTTCCCTCTTCTTTCCGGCTCTTTGGTCCCAGGTGTCGAGCAGCCTTTCCATCATCCTCAGGAATGCTGCTTTCCGTAGCTGGGTAGCTTGGAAGAACGACTGGCATCAGTCGACGGGGCCGGCTGGGCGAAGACACCGTTTTCCAAGATTGCAGACAAAGCATGCAGGGGTTGATCCCTGCTTCCAGGTAGCAGGAGTTGACCCTTTTCTTGGTCGCAAGGCAAACGCTGACCGCGATGCCGTGAACTTCCAACGAAGTGCAGGTGTTTGTTCGCTTCCCCGTTCGGTCAGGTGCTCTGGCGCAACACACACACACACACACACACACACACACACACACACGCGCGCGCGCGCACGCACACGATAAAAATACTGTAATACTGGAACGACCGCGGCAGCTAAACCCCACATTTTATCATATAGTATAACAATTGATTATTTCCGTCAATACATGTTGATGGAGGGGCAAGAACAAAAAGCCAGAGTCTGCTTGACTATGTATGTTTCCACCTCTTTACAAAAAAAAAAAGAAGTGCATGACAAACAAACAGACAGTAGAATCACGCTGTTTGATAATAAAGTAACGGTTTGTACAACGCATAACCGACAATACAATGTAAATACAATATGACTAAAGCTATAACAGTACATAGCGAATATTTGCATGATTCATAATGTTATTCACAAAAGAGGAACACATTCATGGAGATTGGGTTTAGTTTGTAACACTGCGAAGCCCGAGCATCAGCAGTTAACATGCAAAGGTCTGACGACGTAATACGAGGAAATCTAAATATCGGAATCGAATGATAAGTTTGATATGTATGGTAATTGATAAGTACCCGACGGCCACATATAGTTGTTCCTTGCAAAAGGTAGACCTCCCAGACCAGTTTACGATGATGCGGATAGGGTGATTCATGCGGACACACAGCGGCAACGTGGATAATGAGTGTAGGTGAACGCGCAGTATTTCTTGGTGAACCAAAGACACTTTGAACGCTTAGCCGTCAACGGGGGGGGGGGGGGGGGCGAAAGGGGCGCTGCCCCCCCCCCCCCCCGTACAACACAGTTTCATACCCCCCCAAGACAAAATCCAACCGGCGCCCATGTTTGCACGTATCTATCTATTTAGCCGCCTACGTCTTCGTGCTCTCGTGGCCGTTTCATTAATTTTACGTACACCAACTTGGCATGCCGTGACATGAGTGTATGAGGAACATAAATGACAGGTCATAACATGAAACTCATGTCAGACACGTCATGATTTACACGACACGGTCTTGGTGCTCTCGCGGCCGTTTCATCAACTTCATGTACACCAAAATTGGGGTGGCAAGCGTGCATGACAAACATAAATGACAGGTCATGTCATGCATGTCATGTACGTTGTGACACACACGGCAAGTTCTTGGTGCTCTCGTGGTTGTATCATCAACTCGTTATATGCGAAAATTGGTATGGCGTGACATCATTGCATGGCCAACATGAATTTTAGGTCATAGCATGAACTGTGTGACATGCATGTCTCGTACGTCATGACATAAATGGCAAGGCACCATCGTGATGTCATGGTGGTCTTTTCATTACCTTGCTATATATTAAAATGCGCGTCAAATGACGTCCGTGTGTGACGAACGTGAACGACCGGTGACGACATGAAGGTTCATGACATGCATGCATGTCACTGTATCATAACATGAATAACACAAATTACATGATGCGAACGTCGCGAAGCCGTCGCCATCATTGTGTTAGCGTGGTATATAAGAATGCACATGCATGCCTGACAAACTTGAGATAGTGAGTGACATGCCATGACATGAATGCATTGAACGGTCTCAAAGCCAATCAATGAGACGCTTTCAGCTCCTCGCAGGCTGCTTCGCATTACATAGATTGTCAGTGAGTAGGATCTGCACATTTTTCCTTAAGTTGGAACCAAATAAAGGCACTTTGACAGTTTCTATCTATCTATCTATCTATCTATCTATCTATCTATCTATCTATCTATCTATCTATCTATCTATCTATCTATCTATCTATCTATCTATCTATCTATCTATCTATCTATCTATCTATCTATAGGAGGAGGAGTGTCCAAAGCGCCGGCTCCCGCGTGGGCCTTTTGCCGTGAAATCCCGCGTCGCGCCGCTGCTGCGCCGGACCCGTGGCCTTTCCGCGCTCGGGAAGCGCGCGGAAAGCGAGGGGCGTCTGCTACGCCCTGTAGTTTATTGCGCCGCGTTTCCATATAGGGCACTTGAAGTCTACTTAACTTTTATAATTCGGTACGGAATGGAGCTTATCCATCTTTAAGAGAATGCAAAAAAATCATGTGTCAAGCGGCATCAGCGTGTCCTAGTTCCGGTCACAGAGTTCGAGAACGTCGGTGCGCGTGTAAAAACGCGTAAAAGGGACACGCACAAGCAAATAACGAAAAAAAAAACTCTGTTCGCACGAGTAATCGGGCAATAGCATCACGCATGCACGAATTAAGAGTAATAAAAAAAGTAAGTTGCACGCGCAGTCAGCTGAAATACTTGCGCGCAGTGACCGCTTCACGAGCTTTTTACTCATAGTCGCCACTGGTTTGCTAGCCATATGCACACCGCTTTATTTGACAATTCACTAGCCTCCACAAGCTCTTTATTATGTACGGAGCACACCAGGAAGACGCAAGGGAAACAAAAAAAAGAAAAAAAAAAGAGTAGAGACGGCCATATCACCGCGATGCTGTTGGCTTAGTTTTGTTTCTGAGGTATACCGTACAACAAGGCTCACCGTGCGCAAACATTTGAAAGAAAAGCAATGCTAGGTAAACGAACCTTATTCGACAAGTTTTTGCATAAAAGGCGGAATATAGAAAATGCTATACAAATATCCAGATATCAGGAAAAAAAGTTACAAATGCCCCCATTCTTACTGTACAGGCTGCCTGAACGAAAATGCGGTAAGAAATTGACAAATAGAATAAGTGTAATATCTCAATCACTTCAGAAAATTCTTAAAATGCAGAGATCGCTTATGTACCCAGCCTGAAAAAATGCAACATGCGATTATATATATATATATATATATATATATATATATATATATATATATATATATATATATATATATATATATATATATATATATATTCGCATATGTTGCAATGGATAGCTGAACGTCAGTATGAAACGTTCGTGCGAGATGCGTGCATTGCTTCAAGCCTTCACCATACGAAATGAAAACAGTGTCAAAAAGCTCATTCTCAATTAACTTATGTTTTCACGGTTCTCGGAGGTTAGCGTTCGCCCGGTTCAGAGACTTTACAAAAAGATGTGGACGAGTAGTTACATAAAATACAATTGTTTCTGCGGCAGTTGAGTGCGCGCCAACAGGGCACCCGACCGCAATTTCCCGCTTTTTCCTGATGACCTCAATATAGCGTCCACCACAATTTCGTGCTGAAGCTCCGGAGTACTTAAATAGCGAGTCTGCTCATCTCTTGAATAAATATAAAGAGATGACCAGACGGGTAAAGCATGCCTCTTTTGTCCCGCAGACGCGTGCAATCAGCTGCTCTGAACTGAGAATCAAGTTTGTTTTCGGGCGATCGCTTGTAGCATGAAGTGAGGCATACACGATGTTGCACTGTTATCGTTTCATTCTTTTTGGTTTGTCTTTTCTTTAACGCTAAAGCCTTAGATGCCTCATCAAACACGAAAATTGACCGTCGGCGTCCCGCGTAGCCAACACGAGTGATGCACAAAATCATCACGCGATGACGTCGACAGGACTTGAGACGTCACTATGACGTCATTCAACGTGACGTCATATGATGACGCCATCATATGACATGGTCGCTTTCTATTGCCTCCGTGATCGGGGGCCAATCACGGAGGCAATGTAAAAGCAGGTGAGGTGCAGAAAGCTTGCAATGCCTTCGATCCTGTCGGCAGTCCGAAACCACGTTATTTGCAGAAAGCTTTCGGAGAGCGGCGAGGGAGGATCAATGCATCGACTGACGAAAAAGATGGCTTTCGTTTTCGAGTCATCTCCGGCGAATGCAAAAGGAACCATGTTTTTTTTTTTTTTTCGTGTAATTTTTTCGCATACATATTACCTATGCAGTCAGTTCTTCGAAATGTATGGGTAAGTCTAACATGTTGACATCGATATTGGTGACCACAACGTTTTTTAGAACCTGACGGAAACAAATCGTCAGACCACACATGGTCAGAATTATTTCTGGCTACAGAAAGCGGGTTTGCCAGCCACACACCACATTATTATTGTTAGTCGTTACGCAAATGGCAAGCATGTCAAGTTAGTGATGCCATGACCTATCGGTCGTGTTGGGCATACGTACATCCGTGCCCCTCCGCGCCAATTTTCGTGTATACCAAGTGAACGAGACGCGAGTTACGCGAGTAATTTTTTACTTTTGGTACCGCGGCCACGCCGACTGACACATTCGGCTTCGCATGAAATGGCTTGAAACAGCAGAGCGCCGGAGGCAGCCTTGTAAAACAAATCGAATGCATGAAATAAAAGATAGGATATGAAGGGTGCAAACGTACGCGTTATAGCATGCATGAGCTAGTTACTACGTGCATATGTGCTACCGTTCTCCTGGTTATCTCCAGTTCATTCTCTCCTGCAGCAAGTTTACGTTCGTCATTCCACACGAAAGTAAGCTAAGCGCCTTTTCTCACGATGAAGTGCGCTCAGGATGCGTTCCTCAAACAGCCGCGGAAGTGTGGACCAATGCGGTGACAAACCAGCTGCAAAGATATATACAAAAACCCCGTTTCACAACGCACAAACATGTTCTCTGTCTGATAGTCGCTGCAGTATTATGTTGCAATGACGCAGTACTAAATGTTGCCCAAATTTCCGCAATTTTAGCTGATAGCGGCCAAAATATCACGCGCGTAGCAGACGCTCGCCGCTTTGACGCGGCGTCCGCCGCGGAAAAAGCCCACGAGTCCTAGAGTACAGTGGCTAGAATAGGGAAGTGTGAAGACCGCGCCGCCTGCGCTGACGCTCTCCACCGATGCCTCGACCGGCGCTGTCTAGGTGGCGCTGGTTGTAGCTTACACGTCGCTCGCTCGGCTCGCTGCAGCGAAGCTGCCATGTCAAGGCTGATTTGTGGCGGATATGGTTTTGTTTGCGCCGTAAATTTACTATACTATATTGCTGGGCGTAAGTGTCTCATAAATAAATGAAATTCGCGGCAGATATTATCAAACATTATCACCGTATGGTATGACCGTACGCACAGTATCATAAGTGAAGCTTTACATTCGCAAACATCGCGGCCAGCTAAGCTTGCCACTGCTTGTGATCATTCCTTGATGCTGAGAAATGTAACCGATTAACATTTTGAGGGGATTGCCATTTCACAAGGTCATACGCAACCTCAAGAAGCATGAAAAATGCTACTATGACATTGATATTCATTTTCTTCATGTTGTTATACAGTATACTTAACATTTTGCATGAGATATTTCTTAAGGATTTAATTATTCTTGCGTATTCACACTGGAAATATATTTCAATTAACAACTGCACAGAAAATCGGAGAGCTTTTCACTCTTCTCACGCATTTTATTTAAAGTGGAAGGCATCAAAGTAGGGAAGAAAGCTAGCACACTACAGGATGATGCCCATAACATCGCTCTTCGAAGCTTGAGGTGCTTTTATCTTCCTCTTGCAGAACGTTTCTGTTTGTTTAGAGGTTTCGTGAAGAAGTGAAGCCGTGTGAGAACAAAAAACTAGATTATACGTTGCTCGTCAAATTTTGCTTGTGCAAGTCGCACCCTACAGATGGTACGGTCTGCATTGAGTTAGGAAGTTCAACTATAGTGTCCCTTTGGAGCTTATTATAACTGAACCACAATGTGAATGTGTCCTCCAGTGCCTCCACAAATGAAAATAGTTCCGGTGACAGGTACAAAAGCCCTCCAACATCACAGAATGCTGTGAATGACGCAAGATCCTTATCTGCGTTCTCGAGGGATGTGAGCAGCTGCTCAAAACAGTCCCGGCATTTCGTTGCCATAACTTTCCTCCGTGCCACATAGCCGGCCAAATAGTACACCAGTCTTCCGTCACTGACTTGCACAGGATACACATCGTCAGACAGGAGAGTCGATGCCTGTAGTAGACTTGAACATTCGTCCAGGTTTCCAGTGTCCAGTAAATTGTAGACATGGATGGCCACTTCATCAGTTCCAACTAATGACGTAAGTATGTCACCTGCACAGTTGCCCGTGCCTGCTGCTTTTACCAAATTATAAAAGCTAAGGGAATTCACGGCAGTAAGGAACTGGGTCGATGTGGGATGATCATTGCACCCGGATAACTGACGAATTATGCCGAATAGCTTTCCGATTGGATCTTGGCGATTGGAACGACAGCATTCTTTTCCAAAGGCTTGTCTGCTCTTGGTATATTACGCTGCCACTGCTGGAACAAATGGTCGTGTTTCGGGACTCCAAGCAATGAATGCTTCTGCTTGCACGATTTCTACCCAGTTGAGCATCTGGGCACATAACAGTGGCTCTGACGTCTGCTCGTGGCACACACCCCACAAAAGACATAACGTAAACATGACAAGGCTGTCCGACCAGCAAATGCAGCACGAAAGAACAGCGTAAACATGCAAAAGAATCACGTTTGACCGGCGAGTTGCAGCGTTGAACAACGTGTTCAACCTGAGAGCCTGACGTGTATACGACAGCGCGCGCCACCTAGCGGAAACATCGTAAGGCGGCTTCACTACCTCCCATTGCAGCCGCTTGGCGGTGATCACACTTCTAGTATTCTAGCCACTGTACCGGCGCTTTGGACACTCCCCCTTTTCTAGGTCACTCTAGCCATGGGGAACGGCGCGCGTGGTTCAAAAGTGCCGTTTTCGCCGAACTGCGCTTCGCGCGGCGCCCTGCTTCGCTCACGCGGTCGCATCTCGGTGGTAGTTTCGGTATCGCGTACTGCCGCGTGTGTTTTGCACGCTCGTGAAAGTCGCTCTGACAGAAAGTTTGACAAAATACCGCATGCATGTCGTGTTGCCGGATGCCCGAATGATGCACGCCGCCAGTGTATGCCGCCGCGCCGTAAAGGCGGGCAACGTTGGGCACCACAACAGTGACGCGCGAAATACCGCTTTCAGGCGGGTGATTTGAAGTGCGCTAACGCGATGCGGACCACTAAAACGTGATTTTATTTCGAAATAAGCACTTCCTTGGCATAAAAGTAGCACTACGAGGTTTCTGGACCGCTATTTCAACAATCAACGTCAACTTAATATTTTCCTTTAGTGTCCCTTTAAGTCCTTGGACGCGGGTGTGATTCCCGCGGCCACGGCGGTCGCATTTTGATGGGGGCGAAATGCAAGAACACCCGTGTACTTATCTTTAGGTGCACGTTAAAGAACTCCAGGTGGCCGAAATTAATCCGATCCCCACTACGGCGTGCCTCGTAATCATATAGTGGTTTTGGCACGTAATACCAAGGAATATAAACGAAATGTTGCCTATATGGCACATGGCAAGTCATTACAATAAGAGTATATATAGTGAAAATAAAACATAGCAACAAAATTCATTTAAAGGAAGTGTACAGCTAACATGAAAAAGCGGATAGAAGCAAATCCGGGACAGTTTCTTTAATGCTCTTTTCTACACTCGCGTTAGAAATATTAATTACACAAATTTTTAAAAGAGGCTCCTTATTAATAATTTGTTGCCACCATAAGCCGATGAAATACAAATCGTTCATATTCTAACGTCGTGACGGAAACGTAATCGCCATGTACAATATAATTATATCATTAGCATTAGGCATAAAATAAACGCACCAGTATTGATATGATATAGCTATACTGGTGAAAAAAAAAAAATAGAACTTCAACTGTTCTTCAACTTCAACTTGGCACAGAATGCCTTAGACCATGCAATGCAAAACGTTCGCGTGTGCTCGAGGGCCGGACTTAGGCCTTTTAATGAGCGGGCCCGAGTAAGGTCCGGCCCGCAGCCTCGAGCCCGGGCCCGGCCCAGGCCCGCGGCTTCAAGCCCGGGCACGGGCTAGGCCCGCACTTTCAAGCCCGAGCCCAGCCCAGCCGGAAAACACTTCGGACGGCCTGGCCCGGGCTTTCGGGTCGGCCCGGGCCCGCGCAGTACTCTATCCCATAATCTGAATTCGTCATCAGACTCATCACACAGCGTCGCGCACGTACGCTTTGAAGGTTTAATGTTTCGGTTAGTAACTAGCAAAGGCCAACAAGCGCGTCATACAAGCAAATCGCAAAATGTTGGGCGTCACCACCTTGAGGTTTGTTTTGCCTTCGGTTGTACCCCGCGAAGGCGGACACGCTTGTCTTCCCATTTGCAGTATACATATAGACGTCAGACTCTGCCCAGGCGGCGCTGCGAAAAACACCGCCACCAGCGCCCTCATCGTAGCCCTGGCACTAACTGGGTAGTGCAAAGAGAGCCGCCCGCAAGCGAATGTGCATAGGCCGCAATATAACCCTCCTCTTTCGTTGGTGTCGAGGCGCGGTTTCCTGAAAATCAAGGACCTGGAAAGCTTCTTCCGCCAATCCACGCTTCAGAAACAAAGGAAGCTGATCAAAGCGAACTGCGAGTACAATGCAAAATAAGTTTTGGTTATTCCCGCTCGCTGCAACTCGCAAGTACAAGCGAGCATCACACGACACCGAGTTCGAGGCAAGCCCTCCGACATCCGTTCTCTAGAGCCTAAATGCGTTAAAATCGGGTATACACGTATGCCACAGCGATAAAGTACCTACGTACGCGATCAATTTACTTAGCTATGCATCTTACGATCAGTGGTGCAAAACTCGGTTCATCAGGGGCGAATGGCTCCGGCGATTTTCGCCCTTTGAGTTGCATTCTCCCTTAATTTATTTCTCGCTTCCTGTGCATTGGAGTGTTTTATTACGCATCCTCAAATGGTCTCTTGATGGTCGTCTTCCGTTTGTATGTACTGCAAATGGGGATACGTGCGTGTTCACTTTCGCGGGGTACAACCAAAGGCAAAACCGTGGCCTCCGAGATAGCTACGGCAACCGCGGAGGACACGGGCGAAACAAACCTGAAGGGGGTCACGACCAACATTCTGCGATTTACTTGTATGACGCACGTGGTGTTAGAACCAGAACTCTGAGCCTTCAAAACGTACGTCCGCGATGCTGTGTTGCGACGACCAACTCGTCGCGGTGTGCGTATCACGCGTCTCCAGTCTGCCTCTAGCTGCTCACTTCGTGTTACACGACAAGCACCGCGATCTTAGCCTCTGCCGAGCTTCATAGTCAAGGTTACCACGGTTCTCCATCAGGGCTACGCAAAACAACAGCAGAGCAACATTATCACACTTTCTCATGCGACCGGCTATGGAGAACGCGGGTACTTCGCTTACCGAACACGCTCGCAACATCCCATATCCAGCGATCTCGCCTTTCTTCTTCGTACGACAACTATGGAAATCGGTAAAACTGAACGTTGTTATTCAGTCTTTTACGTCCGTGGCAATTCACAACGCAACAGTGCGTCTTTTGCGGAGTTTCTTCGTAGCGTGCGGAGCGCTCTCGTCTGCTGCTGTTTTCGCCGTCGTTCAGGCGAGTGATCCAGCAAGCACTTCACGACGGCTCGGTAGCGCGTCCGACTAGCGGAGAGCAATTCACAGCTCTCGTCCTGAGTGCTAAATGCGCAAACACACGCGATATTAAGCTCAATCGTTATTTCGCACTCGCTAATTGCACCTGGTCCCATAGCAAACTGTGCGAGAGAGTCGGTCTATGCACTACTCAATACTTCTCCGACAGGTGGCGCCACACATCTTGGAAACTCCAGAGTCTGACGTCTATATACAAACGGATGGCTACCGTCAACAGAACACTTGAGAATGCGTACTAAAACAGTCGAACGCACAGGAAGCGATAGCTGAAGGGAAATGAAACAGAATGAAGAGGCGAAAATCGCAGGGGCCATTCGTCCCTGATAAAGCGAGCTTTGTACCACTGATCGTAAGATACAGTCGCGCTCAGTATGACTTGCAACACGAGAGAGCGTGGCCTCATGAGTTCAAAGGATAGAGCCCGGCTTCAACTTGTTTTAGGGGCGAAGCTCCTTAGGGTGCAGGTCGTTCCCTCCTCTGTAGTAGTATGTATGTATGTAGCCAGCTCTAGTTTAATGAATTGCTCACTAAATGGCGTTTTATGTATTTCTTAGAGTTGCTGTTTACAGACGACAGATGGCGCTTGTATAATGCGAACGTGGGAAGTCGGAAACCGGCAATCGAGCATTGATTATTGTCTCATGACAGAAGGAATATATGACAAACTTAGAGAGATGAGAATAGACGGGGAATGCATTAACAGCTTGGGTAGTGATCATAAACGCATAATATTACAAATGGGATATAAAACTGATAATAAGAATATAGAATCAAAGTTTGGCAGCTTGTATCTAAATGACAAACAAATAACAAATATAGCCGCAAGAGTCGAGGAAAAAGTAGACGAACTACCAGGTATAGACTGGAAGTATAGTGAGCTGCTACATATAATCACAAAAGAAATGGAAAAAGAGAAGAAAACGATTTGTTGGAAAGGAAAGAGAAAGCCAAAAAGTTGGTGGAACAAAGAAATCCGGGAGGCGATCGAGAAGCGACGTGAGGCATCACGGGAGCACAGACAAGCAAAAAAGGAGAAGCGGCCACAGGACGAAGTCAACCAAATATGGGAAATATATTTAGAGCAAAAATCCATTGTGCAAAAATTAGTCGAGGCAAAAATTAAAGGTGAAAGTGAACGCTGGATGACAGAGATTCGCGAAAAGAAGAAGGCCGCGCCTAGGATATTCTGGAGCCACCTAAAAGCGCTGGGTAGGAAGTCTGTCACAATACAACAACGTTTGGTAGATGAAGGAGGAAATCAATTGGAAGGGTATGAAGCGCTAGGTTACATCTGAAAGATAACAGCCGATTCGTTTAAAAAGGTCGCCCAGGGGATTCCCCCGGTGAGTAAAAGTACGCAAAGGAGTACAACCGACGAAGATGTGGTACTAGAGAATTTCAATTGGAAGAAAGCCGAAGGAAAAATTTCTAAGCGCACTACACCGGGCTTAGATAGGGTTCCCGTCAGCCTCATTAACGAACTCGGACATAACACTAAAGAAGCACTGCTGAAAGCCGTAGAAAAGTGCTTACAGGAGAGGGAAATACCAGACAGTTGGCGAAAAAATAGAATGAACTTAATATATAAAGGCAGGGGAGAAAAGGATAACATTCGATCGTATAGACCGCTAACCATTACATCGGTGCTATATAGGTTGGCGATGCAGGCAGTAAAATAAAAAATAGAAGCGTGGGTGGAACAAAATGATATTTTGGGAGAACTTCAGAATGGATTTCGAATCGACAGGCGGTTAGACGATAATCTGTTTGTTCTTACTCAGTGTATAGAAATATCGAAAATAGAAAACAGGCCCTTATACGTAGCTTATCTAGATATTACCGGGGCGTATGACAACGTTAATCAGGAAATTTTGTGGGATATACTGGAAGAAGTGGGCATAGGTGACGACTGTATACAGCTTTTGAGGGAAATATACCGAGAAAATACAGTTCGTATAGAATGGGAAGGAATAAGTAGCAAGGACAGCGTTGAAATTAGCAAGGGGCTGAGACAGGGATGTCCTTTGTCCCCGCTGTTATTCATGCTGTACATGGTGAGGATGGAAAAAGCGCTAGAAGGTAGCAACATTGGATTTAATTTGTCACACAAACAGGTCGGAGCGATGGTTGAGCAGAAGCTTCCAGGTCTATTTTATGCTGATGATATTGTCTTATTTGCGGACAGTCAAGATGATATACAGCGACTGGCAGATATATGCGGAAGGGAATGTGAGGCTCTAGGACTAGAATTTAGTGCAACAAAATGTGGATTGATATTATTCAATGATCAAGAAGACCATGCGGTCTTTATACAGGGCCAAAAAATACCGAGGGTAAGCGAGTACAAGTACCTCGGAGTATGGGTAAATGAGGGGGATAGATATATGGAGGTACAAGAGAAAGCATCGGTAGCAAAGGGAAAGAGGAATGCTGCAATTATGAAGCACAGAGCTTTATGGGGGTACAATAGGTACGAGGTGCTTCGAGGGCTGTGGAAGGGTGTGATGGTCCCGGGGCTTACATTTGGGAACTCAGTGGTGTGCATGAAGTCAGAGGTACAATCAGGAATGGATGTAAATCAAAGGACGGTGGGCCGCCTCGCGTTGGGCGCTCACGGGAAGACGACAAATGAGGCTGTAAAGGGTGATATGGGCTGGACAGGCTTTGAAGTGCGGGAAGCTCAGAGCAAAATGAGATTCGAAGAGAGGCTGAGGAAAATGAAGAAGAGTAGATGGGCAGAGAAGGTTTTCAGGTATTTGTATAGAAAAAGTGTTGACACGCAGTGGAGAAAAAGAACTAGGAGGCTCACCAGTAAATATACGGCTAGCAGTGCGGGCGATATGGCAACAAGGAGCATTAAGCGGAAGGTCAGAGAGGCGGAGAGGACTTATTGGATGGCAGCGATGGAAAAGAAGCCGGCTCTGAGTAACTACCGAAAGGGAAAAAAGGAAATAAGGAGGGAAAGGTTTTATGGTTTTATGATAATTCAAGGGGAAGCGCTTTACTGTTTGAAGCAAGGTCGGGCTGCCTTAGAACGCGTAGTTATAAAGCGAGATTCAGTAACGAAGAAGAACAATGTACATGCTGCGGGGGAACTAAGGAAACGATGGAACATGTACTGATTGAATGTGGCGATATTCACCCAGGTATACGTGTGGGCACGAGTCTACATGAAGCCTTGGGTTTTAGGGACAACAATGGAAAGCTGAACATGTCCGCGATAGAAATAAGTAAGAGACGGTTAGAGTATTGGTGGCAGAAAAGTAGAGATAAAGAACAAAAATAAATAATGGGATAATAAGGTCATTCTGCCTTAAGAGGTAGAGAGATAGACCGTGAATTTGTATTTTTTGGTATAATAACATAGATTTAATCAATGTAGATAAGGTATTAGGCCAACATGAAACAAGGAAGCTTTTTTTTTTTTTTTTCCCGAGCCTGGTGGCAGACATGTCACCGCCCCGTTACAAAGGGGACGCTCATAGCATCCATCCATCCATGGCGCATGTCACTGGATGCCTGCGCTCGTAAGAGGCGCTCGCTCTTGGCGAGCTTTCTCTTTCGCTTGGAGTCGCCGGATGGAGGTAGACAAGGAGCTTGCTCTTGGCGCGCTTTCTCTTTCGCTCGGGAGCGGACACTTTCCCTGCATTTCAGCGATCACAAAGCGGTGATAATGAAGGGACCACGTAAACCAACAGTACAATAAAGGTTTGTTGTTTAATATATACACGGTGTTTCACACTCTTTATATGATGTACTGTGCGAATTTCACGGAAGAGTTTCACGGTTTACCGATGACTCCCTCCGGAGCTTCGCCCCACTCATCATCATTCACCCCGTGGATATGCTGTTTAATTTTTATTTCAACAACTAAATGATATTTCCTCATTTGTGATCATCCCCAAGTAAGAGAACAGAGTTTAGTTATGGAAATAACAGCTAGTGGAAGCTATCAGGGGCGTAGCCAAGGGGGGAGGGGTTGGGGGGTTCAAACCCCCCCCCCGAAAATTTTCAGTTTTGCTTGCGTATATATACACGCACACATACAAACGCACGCCCGAACATACATAATGTATGGTTGAACCCCCCCCCCCCCCCCGAAAAAAATTTCTGGCTATGCCCCTGGAAGCTATATATGCACAGGTTTAGAACTCGTGAGGCCACGCGCTCCCGTGTTGCAAGTCATATAGAGCGCGACTGTACATAGATAACTAAATTGATCGTGTATGTACTTCATCGCTTTGACATTATGTATATACCAAAGTTTAACGCATTCAGGCGCTAAACAACAGACGTTGGAGGGCTTGCCTCGAACTCGATGTTGTGCGACGCTCGCTTGTACTTGCGAGTTGCGGCGCGCCGAAATAATTGAAACTTCTTTTGCATTGTACCCGCAGTTAGATTTAATGAGCTTCCTACTTTTCTGAAGTGGGGATTGGCGGAAGAAGCCTTGGAAGGTCCTTGATTTTCAGGAAACCGTGGCTCGACAACAAAAAAGAAAGAGAGGTCTGTTGTGGCCTATGCACATTTGCTTGCGTATACGGCTCTCTTTGCACTACCCAGTCAGCGCCAGGGCTGCTTTGGCGGCGCTGGTGGCGGTTTTTTTCGCAGCGCCAACTGGACAGAGCTGATGTCTATAGCACAGCCATTTATAGCATAGCCACGGCCGCTACATAAAAAAAAAAAAAAACAGGTGCGGCCTGCTGCGTCGCGTCGCCGTCAATGGGCAAGCGCGTCCCCGTCCAGTTCACAGTTGCATCCGCAGTTTTTGGTGAGGACACCACTAGTACGGTACGCAAGGCAGAGGCCAGTTCGTGCTATTAGTATTATGTAGCGGCCGTGGTGCTACAATGTGGTCGGCTCGGGATTTATGCGTTGTTCGTGTGCTTTTAATGTGATCGTGTGTATGAGTAGCTTTCCTCGTGTTTCCTGCGCCTGAGTACGCTTATTTGGTGTGCGCGTCTGTGGCGGACGGTTTTTTCTAGCGGTGAGATGCCGCGAAGCTGTTGTGTGCCGCTGTGCAATTCAAACGCGAGAAGAGACGCTACTATGAAGCACCACGAATTCCCTAGCGATCTTCAGCGTCGGGAAGCGTGGCTGAAGAATATTTCTCGCCAAGGACCGTCAGGTAAAACAAGTAAGTGGGAGCGAAGCGACAGGTCGCTGGTATGTTCATTACATTTCACTGAGGATGACTATAAAAAGAACACGAAGATTAGGATTTTGCTTCCGACTGCGGTCCCGACTGCGTTTCCCGGTTATCCGCACTACATGCAAAAAAAAAAAAAGAACACGCAGCCCAGAGAACGCTGGCGAATGATGCAGCTGATGACGCTGTAGTTGGGGCAGGTGATTGTGAAAGCTCAGGGGAAAGCCCGAAGATCAAAAGTTCCTCGCACCCTGTTCAGCACACCTGCACCCTTATTCAGCGTGTCATGAAGGCAGACGACGTCAGAAAAAGCAGCAAGTTGTGCCACATTCTGACGTCAGCCTTGCTTCCACATCTCAGTCACTGTGGACATTTCGTATGTGAAAAAAAAAAAAAAACGACCACGCTCACACTGAGGAGCTCTTCGAGGTATTCTTTAAAAAGTTGCTGCGGCCTCTTATAGCCAATTGCAGGGGCGTAGCCAGGGGGGGGGGGGTTCAACCCCCCCCCCCCCGAAATTTTTCAGTTTTACTACAAACGCACGCACGAACATACATAAAGTATGGTTGAACCCCCCCCCCCCCCCTCGAAAAAAATTTCTGGCTACGCCCCTGGCCAATTGGGCTGGAAATGCAAGTGCAACTGTAGAGCGAGTCTTGACGTTGTCGCATAAACCTCTGTCAAGGAAGGTCTTCCGCCTGTGAATAAGCTTTTCGTTAGTTAGAATAAAATTGCAGTAAAAGTGTTAAGGTGTTCGTCGAATCATTTCACCCTTCTGTCGCCTGCTCATGCAGTTATAAATTTTCCACAAGCTCACGTACATTAATATGTGGTTTCCAATTCGTGACATAATAACATACATCCAGGCACGTAGCCAAAACATTTTTTCTTAGGGGAAGGAGGGTGCACGAGGAGGATTAACAAGGTGAGTTTCATCCCAAGTGCAGGGGCGAGTGGAGCTGTTGGGAGAGACATGCCGTCAGAAACACGGGCAAGAGCTAAAATTAGTAGCGCGCAAAAAAAAACAAACAAAAAAACAAGAAAATAAACGGGAGACAAAAGGAAGAAACGTACACAGAACAAGCGCTTGTCAGTTCTGCGTATCTTGTTTTGCCGCTGTTTCTTTACGTGCCCCTGATTTCATGTCATGCAACTTTAATAACCTGCCGCGCTTGTTCCTTGCCGAGAATAGAGAGATAGAGGAAAAGTCAAATTTCGGGAGAAAAGGCGGCCACCCTCCTGAGTGCCTGCATCACTCACTGCTTCGTCTTGAAGAAACACGTAAATGTACTCAGCATAATTCGTAATAACGAGAACTTCTTTTCATTTCAGGTGAGTAAAGCAGGCAACCTTCATGAAGAGTACTGAGGCCCACTCTACGAAGTATCGGTAGTCCTAGGGCAAACTGTTCACATATGTGGGGTAATCGGCATTTCTAATAACGACTTCAATATTCAACCTGTAATATGCAACATTAAAACGCGTAATCTACTGCCTGATTGGAGTAAGTGTCGCGCGTACAAACGCGACTGTCGAAGTGAACGGCTGTACCGGTGTGGTGGCGCCAGAGCGGGCGCAAGGAGAACTAGGCCCCGGACGCCGTTTCGGCGCCACGCAGCAGGCCGCACCTGTTTTTTTTTTTATGTAGCGGCCGGGGCAAGGGAAGTGAGGGTGAGGAGTGATGTGAGGGTAAGAAGGAAGGAAAGGAGGAGGGGGCGGGTAAAGCATAGCGTGTGTAGTAGAGTGTAGCAATGGGTGGGAAAGGGAAACGAGGGTGAGGAGGAGTGATCTGAGGGCGAGGAGGAGGGAAAAGGGGAGGGTAAATCATAGCATAGCCATGTTTAGTACAGTAAAGCGAGGGGTAAAGAAGAGTGAAGGTGAGGAGGAGAGGAGGGTAAAGAATAGCATAGCCGTGTGAGTACCAAGGGGGTAGAAAAGGGGATAGAGAAGGGAAGCGAGGGTGAGGAGGGGAAGGGTAAATGATAGCATAGCTATGTGTAGTACAGTATAAGAATGGGTGGGAAAGGGAAGCGAGGGTGAGGAGGGTGGAAATGATGGGGAGAGGGTAAAGCATATATCATAGCCGTGTATAGTATAGTATACCATGGGGGTGGAAAAAGGTAGCGAGAGTGAGGAGGAGTGATGTGAAGGTGAGGAGGGAAAATGGAAGGGAAGAGGATGCCACTGCACCACAAATGAAGGTTTCCTTTTCCCGCCATGGACGCCGCGCAGGCTCCACGTCTGGAACGCCAGCTGGCGCTTGCCCGTGAACACGAGCGTCGTTGAAGGGCAGGTAAATCACTGCTCCGCACTTCCTGCAGCTTTCACGCTGAGTGCAACTGCATACATTTTTTTTATTTGTTAAACGCACGCTATGAATGGACTATGCAGTGAAAGCTAGAACTTTTAATATTGATAAAATTCATTATTGTGTTGACTGCGGCTGTTTTATGTTTGCAGTTTTTTTCCGTAAAACTCTCTGATAGAGATTTTTAGTGCTGGGGATCCCAAGCCGCTTGCTTACGTGCGCGTTGTCGCGTTCCTTTGTACTTCCAGCCGCACCCATGGGGAATACAAAGGAACGCAAGGGCTTACTTACGTAAGCCGCTTTGTGTGCCCGACACTAAAACTCTCTATTAAAGGGGCAATGACACAAAATTTCGCGGTCGAGATAACCTGCGTGATCGATTCCTGTGAACATGCGTATGTCATCTGCAAAATATCAACAGCGAATATAGCTTGGAAGGTATTTTAAATGAATTTTGAAGTTTGCGTGAGCGATCTATAGCCTCGCCCTATTGACACCCTCAAAAGTGACCTTCGGTGACCCCCCCCCCCCCCCCCCTTTACTTCCCTCACGTGACCACGCCGCGACAAGTTATGATGACGTCATAGCTGACATTTTTTTTTCCTTTTTTTTGCCGCGTTCGCTCCAGCAGCCTACTTCTCGGCGGCTGCTCGCGAGTCCGTGGCCGCGGCACACGCGTTGAAAGTTTTGTGTTTGGCGCCACTGCTTTCCCGCGCAGCACGTGCGTCAAAGTGGGAATGCGAGATGACGACGCAAACCGCCCGGAAGTGCGTCACAGTTCTCTGTGCTGAAGTGATCGAGCGCTGCACCCGCTAGTCGTTTTTGAAACCGAAACTGACACTGGTCGGTAATGAGGAGCCTGGTTGTGGTGGTATCAACTTTATTTGACTAAGAGTCAACTGTCTGACGCCTCAGGGTGGCTCTACGCGGGAAGCGACTCTTTCGGCCCAGGAAACGATGGCCAGCTGTTTCTCCCGGCCGGAGTTCTGATAAGTTCATCCCATGTTAATTTTGAGGGAGCTGATACGAGTGATTTAGGAGGCGGAAAACCCCCGCATCCCCACAAGATGTGATCTTGGGTACGTAGCTAGTGCATTTTGACTACAATTTTGACAGTTTGGTTCGAATTCTCCGTTCGTGCTAATTGCCAGTGTATGAGGACTGGTGAAAGAGTGCGTTTGTGTGCGGCGTAGGATTGTGGTCAGCGCTCTCGTGAGGTCGTCATCTGGCGGAGGGTAAAGCCTTCGTTCGTTCTTGTAGAACTTTGTGACGTCGTTATAAGAAATCAGTGCCTCACCCGGGGAAACAGGGTCTGAGGGTCGCACCAATAACGAATTTCGCTAAAGGCAGCGTAGCAAGGATCCTTAAAAAAGACCGGTGAGAAGCAACCGTCGAGCTTGTGTGGGTCCCTGCCCACTCGGGGAACCCGTGGAATGAGGAGGCGCACCGTGTATCCCGATGTCTAATGAGGAGCCTGTAATTAATTATCTGTAGCGCGCTGCAGCAAACGATGTGCAGTCCTATGACTAACAGGCCCCCAGAAACACACTGCAGCAAAATAAACGCGAGGCCACAATTTTTGTGTCAGTATCCCTTTAGGTAGCGCGAACTCCCCTCTCCCTTTACACCGGTTCCCCGCCTAGCGGAAGCGGAAGTGCCGCCATGATGTTTCTGCTACTTTTCCGGTTGATGCACCCAAGGAGGTTTAAATAAAACTATTATATAAAATAAAATTTTATTTTAACCTCCTTGGATGCACCTGCCCCATGCCCTCGCTACCTCGCTACAGTACACTGTACCCTCGCGACGCAGAAACGCCGATCGAAAACTCAGCACTCGGCGGCAGGCAGTTTAGAACGAACCTCAAAACAACAACACTTGCGAAACGGAGAAGGAAATATTTGCTTTCTCGCGTTACCTCGCGTGTGCACATGCGTGTGCAGAAACAAGATGGAAGGAAAAAGCGGAAGGACGTGGCTCAAGAGCTTTCTTCCGGAAGCTCCGGAAATTGGCGGCGTCGCGTCGAAACAATAGATGGCGCTACTTAAAAAAGCGGCAGCATATGCGATGGAGGGGCTTTAGTATGGACATCCGACCGGTGCAGGCAAAAAAACCAGAGGCGAAATGGTAGCCAGCGCCTCTGTCGTGCTTTGTGGTTGTAGTGATCTTTTTTTTTTTTGTTGCTACGACGTCTGTTTGGTGTTCATTGAAAAAGCACAGAAAAAAAAAGCGAAACTCAATAGTAATTTTAACTTTGATGCCACGCCGCGATCACTTCTAACGTTACATTTATCCAATCATAGGCTGACGCGAATCGTCATCTCCGCGCAATAGTTCTGGCGAGCGCCGCTACGCGCTGATGCAGTCAGCAGCGATGCAGCGACTTTATTGCGTGATTAAAATACTAAATCATTTGATATCGGTGCTTAGACATATACTAAAATTATCCCCAGCCATCAGTCTACGCAACCCGGCCACAAGTAAAAAAATGGGGGGTTGAATAGTGTTGGAGGGCCCCTTTAAGCCTAACGAGATCAAGATGCGTGGCACGGTATGCATCAACGTTTATAGAAGCAAGTTCTCTAAACGTTGGCATGCATGACTGTCATATAAACGGATAGTATAGTAGCATATGGGCAACTTGTGTTGTGGAATTTCCTATGGCAAGAGTGCCCAAAATAGTGTCGAAGTAGGCGCATGTTGTGCGTGATCGGCATATTTTCGGATGAGATTAGAATTAATCGTGAATATCGCATAATTTGAGTCCGGTAAAGCTCGGTGCGTAAAACTCGGGCCAGTGATGAAACATATGCAGTAATTATGAAAGTCATCCTCGTATATTGCTATCTTTCGAGGCAGTTGTAGGCGGTCCCTTAAAGCGCCATCTAGCCTATGCAACGCGTCTATGCGTAGTCAGTTTTGTCGAAGGGAAGTATATAACAAGTCGGACCTACGATCGGTCCCTGAAGTATACATATTCGCCCCGCTATGGCTTCTGCAAGCAAGCAAACGGTGTTCGGCTTCGGCACCAACCTCGACTGGCGCCCTACGCAGTTCGTGAAAGTTTTCCCTTGGAACAGGGTGTGCAGCATCTGCGGACTCGTTCCTTCAGTAGTGGCCATGTTACCCTGTTGCTCCTGCATTCTCTGCCTACCCTGCTACAACCGCGACGCCTACGACACCAACCGTTGTCCCCTAGACGGAGAATTATTCCAAGAGAATGACGTAGTGTGGTCGACTTTTACCAAGGACACCATCCTCAAGCGCAGAATTCGCTGCTGGAACGCAGACAACGGTTGCAAAGCCAAGGATGTCGCTTCAGCGGTGTTGGAGCACTTCACTAACGACTGCGAATTCCACACCGTCAGCTGCCCCAGCTGCCGAGGCAAGTTTTTACACCAGGACGTATCGAACCACATGGCATCTGTCTGCACTGCGCGTTCTCCTTTGAAGCGAAAGCCGAGACGCAGCCCTCGAGCCAACGAGTCTTCTGATGTGATGGCAGCGTTAAAGAAGATCTCGAGCGACAACGTCCTCCTGAAGAAGCAGCTAGAATCTTTGGAACGTCGGATCACTTGCGACAGTGATAGTGCCAGAAAGGTATCGTGTTCTGTAGCCGACAAAACCGTGAAAGCCGCTTTGGAAGGCACCAGTTCAACGGGCAGATCCTGTAGCGAGAGCGAATGCATGCTTAAAGTCTCATCGCAGGTCCGTGATGTTCTGGCTGAGAACGAGCGTAACACGAGAGCGTTTATCACGCAGGAATGCAACCGGATCATGAAAACATTGACGGAAAAGTTCAAAGAAGCTTCTTCCATGGGCGATGCTGATCCCCTGTCGCGCACTCTCCTGCTCTCAGACTTAAGCGAATCAATTGATGATTGCCTAAAACGCTTGGATGGTGAAGAAGCGTTGACCAGACAGGATGCGGCGAGAATTGTGAGTCCACTAGCCATTTCATCTCTGGCTGGTGCCAGCGGTGCACTGAACGTCGCGGTGCCGCGTGAACTGACCATAGATGGCTGGAAAGATATGTGTACTGAAGGAGCATGTAGCACTGGTGACAGTACCACCCGTCACGACAGTCCTAGCGGCTATGCGTACGGATACAAAACTTCGTTCCTTCTAACTGTTCACCCGTCCTGCGGAGAGTTGAGAATAGTTGCAAATGTACACAGTGGCTTGTACGACGAGTTGTTGAATTGGCCTCCGAGTATCACACCGAGGGTAAGATTCATTCACCCTACTAATTGCGCTCAGGACATAACATTAGGAGAGCCCATTACATGGAAGGACGCGATCTCGTACAATGGCGAAAACAGCTTCGAAGGGTCAATTCAAAGTATAAGCATTCTGAAATTGCACAACGATGGCTTCGGTACGAGCAATCGACTCCGTTTACAATTTGACTTTGTACGTTTGTAGCATGGGAAGACGTGCACCAAATTTCGAGAGCTTATGTTCGAACTTTTTCTTTCCATTAACATTGACCGTTTGTCATCATGTTCTGCACAATATACCCGCATCAATTCAACTTTCATATTCTTTTTCTCCTGGAATTAACAGTGCCCGTGTGCGTGGCCGCGGGTGAAATGCACTTGATGAAATCGCTTCACAAACGAACTATGGATAAACGTTTGTCTATTCCCTCAATTCTGTGCCCGCATTCTTCTCTTCCTCGGTCGCCTTTGTTGTCCTTCCTCTTTTTTCGTTCACTCGCATTCCACCACTGGCGAACGCCGTTCCGCTGTCAGCCGTTACAGTGCGGTCCCCGTCAACTTCCCGTCCTTCTTTTTCCTCATTTCAGTACACGCCCAATCATTGCTCCTACTTTTATTCACAGGGACCGTTGCCTTTCATAGCTTGCGTATTGAATAAAGAGTGTGAGACATTCAACTGCTGTGTTCGCAATATTCTGCAAGAGAGAAGCAGTGCGTGCACTTATCACAAACAGGGTCGTAACTAAGGGGGGGGGGGGTTGAGGGGGTTCTGACACCCCCCGAAATTTTTTCATTCTTTAACTTTTCGGGTGATAGTCAAATATTTGCATGCCTTCACAGCAACCACGAGTTGCCAGAGTTAGCCTTTCTGCACAAAAACACCCTCCGAAAAAAACTCCTGGGTACGGCCCTGATCACAAACGCCATATTTCTGCATGCCTAACCATGGCCGGTCTAGAGGCGCGCGCAGGAAGGAGCGAGCGCGCGCCTCCAGACCGGCCGTGGCCTAACAAAATGCTTAGGACCTGCATATGGCACACCACCTGAGCTCCAACAGCTCATCTTGGCAGGGGAGCAGAGGCTACGGAGGCGGGGCTTTCGCACGTTCGTGTTACTCCGCTATTAGTACCAGGTAGTACGGCAGCTTGCAGCTGATATATTGCAGGGGAAACAGCTCAAAGACCAGGACAGAAAAGGCACACATACAACCACACGTGGCGCTGTTGCATGTGTGCCTTTTTTGTCCTGGTCTTTGCGCTGTTTCCCTAATATGATCAACGAACTAGCCGACAAGTTCACCCTTCAAGCTGATATCAGTTTCAGTTTTGCATGCTCGCATCGCTACGCGTTTAGAAAAACAATATGCATGAAAAATGTGAATGGGGGAAAGAGACATTTTGATTGTTCAGTGTAGTACATTAAACGGCGAGTTTGCTGCCACATACGGACAAATTAACGTCAGAGACACCATGTTTACTAAGGAGAATAGGCATGTGCAGAAAACCTGGTGCTGTCTAAAAAAATGGAAAAAATAAAATAAAAATAAATTCTTGTAAACAATAACTTTATTTCACATACGGCTTTCTGTAACAGCTGTAGTCTCATAACAAATGAAGCCGTATTTCTTTGAGCAAGGGAAGTGAGAAAATTATCAATTAAATTAGGCACTATTTCTTGGCGCGTTAGCAGGCATGCGTTTCGGTTCTGTACAGCACTGCATAGCCTGTTCTTGCATAGCATCGATAGCCTGTTCAATCGATGTCCGTGCGCGGGGTAGCCTTTGATTGTTCGTTCAATTTACATTTGAGGGCACTCCGCCTAGCGCCGTGACTGCTGACTAGCGCCGCGCGTTAGGCGGCAGTCACGTGCTATTTTTTTTTTTTTTTTAATGCGCGCGCTTTAAAGAAAGGCCGGAAAAAAATTAAGCAGGGGAGTTACCTTACCATAGAATAAAAACATTCGATGTTTCTGAACAAGCGCTACAACTTTTGTATCGAAGATTTTTCTATAGAGTTACTATTTAAAAGTTCATTAAGCAATCTTTGTTAATTGCCAAGCTTTGCGGATTGGAAAAAAAAATATTCTGACGTGCTCTATATGGCTCAGAGCAATACTGCGCTAATTGGAGACGCGTATCGCCTATGCTTAATTTTTTAATACTTGGTGCTTTTGATCTGAAACACCCTGTAAATCAAACACAGGCGTTTTGACGCACGAGAGACCTGCGTAAAGGGTTTCTTTGGAATATTCTGAGGAAAGATTTTAACGCTATTTAAGTAATTTACTGCGCGCAGGACTGGTAGCGCAGGAAGGAGCGCTTTTATCCACATCAGTTGGAGATCGCGGCCGATTGCGTAGCTTGTGAATCGCAGAACGTCGTCGTCTGCGCTTTCTGTTGACACACGCTTACAACTCTACTCTACGCGACCTCACTTTCATTAACTCCGATTAAAACTAAATGCTATATCAAGTCTTGCAAGCGCCTCAGGAGCTGGTAACGTTCGCAGGGTAGTGCGGCTATTGTGGCGCCCGCATCGGCCCTATGGGAAGTTTTCCCTCTAGAGGCTGTACTAATTCTATGGTCGAGTGAACAGCGAGCGATTTCCAGCTGACTGAAAATTAATTGCAAATTTCAGGCCGCGTGCTGGGCTATAATAATGTTTGGCTCACATGTTCTCAGGAGCCTCGACTACACTCTAAGAAAAAAAAGAGTATGCGTGACTCTTTTCGGAGAGTTCTGACTTGCCACGTATACGACTCTCTTTAAATAGTCACGGTGACTCTCTTCGTGGGTCAGGGTCGGCTCGCTCTAGGAGAGTCTCCTGACCCTCTAGGAAGAGTGCAAAGACTCTTATCGGGAGGATCACGTTACCACTTATAGGGAGTCAGACGACGCTTGCCGGTAACGCTTCTAGGGTGGTCAAGGGACCCACACCGAAGCATCAAGCGACTCCACAAGTATTTTAAGCTACTCATTTGATCCTTGCTCTACTTTTGCGCGACTACTATTGAAAATAGTGGAGTATTCATTTTAAGCAAGTCCAATAATACTTGCCGTTCTGCCCAGCGACTGTAAAAAAAGAATAGTTCAGTTTTAGCATTATTTTATTCAAACTCGTCAAAACAACACATATTTTCCAGCAAAGTTATATAGAAAGCGCGAAATGATGGTCTGTGATTTCCAATTAAGAAGTTTGGGTATTCCTCATTTACATGCTTCTATGAGTATAGCCAACCAAAATGTGTGACTGTGATGTGTACAGTGTCATATGGTGATAAATGAACAGCAGAAATCGCCATCATGTTTCCATATTTATTCCTTCTGATTAAAAATAAATCAAAAAGTGGTGGCGGCTTGAGGCATCAGACTTGTGGCTTGCTAGTTTGTCGCTCCTGTCCAGCGTGAGCACCATGAAAAACGGTATCTGAAAAGCAGAACGTGATATTATGATGAGAAAATGAAATTGCAGTAAAGGTTTGCAAAACCTACACAATAAGTGTTTAACACAGACATAATAAAGGCTAACAACAAAACAACAAATGCAAACAGGCATGCTCAGGAACCAAGTTTTTTGACGTCGAGATCAGATATGTCACATTTTAGAATTACCGCACATAGCTCCCACAATCACGCACACTCACTCGATTCTGTAATAACGCCCAACGTCATCGCAGTGTATGCAAATCACGAAAACAGCAAACAGAAACGAGGGAAGAGTGCACGGCCGCGGCTGCACCAACGCGCGCCGTCGAAAGTCTAGAGCTTTTTCACTTTACCGGTGAAGCGTGTCCAACTTGAATGACTACCGCGTACGTTCTGGAAGCACCGTACTATATCTGCACCTCAAACTACCGTCTTTAAGCCAACAAAAACCATTATATATAGTGCGTCTGAGCGTTCTGTACAGAGGCATTTTTTTTTCACGTTCCCACGCGCCGAAGCACGCTACACACTCAAGGTCGATGGAAATGTTATGAAGTAGACTAAAGTGCATCTCAAAACGACATCTTGCACATTCAGTAGCGCAGACACAACGTGCGATCAGCAAAAAATGACCCTTGATAATTTTTTGCATCGCTCACTATAAGGGAGCTTGCACAGCAACGCGCATGCGGTGGCAACTCGTTAACTGACAGCTTTAGTTGGGCATCCGCAACAGCCCTGCGGACACAGGCTGCTGTTGGAAATGGCTGGCAGATAACTTCCGCAGAGCTGCTGCAGACGCCCAGCTAAAGCTGTATAATTAGTACCTACGAAGCAGTACACTCACCGTTAACTGGCGCCCGTTGTTCCTGTCCGCAGCTCCAGGAATATTCCGTCCTCCAAGCGTCACCGCGTCACTTCGTGCACGGAGCCGGCGTCAACACCAACACCACCGAAGACGCGCATGAACAGACACACAACCCGCGCAACCAACACGCAACGCATTCCAATAGACGAGGAGACAGAGAGGAAAACAGAAGCGGCACGCCGCCCCGGCGCCGTTGTGGCGCGTTGCCTCGCCTCCGTCGTCGAGCCAACGCGCCACAACGGCGCCAAAGGGCAAGCGCGCGATATGTATGGCGTATACGGCGCCGCCGCCAATCGAAACGCGCTTCAGGAGAGTCCCGTGACTCCAGCCGAATTGCGAACTCTCTTTCTCTGCCTGTACCTTCCAAAAGGGGTCAAATGGACACCCGAAGAGAGTCACGCGGCCGTGACCCTCTTTTGACTCTTTTTTTTCTTAGAGTGTACCAATCGGCAACGTTTTCTGACCATGCTCAAAAAGTGCTCCAGGGCCCCTCTAAAGTGTTCCTGAATCACTTTTCCAAGAGATCATCGAGTGACCTTAGTATCGGAGCTTATTGTCCCACAAAATTGATTGCCGCAAAAGTGTTTCGTATCTGTCAAGAACGAGCTTGTCGCACGCTACTTTTTCTCTTCTTTCATCTCGACGAGCGCGCTGGAAGCTACACAGGGGAGGTTGACAAGCGGAAAAAAGACTACGTCACGCGCGCGTAATGAAACCATATGAAACACGATCGCTTTCTCCAGGTGTGATTCCGGAGCGCGCGCTAGTGTCACATCTATGAATTTTAGAGCGCGGCGCCCGGCACGTGGTGGCAACCCGCGGCAAGAAGCGCATCTGATACAATCGCCGCTTTTGGCCTATGCCAGCTATCGGCCAATAACAGCGATATGTTGTGTGACGAAAGACCTGCTGTATGATAGCCCTCCGACGAGCGTGAGTATACGGGCCTCTGTACGAAAAAAGGGCGCTCGAGAAAGTGGTACTTCGCGCTCCGCTTGTGAACTCACCCTGCCGATTTGGCT
This sequence comes from Rhipicephalus sanguineus, assembly GCF_013339695.2. Classification (NCBI taxonomy): domain Eukaryota; kingdom Metazoa; phylum Arthropoda; class Arachnida; order Ixodida; family Ixodidae; genus Rhipicephalus; species Rhipicephalus sanguineus. The sequence continues at coordinate 177,359,005 of NC_051176.1, forward strand.
GAGATGTTCACTTTATGTGTTTCTTCACCAAGGAGCGAGAGGTGATTTAGAAACCTTGAGATGTTTGCGTTAACTGTCCAGTATACGTGGGAACTTTGGCCGCTTATTAGTGGCGAACGTTGTCTTTAAGATATTTTAATTTGGTTTTAAAGTAAGCTAGAGTGCTCATCTGAGTTGGCAGCACCTCGCTACATCGCCACTATTATGACGTAGATGAAGGCCCCGGCGTGTGACGTTCCACAAGAGCGAGTTTTGTGGACGTCGCAGGAGATTCGCGGGCCGCACACCATACCACGACTGGCACCCGACGAGGGCTATTGTTCCTTGCCCCCCTCGCTCTTGTCGGGATGCTCTCGAGGTGGTTTTGGCTGCTTACGCCAGGAATGCCTTTCTTTTCCTTTTTTTGAAAGCTCTTAAAGGGGCCCTGCAACACTTTTTCATTATGGTCAGAAAACGCTGCCGATCGGTAGTCGAGGATCCCGAGAACACAAGAGCCAAACATTATAGCGCAGCGCGGCCTGGGATTTACAATAAATTCGTAGTCAGCTAAAAAGCGCTTCCTCTTCTCTCGACAAAAAAATTATGATTACGGCGTCACAGGCAGGTTCCACCCCTTTGGCTGATTTGAACATGGCGCGCTCGGTAGTTGCTGCGGCCGCCGCGAAAGACCGCCACTCGCCCGCGCACTGAAAGTATCTGAAAGTACGCCACGCGTTCGATGAAAAACAAAAAAAGAAAATGTGCTCAAAGTCAGAAGGCGCGCGTGACGTACCTTCTTCCCCCGTGCCCCCCCCCCCCCCCCCCCCCCCCCGCTGCTTAGCTTCCAGCGCTTTCGTTGGGGCGAGAGAAGAAAGCAATTACAGCGTGCGACAAATCTTTTTAACTCCGCTTGTACTGGACGGATTCTAAAAATGTTTGTGGCATTCGATTCGTGAGGCAATAATAGTTCCTTTCGTGAAGCCATTCCATGGCTACTTGGAAAAGTGTTGCAGGGCCCCTTTTAACAGGATTAACTCCTACCGAAGCACGCGCATCGTTTCACTCGATGTGAAAACTGCGCGACTGCGCCAACTGCGCTCCAACGTCGCCAAAGCTTGAGTGCACGTGGTCTTAGGCGCTCCCCCGCTGTGGGGCGTTAGCTCCTTACAATTTTAGGCGGGCGTTTCGAAGTGACACTAAATTGGTCACAATTAGAGTCGCTAGCATTAATTATACGATACGTTCGAGCATTTACGATTCACTTTCGGCATTACCAGACACAAGGCTACAAATTACAGTAAACAAGTCACAAGCAAACATTTCGCTGTTAGGGGTCCTTTAATGCTTCGAATAAGGTCGTGATTTGAAGCTTTAAACTGATAGAATCACTGGTGCTCTGTAGGGAGCTGTGGAAGAAATAATGCATTGAAGTGATAAAAACCACTCAGTACGTGTTTTGCCACGTCAGTCGAGTCGACTGCGCCACGTTGGCACAATTCTCCGTAGCAAGTATATGGGGCGGGCGCGCACTGTGAGAATGTCTGAGGAGCAGTACACACAAGCGCGAGAACGTGAGCGGCGCTCCGGCGGCGGTAAAGCGCAAGCAGCATCCTCGTGCCGCGAAAGGGACGTTTACACTAGACCGACACGACGCCGATTTCTGTCTGCCAACTGTCGCCGGGAGCGTGTTTTAGCGAAATTTTTGTTTGTTACTTTTTTACTCTAATTTGTAGCTTTTGTGTCTGGTAACCCCGAAATTGAATCATGAATGCTCTAAACGTATCGTATAATGAATGCTAGCGTCGTTAATTGTGACCAATTTAGTGTCACTTCAAAATGCCCGCCTAAAACCATAAGAAACTAGCGCCCCACAGCGGGGGAGCGCCTAAGACCACGTGCACTCAAGCACGGCCGGGCTAGACCGCAAGCGCGAAGCGCGGGTGCGGTCTAGCCCGGCCGTGACTCAAGCTGAGGTTATATGAGGTGATGTTAGGGGGTGATATTGAAAGCGCACTTTTCAAATCGGGGCCCCGCGCGCGGTAAAGATTGAAGGGATGTGAGTGCTTCGGTATGAGTTAAAAACGCGTGTCCCCTCAGGAAAAAGAAATAGCATTCGTGGCCGAAGCAGCCAGAACTACCTTGAGAGCAGCCCGACAACAGAGCGAGAGGGGTGAGGAACAATAGCCCTCGCCGGGTGCCAGTCGTGGTATTGTGCGCGCCCCGCAAAATCTTCTCTGACGTCGACAATACTCGCTTTAATAGTGGAACGTCACAAGCGGCCTTGATCTACGTCATACTAGGGGCGATGTCGCGAGGTGCTGCCAACTCAGATGAGCACTCACGCTTACTTTAAAGCCATGCAAAATATCATAAAGCTAACGTTCGGCACTAGTAATCGGTCAGAAGTGCCCACGCATAAAGGACCATCAACCAACACAAACATCTCGAGGTTTCAGTTTTGGTGTCAGGGGTAAGACCCGTGTCGTAGACAAAAAACTCGGCAGGTATGCGCCACAGAAAGCGGGTATGTGCCAAGCAGCTCCTAGCATAGCATAGCCATGCATAGTACAGTACAGCAAGGGGTGGAAATGGAAGCTAGGAGGAGTGATGTGAAGGTGAGGAGGAATGAAAGGAGGAGGGAGATGGTAAAGAATGGCATAGTCTTGTGTAGTATAGTTTATACGCCACAGACAGTGGGTATGTGCCAAGCAGCTCCTAGCATAGCACAGCATAGCCATTCATAGTATAGTATCCGCGATGCGCAGCGCCTATAGGGGCGCCACTGAAAGCCGCGTAGCGGCGGCCGTTGGAACCGCTCGCGGGTCGCGTAGCAGACGCCTCATTTGAGCGCGTGCGATTCGCCGGTTGTGCGCGTCCCAGATAATTACTTTTGCGGCAACAGTGTGCGCAAAGGAGCCGCACTTTATAATAGTGGACATGTGTCCGATGTCACAGCTGTGTGGGACGACAAGGTCCCCATACGCGACAAGTGTTTGTCACAGACAATCGACAACAAGCTTCTCCTACGAAGTGGAGCTCATCGTAAGTACACCGCTTTCTTTATAACGTCCCGATCACTAACGTCTGCATGCGTTGACGCGTGAACAAATATTTTTTCTCGACATAGTAGCTTCGTTTACGTGCCATGTGCTGATATAGTAGATTTTGAGGGAGCGCTGTCGCACCGGCGTATAGATTTCACAGGGTCGGCCACGTGAAGGGTCAGCGTTGGTAAAACTTTGAAACCAGCACGATAAACTTGTGAAAAAATAAACGATAAGCTTGTCATCATCGGTGCAGAAGCGCACAGCGAACATTCTGCACCGATGATCACATTCCAGTGCCATCAATAGGTAGAATGCAGCCGATTTCGTACAGCACACGTGTGATTCCACGGCGCTTTTTTAAAGGAGCCGTCACCTGCCCTACATTCTCTCGCAATGCGCTTCGCGCCATTCGTTTTTCAAGTGAGCCAAGGTATCGCGTCTTATCAGTAATAACAACCTCATGTGAATTGTAGTGTCTACAATGTAGGCGAGGCGACCAAGTGTAAACGTAGTAGCGTTCGCTGAAAACGTAGCGACAAAAAAGAAGAAATAAAAACACGGTAATCGTTCTAACACTGCCGTAAAAAAAGCGCGATTGCTTAGCTTCTACGTCGTACAGCCGCAATCCACCGCCGCCGTCGCTTTCGCTCATGAAATAGCACCGGAAACCTGTAGATGTGCGTTCCTGGCGATTTCTTGTGTGTGTTTGAGCAGCCGACAACGCAGCAGGTATTTTTCGACATCACTGAGGCCCGCCAGAATCGTTAAATCACGATAAAAAACACATTCATCCGTGCACTCGCGTATAGAGGCTCGCGGGAACACTGCTCGCCGGGCCCCGCGAGCGCTTCCGAGCCATGGCGGCAGATGGCGTCGTCGGCGCTTTGCGCATAGGAGGAGTGATGTGATGGTGAGAAGGAACGAAAGGAGGAGGTGAGAGGGTAGGCCATAGCATAACCATGTACAATATGGAATAGCAAGAGGTGGGAAAGAGAAGTGATGTGAGGGTTAGAGGAGGGAAAGGAGAGTGGGAAATATAGAAAAACAAAGAAAGAAGATGATGAATAAAGAACTGAATCAGCGTTCACCAGGTGGTGGCGCTTCTCCGCTGTTTACTGGGATTTCACAGGCATGGATGTGGATTTAATTTTTTGTCGTAACGGCATTCTATTTACACTGCAACGACAGTCTGCCGACTTATGTCGAAGACGCCGACGGAGTCTTGTCGCGCTGTAGGCCTTGCGTAGCCGATTTTCTGTAGTCACACGGGAGCCGCGCGACCACACCAAACACGCTTTTCTGCTTTTTAGAACAATATACTATATATACTACTACAGGTACAAACCCAGAATAAGTCGGATCCGTAAATCTGATCTTCAAGCTCAACCAAGGTCATCCTCGGAGCTGCGGCAGTACCGCAGCATGGCCTCCGAGATTGCGCGCCGGCTGGTATTTCGAGAAAAACCAATTTCTGTTTTACTGTTTCGGGAAGTTTTGCGCTAGAGCACCTGGAAAATTGGGATACCTCAAACGAACCCTCAAGCACTCTACCAAGGACTGTAAATTAACTGCTTATAAATCCCTCGTCAGGCCATTACTAGAGTACGCCCAGGGCTGGGCAAAGATACTTTGAAATTGTATCATGATACGATACAAGATACTCAGGCAAAAAGTATTGGAGATACAGATACAAGATACTGCCGCAATAATTGTATCCGATACGATACTTGGCAATTGTATCTTAAGATACTTCGATACATTCTCAAATTTGTTATTATAGATCCATATTATGTAGCAGCAAACGCCTATACATGAAAATGTCTGCTTGAAAATTTCTGAACTGTGACCTATGTTCTTTCATTTGAATGAGATGGATGTTAGTATCTCAAAAGTTTTGCCCTTCTCGCTCAAAGTACATTAGTTTCCTTCCAAAATAACTTATTGGGGTTTGTTTTACCTTCTTCGCAGGAAAACTCTTTATACACTTCGCTGACAGCGGTTCTTGCTTGTCATTTTTGCAATTCATGGGAGTCGCTGCTCAGCTTGCCGACCAGCTATAGCGGGTTGCCATACAATCAGAATAACGTCAATAAGAAGCCTTCGCACGACGGCGCAAATACCGGTGTGGGCTTTTACCTTGTCCGTAAAATACAGTTCGCACAGTACCGTATATCCGGAAAGGTGTACAGCTGCAACATCGCTGGTAGCGACATTTTTTTTTTGGGGGGGGGGGGGGGGGGGGAGGGGACTCATGGTGTATACGGGGTTTGATACCATTCACTAGCGGTGCGGCCGGCACACGTGACCGTCTTCGTTCCATTTGTTCTTATTTTCTAAATAAGTATGTTCGTGAGCTACACAGACATGACTGGTCTCAAGCATTCCTTTCGTGAAGAACATGTGGTCACCATGTGCTGAATTATAGCCGTGGAACAAAAACTCTGTATTTAAATCCGCGTCCAGATTTCACTGGTTGTGCACATCGGTATCGATGTTTCTCGAATCCTGACTCCAAATCCCCTTCAGAGATGACCTATATATGAGATATGTGAAAGGCTTCCTTTCAAATGGCAACGTCATTTTGTTCAAACTCTCTCCGACCACACCATGTTCACTGTCCGGGCCCTTGGAACTAAATTTCGTGACCGCGGCCCGCCGGCTATAAGCTGAGTTTGAGACCCCTGATGTATACGTAGATGATGTAAAACTGCAATGAATTTCCATGTTCTACTTAGCTACTGGCGTAAGGGATACTTTTTTGATATACTCACTAACGTGCAATCTTTTAGCAATTTTTCTTCAACGAGAGAACACGTGCAACACAAAAATGTCTCATACGTATTGTGTATATATAGCTGCACAAAGCGCCGCAGGACACCGCCGCTATTCGCGCTATTGCCGTTTATAGCTCCCATTACGTGGCGATTAGTAATACGAAAAATATTTAAGGCCTAAAACAGGAAAACAAATATAAGTAAAACAGAGAGGTGGTTGCGTATCAAACATTCACATTGAATGAGTACAGAAACACAATACAGACGGCGCACTTAATAGTTACGAGCATGAAGTATCGTGAACTTGCCTGTTGAGACAATAGAAAATTCAGTGCCTATGAAAAATTGCCTGAAACAGCTCGTCGGGACGCCCATGAGTAAAACGGAGCATTCAGTAAAACAACGTTTCTCGAATCCCCTTCCTAATATCTTTAAGATGGCTCCTAATGATTTTCGTTATTATATATTTTTTTATTTATAATACCCTCCGGGCCAAATGGCATTGAATAGGGGAGTGGATACAATACATGAAAAATACAGAATTAAACAGTGCCGTGAATTTAGGTAACACAACATTTCTACAGGTTATACAAATAATAGTAGTTATTTCAAAGAAAAGAAATAATAACATAAAATAAGATATACAAACAGAAGCAGTGAGTACAGGTAACAGATTCTCCTGGTTATACAATGTTATCTAATGCTTCGTGGAAAAGTTTGCAGTCACTGATGGTTGCGACGCTTGAGGGAAGGTGGTTCCTATCCTGAGATTTACGGGGAATAAATGACTGAAAGAAAGACTTAGTGTGTCATGATGCGATTCCTACCTTATTGCGATCATCAACGCGGTTTGAAAGGTACACAGGCCGGAGTATGAGGTCATTACTAAGTGTTGGATGGTAGAAAATTTTATGAAATAGCGAAAGACGGGCGACTTTGCGTCGGTGAGCCAATGGAGTAAGTGATAAGTTATTTTTCATTGAGGTTATACTGGTAGTGTGGTTGTAGTTTGGATGAATCTCGCAGTTATTTTGCCCTAGTTCAAGAGAGGTGATAAGGTTAGCATGACTGGAATCCCATATGGCAGATGCATACTCAAGTTTGGAGCGTATGAGAGACTTATAAAGCATTAGTTTTAAGGAAGAGGGTGCTTTGGAAAAGTTACGTCGTAAGTAGCCGCAAACTCAGTTTCGCTATCTTCTTAAGCGGTAAGCAGAATATTTTGTACTAAACACTCAAGGCACGCCCACATAATAATATTATTGTTTTCACAATCACCTTGGCAACGCGTAAATGTGTAAATAGTATTAGAAATTATTAAGCAGACAGAAGAATAAAGCAGGAATCTTATTTTGGGAGCGCGCTACAAAAGACATACTGCAGTGACCAGACCGGAAAAAAAAGAAAAAAAAGTGCAGAGACCAACGTAATGTATGTGATGCTAAATGACAGCTAAGAAAGCACAATCAAATTATGAGTTCATAAATTCTTTGAATAAATGTAGATGGAAGTGAAAAATACGGTACGCCAAGATATTTTCTGTTAGGTAAACGCTTGACCTATTAGATCTAGCATCAGTACCAGTGGTACTAAAGTTGTTAGAATTTTATTTCCATATAAGTTAATTCACTGCATGCAAGTCAAACTTACATCCACGAGATCCTTCAAATCACTGCTATGTGAAATCCACGCGACGCAAAGCAACCCCATTCTTGCACGCATCACATTTCGTTACGGAGCAAGACGAAAGAGAATCTTCAATAACGACACTGTAACAACATCAGAATTTGCGCAATAGACGCCGCACGCTGTGGAGTACGCGGCGCAGGACAGTGGCTAAGAGCAAGTATCGCGGCACTGGCACAACTAAAAAGAAAATAAATCGAGAAAACAAAAGGTACGTGGGCTGGGCGCAGACGTCCGCATGGTTGTCTTCCTCATCTTCTACCTAAAGCCCCTCCATCGCATCAACTGCCGCTTTTTTAAGTACCGCCATCTATTGTTCGACGACGACGCCCACTTCCAGTTCCGGAGCTTCCGGAAGGAAGTTCTTGAGCCACTTCCTTCCGCTTTTTCCTTCCATCTTGTTTCTGCGCACGCATGTGCACACGCGAGAAAGCTCATATTTGCTTCTCCGTTT